>NW_026783446.1:0-600000 GCF_949774975.1 Lagenorhynchus albirostris | reverse complement strand
GTAGCTCAGGCTCTATATCGCGGAGTCTGCACTGGGCCCCAGGAGCTGAGGTGTCGACCCAGCCATTCTGCACTAGGAAATCTGGTCTGAAGTGCCGGGTGTGGAACCTCTGCATGCGGGACCCTAGGAGCACGTGAAATTAGACAAAGCACAAAGGATAAAAAAGGTTAGACTTGACTTTATTGCCCAGATTCTATTTTTATCTCCCAGGGATTTTTAATGGGCTTTGCTGGGGACAAACCCCCCCTCTGCCTTTTGTCCCGTTCCTCATTCTTGGAGTGCTGAGGGTGCAGACCCTTCTTCTGTAACTGCTGAGTGCTGAGTTGGGAGCCCTCATACCCTGGGGCGAGGGTCAGAGCTTCTCCCCAGCAGCCTCCAGGTGACGTTGATTGTCCCCAGGCCCCCTGCCTCCCTGCTCGTCCACCTGAGCACCAGCATTGGAAGTGTTATAGATTCTAATGACCTTCAAGGGTCCAGGAAAGAGATGTGCAGAGACGCTGTGGGGGCCGGTTTCACCCCGCCCCACATTTGTTCGGCCACCTTAGGCCGACCGTTTCTGCCAGCCTAGATGCTCTGACCAGTAGTCTGCGCTTTCTTCAATTAGGCCCCTGAATTAACGTACAAACAGCACCAGGTGTCAGAGCCCTGCCCGTTCAACTCCCAGACAGTCCAGGGTCAGTGGTGATCAAGGACCATGATGGCCACTGAGCCAACAGCCTTTTGAAGTAAACAAGAGTCCAGCCGGTCTTACTGGCCACCATCATCACGGTGTCTGTAGGCTTTTCTATGGTGACAGTGTGATATACGGTTCCCCCGCCAAGATTATTAGCTCCCCTCTGGGTGCAGTAAGTCCGGCAAGCAGTAGTCTACTCTTTTGGGACACACTCTTGTTGTTTTATGAGAGAAAGTCCAGGTCAAGTGATGTTCACACGAGTCGTCATGGTGCCCTGTTGCCCCCGGTTATCTCTCTGGATGTTGGAGTTGGAGGGCCTCCTCACTCGAGGTCGGTGTGCCCACGGAGCGAACCCTGCAACTTCAGGGCATGGTTGGTGGTTAGGATCACCACGTGGGGTCCTTTTCCCTTAGGAGGGAGGTGGCCTTTTGGGCTGCTGATTTCCAGGGTTTTAGATACCGCCAGTATCTTGGCCAGATGTGGCAGTGGGCCAAGCCCCTTGGTGACCATAGTTTATCCTACCTGGATGGCATTCTTGCATTGTTCCATTTCAAGTGGTCCCAGGTTTTGCACTAATTCTCCAATGGCGATTCACCTTTCACCGGGAATGTAAAGGTCAAAGGGTTTAGCTAAATTAGGGAGTTCCAGGGCAAGGGTCTGAATTGACTGCTCTTTCCATTCTTGAAAGGCCACTTCTGGATTCTATTCAAAAGGATCATCATCTTTTCCTTTCAGTGTTTCATATAGAGGCCCAGCTAGTAGACTGTAGTTAGGGATCCAGAAGCAGCAAACCCTGGCCTCCCCAGGAACCCCTAAGCTGTCTTCTAGTTTTAGAAAGGGGTAAGGCTGAAAATGGTTTCTTCCCTTTCCTGGGATGGACTTCTCCAACCTTCTGTGAGAATGAAGCCCAGGCAGGTCACGGCAGTCTGTGATATTTGAGCTTTTTCTTGGACAACTTCTATCCTTTATTGGCTTGGTAGTTCAGAGGCCTCCTTAGTAGGGCTGGCGATCAGAATGTCGTCTGCATATTGAAGGAGGGTTTCCTTTTCCAGAGGTAGAACTTTTAGGTCTTTAGCTAAGCTTTCCCCAAAGATGGTGTGGGAATTTTTGCACCCTTGGGGCCAGACGGCCCGGAAGTATTGTTTTCGTTGTATGTTGAGTCCTGCCACTCACAAACCAAAATTTCTTGTGACTCTGGGACTAATGGAATACAAAAGAAGGCATCATTGAAGACTAATACAGAATACCATGTCCTGGTGGTTGGTAGAATGACCAGCAGGGTGTAGGAATTAGGAGCAACTGGAGGTATATCCTCGGTGGCTTCACTGACTGTCCTGACATCCTTTACCAGGTCCCCAGCAGCCCATGGGGCTCTCGTGGTCAGACCAATCCCAGAATATGGAGCTCACCTGGGCAGGTACCCCACCCCCACCCCAGCCCACAGGGCTCTCGTGGTCAGGCCCCTCCCAGGATACAGAGCTACCCTTGCAGGTACCGTGGCAGGGCTGGGCACACAGGAACCGTGCACATAGCCCTCATTGCAGAGCACCCCCAGCTCACCTGTCGCTCAGAGCTGACACAGAGCACCTCAGAGCAGGACTTGAACTAACAAACAGCAGCTGCGACAGGTCTGTGACCCTGGGCATCACTCCGTGAGGCCTCCCTCCACCTGGTCTTCCAGAGACTTCCACTGCACCCGGGGCACCAGGCCTCTGTCTCCAACCACCACCCACCCCTCCTCTCCCTGACTCCTGGGTTCCTCTCATTAGGAGAGGGTTTTCTTGAAGTTGTCTCCCACTCATAGGCCAGATAAAATGATTAGAAAACAAGCCAAAGCTGCAGCCCCTTGTCTATCCTGACTCTCAGGAGCCCACACCTGTTCCTTGGACCTGGCCGGTTCAGCAAGTTCCATTTTCTGCAACTGTGAGCCCCTGAGGGGTGATGATTGGCTGACCTGGGCAGCCTTACCGTGCCGGCCAGCCCTCCCCAGGTGTGCCTGGGTTGAGATCACTATAAATACCACTCCAGGCAGCAAGAGCCCCTGCAGCCGTGCCTGACGCCATTTTCTCTGCCCTGTCAGCAGTCTCGGGGCTGGGCTGGTGGGAGGGAGTGAGAGGCCACGGCTTTGTGGGTGGCCCAGTGTGAGTGGGGCTCTGCTGGACTTTCTGCAGCAGTTGCCAGGCTGCCACCTGCTAAAGAAGAAGATGTGTCACCCATACCTGCTGCTGGAATTTCTCCCTGGGCAGTGGTGAGGAAGGAAAAAAGCAGTGGGGGCAGGGACAGGACGGGTATCTCAGGCAGGGAAATGGAAATCTTCCAGAAGAGCACCCAGGGCCAGGACCATCCTGGCTGGCCTGCAGGCACCAAGTCGGCCGGCATGCTGTCACTCGTGTGGCTCTATGGCCCTCCCTCTAGGCTTTCAAGTCCTTGTATATATTCAGGTGTTTTACCTGGGATGGGTGGGAATAGTTCAGCAGCAACTGGCCTGGGGCTCAGCTCACGTTTACTCACAGATGCCTCGGCACGGTGCCCCAGCTTTGCAATGAGGACGCTTGTTGCGTGGGGGCTGCTGGCTGAATGGGAGACGATTCCCCACCACTGACCAACTTCAGAATTGTTTACAACTGGAGCAAGTGCCCTGATACGGTTTTCCTCTGTGGAACTGGTGGGTTCTGTGTTTTTTTTCTCTTTTTCGTTTTGGGTTCAAGGTAGATTTTATTCCTCTTTTTTGTATTTACAGATATAAGCATGGAAATAATTTATTCATATAAATACATGTATGTGAAGGGAATAATTGTTTTTTCTATTTTTTAAATTTTATTTCTTTTTAATTTTTAATTTTATTTTATATTTTTATACAGCAGGTTCTTATTGGTTATCTATTTTATACATATAAATGTATACATGCCAATCCCAGTCTCTCAACTCCTCCCACCACCCCCCCCCAACAGCTTTCCCCCCTTGTTGTCCATACGTTTGTTGTCTACATCTGTTGCTCTATTTATGCCTTGCAAAATGGTTAATCTGTACAGGTTTTCTAGGTTCCACATATATGCATGAATATACAAGATTTGTTTTTCTCTTTCTGACTTACTTCACTCTGTATGACAGTCTCTAGATGCATCGACGTCTCTACAAATGACCCAATTTCATTCCTTTTCATGGCTTAGTAATATTCCATTTTATATATGTACCACGGCTTTATGCATTCGTCTGTCTGTGGGCATTTAGGTTGCTTCCATTACCTCGATATTGTAAATAGTGATGCAATGAACATTGCGGTGAATGTCTCTTTTTGATTTATGGTTTTGTCTGGGTATATGTCCAGTAGTGGGATTGCTGTATCATATGGTAATTCTATTGTTAGTTTCTTAAGAAATTCCATATTGTTCTCCATAGTGACTGTATCAATTTATATTCCCAACAATAGTGGAAGAGGGTTCCTTTTCTCCACACCCTTTCCAGCATTTTTTGCTTGTAGATTTTCTATGATGCCTATTCTACCAGGTGTGAGGTGATACCTCATTGTTGAATCCATTTCGTTGAGCAAGGGGTAGGTCTTGTCTATTCCATATTTGGCTTATGGAACGGTATCTGTGCTAATTTCAAACTCTGGTTTAATGCAGCACCCCAACTCACCTTCCCCCTTAAGCAAGCATAAGTTAGTTTTCTAAACTTGAGACCCTGTTCTGTTTTGTAATTCAGTTCATATGTAGCCAAGTTCACATTCCGTGTATTAGTGATACCTTATGATGTTTCTTTTTCTGTGTGACTTATTTCACTTAGAATCATCGTGCCTCAATCCAATCATTATGCTGGTACGGGCCTGGTGACATAGATTTCATTGCTGAGTGGTATTCTGTTGTACATAAGTACCGCAACTTCTTTATCCATTATTTGCTCTCTGGGATATTTAACTTGTGCCGTAGAAGAGATTCCAGTAAAAAGAACCGTCCCAACCTTTGGGGTGGCTGTGTCTTTTAGATTTTAAATTAACTAGCAATAGGACCATAAGTGGAAGTGCCCTAGGCTCTGTTGCTTTGTTTTTTAGATGTTTCAGGAAACACTATACACTTCTCCCAAGTGGCTGTTGGCAATTTACATCCCGCCCATCAGCATAACAAGGCTCCCAGTTCTCCATGGCCTGTCCTGCCTTTCTGGATTTTACACTTTTTTCAGATGGCCCTTTTGACCGGGGGGAAGTGAGACTTCATTGTAGTGCAGATTTCCTTTGCAAGCTTGCTTGGTTGGCCAAAAAGGGCGTATGCGTTTTTTCCTGAATATATTCAGGAAAAAACGCATACGCCTTTTTGGCCAAGTGCATCATTGTGGACGTTCTGCCTCTTTTCCTATGCTTTCAATGCAATTACAGTCTACCTCCTGAAATCGGTTTCCTGCAATTCTGCCCCGCTTTCAAGTCCTCTTGGCAGCCTTACTTCAGTATATTTTTGGACGATAGCTGTCATTTATAACTCTGCAGGTTTGTGAATTACAGTGCCCCTGAGCTCCTTTCTTCAACTCGCTTTCTCGTGAGCTGGCCGCAACACCGCAGGATGGCTTCAGGCCCTAATCTGGTTCCGGCACGGCACGCTGAGCCTTTGGTTAATTCCTCTTCCTGGTGCGAAATGAGAGTTAAATTTGCCCGTCCAGACACCTCCAGCTAGTCTCTCATTGGTTCTCCCTATTCCTGTTCATCTTCCGCAGAAATTGCAAACTGGGCCAAACAGGAGGTTAAAGGCACTGACTCTCCAAGTCGGGAGAGTGTTAGTAAAGCGTCTGGAATGTTGCACCCGAGTACCAGGGGACGAAAACTGAGACATATTGGAACACGTCTCCCGATCACACGGTTGATCATACTCTGGGTTCCACATGCATGTTTTAGCTGAAGGAAGAATACCTTCAACCTGGAGAGTTGAGACCCGTGGCATGGGTACCATGCAATATGACTTTAAAGGGTCTTCATTTGCTCACCGAACCTCTCCAATCCTATCACTGCTGCGTTTATGCCCCTGCACACACGCTTGATTCTCTTTCGGAGACATAGCAATCCATAGGTTTTAAGATACTTCTTTGTCAGGTATATTCTTAGGTGTTTAATATGGGGTGTTGAATCCATTTCGTTGAGCAAGGAGTAGCTCTTGTCTATTCCATATTTGGCTTAAGGAACTTTATCTGTGCTCATTCCAATCTCTGGTTTTATGCATTACCCCAACTCACCTTTCCCCTTAAGGAAGCATAAGTTGGTTTTCTAAATTTGAGACCCTGTTCTGTTTTGTAATTCAGTTCCTGTGTAGCCAAGTTTACATTCCGTGTATTAGTGATATCCTATGATGTTTCTTTTTCTGTGTGACTTATTTCAGTTAGAATCATCATACCTGAATCCACTCATTATGCTGCTACGGGCCTGATGACATAGATTTCATTGCTGAGTGATATTGCATTGTACGTAAGTACCACAACTTCTTTATCCATTTTTCACTTTCTGCGATATTGAACTTGTACCGTAAATGAGTTTCTTATAAACAGAGCCGTCCCAACCTTTTGGGTGGCTGTGTCTTTTTGATTTTAATTTCCCTAAGCTATAGGACCATAAGTGGAAGTGCCCTAGGCTCTGTTGCTTTGTTTTTTAGATGTTTCAGGAAACACCATACACTTCTCCCGAGTGGCTGTTGGCAATTTAAATCACGCCCAGCAGCATAACAAGGCTCCCAGTTCTCCATGGCCTGTCCTGCCTTTCTGGATTTTACACTATTTTCAGATGGCCCTTTTGACCGGGGGGAAGTGAGACTTCATTGTAGTGCAGATTTCCTTTGCAAGCTTGCTTGGTTGGCCAAAAAGGGCGTATGCGTTTTTTCCTGAATATATTCAGGAAAAAACGCATACGCCCTTTTTGGCCAAGTGCATCATTGTGGACGTTCTGCCTCTTTTCCTATGCTTTAAATGCAATTCCAGTCTACCTCCTGAAATCGGTTTCCTGCAATTCTGCCCCGCTTTCAAGTCCTCTTGGCAGCCTTACTTCAGTATATTTTTGGACGATAGCTGTCATTTATAACTCTGCATGTTTGTGAATTACAGTGCCCCTGAGCTCCTTTCTTCAACTCGCTTTCTCGTGAGCTGGCCGCAACACCGCAGGATGGCTTCAGGCCCTAATCTGGTTCCGGCACGGCACGCTGAGTCTTTGGTTAATTCCTCTTCCTGGTGGGAAATGAGAGTTAAATTTGCCCGTCCAGACACCTCCAGCTAGTCTCTCATTGGTTCTCCCTATTCCTG
The DNA here is from genome assembly GCF_949774975.1 of Lagenorhynchus albirostris. Lineage (NCBI taxonomy): Eukaryota > Metazoa > Chordata > Mammalia > Artiodactyla > Delphinidae > Lagenorhynchus > Lagenorhynchus albirostris. Next base: position 593,057 of record NW_026783446.1, on the reverse strand, counting down.
TTCATCTTCCGCAGAAATTGCAAACTGGGCCAAACAGGAGGTTAAAGGCACTGACTCTCCAAGTCGGGAGAGTGTTAGTAAAGCGTCTGGAATGTTGCACCCGAGTACCAGGGGACGAAAACTGAGACATATTGGAACACGTCTCCCGATCACACGGTTGATCATACTCTGGGTTCCACATGCATGTTTTAGCTGAAGGAAGAATACCTTAAACCTGGAGAGTTGAGACCCGTGGAATGGGTACCATGCAATATGACTTCAAAGGGTCTTCATTTGCTCACCGAACCTCTCCAATCCTATCACTGCTGCGTTTATGCCCCTGTACACACACTTGATTCTCTTTCAGAGACATAGCAATCCATAGGTTTTAAGATACTTCCTAGTCAGGTACACCCTTAGGCATTTAATATGGGGTGTTGAGTCCATTTCGTTGAGCAAGGAGTAGCTCTTGTCTATTCCATATTTGGCTTAAGGAACTTTATCTGTGCTCATTTCAATCTCTGGTTTTATGCAGCACCCCAACTCACCTTTCCCCTTAAGCAAGCATAAGTTGGGTTTCTAAATTTGAGACCCTGTTCTGTTTTGGAATTCAGTTCCTGTGTAGCCAAGTTTACATTCCGTGTATTAGTGATATCTTATGATGTTTCTTTTTCTGTGTGACTTATTTCAGTTAGAATCATCATACCTGAATCCACTCATTATGCTGCTATGGGCCTGATGACATAGATTTCCTTGCTGAGTGATATTGCATTGTACATAAGTACCACAACTTCTTTATCCATTTTTCACTTTCTGCGATATTGAACTTGTACCGTAAACCAGGTTCTTGTAAACAGAGCCGTCCCAACCTTTGGGGTGGCTGTGTCTTTTTGATTTTAATTTCCCTAAGCTATAGGACCATAAGTGGAAGTGCCCTAGGCTCTGTTGCTTTGTTTTTTAGATGTTTCAGGAAACACCATACACTTCTCCCGAGTGGCTGTTGGCAATTTACATCCCGCCCATCAGCATAACAAGGCTCCCAGTTCTCCATGGCCTGTCCTGCCTTTCTGGATTTTACACTTTTTTCAGATGGCCCTTTTGACCGGGGGGAAGTGAGACTTCATTGTAGTGCAGATTTCCTTTGCAAGCTTGCTTGGTTGGCCAAAAAGGGCGTATGCGTTTTTTCCTGAATATATTCAGGAAAAAACGCATACGCCCTTTTTGGCCAAGTGCATCATTGTGGACGTTCTGCCTCTTTTCCTATGCTTTAAATGCAATTCCAGTCTACCTCCTGAAATCGGTTTCCTGCAATTCTGCCCCGCTTTCAAGTCCTCTTGGCAGCCTTACTTCAGTATATTTTTGGACGATAGCTGTCATTTATAACTCTGCAGGTTTGTGAATTACAGTGCCCCTGAGCTCCTTTCTTCAACTCGCTTTCTCGTGAGCTGGCCGCAACACCGCAGGATGGCTTCAGGCCCTAATCTGGTTCCGGCACGGCACGCTGAGCCTTTGGTTAATTCCTCTTCCTGGTGGGAAATGAGAGTTAAATTTGCCCGTCCAGACACCTCCAGCTAGTCTGTCATTGGTTCTCCCTATTCCTGTTCATCTTCCGCAGAAATTGCAAACTGGGCCAAACAGGAGGTTAAAGGCACTGACTCTCCAAGTCGGGAGAGTGTTAGTAAAGCGTCTGGCATGTTGCACCCGAGTACCAGGGGACGAAAACTGAGACATATTGGAACACGTCTCCCGATCACACGGTTGATCATACTCTGGGTTCCACATGCATGTTTTAGCTGAAGGAAGAATACCTTAAACCTGGAGAGTTGAGACCCGTGGAATGGGTACCATGCAATATGACTTCAAAGGGTCTTCATTTGCTCACCGAACCTCTCCAATCCTATCACTGCTGCGTTTATGCCCCTGTACACACACTTGATTCTCTTTCAGAGACATAGCAATCCATAGGTTTTAAGATACTTCCTAGTCAGGTACACTCTTAGGCATTTAATATGGGGTGTTGAGTCCATTTCGTTGAGCAAGGAGTAGCTCTTGTCTATTCCATATTTGGCTTAAGGAACTTTATCTGTGCTCATTTCAATCTCTGGTTTTATGCAGCAACCCAACTCACCTTTCCCCTTAAGCAAGCATAAGTTGGGTTTCTAAATTTGAGACCCTGTTCTGTTTTGTAATTCAGTTCCTGTGTAGCCAAGTTTACATTCCGTGTATTAGTGATATCTTATGATGTTTCTTTTCCTGTGTGACTTATTTCAGTTAGAATCATCATACCTGAATCCACTCATTATGCTGCTACGGGCCTGATGACATAGATTTCATTGCTGAGTGATACTGCATTGTACGTAAGTACCACAACTTCTTTATCCATTTTTCACTTTCTGCGATATTGAACTTGTACCGTAAACCAGGTTCTTGTAAACAGAGCCGTCCCAACCTTTGGGGTGGCTGTGTCTTTTTGATTTTAATTTCCCTAAGCTATAGGACCATAAGTGGAAGTGCCCTAGGCTCTGTTGCTTTGTTTTTTAGATGTTTCAGGAAACACCATACACTTCTCCCGAGTGGCTGTTGGCAATTTACATCCCGCCCATCAGCATAACAAGGCTCCCAGTTCTCCATGGCCTGTCCTGCCTTTCTGGATTTTACACTTTTTTCAGATGGCCCTTTTGACCGGGGGGAAGTGAGACTTCATTGTAGTGCAGATTTCCTTTGCAAGCTTGCTTGGTTGGCCAAAAAGGGCGTATGCGTTTTTTCCTGAATATATTCAGGAAAAAACGCATACGCCCTTTTTGGCCAAGTGCATCATTGTGGACGTTCTGCCTCTTTTCCTATGCTTTCAATGCAATTCCAGTCTACCTCCTGAAATCAGTTTCCTGCAATTCTGCCCCGCTATCAAGTCCTCTTGGCAGCCTTACTTCAGTATATTTTTGGACGATAGCTGTCATTTATAACTCTGCAGGTTTGTGAATTACAGTGCCCCTGAGCTCCTTTCTTCAAGTCGCTTTCTCGTGAGCTGGCCGCAACACCGCAGGATGGCTTCAGGCCCTAATCTGGCTCCGGCACGGCACGCTGAGCCTTTGGTTAATTCCTCTTCCTGGTGGGAAATGAGAGTTAAATTTGCCCGTCCAGAAACCTACAGCTAGTCTCTCATTGGTTCTCCCTATTCCTGTTCATCTTCCGCAGAAATTGCAAACTGGGCCAAACAGGAGGTTAAAGGCACTGACTCTACAAGTCGGGAGAGTGTTAGTAAAGCGTCTGGAATGTTGCACCCGAGTACCAGGGGACGAAAACTGACACATATTGGAACACGTCTCCCGATCACACGGTTGATCATACTCTGGGTTCCACATGCATGTTTTAGCTGAAGGAAGAATACCTTAAACCTGGAGAGTTGAGACCCGTGGAATGGGTACCATGCAATATGACTTCAAAGGGTCTTCATTTGCTCACCGAACCTCTCCAATCCTATCACTGCTGCGTTTATGCCCCTGTACACACACTTGATTCTCTTTCAGAGACATAGCAATCCATAGGTTTTAAGATACTTCCTAGTCAGGTACACTCTTAGGCATTTAATATGGGGTGTTGAGTCCATTTCGTTGAGCAAGGAGTAGCTCTTGTCTATTCCATATTTGGCTTAAGGAACTTTATCTGTGCTCATTTCAATCTCTGGTTTTATGCAGCACCCCAACTCACCTTTCCCCTTAAGCAAGCATAAGTTGGGTTTCTAAATTTGAGACCCTGTTCTGTTTTGTAATTCAGTTCCTGTGTAGCCAAGGTTACATTCCGTGTATTAGTGATATCTTATGATGTTTCTTTTCCTGTGTGACTTATTTCAGTTAGAATCATCGTACCTGAATCCACTCATTATGTTGCTACGGGCCTGATGACATAGATTTCATTGCTGAGTGATACTGCATTGTACGTAAGTACCACAACTTCTTTATCCATTTTTCACTTTCTGCGATATTGAACTTGTACCGTAAACCAGGTTCTTGTAAACAGAGCTGTCCCAAACTTTGGGGTGGCTGTGTCTTTTTGATTTTAATTTCCCTAAGCTATAGGACCATAAGTGGAATTGCCCTAGGCTCTGTTGCTTTGTTTTTTAGATGTTTCAGGAAACACCATACACTTCTCCCGAGTGGCTGTTGGCAATTTACATCCCGCCCATCAGCATAACAAGGCTCCCAGTTCTCCATGGCCTGTCCTGCCTTTCTGGATTTTACACTTTTTTCAGATGGCCCTTTTGACCGGGGGGAAGTGAGACTTCATTGTAGTGCAGATTTCCTTTGCAAGCTTGCTTGGTTGGCCAAAAAGGGCGTATGCGTTTTTTCCTGAATATATTCAGGAAAAAACGCATACGCCCTTTTTGGCCAAGTGCATCATTGTGGACGTTCTGCCTCTTTTCCTATGCTTTAAATGCAATTCCAGTCTACCTCCTGAAATCGGTTTCCTGCAATTCTGCCCCGCTTTCAAGTCCTCTTGGCAGCCTTACTTCAGTATATTTTTGGACGATAGCTGTCATTTATAACTCTGCAAGTTTGTGAATTACAGTGCCCCTGAGCTCCTTTCTTCAACTCGCTTTCTCGTGAGCTGGCCGCAACACCGCAGGATGGCTTCAGGCCCTAATCTGGTTCTGGCACGGCACGCTGAGCCTTTGGTTAATTCCTCTTCCTGGTGGGAAATGAGAGTTAAATTTGCCCGTCCAGACACCTCCAGCTAGTCTGTCATTGGTTCTCCCTATTCCTGTTCATCTTCCGCAGAAATTGCAAACTGGGCCAAACAGGAGGTTAAAGGCACTGACTCTCCAAGTCGGGAGAGTGTTAGTAAAGCGTCTGGCATGTTGCACCCGAGTACCAGGGGACGAAAACTGACACATATTGGAACACGTCTCCCGATCACACGGTTGATCATTCTCTGGGTTCCACATGCATGTTTTAGCTGAAGGAAGTATCCCTTAAACCTGGAGAGTTGAGACCCATGGAATGGGTACCATGCAATATGACTTCAAAGGTCTTCATTTGCTCACCGAACCTCACCAATCTTATGAGCCCCAAGTGTCCAGCCTTATGTGTCACCCAGCTCTGGGTGTAGATGTGGTAAATGCAGGTTGCATCAGAAGCCTTGAATGATTACTTAAGTATTTCTCTCTATTTCACTGTCATTGTGTTTTGTTTAAGAAATTTATTTTTATTATGGTATTTACCTGATTTTCACTGCTTTAATGCAGCTGTACACACTCTTGATTCTCCTACAGAGATATATAAATCCATAGGTTTTATGATTCTTACTAGTCAGGTATATTCCTAGGCGTTGAATATGGGGTGTTGAGTCCATTTCGTTGAGCAAGGAGTAGCTCTTGTCTATTCCATATTTGGCTTAAGGAACTTTATCTGTGCTCATTTCAATCTCTGGTTTTATGCAGCACCCCAACTCACCTTTCCCCTTAAGCAAGCATAAGTTGGTTTTCTAAATTTGAGACCCTGTTCTGTTTTGGAATTCAGTTCCTGTGTAGCCAAGTTTACATTCCGTGTATTAGTGATACCTTATGATGTTTCTTTTTCTGTGTGACTTATTTCAGTTAGATTCATCGTACTTAGTCCACTCATTATGCTGCTACGGGCCTGATGACATAGATTTCATTGCTGAGTGATATTGCATTGTACGTAAGTACCACAACTTCTTTATCCATTTTTCACTTTCTGCGATATTGAACTTGTACCGTATATGAGGTTCTTGTAAACAGAGCCATCCCAAACTTTGGGGTGGCTGTGTCTTTTTGATTTTAATTGCCCTAAACTATAGTACCATAAGTGGAAGTGCCCTAGGCTCTGTTGCTTTGTTTTTTAGATGTTTCAGGAAACACCAAACACTTCTCCAGAGTGGCTGTTGGCAATTTACATCCTGCCCATCAGCATAAGATGGCTCCCAGTTCTCCATGGCCTGTCATGCCTTTCTGGATTTTACACTTTTTTCAGATGGCCCTTTTGACCAGGGGGAATTCAGACTTCATTGTAGTGCAGATTTCCTTTGCAAGCTTGCTTGGTTGGCCAAAAAGGGCGTATGCGTTTTTTCCTGAATATATTCAGGAAAAAACACATACGCCCTTTTTGGGCAAGTCAGGTTTTTGAATTGCAGTGGCCCTTAGCTCCATTTTTCAGCTCTTAGTTTTGTGATCTTGCCCCATAACCACAGGATTCCTTGAAGCCCTATTCTTCTTCTGGGACACCTTGCTGTGCCTTTGCTTCATTCTTCTTACTGATGTGAAATTAGAGTGACATGTGCCCATTGAAACCGCTACAGCTAGTTTCTCACTGGTTCCCCCTATTCCCATTCATCCTCCGCACTAACTGAAGACTGTGCGATACCAGAACTTAAAGGCATTGACTCTCCATGTGGGGATGTTGTTAGTAAAGCGGCTGGAATGTCGATCCGGAGCCCCAGGAGAGGAAAAATGTGGTGTGTTTTAGAAACCTTTCCCGATCATATGGTATACCAGTCGCTGGGTTTCCCAAGCATGGTTTAGCTGTAGGAAGATTCCCTTCAACCTGGAGTGTTGGGACCCTTGGAATGAGTAGCATGAAGTATTGCATTAAACTTTCGGCAGTTGCTCACCGAAGCTCACCAATCCTCTCAGCCCCAAGTGTCCAGCCTTATGTCTTATCCAGCTGTGGGTTTATATGTGGTCAATCCAGGTTGCATCACAGCCCCTGAGCGAATTTTGTAAGAATTTTTCTCTCTTTCATTGTTTCTGCGTTTTGTTTTTAAAATTTATTTCTATAATGGGGTTTAGCTCATTTTCACTGCTGTGTTTGTGCCGCTCTGCACACACTTGATTCCCTTATGGAGATATATCAATACATGGGTTTTAAGATTCTTATTACTCAGATATATTTCTCTGCGGTGTATAGGGTGTGTTGAGGCCAGTTCATTGAGCAAGGTGTAGATCTTGTCTAATACCTATTTGGTTTCTTGAACGGTATCTGTGCTAATTTCAAACTCTGGTTTTATGCATCACCCCACCTCTCCTTTCCCCTTAAGCTGACATAAGTGTGTTTTCTAAATGTGAGACACTGTTCTGTTCTGTAATTCATTTCTTGTGCAGCCATATTTACCCTCCCTCTATAAGTGATATCTTATGATATGTTTCTTTTTCTGTTTGACTTATTTCAAGTAGTATTATCGGACCTAAATCCACTCTTTATCCTTCTACTAGCCTTATTACATTGATTTCATGGTGAAGAGATATTCCATTGTACATAAGTACCACATCTTCTTTATCCATTGTTCTCTTTCCTGGGATATTTAAGGTGTACTGAAGTTGAGGTTCTTGTAAACAGAGTAGCCCTAAACTGTGGTGTGCTTGTGTCTTGTTGATTTTTAGACTTCCCTAGATATACTCCCATGATTGGAAGTGTCCTATGCTCTGTAGCTCTGTTTTTAGATGATTTAGGAACCACCATACACTTCTCCAGAGTGGCTCTCGGCAGTTCACACACTGCCCATCAGCGTATAAAGGCTCCCTGTTCTCCATGGCCTGTCCTGCATTTCTGGTTTTTACAATTTTTTAGGATGGCCCTTTTGACCGGTGGGAAATGAGACTTCTTTGTTGTGCACATTTGCATTGCTTGCTTGCTTCGTTGCCCATAAAGTGCGTATGCGTTTTTTCCTGGATATAATCAGGAAAAATCGCATACGCCCTTTTGGGCCAACTGCATCATTGTCGAAATTCTGCCGCTTTTCATGTGCGTTAAAGACGAGTCCAATCTATCTCTTGAAATCTGTTTCTTGCAATTCTGTCTTGCATTCAGATCCTCTTCTTTGCCTTACCTCAACATATTTTTGGACGTTAGTTTTCATTTATAACTCTGCAGGTTTGTGAATTGCAGTGACCCTGAGCTCCATGTTTTAAGTTGCTCTTTTGTGAGCTGGCCTCAAACGCGCAGGATTGCTTCAGGCCCTATTTTGGCTCCGGCGAGGCAGGCTGAGCCTTTTTTTAATTCTTATTCTTAATGGGAAATTAGAGTGATATGTGCCCGTCCAAACCCCTACAACTCTTCTCTCATTGGTTCCCCCTCTTCCCGTTCATCCTCCTCACAATTTGCAAAATGTGTGAAACAGAAGTTTAAATGTGCTGATTCTCCAAGTGGGGAGCTTCTAAGTAACGTGGCTGGAATGGTGAACAGGAGCACCAGGAGAGGATAAATGAGGTGCATTTTAGACACATCTCCCGATCACATGGTGTACAGTCCTCTGGGTTTTCCATGCATGTTTTAGCTGTAGGAAGATCCCTTGAACCTGCAGATTTGGGACCCATTGAATGGGTACCAGGTAGTATTACTTTAAAGGGTGTGCATTTCCTCACCCAACCTCACATTTCTCTTAGCGCAAACAGTTTCCAGCCTTATGTCTCATCCTGCTGTGGGTCTAGATGTGTTCAATCCATGTTGCATCACCGTCCCTGAGGAAAAGTTGTAAGAGGTTTTCTCTGTCTCTCTGTCGTTTATTTTTTTCAATTTATTACTATATTGGTTACAGCTGATTTTCAAAGCTCTGTTTCTTGCTGCTGTACATCCACTTGATTCACGTACAGAGAGACATCAATAAATTCTTTTTCAGATTCTTACCAGTCGTATATATTCTTTTCCGGTGACTTGAGTGTGCTGAGTGCAGTTCTTTTAGCTACCGTGTAGGCCTTGTTGATTATCAGTTTGGTATTTGGAATGGTATCTTTGCTAATTTCAACCTCCTGGATGATGCCTCACCCCTCCCCACCTTTCCCGTTTAGCAGCCTTATGCGTGTTTTCTACATATTTGACTATGTTTTTGTTTTGTAATTTATTTCATGTGTAGCCATTTTGGATTCCACCTTTAAGTGATATCTTATGATATGTGTCTTCTTCTTTTTGAATTCTGTCACTTAGAATGATCATACGTAACTCCTCCGGAGTTGTTACAGCTGGCCATATTTCATTGATTTCCAGGCTGAATAATATTCCACTCTACCTAAGTACCACATCTCTATCCATTTTTTCCCTCCAGAGACATTTAAGTTATATCCTAGTCGAGGATCTTTTAAACAGAGAGGGGGTAAACATTGGGGTGCCTGTGTCCTCTCGATTTTTGTTTTTCCCAAGATATACGCCCATGGGTGCAAGTGCCCTATGCTCTGTAGCTCATTGTTTAGATGCTTTAGTAAACACAATACACTTCTCCAGAATGGCCGTTGGCAATATACATTTCCACTATAAGTCTCACAGGGCTCCCTCTTCTCCTTGCCCTGTCCTGCATTTCTGTTGTTTACGCTTTATGAGGATGGCTCTTCTGACTGATGCGAAGTGATGTCTTTTGTAGTATTGACTTCCAGTGCCCACCTGTTTGGTTGGCTAAAAAGGTGTACGCTCTTTTCTTGAATATATACACAAAAAAAACGCATACACCCTTTTTGGCCAACTGCAATGTTGGCAATGTTCAGCTCCTTTTCTTGTGCTTAATGGCGAGTCCTTTCTACCTCCTCAAATCCCTTTCCTGCCATTCTCCCTTGCTTACAAGTCCTTTTCTCTGACTTTCCTCAAGACATTTTTCAGTGATGGATATTTTCAACTCTGCAGTTTTGTGAATTTTACTGCCCCTGAGTTCTATTGTTCAACTTGTGTTTATGGGAACTGGCCACAAAGCAGTGGGATTTCCTCAAGCCCTATACTGTTTCCATGGGCAACCCTAGCCTTTGGTCAATTCGTCTTCCTGATTGGAAATTAGAGTGACATGTGCCTGTCTGAACACGTAGGACTTGTCTCTCATTGTTCCTCATCCTTCCGCTTCATCCTCTGGACAAATTCCAAACTGTACGCAACAGGATGTTGACAGTGCTGACATCTCCAAGTGGGGAGACTGTTAGTAAAGACGCTGGAGGGGTGAACCCGAGCACCAGGAGATGAGGAGATGAGATGCCTTTTCCAAACTCTTCCCGATCAGACGGTATACCATCCTCTGGGTGTGACAGACATGTTTTAGCAGTAGGAAGAGTCCCATTCATGTAAGGAGAACACCAGGGCTTTTTCAAAATCAGTGTCTCCCCGAAACCCAAACTGGGGAATTTTTTAAGCTACGGCTACACATATGTTCATTAAGGGCCTTGGGAAGTAGGCAGAGTCCAAACTTTAGATGATTGAAGTCTTCAGGGTCAGAAGCACTCACCACCAGCTTCCCTTAGGTTACACTTTAACTGTCATTGATAGATGATGTCAATAAAAATATCTATTCTTTTTCAGATTATTTCCCCTTATAGGTTATTGCAAAATGTTGAGTGTAGTTCCCTGTGCTATACAGTAGTTCCTTGTTGATGATCTATTTTATACATAGCAGTGTGTATGTGTTAATCCCAAACTGTTAATTTATCCCTCCTCCCACCTTTCCCCTTTGGTAATAATAAATTATAAGATTTTATACTTCTCAGAAATGGGGGAGCTGAAAGAGAGGTATCATTTTCAATGGAAAAGCATTTAAAACAAGATTGAAGGTTTAACCAAGATTATTAGATGTACATCCTTGGAAAGAAATCACTTCATTTCTCTAATATTGAGCTGACAAATAAGACAAACCTTTTCACTGAACTTGCTTATAATAAAGTGATGGAAATATCCAATGGAAGTGTTAGAAACATCTTATTTTACCCGAGCCTTATGCACTGTTCTATGTTAACTACACTTTGGCTCACACATCTGTTCATTGAGGTTACAATAGTCTCAATTTCTGTTACTGATCCTCCAGAGTGGACCCCAACAAGTGTCCCCCTGCCCAGTGTCATTGGGGCCAACAGATCGAGACTGAGTTTGGTTCACAAGCAAAGGAAACTTTATATTTTGATCAGAGAATGGAGAGGTGAGAGCATGTACTACCCCGTGGGCTGTGGGCTGGGCTGCTGTGTAGAGATCCTGTCAGAGTCAGTGGGAGGGAGGGGGCGGAGCTCTCGAGGGCCGGGTTGGCTGTAGCTCAGGCTCTATATCGCGGAGTCTGCACTGGGCCCCAGGAGCTGAGGTGTCGACCCAGCCATTCTGCACTAGGAAATCTGGTCTGAAGTGCCGGGTGTGGAACCTCTGCATGCGGGACCCTAGGAGCACGTGAAATTAGACAAAGCACAAAGGATAAAAAAGGTTAGACTTGACTTTATTGCCCAGATTCTATTTTTATCTCCCAGGGATTTTTAATGGGCTTTGCTGGGGACAAACCCCCCCTCTGCCTTTTGTCCCGTTCCTCATTCTTGGAGTGCTGAGGGTGCAGACCCTTCTTCTGTAACTGCTGAGTGCTGAGTTGGGAGCCCTCATACCCTGGGGCGAGGGTCAGAGCTTCTCCCCAGCAGCCTCCAGGTGACGTTGATTGTCCCCAGGCCCCCTGCCTCCCTGCTCGTCCACCTGAGCACCAGCATTGGAAGTGTTATAGATTCTAATGACCTTCAAGGGTCCAGGAAAGAGATGTGCAGAGACGCTGTGGGGGCCGGTTTCACCCCGCCCCACATTTGTTCGGCCACCTTAGGCCGACCGTTTCTGCCAGCCTAGATGCTCTGACCAGTAGTCTGCGCTTTCTTCAATTAGGCCCCTGAATTAACGTACAAACAGCACCAGGTGTCAGAGCCCTGCCCGCTCAACTCCCAGACAGTCCAGGGTCAGTGGTGATCAAGGACCATGATGGCCACTGAGCCAACAGCCTTTTGAAGTAAACAAGAGTCCAGCCGGTCTTACTGACCACCATCATCACGGTGTCTGTAGGCTTTTCTATGGTGACAGTGTGATATATGGTTCCCCCGCCAAGATTATTAGCTCCCCTCTGGGTGCAGTAAGTCCGGCAAGCAGTAGTCTACTCTTTTGGGACACACTCTTGTTGTTTTATGAGAGAAACTCCAGGTCAAGTGATGTTCACACGAGTCGTCATGGTGCCCTGTTGCCCCCGGTTATCTCTCTGGATGTTGGAGTTGGAGGGCCTCCTCACTCGAGGTCGGTGTGCCCACGGAGCGAACCCTGCAACTTCAGGGCATGGTTGGTGGTTAGGATCACCACGTGGGGTCCTTTTCCCTTAGGAGGGAGGTGGCCTTTTGGGCTGCTGATTTCCAGGGTTTTAGATACCGCCAGTATCTTGGCCAGATGTGGCAGTGGGCCAAGCCCCTTGGTGACCATAGTTTATCCTACCTGGATGGCATTCTTGCATTGTTCCATTTCAAGTGGTCCCAGGTTTTGCACTAATTCTCCAATGGCGATTCACCTTTCACCGGGAATGTAAAGGTCAAAGGGTTTAGCTAAATTAGGGAGTTCCAGGGCAAGGGTCTGAATTGACTGCTCTTTCCATTCTTGAAAGGCCACTTCTGGATTCTATTCAAAAGGATCATCATCTTTTCCTTTCAGTGTTTCATATAGAGGCCCAGCTAGTAGACTGTAGTTAGGGATCCAGAAGCAGCAAACCCTGGCCTCCCCAGGAACCCCTAAGCTGTCTTCTAGTTTTAGAAAGGGGTAAGGCTGAAAATGGTTTCTTCCCTTTCCTGGGATGGACTTCTCCAACCTTCTGTGAGAATGAAGCCCAGGCAGGTCACGGCAGTCTGTGATATTTGAGCTTTTTCTTGGACAACTTCTATCCTTTATTGGCTTGGTAGTTCAGAGGCCTCCTTAGTAGGGCTGGCGATCAGAATGTCGTCTGCATATTGAAGGAGGGTTTCCTTTTCCAGAGGTAGAACTTTTAGGTCTTTAGCTAAGCTTTCCCCAAAGATGGTGTGGGAATTTTTGCACCCTTGGGGCCAGACGGCCCGGAAGTATTGTTTTAGTTGTATGTTGAGTCCTGCCACTCACAAGCCAAAATTTCTTGTGACTCTGGGACTAATGGAATACAAAAGAAGGCATCATTGAAGACTAATACAGAATACCATGTCCTGGTGGTTGGTAGAATGACCAGCAGGGTGTAGGAATTAGGAGCAACTGGAGGTATATCCTCGGTGGCTTCACTGACTGTCCTGACATCCTTTACCAGGTCCCCAGCAGCCCATGGGGCTCTCGTGGTCAGACCAATCCCAGAATATGGAGCTCACCTGGGCAGGTACCCCACCCCCACCCCAGCCCACAGGGCTCTCGTGGTCAGGCCCCTCCCAGGATACAGAGCTACCCTTGCAGGTACCGTGGCAGGGCTGGGCACACAGGAACCGTGCACATAGCCCTCATTGCAGAGCACCCCCAGCTCACCTGTCGCTCAGAGCTGACACAGAGCACCTCAGAGCAGGACTTGAACTAACAAACAGCAGCTGCGACAGGTCTGTGACCCTGGGCATCACTCCGTGAGGCCTCCCTCCACCTGGTCTTCCAGAGACTTCCACTGCACCCGGGGCACCAGGCCTCTGTCTCCAACCACCACCCACCCCTCCTCTCCCTGACTCCTGGGTTCCTCTCATTAGGAGAGGGTTTTCTTGAAGTTGTCTCCCACTCATGGGCCAGATAAAATGATTAGAAAACAAGCCAAAGCTGCAGCCCCTTGTCTATCCTGACTCTCAGGAGCCCACACCTGTTCCTTGGACCTGGCCGGTTCAGCAAGTTCCATTTTCTGCAACTGTGAGCCCCTGAGGGGTGATGATTGGCTGACCTGGGCAGCCTTACCGTGCCGGCCAGCCCTCCCCAGGTGTGCCTGGGTTGAGATCACTATAAATACCACTCCAGGCAGCAAGAGCCCCTGCAGCCGTGCCTGACGCCATTTTCTCTGCCCTGTCAGCAGTCTCGGGGCTGGGCTGGTGGGAGGGAGTGAGAGGCCACGGCTTTGTGGGTGGCCCAGTGTGAGTGGGGCTCTGCTGGACTTTCTGCAGCAGTTGCCAGGCTGCCACCTGCTAAAGAAGAAGATGTGTCACCCATACCTGCTGCTGGAATTTCTCCCTGGGCAGAGGTGAGGAAGGAAAAAAGCAGTGGGGGCAGGGACAGGACGGGTATCTCAGGCAGGGAAATGGAAATCTTCCAGAAGAGCACCCAGGGCCAGGACCATCCTGGCTGGCCTGCAGGCACCAAGTCGGCCGGCATGCTGTCACTCGTGTGGCTCTATGGCCCTCCCTCTAGGCTTTCAAGTCCTTGTATATATTCAGGTGTTTTACCTGGGATGGGTGGGAATAGTTCAGCAGCAACTGGCCTGGGGCTCAGCTCACGTTTACTCACAGATGCCTCGGCACGGTGCCCCAGCTTTGCAATGAGGACGCTTGTTGCGTGGGGGCTGCTGGCTGAATGGGAGACGATTCCCCACCACTGACCAACTTCAGAATTGTTTACAACTGGAGCAAGTGCCCTGATACGGTTTTCCTCTGTGGAACTGGTGGGTTCTGTGTTTTTTTTCTCTTTTTCGTTTTGGGTTCAAGGTAGATTTTATTCCTCTTTTTTGTATTTACAGATATAAGCATGGAAATAATTTATTCATATAAATACATGTATGTGAAGGGAATAATTGTTTTTTCTATTGTTTAAATTTTATTTCTTTTTAATTTTTAATTTTATTTTATATTTTTATACAGCAGGTTCTTATTGGTTATCTATTTTATACATATAAATGTATACATGCCAATCCCAGTCTCTCAACTCCTCCCACCACCCCCCCCCAACAGCTTTCCCCCCTTGTTGTCCATACGTTTGTTGTCTACATCTGTTGCTCTATTTATGCCTTGCAAAATGGTTAATCTGTACAGGTTTTCTAGGTTCCACATATATGCATGAATATACAAGATTTGTTTTTCTCTTTCTGACTTACTTCACTCTGTATGACAGTCTCTAGATGCATCGACGTCTCTACAAATGACCCAATTTCATTCCTTTTCATGGCTTAGTAATATTCCATTTTATATATGTACCACGGCTTTATGCATTCGTCTGTCTGTGGGCATTTAGGTTGCTTCCATTACCTCGATATTGTAAATAGTGATGCAATGAACATTGCGGTGAATGTCTCTTTTTGATTTATGGTTTTGTCTGGGTATATGTCCAGTAGTGGGATTGCTGTATCATATGGTAATTCTATTGTTAGTTTCTTAAGAAATTCCATATTGTTCTCCATAGTGACTGTATCAATTTATATTCCCAACAATAGTGGAAGAGGGTTCCTTTTCTCCACACCCTTTCCAGCATTTTTTGCTTGTAGATTTTCTATGATGCCTATTCTACCAGGTGTGAGGTGATACCTCATTGTTGAATCCATTTCGTTGAGCAAGGGGTAGGTCTTGTCTATTCCATATTTGGCTTATGGAACGGTATCTGTGCTAATTTCAAACTCTGGTTTAATGCAGCACCCCAACTCACCTTCCCCCTTAAGCAAGCATAAGTTAGTTTTCTAAACTTGAGACCCTGTTCTGTTTTGTAATTCAGTTCATATGTAGCCAAGTTCACATTCCGTGTATTAGTGATACCTTATGATGTTTCTTTTTCTGTGTGACTTATTTCACTTAGAATCATCGTGCCTCAATCCAATCATTATGCTGGTACGGGCCTGGTGACATAGATTTCATTGCTGAGTGGTATTCTGTTGTACATAAGTACCGCAACTTCTTTATCCATTATTTGCTCTCTGGGATATTTAACTTGTGCCGTAGAAGAGATTCCAGTAAAAAGAACCGTCCCAACCTTTGGGGTGGCTGTGTCTTTTAGATTTTAAATTAACTAGCAATAGGACCATAAGTGGAAGTGCCCTAGGCTCTGTTGCTTTGTTTTTTAGATGTTTCAGGAAACACTATACACTTCTCCCAAGTGGCTGTTGGCAATTTACATCCCGCCCATCAGCATAACAAGGCTCCCAGTTCTCCATGGCCTGTCCTGCCTTTCTGGATTTTACACTTTTTTCAGATGGCCCTTTTGACCGGGGGGAAGTGAGACTTCATTGTAGTGCAGATTTCCTTTGCAAGCTTGCTTGGTTGGCCAAAAAGGGCGTATGCGTTTTTTCCTGAATATATTCAGGAAAAAACGCATACGCCTTTTTGGCCAAGTGCATCATTGTGGACGTTCTGCCTCTTTTCCTATGCTTTCAATGCAATTCCAGTCTACCTCCTGAAATCGGTTTCCTGCAATTCTGCCCCGCTTTCAAGTCCTCTTGGCAGCCTTACTTCAGTATATTTTTGGACGATAGCTGTCATTTATAACTCTGCAGGTTTGTGAATTACAGTGCCCCTGAGCTCCTTTCTTCAACTCGCTTTCTCGTGAGCTGGCCGCAACACCGCAGGATGGCTTCAGGCCCTAATCTGGTTCCGGCACGGCACGCTGAGCCTTTGGTTAATTCCTCTTCCTGGTGCGAAATGAGAGTTAAATTTGCCCGTCCAGACACCTCCAGCTAGTCTCTCATTGGTTCTCCCTATTCCTGTTCATCTTCCGCAGAAATTGCAAACTGGGCCAAACAGGAGGTTAAAGGCACTGACTCTCCAAGTCGGGAGAGTGTTAGTAAAGCGTCTGGAATGTTGCACCCGAGTACCAGGGGACGAAAACTGAGACATATTGGAACACGTCTCCTGATCACACGGTTGATCATACTCTGGGTTCCACATGCATGTTTTAGCTGAAGGAAGAATACCTTCAACCTGGAGAGTTGAGACCCGTGGCATGGGTACCATGCAATATGACTTTAAAGGGTCTTCATTTGCTCACCGAACCTCTCCAATCCTATCACTGCTGCGTTTATGCCCCTGCACACACGCTTGATTCTCTTTCGGAGACATAGCAATCCATAGGTTTTAAGATACTTCTTTGTCAGGTATATTCTTAGGTGTTTAATATGGGGTGTTGAATCCATTTCGTTGAGCAAGGAGTAGCTCTTGTCTATTCCATATTTGGCTTAAGGAACTTTATCTGTGCTCATTTCAATCTCTGGTTTTATGCAGCACCCCAACTCACCTTTCCCCTTAAGCAAGCATAAGTTGGGTTTCTAAATTTGAGACCCTGTTCTGTTTTGGAATTCAGTTCCTGTGTAGCCAAGTTTACATTCCGTGTATTAGTGATATCTTATGATGTTTCTTTTTCTGTGTGACTTATTTCAGTTAGAATCATCATACCTGAATCCACTCATTATGCTGCTATGGGCCTGATGACATAGATTTCCTTGCTGAGTGATATTGCATTGTACATAAGTACCACAACTTCTTTATCCATTTTTCACTTTCTGCGATATTGAACTTGTACCGTAAACCAGGTTCTTGTAAACAGAGCCGTCCCAACCTTTGGGGTGGCTGTGTCTTTTTGATTTTAATTTCCCTAAGCTATAGGACCATAAGTGGAAGTGCCCTAGGCTCTGTTGCTTTGTTTTTTAGATGTTTCAGGAAACACCATACACTTCTCCCGAGTGGCTGTTGGCAATTGACATCCCGCCCATCAGCATAACAAGGCTCCCAGTTCTCCATGGCCTGTCCTGCCTTTCTGGATTTTACACTTTTTTCAGATGGCCCTTTTGACCGGGGGGAAGTGAGACTTCATTGTAGTGCAGATTTCCTTTGCAAGCTTGCTTGGTTGGCCAAAAAGGGCGTATGCGTTTTTTCCTGAATATATTCAGGAAAAAACGCATACGCCCTTTTTGGCCAAGTGCATCATTGTGGACGTTCTGCCTCTTTTCCTATGCTTTAAATGCAATTCCAGTCTACCTCCTGAAATCGGTTTCCTGCAATTCTGCCCCGCTTTCAAGTCCTCTTGGCAGCCTTACTTCAGTATATTTTTGGACGATAGCTGTCATTTATAACTCTGCAGGTTTGTGAATTACAGTGCCCCTGAGCTCCTTTCTTCAACTCGCTTTCTCGTGAGCTGGCTGCAACACCACAGGATGGCTTCAGGCCCTAATCTGGTTCCGGCACGGCACGCTGAGCCTTTGGTTAATTCCTCTTCCTGGTGGGAAATGAGAGTTAAATTTGCCCGTCCAGACACCTCCAGCTAGTCTGTCATTGGTTCTCCCTATTCCTGTTCATCTTCCGCAGAAATTGCAACCTGGGTCAAACAGGAGGTTAAAGGCACTGACTCTCCAAGTCGGGAGAGTGTTAGTAAAGCGTCTGGCATGTTGCACCCGAGTACCAGGGGACGAAAACTGAGACATATTGGAACACGTCTCCCGATCACACGGTTGATCATACTCTGGGTTCCACATGCATGTTTTAGCTGAAGGAAGAATACCTTAAACCTGGAGAGTTGAGACCCGTGGAATGGGTACCATGCAATATGACTTCAAAGGGTCTTCATTTGCTCACCGAACCTCTCCAATCCTATCACTGCTGCGTTTATGCCCCTGTACACACACTTGATTCTCTTTCAGAGACATAGCAATCCATAGGTTTTAAGATACTTCCTAGTCAGGTACACTCTTAGGCATTTAATATGGGGTGTTGAGTCCATTTCGTTGAGCAAGGAGTAGCTCTTGTCTATTCCATATTTGGCTTAAGGAACTTTATCTGTGCTCATTTCAATCTCTGGTTTTATGCAGCACCCCAACTCACCTTTCCCCTTAAGGAAGCATAAGTTGGTTTTCTAACTTTGAGACCCTGTTCTGTTTTGTAATTCAGTTCCTATGTAGCCAAGTTTACATTCCGTGTATTAGTGATATCTTATGATGTTTCTTTTTCTGTGTGACTTATTTCAGTTAGAATCATCATACCTGAATCCACTAATTATGCTGGTACGGGCCTGATGACATAGATTTCATTGCTGAGTGATACTGCATTGTACGTAAGTACCACAACTTCTTTATCCATTTTTCACTTTCTGCGATATTGAACTTGTACCGTAAACCAGGTTCTTGTAAACAGAGCCGTCCCAACCTTTGGGGTGGCTGTGTCTTTTTGATTTTAATTTCCCTAAGCTATAGGACCATAAGTGGAAGTGCCCTAGGCTCTGTTGCTTTGTTTTTTAGATGTTTCCGGAAACACCATACACTTCTCTGGAATGGCTGTTGGCAATTTACATCCCACCCATCAGCATAACAAGGCTCCCAGTTCTCCATGGCCTGTCCTGCCTTTCTGGATTTTACACTTTTTTCAGATGGCCCTTTTGACCGGGGGGAAGTGAGACTTCATTGTAGTGCAGATTTCCTTTGCAAGCTTGCTTGGTTGGCCAAAAAGGGCGTATGCGTTTTTTCCTGAATATATTCAGGAAAAAACGCATACGCCCTTTTTGGCCAAGTGCATCATTGTGGACGTTCTGCCTCTTTTCCTATGCTTTAAATGCAATTCCAGTCTACCTCCTGAAATCGGTTTCCTGCAATTCTGCCCCGCTTTCAAGTCCTCTTGGCAGCCTTACTTCAGTATATTTTTGGACGATAGCTGTCATTTATACCTCTGCAGGTTTGTGAATTACAGTGCCCCTGAGCTCCTTTCTTCAACTCGCTTTCTCGTGAGCTGGCCGCAACACCACAGGATTGCTTCAGGCCCTAATCTGGTTCCGGCACGGCACGCTGAGCCTTTGGTTAATTCCTCTTCCTGGTGCGAAATGAGAGTTAAATTTGCCCATCCAGACACCTCCAGCTGGTCTGTCATTGGTTCTCCCTATTCCTGTTCATCTTCCGCAGAAATTGCAAACTGGGCCAAACAGGAGGTTAAAGGCACTGACTCTCCAAGTCGGGAGAGTGTTAGTAAAGCGTCTGGAATGTTGCACCCGAGTACCAGGGGACGAAAACTGAGACATATTGGAACACGTCTCCCGATCACACGGTTGATCATACTCTGGGTTCCACATGCATGTTTTAGCTTAAAGAAGAATACCTTAAACCTGGAGAGTTGAGACCCGTGGAATGGGTACCATGCAATATGACTTCAAAGGGTCTTCATTTGCTCACCGAACCTCTCCAATCCTATCACTGCTGCGTTTATGCCCCTGTACACACACTTGATTCTCTTTCAGAGACATAGCAATCCATAGGTTTTAAGATACTTCCTAGTCAGGTACACTCTTAGGCATTTAACATGGGGTGTTGAGTCCACTTCGTTGAGCAAGGAGTAGCTCTTGTCTATTCCATATTTGGCTTAAGGAACTTTATCTGTGCTCATTTCAATCTCTGGTTTTATGCAGCACCCCAACTCACCTTTCCCCTTAAGCAAGCATAAGTTGGTTTTCTAAATTTGAGACCCTGTTCTGTTTTGGAATTCAGTTCCTGTGTAGCCAAGTTTACATTCCGTGTATTAGTGATATCTTATGATGTTTCTTTTTCTGTGTGACTTATTTCAGTTAGAATCATCGTACCTGAATCCACTCATTATGCTGCTACGGGCCTGATGACATAGATTTCATTGCTGAGTGATATTGCATTGTACGTAAGTACCACAACTTCTTTATCCATTTTTCACTTTCTGCGATATTGAACTTGTACCGTAAACCAGGTTCTTGTAAACAGAGCCGTCCCAACCTTTGGGGTGGCTGTGTCTTTTGATTTTAATTTCCCTAAGCTATAGGACCATAAGTGGAAGTGCCCTAGGCTCTGTTGCTTTGTTTTTTAGATGTTTCAGGAAACACCATACACTTCTCCCGAGTGGCTGTTGGCAATTTACATCCCGCCCATCAGCATAACAAGGCTCCCAGTTCTCCATGGCCTGTCCTGCCTTTCTGGATTTTACACTTTTTTCAGATGGCCCTTTTGACCGGGGGGAAGTGAGACTTCATTGTAGTGCAGATTTCCTTTGCAAGCTTGCTTGGTTGGCCAGAAAGGGCGTATGCGTTTTTTCCTGAATATATTCAGGAAAAAACGCATACGCCCTTTTTGGCCAAGTGCATCATTGTGGACGTTCTGCCTCTTTTCCTATGCTTTAAATGCAATTCCAGTCTACCTCCTGAAATCGGTTTCCTGCAATTCTGCCCCGCTTTCAAGTCCTCTTGGCAGCCTTACTTCAGTATATTTTTGGACGATAGCTGTCATTTATAACTCTGCAGGTTTGTGAATTACAGTGTCCCTGAGCTCCTTTCTTCAACTCGCTTCTCGTGAGCTGGCCGCAACACCGCAGGATGGCTTCAGGCCCTAATCTGGTTCCGGCACGGCACGCTGAGCCTTTGGTTAATTCCTCTTCCTGGTGGGAAATGAGAGTTAAATTTGCCCGTCCAGACACCTCCAGCTAGTCTGTCATTGGTTCTCCCTATTCCTGTTCATCTTCCGCAGAAATTGCAAACTGGGCCAAACAGGAGGTTAAAGGCACTGACTCTCCAAGTCGGGAGAGTGTTAGTAAAGCGTCTGGAATGTTGCACCCCAGTACCAGGGGACGAAAACTGAGACATTTTGGAAGACGTCTCCCGATCACACGGTTGATCATACTCTGGGTTCCACATGCATGTTTTAGCTGAAGGAAGAATACCTTAAACCTGGAGAGTTGAGACCCGTGGAATGGGTACCATGCAATATGACTTCAAAGGGTCTTCATTTGCTCACCGAACCTCTCCAATCCTATCACTGCTGCGTTTATGCCCCTGTACACACACTTGATTCTCTTTCAGAGACATAGCAATCCATAGGTTTTAAGATACTTCCTAGTCAGGTACACTCTTAGGCATTTAACATGGGGTGTTGAGTCCATTTCGTTGAGCAAGGAGTAGCTCTTGTCTATTCCATATTTGGCTTAAGGAACTTTATCTGTGCTCATTTCAATCTCTGGTTTTATGCAGCACCCCAACTCACCTTTCCCCTTAAGCAAGCATAAGTTGGTTTTCTAAATTTGAGACCCTGTTCTGTTTTGTAATTCAGTTCCTGTGTAGCCAAGGTTACATTCCGTGTATTAGTGATATCTTATGATGTTTCTTTTCCTGTGTGACTTATTTCAGTTAGAATCATCGTACCTGAATCCACTCATTATGCTGCTACGGGCCTGATGACATAGATTACCTTGCTGGTTGATACTGCATTGTACGTAAGTACCACAACTTCTTTATCCATTTTTCACTTTCTGCGATATTGAACTTGTACCGTAAACCAGGTTCTTGTAAACAGAGCCGTCCCAACCTTTGGGGTGGCTGTGTCTTTTTGATTTTAATTTCCCTAAGCTATAGGACCATAAGTGGAAGAGCCCTAGGCTCTGTTGCTTTGTTTTTTAGATGTTTCAGGAAACACCATACACTTCTCCCGAGTGGCTGTTGGCAATTTACATCCCGCCCATCAGCATAACAAGGCTCCCAGTTCTCCATGGCCTGTCCTGCCTTTCTGGATTTTACACTTTTTTCAGATGGCCCTTTTGACCGGGGGGAAGTGAGACTTCATTGTAGTGCAGATTTCCTTTGCAAGCTTGCTTGGTTGGCCAAAAAGGGCGTATGCGTTTTTTCCTGAATATATTCAGGAAAAAACGCATACGCCCTTTTTGGCCAAGTGCATCATTGTGGACGTTCTGCCTCTTTTCCTATGCTTTAAATGCAATTCCAGTCTACCTCCTGAAATCGGTTTCCTGCAATTCTGCCCAGCTTTCAAGTCCTCTTGGCAGCCTTACTTCAGTATATTTTTGGACGATAGCTGTCATTTATAACTCTGCAGGTTTGTGAATTACAGTGCCCCTGAGCTCCTTTCTTCAAGTCGCTTTCTCGTGAGCTGGCCGCAACACCGCAGGATGGCTTCAGGCCCTAATCTGGTTCCGGCACGGCACACTGAGCCTTTGGTTAATTCCTCTTCCTGGTGGGAAATGAGAGTTAAATTTGCCCGTCCAGACACCTCCAGCTAGTCTGTCATTGGTTCTCCCTATTCCTGTTCATCTTCCGCAGAAATTGCAAACTGGGCCAAACAGGAGGTTAAAGGCACTGACTCTCCAAGTCGGGAGAGTGTTAGTAAAGCGTCTGGAATGTTGCACCCGAGTACCAGGGGACGAAAACTGAGACATATTGGAACACGTCTCCCGATCACACGGTTGATCATACTCTGGGTTCCACATGCATGTTTCAGCTGAAGGAAGAATACCTTAAACCTGGAGAGTTGAGACCCATGGAATGGGTACCATGCAATATGACTTCAAAGGGTCTTCATTTGCTCACCAAACCTCTACAATCCTATCACTGCTGCGTTTATGCCCCTGCACACACGCTTCATTCTCTTTCGGAGACATAGCAATCCATAGGTTTTAAGATACTTCCTAGTCAGGTATATTCTTAGGTGTTTAATATGCGGTGTTGAATCCATTTCGTTGAGCAAGGAGTAGCTCTTGTCTATTCCATATTTGGCTTAAGGAACTTTATCTGTGCTCATTTCAATCTCTGGTTTTATGCAGCACCCCAACTCACCTTTCCCCTTAAGCAAGCATAAGTTGGATTTCTAAATTTGAGGCCCTGTTCTGTTTTGTAATTCAGTTCCTGTGTAGCCAAGTTTACATTCCGTGTATTAGTGATATCTTATGATGTTTCTTTTTCTGTGTGACTTATTTCAGTTAGAATCATCATACCTGAATCCACTCATTATGCTGCTACGGGCCTGATGACATAGATTTCCTTGCTGAGTGATACTGCATTGTACGTAAGTACCACAACTTCTTTATCCATTTTTCACTTTCTGCGATATTGAACTTGTACCGTAAACCAGGTTCTTGTAAACAGAGCCGTCCCAACCTTTGGGGTGGCTGTGTCTTTTGATTTTAATTTCCCTAAGCTATAGGACCATAAGTGGAAGTGCCTTAGGCTCTGTTGCTTTGTTTTTTAGATGTTTCAGGAAACACCATACACTTCTCCCGAGTGGCTGTTGGCAATTTACATCCCGCCCATCAGCATAACAAGGCTCCCAGTTCTCCATGGCCTGTCCTGCCTTTCTGGATTTTACACTTTTTTCAGATGGCCCTTTTGACCGGGGGGAAGTGAGACTTCATTGTAGTGCAGATTTCCTTTGCAAGCTTGCTTGGTTGGCCAAAAAGGGCATATGCGTTTTTTCCTGAATATATTCAGGAAAAAACGCATACGCCCTTTTTGGCCAAGTGCATCATTGTGGACGTTCTGCCTCTTTTCCTATGCTTTAAATGCAATTCCAGTCTACCTCCTGAAATCGGTTTCCTGCAATTCTGCCCCGCTTTCAAGTCCTCTTGGCAGCCTTACTTCAGTATATTTTTGGACGATAGCTGTCATTTATAACTCTGCAGGTTTGTGAATTACAGTGCCCCTGAGCTCCTTTCTTCAAGTCGCTTTCTCGTGAGCTGGCCGCAACACCGCAGGATGGCTTCAGGCCCTAATCTGGTTCCGGCACGGCACGCTGAGCCTTTGGTTAATTCCTCTTCCTGGTGGGAAATGAGAGTTAAATTTGCCCGTCCAGACACCTCCAGCTAGTCTGTCATTGGTTCTCCCTATTCCTGTTCATCTTCCGCAGAAATTGCAAAATGGGCCAAACAGGAGGTTAAAGGCACTGACTCTCCAAGTCGGGAGAGTGTTAGTAAAGCGTCTGGCATGTTGCACCCGAGTACCAGGGGACGAAAACTGAGACATATTGGAACACGTCTCCCGATCACACGGTTGATCATACTCTGGGTTCCACATGCATGTTTTAGCTGAAGGAAGAATACCTTAAACCTGGAGAGTTGAGACCCGTGGAATGGGTACCATGCAATATGACTTCAAAGGGTCTTCATTTGCTCACCGAACCTCTCCAATCCTATCACTGCTGCGTTTATGCCTCTGTACACACACTTTATTCTCTTTCAGAGACATAGCAATCCATAGGTTTTAAGATACTTCCTAGTCAGGTACACTCTTAGGCATTTAATATGGGGTGTTGAGTCCATTTCGTTGAGCAAGGAGTAGCTCTTGTCTATTCCATATTTGGCTTAAGGAACTTTATCTGTGCTCATTTCAATCTCTGGTTTTATGCAGCACCCCAACTCACCTTTCCCCTTAAGCAAGCATAAGTTGGTTTTCTAAATTTGAGACCCTGTTCTGTTTTGTAATTCAGTTCCTGTGTAGCCAAGTTTACATTCCGTGTATTAGTGATATCTTATGATGTTTCTTTTTCTGTGTGACTTATTTCAGTTAGAATCATCATACCTGAATCCACTCATTATGCTGCTACGGGCCTGATGACATAGATTTCATTGCTGAGTGATACTGCATTGTACGTAAGTACCACAACTTCTTTATCCATTTTTCACTTTCTGCGATATTGAACTTGTACCGTAAACCAGGTTCTTGTAAACAGAGCCGTCCCAACCTTTGGGGTGGCTGTGTCTTTTTGATTTTAATTTCCCTAAGCTATAGGACCATAAGTGGAAGAGCCCTAGGCTCTGTTGCTTTGTTTTTTAGATGTTTCAGGAAACACCATACACTTCTCCCGAGTGGCTGTTGGCAATTTACATCCCGCCCATCAGCATAACAAGGCTCCCAGTTCTCCATGGCCTGTCCTGCCTTTCTGGATTTTACACTTTTTTCAGATGGCCCTTTTGACCGGGGGGAAGTGAGACTTCATTGTAGTGCAGATTTCCTTTGCAAGCTTGCTTGGTTGGCCAAAAAGGGCGTATGCGTTTTTTCCTGAATATATTCAGGAAAAAACGCATACGCCCTTTTTGGCCAAGTGCATCATTGTGGACGTTCTGCCTCTTTTCCTATGCTTTAAATGCAATTCCAGTCTACCTCCTGAAATCGGTTTCCTGCAATTCTGCCCCGCTTTCAAGTCCTCTTGGCAGCCTTACTTCAGTATATTTTTGGACGATAGCTGTCATTTATAACTCTGCAGGTTTGTGAATTACAGTGCCCCTGAGCTCCTTTCTTCAAGTCGCTTTCTCGTGAGCTGGCCGCAACACCGCAGGATGGCTTCAGGCCCTAATCTGGTTCCGGCACGGCACACTGAGCCTTTGGTTAATTCCTCTTCCTGGTGGGAAATGAGAGTTAAATTTGCCCGTCCAGACACCTCCAGCTAGTCTGTCATTGGTTCTCCCTATTCCTGTTCATCTTCCGCAGAAATTGCAAACTGGGCCAAACAGGAGGTTAAAGGCACTGACTCTCCAAGTCGGGAGAGTGTTAGTAAAGCGTCTGGAATGTTGCACCCGAGTACCAGGGGACGAAAACTGAGACATTTTGGAACACGTCTCCCGATCACACGGTTGATCATACTCTGGGTTCCACATGCATGTTTTAGCTGAAGGAAGAATACCTTAAACCTGGAGAGTTGAGACCCGTGGAATGGGTACCATGCAATATGACTTCAAAGGGTCTTCATTTGCTCACCGAACCTCTCCAATCCTATCACTGCTGCGTTTATGCCCCTGTACACACACTTGATTCTCTTTCAGAGACATAGCAATCCATAGGTTTTAAGATACTTCCTAGTCAGGTACACTCTTAGGCATTTAACATGGGGTGTTGAGTCCATTTCGTTGAGCAAGGAGTAGCTCTTGTCTATTCCATATTTGGCTTAAGGAACTTTATCTGTGCTCATTTCAATCTCTGGTTTTATGCAGCACCCCAACTCACCTTTCCCCTTAAGCAAGCATAAGTTGGTTTTCTAAATTTGAGACCCTGTTCTGTTTTGTAATTCAGTTCCTGTGTAGCCAAGTTTACATTCCGTGTATTAGTGATATCTTATGATGTTTCTTTTCCTGTGTGACTTATTTCAGTTAGAATCATCGTACCTGAATCCACTCATTATGCTGCTATGGGCCTGATGACATAGATTTCATTGCTGAGTGATACTGCATTGTACGTAAGTACCACAACTTCTTTATCCATTTTTCACTTTCTGCGATATTGAACTTGTACCGTAAACCAGGTTCTTGTAAACAGAGCCGTCCCAACCTTTGGGGTGGCTGTGTCTTTTTGATTTTAATTTCCCTAAGCTATAGGACCATAAGTGGAAGAGCCCTAGGCTCTGTTGCTTTGTTTTTTAGATGTTTCAGGAAACACCATACACTTCTCCCGAGTGGCTGTTGGCAATTTACATCCCGCCCATCAGCATAACAAGGCTCCCAGTTCTCCATGGCCTGTCCTGCCTTTCTGGATTTTACACTTTTTTCAGATGGCCCTTTTGACCGGGGGGAAGTGAGACTTCATTGTAGTGCAGATTTCCTTTGCAAGCTTGCTTGGTTGGCCAAAAAGGGCGTATGCGTTTTTTCCTGAATATATTCAGGAAAAAACGCATACGCCCTTTTTGGCCAAGTGCATCATTGTGGACGTTCTGCCTCTTTTCCTATGCTTTAAATGCAATTCCAGTCTACCTCCTGAAATCGGTTTCCTGCAATTCTGCCCCGCTTTCAAGTCCTCTTGGCAGCCTTACTTCAGTATATTTTTGGACGATAGCTGTCATTCATAACTCTGCAGGTTTGTGAATTACAGTGCCCCTGAGCTCCTTTCTTCAAGTCGCTTTCTCGTGAGCTGGCCGCAACACCGCAGGATGGCTTCAGGCCCTAATCTGGTTCCGGCACGGCACGCTGAGCCTTTGGTTAATTCCTCTTCCTGGTGCGAAATGAGAGTTAAATTTGCCCGTCCAGACACCTCCAGCTAGTCTGTCATTGGTTCTCCCTATTCCTGTTCATCTTCCGCAGAAATTGCAAACTGGGCCAAACAGGAGGTTAAAGGCACTGACTCTCCAAGTCGGGAGAGTGTTAGTAAAGCATCTGGAATGTTGCACCCGAGTACCAGGGGACGAAAACTGACACATATTGGAACACGTCTCCCGATCACACGGTTGATCATACTCTGGGTTCCACATGCATGTTTTAGCTGAAGGAAGAATACCTTAAACCTGGAGAGTTGAGACCCGTGGAATGGGTACCATGCAATATGACTTCAAAGGGTCTTCATTTGCTCACCGAACCTCTCCAATCCTATCATTGCTGCGTTTATGCCCCTGCACACACGCTTGATTTTCTTTCGGAGACATAGCAATCCATAGGTTTTAAGATACTTCCTAGTCAGGTATATTCTTAGGTGTTTAATATGGGGTGTTGAATCCATTTCGTTGAGCAAGGAGTAGCTCTTGTCTATTCCATATTTGGCTTAAGGAACTTTATCTGTGCTCATTTCAATCTCTGGTTTTATGCAGCACCCCAACTCACCTTTCCCCTTAAGCAAGCATAAGTTGGATTTCTAAATTTGAGACCCTGTTCTGTTTTGTAATTCAGTTCCTGTGTAGCCAAGTTTACATTCCGTGTATTAGTGATATCTTATAATGTTTCTTTTCCTGTGTGACTTATTTCAGTTAGAATCATCGTACCTGAATCCACTCATTATGCTGCTACGGGCCTGATGACATAGATTTCCTTGCTGAGTGATACTGCATTGTACGTAAGTACCACAACTTCTTTATCCATTTTTCACTTTCTGCGATATTGAACTTGTACCGTAAACCAGGTTCTTGTAAACAGAGCCGTCCCAACTTTTGGGGTGGCTGTGTCTTTTGATTTTAATTTCCCTAAGCTATAGGACCATAAGTGGAAGTGCCCTAGGCTCTGTTGCTTTGTTTTTTAGATGTTTCAGGAAACACCATACACTTCTCCCGAGTGGATGTTGGCAATTTACATCCCGCCCATCAGCATAACAAGGCTCCCAGTTCTCCATGGCCTGTCCTGCCTTTCTGGATTTTACACTTTTTTCAGATGGCCCTTTTGACCGGGGGGAAGTGAGACTTCATTGTAGTGCAGATTTCCTTTGCAAGCTTGTTTGGTTGGCCAGAAAGTGTGTATGCGTTTTTTCCTGAATATATTCAGGAAAAAACGCATACGCCCTTTTTGGCCAAGTGCATCATTGTGGACGTTCTGCCTCTTTTCCTATGCTTTCAATGCAATTCCAGTCTACCTCCTGAAATCGGTTTCCTGCAATTCTGCCCCGCTTTCAAGTCCTCTTGGCAGCCTTACTTCAGTATATTTTTGGACGATAGCTGTCATTTATAACTCTGCAGGTTTGTGAATTACAGTGCCCCTGAGCTCCTTTCTTCAAGTCGCTTTCTCGTGAGCTGGCCGCAACACCGCAGGATGGCTTCAGGCCCTAATCTGGTTCCGGCACGGCACACTGAGCCTTTGGTTAATTCCTCTTCCTGGTGGGAAATGAGAGTTAAATTTGCCCGTCCAGACACCTCCAGCTAGTCTGTCATTGGTTCTCCCTATTCCTGTTCATCTTCCGCAGAAATTGCAAACTGGGCCAAACAGGAGGTTAAAGGCACTGACTCTCCAAGTCGGGAGAGTGTTAGTAAAGCGTCTGGAATGTTGCACCCGAGTACCAGGGGACGAAAACTGAGACATTTTGGAACACGTCTCCCGATCACACGGTTGATCATACTCTGGGTTCCACATGCATGTTTTAGCTGAAGGAAGAATACCTTAAACCTGGAGAGTTGAGACCCGTGGAATGGGTACCATGCAATATGACTTCAAAGGGTCTTCATTTGCTCACCGAACCTCTCCAATCCTATCACTGCTGCGTTTATGCCCCTGTACACACACTTGATTCTCTTTCAGAGACATAGCAATCCATAGGTTTTAAGATACTTCCTAGTCAGGTACACTCTTAGGCATTTAACATGGGGTGTTGAGTCCATTTCGTTGAGCAAGGAGTAGCTCTTGTCTATTCCATATTTGGCTTAAGGAACTTTATCTGTGCTCATTTCAATCTCTGGTTTTATGCAGCACCCCAACTCACCTTTCCCCTTAAGCAAGCATAAGTTGGTTTTCTAAATTTGAGACCCTGTTCTGTTTTGTAATTCAGTTCCTGTGTAGCCAAGTTTACATTCCGTGTATTAGTGATATCTTATGATGTTTCTTTTCCTGTGTGACTTATTTCAGTTAGAATCATCGTACCTGAATCCACTCATTATGCTGCTACGGGCCTGATGACATAGATTTCATTGCTGAGTGATACTGCATTGTACGTAAGTACCACAACTTCTTTATCCATTTTTCACTTTCTGCGATATTGAACTTGTACCGTAAACCAGGTTCTTGTAAACAGAGCCGTCCCAAACTTTGGGGTGGCTGTGTCTTTTTGATTTTAATTTCCCTAAGCTATAGGACCATAAGTGGAAGAGCCCTAGGCTCTGTTGCTTTGTTTTTTAGATGTTTCAGGAAACACCATACACTTCTCCCGAGTGGCTGTTGGCAATTTACATCCCGCCCATCAGCATAACAAGGCTCCCAGTTCTCCATGGCCTGTCCTGCCTTTCTGGATTTTACACTTTTTTCAGATGGCCCTTTTGACCGGGGGGAAGTGAGACTTCATTGTAGTGCAGATTTCCTTTGCAAGCTTGCTTGGTTGGCCAAAAAGGGCGTATGCGTTTTTTCCTGAATATATTCAGGAAAAAACGCATACGCCCTTTTTGGCCAAGTGCATCATTGTGGACGTTCTGCCTCTTTTCCTATGCTTTAAATGCAATTCCAGTCTACCTCCTGAAATCGGTTTCCTGCAATTCTGCCCCGCTTTCAAGTCCTCTTGGCAGCCTTACTTCAGTATATTTTTGGACGATAGCTGTCATTCATAACTCTGCAGGTTTGTGAATTACAGTGCCCCTGAGCTCCTTTCTTCAAGTCGCTTTCTCGTGAGCTGGCCGCAACACCGCAGGATGGCTTCAGGCCCTAATCTGGTTCCGGCACGGCACGCTGAGCCTTTGGTTAATTCCTCTTCCTGGTGGGAAATGAGAGTTAAATTTGCCCGTCCAGACACCTCCAGCTAGTCTGTCATTGGTTCTCCCTATTCCTGTTCATCTTCCGCAGAAATTGCAAACTGGGCCAAACAGGAGGTTAAAGGCACTGACTCTCCAAGTCGGGAGAGTGTTAGTAAAGCATCTGGAATGTTGCACCCGAGTACCAGGGGACGAAAACTGACACATATTGGAACACGTCTCCCGATCACACGGTTGATCATACTCTGGGTTCCACATGCATGTTTTAGCTGAAGGAAGAATACCTTAAACCTGGAGAGTTGAGACCCGTGGAATGGGTACCATGCAATATGACTTCAAAGGGTCTTCATTTGCTCACCGAACCTCTCCAATCCTATCATTGCTGCGTTTATGCCCCTGCACACACGCTTGATTTTCTTTCGGAGACATAGCAATCCATAGGTTTTAAGATACTTCCTAGTCAGGTATATTCTTAGGTGTTTAATATGGGGTGTTGAATCCATTTCGTTGAGCAAGGAGTAGCTCTTGTCTATTCCATATTTGGCTTAAGGAACTTTATCTGTGCTCATTTCAATCTCTGGTTTTATGCAGCACCCCAACTCACCTTTCCCCTTAAGCAAGCATAAGTTGGATTTCTAAATTTGAGACCCTGTTCTGTTTTGTAATTCAGTTCCTGTGTAGCCAAGTTTACATTCCGTGTATTAGTGATATCTTATAATGTTTCTTTTTCTGTGTGACTTATTTCAGTTAGAATCATCATACCTGAATCCACTCATTATGCTGCTACGGGCCTGATGACATAGATTTCCTTGCTGAGTGATACTGCATTGTACGTAAGTACCACAACTTCTTTATCCATTTTTCACTTTCTGCGATATTGAACTTGTACCGTAAACCAGGTTCTTGTAAACAGAGCCGTCCCAACTTTTGGGGTGGCTGTGTCTTTTGATTTTAATTTCCCTAAGCTATAGGACCATAAGTGGAAGTGCCCTAGGCTCTGTTGCTTTGTTTTTTAGATGTTTCAGGAAACACCATACACTTCTCCCGAGTGGCTGTTGGCAATTGACATCCCGCCCATCAGCATAACAAGGCTCCCAGTTCTCCATGGCCTGTCCTGCCTTTCTGGATTTTACACTTTTTTCAGATGGCCCTTTTGACCGGGGGGAAGTGAGACTTCATTGTAGTGCAGATTTCCTTTGCAAGCTTGCTTGGTTGGCCAGAAAGTGTGTATGCGTTTTTTCCTGAATATATTCAGGAAAAAACGCATACGCCCTTTTTGGCCAAGTGCATCATTGTGGACGTTCTGCCTCTTTTCCTATGCTTTCAATGCAATTCCAGTCTACCTCCTGAAATCGGTTTCCTGCAATTCTGCCCCGCTTTCATGTCCTCTTGGCAGCCTTACTTCAGTATATTTTTGGACGATAGCTGTCATTTATAACTCTGCAGGTTTGTGAATTACAGTGCCCCTGAGCTCCTTTCTTCAACTCGCTTTCTCGTGAGCTGCCCGCAACACCGCAGGATTGCTTCAAGCCCTAATCTGGTTCCGGCACGGCACGCTGAGACTTTGGTTAATTCCTCTTCCTGGTGCGAAATGAGAGTTAAATTTGCCCATCCAGACACCTCCATCTAGTCTGTCATTGGTTCTCCCTATTCCTGTTCATCTTCCGCAGAAATTGCAAACTGGGCCAAACAGGAGGTTAAAGGCACTGACTCTCCAAGTCGGGAGAGTGTTAGTAAAGCGTCTGGAATGTTGCACCCGAGTACCAGGGGACCAAAACTGAGACATATTGGAACACGTCTCCTGATCACACGGTTGATCATACTCTGGGTTCCACATGCATGTTTTAGCTGAAGGAAGAATACCTTAAACCTGGAGAGTTGAGACCCGTGGAATGGGTACCATGCAATATGACTTCAAAGGGTCTTCATTTGCTCACCGAACCTCTCCAATCCTATCACTGCTGCGTTTATGCCCCTGTACACACACTTGATTCTCTTTCAGAGACATAGCAATCCATAGGTTTTAAGATACTTCCTAGTCAGGTACACTCTTAGGCATTTAATATGGGGTGTTGAGTCCATTTCGTTGAGCAAGGAGTAGCTCTTGTCTATTCCATATTTGGCTTAAGGAACTTTATCTGTGCTCATTTCAATCTCTGGTTTTATGCAGCAC
Organism: Lagenorhynchus albirostris; assembly: GCF_949774975.1. Classification (NCBI taxonomy): domain Eukaryota; kingdom Metazoa; phylum Chordata; class Mammalia; order Artiodactyla; family Delphinidae; genus Lagenorhynchus; species Lagenorhynchus albirostris. The sequence goes on along the minus strand of NW_026783446.1, from coordinate 560,404 downwards.
CCCAACTCACCTTTCCCCTTAAGCAAGCATAAGTTGGGTTTCTAAATTTGAGACCCTGTTCTGTTTTGTAATTCAGTTCCTGTGTAGCCAAGTTTACATTCCGTGTATTAGTGATATCTTATGATGTTTCTTTTTCTGTGTGACTTATTTCAGTTAGAATCATCATACCTGAATCCACTCATTATGCTGCTACGGGCCTGATGACATAGATTTCCTTGCTGAGTGATACTGCATTGTACGTAAGTACCACAACTTCTTTATCCATTTTTCACTTTCTGCGATATTGAACTTGTACCGTAAACCAGGTTCTTGTAAACAGAGCCGTCCCAACCTTTGGGGTGGCTGTGTCTTTTTGATTTTAATTTCCCTAAGCTATAGGACCATAAGTGGAAGTGCCCTAGGCTCTGTTGCTTTGTTTTTTAGATGTTTCAGGAAACACCATACACTTCTCCCGAGTGGCTGTTGGCAATTGACATCCCGCCCATCAGCATAACAAGGCTCCCAGTTCTCCATGGCCTGTCCTGCCTTTCTGGATTTTACACTTTTTTCAGATGGCCCTTTTGACCGGGGGGAAGTGAGACTTCATTGTAGTGCAGATTTCCTTTGCAAGCTTGCTTGGTTGGCCAAAAAGGGCGTATGCGTTTTTTCCTGAATATATTCAGGAAAAAACGCATACACCCTTTTTGGCCAAGTGCATCATTGTGGACGTTCTGCCTCTTTTCCTATGCTTTAAATGCAATTCCAGCCTACCTCCTGAAATCGGTTTCCTGCAATTCTGCCCCGCTTTCAAGTTCTCTTGGCAGCCTTACTTCAGTATATTTTTGGACGATAGCTGTCATTTATAACTCTGCAGGTTTGTGAATTACAGTGCCCCTGAGCTCCTTTCTTCAAGTCGCTTTCTCGTGAGCTGGCCGCAACACCGCAGGATGGCTTCAGGCCCTAATCTGGCTCCGGCACGGCACGCTGAGCCTTTGGTTAATTCCTCTTCCTGGTGGGAAATGAGAGTTAAATTTGCCCGTCCAGACACCTCCAGCTAGTCTGTCATTGGTTCTCCCTATTCCTGTTCATCTTCCGCAGAAATTGCAAACTGGGCCAAACAGGAGGTTAAAGGCACTGACTCTCCAAGTCGGGAGAGTGTTAGTAAAGCGTCTGGAATGTTGCACCCGAGTACCAGGGGACGAAAACTGACACATATTGGAACACGTCTCCCGATCACACGGTTGATCATACTCTGGGTTCCACATGCATGTTTTAGCTGAAGGAAGAATACCTTAAACCTGGAGAGTTGAGACCCGTGGAATGGGTACCATGCAATATGACTTCAAAGGGTCTTCATTTGCTCACCGAACCTCTCCAATCCTATCACTGCTGCGTTTATGCCCCTGTACACACACTTGATTCTCTTTCAGAGACATAGCAATCCATAGGTTTTAAGATACTTCCTAGTCAGGTACACTCTTAGGCATTTAATATGGGGTGTTGAGTCCATTTCGTTGAGCAAGGAGTAGCTCTTGTCTATTCCATATTTGGCTTAAGGAACTTTATCTGTGCTCATTTCAATCTCTGGTTTTATGCAGCAACCCAACTCACCTTTCCCCTTAAGCAAGCATAAGTTGGGTTTCTAAATTTGAGACCCTGTTCTGTTTTGTAATTCAGTTCCTGTGTAGCCAAGTTTACATTCCGTGTATTAGTGATATCTTATGATGTTTCTTTTCCTGTGTGACTTATTTCAGTTAGAATCATCATACCTGAATCCACTCATTATGCTGCTACGGGCCTGATGACATAGATTTCATTGCTGAGTGATACTGCATTGTACGTAAGTACCACAACTTCTTTATCCATTTTTCACTTTCTGCGATATTGAACTTGTACCGTAAACCAGGTTCTTGTAAACAGAGCCGTCCCAACCTTTGGGGTGGCTGTGTCTTTTTGATTTTAATTTCCCTAAGCTATAGGACCATAAGTGGAAGTGCCCTAGGCTCTGTTGCTTTGTTTTTTAGATGTTTCAGGAAACACCATACACTTCTCCCGAGTGGCTGTTGGCAATTTACATCCCGCCCATCAGCATAACAAGGCTCCCAGTTCTCCATGGCCTGTCCTGCCTTTCTGGATTTTACACTTTTTTCAGATGGCCCTTTTGACCGGGGGGAAGTGAGACTTCATTGTAGTGCAGATTTCCTTTGCAAGCTTGCTTGGTTGGCCAAAAAGGGCGTATGCGTTTTTTCCTGAATATATTCAGGAAAAAACGCATACGCCCTTTTTGGCCAAGTGCATCATTGTGGACGTTCTGCCTCTTTTCCTATGCTTTAAATGCAATTCCAGTCTACCTCCTGAAATCGGTTTCCTGCAATTCTGCCCCGCTTTCATGTCCTCTTGGCAGCCTTACTTCAGTATATTTTTGGACGATAGCTGTCATTTATAACTCTGCAGGTTTGTGAATTACAGTGCCCCTGAGCTCCTTTCTTCAACTCGCTTTCTCGTGAGCTGCCCGCAACACCGCAGGATTGCTTCAAGCCCTAATCTGGTTCCGGCACGGCACGCTGAGACTTTGGTTAATTCCTCTTCCTGGTGCGAAATGAGAGTTAAATTTGCCCATCCAGACACCTCCATCTAGTCTGTCATTGGTTCTCCCTATTCCTGTTCATCTTCCGCAGAAATTGCAAACTGGGCCAAACAGGAGGTTAAAGGCACTGACTCTCCAAGTCGGGAGAGTGTTAGTAAAGCGTCTGGAATGTTGCACCCGAGTACCAGGGGACCAAAACTGACACATATTGGAACACGTCTCCCGATCACACGGTTGATCATACTCTGGGTTCCACATGCATGTTTTAGCTGAAGGAAGAATACCTTAAACCTGGAGAGTTGAGACCCATGGAATGGGTACCATGCAATATGACTTCAAAGGGTCTTCATTTGCTCACCAAACCTCTACAATCCTATCACTGCTGCGTTTATGCCCCTGCACACACGCTTCATTCTCTTTCGGAGACATAGCAATCCATAGGTTTTAAGATACTTCCTAGTCAGGTATATTCTTAGGTGTTTAATATGGGGTGTTGAATCCATTTCGTTGAGCAAGGAGTAGCTCTTGTCTATTCCATATTTGGCTTAAGGAACTTTATCTGTGCTCATTTCAATCTCTGGTTTTATGCAGCACCCCAACTCACCTTTCCCCTTAAGCAAGCATAAGTTGGATTTCTAAATTTGAGACCCTGTTCTGTTTTGTAATTCAGTTCCTGTGTAGCCAAGTTTACATTCCGTGTATTAGTGATATCTTATGATGTTTCTTTTTCTGTGTGACTTATTTCAGTTAGAATCATCATACCTGAATCCACTCATTATGCTGCTACGGGCCTGATGACATAGATTTCGTTGCTGAGTGATACTGCATTGTACGTAAGTACCACAACTTCTTTATCCATTTTTCACTTTCTGCGATATTGAACTTGTACCGTAAACCAGGTTCTTGTAAACAGAGCCGTCCCAACTTTTGGGGTGGCTGTGTCTTTTGATTTTAATTTCCCTAAGCTATAGGACCATAAGTGGAAGTGCCCTAGGCTCTGTTGCTTTGTTTTTTAGATGTTTCAGGAAACACCATACACTTCTCCCGAGTGGCTGTTGGCAATTGACATCCCGCCCATCAGCATAACAAGGCTCCCAGTTCTCCATGGCCTGTCCTGCCTTTCTGGATTTTACACTTTTTTCAGATGGCCCTTTTGACCGGGGGGAAGTGAGACTTCATTGTAGTGCAGATTTCCTTTGCAAGCTTGCTTGGTTGGCCAAAAAGGGCGTATGCGTTTTTTCCTGAATATATTCAGGAAAAAACGCATACGCCCTTTTTGGCCAAGTGCATCATTGTGGACGTTCTGCCTCTTTTCCTATGCTTTCAATGCAATTCCAGTCTACCTCCTGAAATCGGTTTCCTGCAATTCTGCCCCGCTTTCAAGTCCTCTTGGCAGCCTTACTTCAGTATATTTTTGGACGATAGCTGTCATTTATAACTCTGCAGGTTTGTGAATTACAGTGCCCCTGAGCTCCTTTCTTCAACTCGCTTTCTCGTGAGCTGGCCGCAACACCGCAGGATGGCTTCAGGCCCTAATCTGGTTCCGGCACGGCACGCTGAGCCTTTGGTTAATTCCTCTTCCTGGTGGGAAATGAGAGTTAAATTTGCCCGTCCAGACACCTCCAGCTAGTCTGTCATTGGTTCTCCCTATTCCTGTTCATCTTCCGCAGAAATTGCAAACTGGGCCAAACAGGAGGTTAAAGGCACTGACTCTCCAAGTCGGGAGAGTGTTAGTAAAGCGTCTGGAATGTTGCACCCGAGTACCAGGGGACGAAAACTGAGACATATTGGAACACGTCTCCCGATCACACGGTTGATCATACTCTGGGTTCCACATGCATGTTTTAGCTGAAGGAAGAATACCTTAAACCTGGAGAGTTGAGACCCGTGGAATGGGTACCATGCAATATGACTTCAAAGGGTCTTCATTTGCTCACCGAACCTCTCCAATCCTATCACTGCTGCGTTTATGCCCCTGTACACACACTTGATTCTCTTTCAGAGACATAGCAATCCATAGGTTTTAAGATACTTCCTAGTCAGGTACACTCTTAGGCATTTAACATGGGGTGTTGAGTCCATTTCGTTGAGCAAGGAGTAGCTCTTGTCTATTCCATATTTGGCTTAAGGAACTTTATCTGTGCTCATTTCAATCTCTGGTTTTATGCAGCACCCCAACTCACCTTTCCCCTTAAGCAAGCATAAGTTGGGTTTCTAAATTTGAGACCCTGTTCTGTTTTGTAATTCAGTTCCTGTGTAGCCAAGGTTACATTCCGTGTATTAGTGATATCTTATGATGTTTCTTTTCCTGTGTGACTTATTTCAGTTAGAATCATCATACCTGAATCCACTCATTATGCTGCTACGGGCCTGATGACATAGATTTCCTTGCTGAGTGATACTGCATTGTACGTAAGTACCACAACTTCTTTATCCATTTTTCACTTTCTGCGATATTGAACTTGTACCGTAAACCAGGTTCTTGTAAACAGAGCCGTCCCAACCTTTGGGGTGGCTGTGTCTTTTTGATTTTAATTTCCCTAAGCTATAGGACCATAAGTGGAAGTGCCCTAGGCTCTGTTGCTTTGTTTTTTAGATGTTTCAGGAAACACCATACACTTCTCCCGAGTGGCTGTTGGCAATTGACATCCCGCCCATCAGCATAACAAGGCTCCCAGTTCTCCATGGCCTGTCCTGCCTTTCTGGATTTTACACTTTTTTCAGATGGCCCTTTTGACCGGGGGGAAGTGAGACTTCATTGTAGTGCAGATTTCCTTTGCAAGCTTGCTTGGTTGGCCAAAAAGGGCGTATGCGTTTTTTCCTGAATATATTCAGGAAAAAACGCATACGCCCTTTTTGGCCAAGTGCATCATTGTGGACGTTCTGCCTCTTTTCCTATGCTTTCAATGCAATTCCAGTCTACCTCCTGAAATCGGTTTCCTGCAATTCTGCCCCGCTTTCAAGTCCTCTTGGCAGCCTTACTTCAGTATATTTTTGGACGATAGCTGTCATTTATAACTCTGCAGGTTTGTGAATTACAGTGCCCCTGAGCTCCTTTCTTCAACTCGCTTTCTCGTGAGCTGCCCGCAACACCGCAGGATTGCTTCAAGCCCTAATCTGGTTCCGGCACGGCACGCTGAGCCTTTGGTTAATTCCTCTTCCTGGTGCGAAATGAGAGTTAAATTTGCCCATCAAGACACCTCCAGCTAGTCTGTCATTGGTTCTCCCTATTCCTGTTCATCTTCCGCAGAAATTGCAAACTGGGCCAAACAGGAGGTTAAAGGCACTGACTCTCCAAGTCGGGAGAGTGTTAGTAAAGCGTCTGGAATGTTGCACCCGAGTACCAGGGGACGAAAACTGAGACATATTGGAACACGTCTCCCGATCACACGGTTGATCATACTCTGGGTTCCACATGCATGTTTTAGCTGAAGGAAGAATACCTTAAACCTGGAGAGTTGAGACCCATGGAATGGGTACCATGCAATATGACTTCAAAGGGTCTTCATTTGCTCACCAAACCTCTACAATCCTATCACTGCTGCGTTTATGCCCCTGCACACACGCTTGATTCTCTTTCGGAGACATAGCAATCCATAGGTTTTAAGATACTTCCTAGTCAGGTATATTCTTAGGTGTTTAATATGCGGTGTTGAATCCATTTCGTTGAGCAAGGAGTAGCTCTTGTCTATTCCATATTTGGCTTAAGGAACTTTATCTGTGCTCATTTCAATCTCTGGTTTTATGCAGCACCCCAACTCACCTTTCCCCTTAAGCAAGCATAAGTTGGATTTCTAAATTTGAGACCCTGTTCTGTTTTGTAATTCAGTTCCTGTGTAGCCAAGTTTACATTCCGTGTATTAGTGATATCTTATGATGTTTCTTTTTCTGTGTGACTTATTTCAGTTAGAATCATCATACCTGAATCCACTCATTATGCTGCTACGGGCCTGATGACATAGATTTCCTTGCTGAGTGATACTGCATTGTACGTAAGTACCACAACTTCTTTATCCATTTTTCACTTTCTGCGATATTGAACTTGTACCGTAAACCAGGTTCTTGTAAACAGAGCCGTCCCAACTTTTGGGGTGGCTGTGTCTTTTGATTTTAATTTCCCTAAGCTATAGGACCATAAGTGGAAGTGCCCTAGGCTCTGTTGCTTTGTTTTTTAGATGTTTCAGGAAACACCATACACTTCTCCCGAGTGGCTGTTGGCAATTTACATCCCGCCCATCAGCATAACAAGGCTCCCAGTTCTCCATGGCCTGTCCTGCCTTTCTGGATTTTACACTTTTTTCAGATGGCCCTTTTGACCGGGGGGAAGTGAGACTTCATTGTAGTGCAGATTTCCTTTGCAAGCTTGCTTGGTTGGCCAAAAACTGCGTATGAGTTTTTTCCTGAATATACTCAGGAAAAAACGCATACGCCCTTTTTGGCCAAGTGCATCATTGTGGACGTTCTGCCTCTTTTCCTATGCTTTAAATGCAATTCCAGTCTACCTCCTGAAATCGGTTTCCTGCAATTCTGCCCCGCTTTCAAGTCCTCTTGGCAGCCTTACTTCAGTATATTTTTGGACGATAGCTGTCATTTATAACTCTGCAGGTTTGTGAATTACAGTGCCCCTGAGCTCCTTTCTTCAACTCGCTTTCTCGTGAGCTGGCCGCAACACCGCAGGATGGCTTCAGGCCCTAATCTGGTTCCGGCACGGCACGCTGAGCCTTTGGTTAATTCCTCTTCCTGGTGGGAAATGAGAGTTAAATTTGCCCGTCCAGACACCTCCAGCTAGTCTGTCATTGGTTCTCCCTATTCCTGTTCATCTTCCGCAGAAATTGCAAACTGGGCCAAACAGGAGGTTAAAGGCACTGACTCTCCAAGTCGGGAGAGTGTTAGTAAAGCGTCTGGAATGTTGCACCCGAGTACCAGGGGACGAAAACTGACACATATTGGAACACGTCTCCCGATCACACGGTTGATCATACTCTGGGTTCCACATGCATGTTTTAGCTGAAGGAAGAATACCTTAAACCTGGAGAGTTGAGACCCGTGGAATGGGTACCATGCAATATGACTTCAAAGGGTCTTCATTTGCTCACCGAACCTCTCCAATCCTATCACTGCTGCGTTTATGCCCCTGTACACACACTTGATTCTCTTTCAGAGACATAGCAATCCATAGGTTTTAAGATACTTCCTAGTCAGGTACACTCTTAGGCATTTAACATGGGGTGTTGAGTCCATTTCGTTGAGCAAGGAGTAGCTCTTGTCTATTCCATATTTGGCTTAAGGAACTTTATCTGTGCTCATTTCAATCTCTGGTTTTATGCAGCACCCCAACTCACCTTTCCCCTTAAGCAAGCATAAGTTGGGTTTCTAAATTTGAGACCCTGTTCTGTTTTGTAATTCAGTTCCTGTGTAGCCAAGGTTACATTCCGTGTATTAGTGATATCTTATGATGTTTCTTTTCCTGTGTGACTTATTTCAGTTAGAATCATCATACCTGAATCCACTCATTATGCTGCTACGGGCCTGATGACATAGATTTCCTTGCTGAGTGATACTGCATTGTACGTAAGTACCACAACTTCTTTATCCATTTTTCACTTTCTGCGATATTGAACTTGTACCGTAAACCAGGTTCTTGTAAACAGAGCCGTCCCAACCTTTGGGGTGGCTGTGTCTTTTTGATTTTAATTTCCCTAAGCTATAGGACCATAAGTGGAAGTGCCCTAGGCTCTGTTGCTTTGTTTTTTAGATGTTTCAGGAAACACCATACACTTCTCCCGAGTGGCTGTTGGCAATTGACATCCCGCCCATCAGCATAACAAGGCTCCCAGTTCTCCATGGCCTGTCCTGCCTTTCTGGATTTTACACTTTTTTCAGATGGCCCTTTTGACCGGGGGGAAGTGAGACTTCATTGTAGTGCAGATTTCCTTTGCAAGCTTGCTTGGTTGGCCAAAAAGGGCGTATGCGTTTTTTCCTGAATATATTCAGGAAAAAACGCATACGCCCTTTTTGGCCAAGTGCATCATTGTGGACGTTCTGCCTCTTTTCCTATGCTTTCAATGCAATTCCAGTCTACCTCCTGAAATCGGTTTCCTGCAATTCTGCCCCGCTTTCAAGTCCTCTTGGCAGCCTTACTTCAGTATATTTTTGGATGATAGCTGTCATTTATAACTCTGCAGGTTTGTGAATTACAGTGCCCCTGAGCTCCTTTCTTCAACTCGCTTTCTCGTGAGCTGGCCGCAACACCGCAGGATGGCTTCAGGCCCTAATCTGGTTCCGGCACGGCACGCTGAGCCTTTGGTTAATTCCTCTTCCTGGTGGGAAATGAGAGTTAAATTTGCCCGTCCAGACACCTCCAGCTAGTCTGTCATTGGTTCTCCCTATTCCTGTTCATCTTCCGCAGAAATTGCAAACTGGGCCAAACAGGAGGTTAAAGGCACTGACTCTCCAAGTCGGGAGAGTGTTAGTAAAGCGTCTGGCATGTTGCACCCGAGTACCAGGGGACGAAAACTGACACATATTGGAACACGTCTCCCGATCACACGGTTGATCATTCTCTGGGTTCCACATGCATGTTTTAGCTGAAGGAAGTATCCCTTAAACCTGGAGAGTTGAGACCCATGGAATGGGTACCATGCAATATGACTTCAAAGGTCTTCATTTGCTCACCGAACCTCACCAATCTTATGAGCCCCAAGTGTCCAGCCTTATGTGTCACCCAGCTCTGGGTGTAGATGTGGTAAATGCAGGTTGCATCAGAAGCCTTGAATGATTACTTAAGTATTTCTCTCTATTTCACTGTCATTGTGTTTTGTTTAAGAAATTTATTTTTATTATGGTATTTACCTGATTTTCACTGCTTTAATGCAGCTGTACACACTCTTGATTCTCCTACAGAGATATATAAATCCATAGGTTTTATGATTCTTACTAGTCAGGTATATTCTTAGGCGTTGAATATGGGGTGTTGAGTCCATTTCGTTGAGCAAGGAGTAGCTCTTGTCTATTCCATATTTGGCTTAAGGAACTTTATCTGTGCTCATTTCAATCTCTGGTTTTATGCAGCACCCCAACTCACCTTTCCCCTTAAGCAAGCATAAGTTGGTTTTCTAAATTTGAGACCCTGTTCTGTTTTGGAATTCAGTTCCTGTGTAGCCAAGTTTACATTCCGTGTATTAGTGATACCTTATGATGTTTCTTTTTCTGTGTGACTTATTTCAGTTAGATTCATCGTACTTAGTCCACTCATTATGCTGCTACGGGCCTGATGACATAGGTTTCATTGCTGAGTGATATTGCATTGTACGTAAGTACCACAACTTCTTTATCCATTTTTCACTTTCTGCGATATTGAACTTGTACCGTATATGAGGTTCTTGTAAACAGAGCCATCCCAAACTTTGGGGTGGCTGTGTCTTTTTGATTTTAATTGCCCTAAACTATAGTACCATAAGTGGAAGTGCCCTAGGCTCTGTTGCTTTGTTTTTTAGATGTTTCAGGAAACACCAAACACTTCTCCAGAGTGGCTGTTGGCAATTTACATCCTGCCCATCAGCATAAGATGGCTCCCAGTTCTCCATGGCCTGTCATGCCTTTATGGATTTTACACTTTTTTCAGATGGCCCTTTTGACCAGGGGGAATTCAGACTTCATTGTAGTGCAGATTTCCTTTGCAAGCTTGCTTGGTTGGCCAAAAAGGGCGTATGCGTTTTTTCCTGAATATATTCAGGAAAAAACACATACGCCCTTTTTGGGCAAGTCAGGTTTTTGAATTGCAGTGGCCCTTAGCTCCATTTTTCAGCTCTTAGTTTTGTGATCTTGCCCCATAACCACAGGATTCCTTGAAGCCCTATTCTTCTTCTGGGACACCTTGCTGTGCCTTTGCTTCATTCTTCTTACTGATGTGAAATTAGAGTGACATGTGCCCATTGAAACCGCTACAGCTAGTTTCTCACTGGTTCCCCCTATTCCCATTCATCCTCCGCACTAACTGAAGACTGTGCGATACCAGAACTTAAAGGCATTGACTCTCCATGTGGGGATGTTGTTAGTAAAGTGGCTGGAATGTCGATCCGGAGCCCCAGGAGAGGAAAAATGTGGTGTGTTTTAGAAACCTTTCCCGATCATATGGTATACCAGTCGCTGGGTTTCCCAAGCATGGTTTAGCTGTAGGAAGATTCCCTTCAACCTGGAGTGTTGGGACCCTTGGAATGAGTAGCATGAAGTATTGCATTAAACTTTCGGCAGTTGCTCACCGAAGCTCACCAATCCTCTCAGCCCCAAGTGTCCAGCCTTATGTCTTATCCAGCTGTGGGTTTATATGTGGTCAATCCAGGTTGCATCACAGCCCCTGAGCGAATTTTGTAAGAATTTTTCTCTCTTTCATTGTTTCTGCGTTTTGTTTTTAAAATTTATTTCTATAATGGGGTTTAGCTCATTTTCACTGCTGTGTTTGTGCCGCTCTGCACACACTTGATTCCCTTATGGAGATATATCAATACATGGGTTTTAAGATTCTTATTACTCAGATATATTTCTCTGCGGTGTATAGGGTGTGTTGAGGCCAGTTCATTGAGCAAGGTGTAGATCTTGTCTAATACCTATTTGGTTTCTTGAACGGTATCTGTGCTAATTTCAAACTCTGGTTTTATGCATCACCCCACCTCTCCTTTCCCCTTAAGCTGACATAAGTGTGTTTTCTAAATGTGAGACACTGTTCTGTTCTGTAATTCATTTCTTGTGCAGCCATATTTACCCTCCCTCTATAAGTGATATCTTATGATATGTTTCTTTTTCTGTTTGACTTATTTCAAGTAGTATTATCGGACCTAAATCCACTCTTTATCCTTCTACTAGCCTTATTACATTGATTTCATGGTGAAGAGATATTCCATTGTACATAAGTACCACATCTTCTTTATCCATTGTTCTCTTTCCTGGGATATTTAAGGTGTACTGAAGTTGAGGTTCTTGTAAACAGAGTAGCCCTAAACTGTGGTGTGCTTGTGTCTTGTTGATTTTTAGACTTCCCTAGATATACTCCCATGATTGGAAGTGTCCTATGCTCTGTAGCTCTGTTTTTAGATGATTTAGGAACCACCATACACTTCTCCAGAGTGGCTCTCGGCAGTTCACACACTGCCCATCAGCGTATAAAGGCTCCCTGTTCTCCATGGCCTGTCCTGCATTTCTGGTTTTTACAATTTTTTAGGATGGCCCTTTTGACCGGTGGGAAATGAGACTTCTTTGTTGTGCACATTTGCATTGCTTGCTTGCTTCGTTGCCCATAAAGTGCGTATGCGTTTTTTCCTGGATATAATCAGGAAAAATCGCATACGCCCTTTTGGGCCAACTGCATCATTGTCGAAATTCTGCCGCTTTTCATGTGCGTTAAAGACGAGTCCAATCTATCTCTTGAAATCTGTTTCTTGCAATTCTGTCTTGCATTCAGATCCTCTTCTTTGCCTTACCTCAACATATTTTTGGACGTTAGTTTTCATTTATAACTCTGCAGGTTTGTGAATTGCAGTGACCCTGAGCTCCATGTTTTAAGTTGCTCTTTTGTGAGCTGGCCTCAAACCCGCAGGATTGCTTCAGGCCCTATTTTGGCTCCGGCGAGGCAGGCTGAGCCTTTTTTTAATTCTTATTCTTAATGGGAAATTAGAGTGATATGTGCCCGTCCAAACCCCTACAACTCTTCTCTCATTGGTTCCCCCTCTTCCCGTTCATCCTCCTCACAATTTGCAAAATGTGTGAAACAGAAGTTTAAATGTGCTGATTCTCCAAGTGGGGAGCTTCTAAGTAACGTGGCTGGAATGGTGAACAGGAGCACCAGGAGAGGATAAATGAGGTGCATTTTAGACACATCTCCCGATCACATGGTGTACAGTCCTCTGGGTTTTCCATGCATGTTTTAGCTGTAGGAAGATCCCTTGAACCTGCAGATTTGGGACCCATTGAATGGGTACCAGGTAGTATTACTTTAAAGGGTGTGCATTTCCTCACCCAACCTCACATTTCTCTTAGCGCAAACAGTTTCCAGCCTTATGTCTCATCCTGCTGTGGGTCTAGATGTGTTCAATCCATGTTGCATCACCGTCCCTGAGGAAAAGTTGTAAGAGGTTTTCTCTGTCTCTCTGTCGTTTATTTTTTTCAATTTATTACTATATTGGTTACAGCTGATTTTCAAAGCTCTGTTTCTTGCTGCTGTACATCCACTTGATTCACGTACAGAGAGACATCAATAAATTCTTTTTCAGATTCTTACCAGTCGTATATATTCTTTTCCGGTGACTTGAGTGTGCTGAGTGCAGTTCTTTTAGCTACCGTGTAGGCCTTGTTGATTATCAGTTTGGTATTTGGAATGGTATCTTTGCTAATTTCAACCTCCTGGATGATGCCTCACCCCTCCCCACCTTTCCCGTTTAGCAGCCTTATGCGTGTTTTCTACATATTTGACTATGTTTTTGTTTTGTAATTTATTTCATGTGTAGCCATTTTGGATTCCACCTTTAAGTGATATCTTATGATATGTGTCTTCTTCTTTTTGAATTCTGTCACTTAGAATGATCATACGTAACTCCTCCGGAGTTGTTACAGCTGGCCATATTTCATTGATTTCCAGGCTGAATAATATTCCACTCTACCTAAGTACCACATCTCTATCCATTTTTTCCCTCCAGAGACATTTAAGTTATATCCTAGTCGAGGATCTTTTAAACAGAGAGGGGGTAAACATTGGGGTGCCTGTGTCCTCTCGATTTTTGTTTTTCCCAAGATATACGCCCATGGGTGCAAGTGCCCTATGCTCTGTAGCTCATTGTTTAGATGCTTTAGTAAACACAATACACTTCTCCAGAATGGCCGTTGGCAATATACATTTCCACTATAAGTCTCACAGGGCTCCCTCTTCTCCTTGCCCTGTCCTGCATTTCTGTTGTTTACGCTTTATGAGGATGGCTCTTCTGACTGATGCGAAGTGATGTCTTTTGTAGTATTGACTTCCAGTGCCCACCTGTTTGGTTGGCTAAAAAGGTGTACGCTCTTTTCTTGAATATATACACAAAAAAAACGCATACACCCTTTTTGGCCAACTGCAATGTTGGCAATGTTCAGCTCCTTTTCTTGTGCTTAATGGCGAGTCCTTTCTACCTCCTCAAATCCCTTTCCTGCCATTCTCCCTTGCTTACAAGTCCTTTTCTCTGACTTTCCTCAAGACATTTTTCAGTGATGGATATTTTCAACTCTGCAGTTTTGTGAATTTTACTGCCCCTGAGTTCTATTGTTCAACTTGTGTTTATGGGAACTGGCCACAAAGCAGTGGGATTTCCTCAAGCCCTATACTGTTTCCATGGGCAACCCTAGCCTTTGGTCAATTCGTCTTCCTGATTGGAAATTAGAGTGACATGTGCCTGTCTGAACACGTAGGACTTGTCTCTCATTGTTCCTCATCCTTCCGCTTCATCCTCTGGACAAATTCCAAACTGTACGCAACAGGATGTTGACAGTGCTGACATCTCCAAGTGGGGAGACTGTTAGTAAAGACGCTGGAGGGGTGAACCCGAGCACCAGGAGATGAGGAGATGAGATGCCTTTTCCAAACTCTTCCCGATCAGACGGTATACCATCCTCTGGGTGTGACAGACATGTTTTAGCAGTAGGAAGAGTCCCATTCATGTAAGGAGAACACCAGGGCTTTTTCAAAATCAGTGTCTCCCCGAAACCCAAACTGGGGAATTTTTTAAGCTACGGCTACACATATGTTCATTAAGGGCCTTGGGAAGTAGGCAGAGTCCAAACTTTAGATGATTGAAGTCTTCAGGGTCAGAAGCACTCACCACCAGCTTCCCTTAGGTTACACTTTAACTGTCATTGATAGATGATGTCAATAAAAATATCTATTCTTTTTCAGATTATTTCCCCTTATAGGTTATTGCAAAATGTTGAGTGTAGTTCCCTGTGCTATACAGTAGTTCCTTGTTGATGATCTATTTTATACATAGCAGTGTGTATGTGTTAATCCCAAACTGTTAATTTATCCCTCCTCCCACCTTTCCCCTTTGGTAATAATAAATTGTAAGATTTTATACTTCTCAGAAATGGGGGAGCTGAAAGAGAGGTATCATTTTCAATGGAAAAGCATTTAAAACAAGATTGAAGGTTTAACCAAGATTATTAGATGTACATCCTTGGAAAGAAATCACTTCATTTCTCTAATATTGAGCTGACAAATAAGACAAACCTTTTCACTGAACTTGCTTATAATAAAGTGATGGAAATATCCAATGGAAGTGTTAGAAACATCTTATTTTACCCGAGCCTTATGCACTGTTCTATGTTAACTACACTTTGGCTCACACATCTGTTCATTGAGGTTACAATAGTCTCAATTTCTGTTACTGATCCTCCAGAGTGGACCCCAACAAGTGTCCCCCTGCCCAGTGTCATTGGGGCCAACAGATCGAGACTGAGTTTGGTTCACAAGCAAAGGAAACTTTATATTTTGATCAGAGAATGGAGAGGTGAGAGCATGTACTACCCCGTGGGCTGTGGGCTGGGCTGCTGTGTAGAGATCCTGTCAGAGTCAGTGGGAGGGAGGGGGCGGAGCTCTCGAGGGCCGGGTTGGCTGTAGCTCAGGCTCTATATCGCGGAGTCTGCACTGGGCCCCAGGAGCTGAGGTGTCGACCCAGCCATTCTGCACTAGGAAATCTGGTCTGAAGTGCCGGGTGTGGAACCTCTGCATGCGGGACCCTAGGAGCACGTGAAATTAGACAAAGCACAAAGGATAAAAAAGGTTAGACTTGACTTTATTGCCCAGATTCTATTTTTATCTCCCAGGGATTTTTAATGGGCTTTGCTGGGGACAAACCCCCCCTCTGCCTTTTGTCCCGTTCCTCATTCTTGGAGTGCTGAGGGTGCAGACCCTTCTTCTGTAACTGCTGAGTGCTGAGTTGGGAGCCCTCATACCCTGGGGCGAGGGTCAGAGCTTCTCCCCAGCAGCCTCCAGGTGACGTTGATTGTCCCCAGGCCCCCTGCCTCCCTGCTCGTCCACCTGAGCACCAGCATTGGAAGTGTTATAGATTCTAATGACCTTCAAGGGTCCAGGAAAGAGATGTGCAGAGACGCTGTGGGGGCCGGTTTCACCCCGCCCCACATTTGTTCGGCCACCTTAGGCCGACCGTTTCTGCCAGCCTAGATGCTCTGACCAGTAGTCTGCGCTTTCTTCAATTAGGCCCCTGAATTAACGTACAAACAGCACCAGGTGTCAGAGCCCTGCCCGCTCAACTCCCAGACAGTCCAGGGTCAGTGGTGATCAAGGACCATGATGGCCACTGAGTCAACAGCCTTTTGAAGTAAACAAGAGTCCAGCCGGTCTTACTGGCCACCATCATCACGGTGTCTGTAGGCTTTTCTATGGTGACAGTGTGATATACGGTTCCCCCGCCAAGATTATTAGCTCCCCTCTGGGTGCAGTAAGTCCGGCAAGCAGTAGTCTACTCTTTTGGGACACACTCTTGTTGTTTTATGAGAGAAACTCCAGGTCAAGTGATGTTCACACGAGTCGTCATGGTGCCCTGTTGCCCCCGGTTATCTCTCTGGATGTTGGAGTTGGAGGGCCTCCTCACTCGAGGTCGGTGTGCCCACGGAGCGAACCCTGCAACTTCAGGGCATGGTTGGTGGTTAGGATCACCACGTGGGGTCCTTTTCCCTTAGGAGGGAGGTGGCCTTTTGGGCTGCTGATTTCCAGGGTTTTAGATACCGCCAGTATCTTGGCCAGATGTGGCAGTGGGCCAAGCCCCTTGGTGACCATAGTTTATCCTACCTGGATGGCATTCTTGCATTGTTCCATTTCAAGTGGTCCCAGGTTTTGCACTAATTCTCCAATGGCGATTCACCTTTCACCGGGAATGTAAAGGTCAAAGGGTTTAGCTAAATTAGGGAGTTCCAGGGCAAGGGTCTGAATTGACTGCTCTTTCCATTCTTGAAAGGCCACTTCTGGATTCTATTCAAAAGGATCATCATCTTTTCCTTTCAGTGTTTCATATAGAGGCCCAGCTAGTAGACTGTAGTTAGGGATCCAGAAGCAGCAAACCCTGGCCTCCCCAGGAACCCCTAAGCTGTCTTCTAGTTTTAGAAAGGGGTAAGGCTGAAAATGGTTTCTTCCCTTTCCTGGGATGGACTTCTCCAACCTTCTGTGAGAATGAAGCCCAGGCAGGTCACGGCAGTCTGTGATATTTGAGCTTTTTCTTGGACAACTTCTATCCTTTATTGGCTTGGTAGTTCAGAGGCCTCCTTAGTAGGGCTGGCGATCAGAATGTCGTCTGCATATTGAAGGAGGGTTTCCTTTTCCAGAGGTAGAACTTTTAGGTCTTTAGCTAAGCTTTCCCCAAAGATGGTGTGGGAATTTTTGCACCCTTGGGGCCAGACGGCCCGGAAGTATTGTTTTAGTTGTATGTTGAGTCCTGCCACTCACAAGCCAAAATTTCTTGTGACTCTGGGACTAATGGAATACAAAAGAAGGCATCATTGAAGACTAATACAGAATACCATGTCCTGGTGGTTGGTAGAATGACCAGCAGGGTGTAGGAATTAGGAGCAACTGGAGGTATATCCTCGGTGGCTTCACTGACTGTCCTGACATCCTTTACCAGGTCCCCAGCAGCCCATGGGGCTCTCGTGGTCAGACCAATCCCAGAATATGGAGCTCACCTGGGCAGGTACCCCACCCCCACCCCAGCCCACAGGGCTCTCGTGGTCAGGCCCCTCCCAGGATACAGAGCTACCCTTGCAGGTACCGTGGCAGGGCTGGGCACACAGGAACCGTGCACATAGCCCTCATTGCAGAGCACCCCCAGCTCACCTGTCGCTCAGAGCTGACACAGAGCACCTCAGAGCAGGACTTGAACTAACAAACAGCAGCTGCGACAGGTCTGTGACCCTGGGCATCACTCCGTGAGGCCTCCCTCCACCTGGTCTTCCAGAGACTTCCACTGCACCCGGGGCACCAGGCCTCTGTCTCCAACCACCACCCACCCCTCCTCTCCCTGACTCCTGGGTTCCTCTCATTAGGAGAGGGTTTTCTTGAAGTTGTCTCCCACTCATGGGCCAGATAAAATGATTAGAAAACAAGCCAAAGCTGCAGCCCCTTGTCTATCCTGACTCTCAGGAGCCCACACCTGTTCCTTGGACCTGGCCGGTTCAGCAAGTTCCATTTTCTGCAACTGTGAGCCCCTGAGGGGTGATGATTGGCTGACCTGGGCAGCCTTACCGTGCCGGCCAGCCCTCCCCAGGTGTGCCTGGGTTGAGATCACTATAAATACCACTCCAGGCAGCAAGAGCCCCTGCAGCCGTGCCTGACGCCATTTTCTCTGCCCTGTCAGCAGTCTCGGGGCTGGGCTGGTGGGAGGGAGTGAGAGGCCACGGCTTTGTGGGTGGCCCAGTGTGAGTGGGGCTCTGCTGGACTTTCTGCAGCAGTTGCCAGGCTGCCACCTGCTAAAGAAGAAGATGTGTCACCCATACCTGCTGCTGGAATTTCTCCCTGGGCAGAGGTGAGGAAGGAAAAAAGCAGTGGGGGCAGGGACAGGACGGGTATCTCAGGCAGGGAAATGGAAATCTTCCAGAAGAGCACCCAGGGCCAGGACCATCCTGGCTGGCCTGCAGGCACCAAGTCGGCCGGCATGCTGTCACTCGTGTGGCTCTATGGCCCTCCCTCTAGGCTTTCAAGTCCTTGTATATATTCAGGTGTTTTACCTGGGATGGGTGGGAATAGTTCAGCAGCAACTGGCCTGGGGCTCAGCTCACGTTTACTCACAGATGCCTCGGCACGGTGCCCCAGCTTTGCAATGAGGACGCTTGTTGCGTGGGGGCTGCTGGCTGAATGGGAGACGATTCCCCACCACTGACCAACTTCAGAATTGTTTACAACTGGAGCAAGTGCCCTGATACGGTTTTCCTCTGTGGAACTGGTGGGTTCTGTGTTTTTTTTCTCTTTTTCGTTTTGGGTTCAAGGTAGATTTTATTCCTCTTTTTTGTATTTACAGATATAAGCATGGAAATAATTTATTCATATAAATACATGTATGTGAAGGGAATAATTGTTTTTTCTATTTTTTAAATTTTATTTCTTTTTAATTTTGAATTTTATTTTATATTTTTATACAGCAGGTTCTTATTGGTTATCTATTTTATACATATAAATGTATACATGCCAATCCCAGTCTCTCAACTCCTCCCACCACCCCCCCCAACAGCTTTCCCCCCTTGTTGTCCATACGTTTGTTGTCTACATCTGTTGCTCTATTTATGCCTTGCAAAATGGTTAATCTGTACAGGTTTTCTAGGTTCCACATATATGCATGAATATACAAGATTTGTTTTTCTCTTTCTGACTTACTTCACTCTGTATGACAGTCTCTAGATGCATCGACGTCTCTACAAATGACCCAATTTCATTCCTTTTCATGGCTTAGTAATATTCCATTTTATATATGTACCACGGCTTTATGCATTCGTCTGTCTGTGGGCATTTAGGTTGCTTCCATTACCTCGATATTGTAAATAGTGATGCAATGAACATTGCGGTGAATGTCTCTTTTTGATTTATGGTTTTGTCTGGGTATATGTCCAGTAGTGGGATTGCTGTATCATATGGTAATTCTATTGTTAGTTTCTTAAGAAATTCCATATTGTTCTCCATAGTGACTGTATCAATTTATATTCCCAACAATAGTGGAAGAGGGTTCCTTTTCTCCACACCCTTTCCAGCATTTTTTGCTTGTAGATTTTCTATGATGCCTATTCTACCAGGTGTGAGGTGATACCTCATTGTTGAATCCATTTCGTTGAGCAAGGGGTAGGTCTTGTCTATTCCATATTTGGCTTATGGAACGGTATCTGTGCTAATTTCAAACTCTGGTTTAATGCAGCACCCCAACTCACCTTCCCCCTTAAGCAAGCATAAGTTAGTTTTCTAAACTTGAGACCCTGTTCTGTTTTGTAATTCAGTTCATGTGTAGCCAAGTTCACATTCCGTGTATTAGTGATACCTTATGATGTTTCTTTTTCTGTGTGACTTATTTCACTTAGAATCATCGTGCCTCAATCCAATCATTATGCTGGTACGGGCCTGGTGACATAGATTTCATTGCTGAGTGGTATTCTGTTGTACATAAGTACCGCAACTTCTTTATCCATTATTTGCTCTCTGGGATATTTAACTTGTGCCGTAGAAGAGATTCCAGTAAAAAGAACCGTCCCAACCTTTGGGGTGGCTGTGTCTTTTAGATTTTAAATTAACTAAGCAATAGGACCATAAGTGGAAGTGCCCTAGGCTCTGTTGCTTTGTTTTTTAGATGTTTCAGGAAACACCATACACTTCTCCCGAGTGGCTGTTGGCAATTTACATCCCGCCCATCAGCATAACAAGGCTCCCAGTTCTCCATGGCCTGTCCTGCCTTTCTGGATTTTACACTTTTTTCAGATGGCCCTTTTGACCGGGGGGAAGTGAGACTTCATTGTAGTGCAGATTTCCTTTGCAAGCTTGCTTGGTTGGCCAAAAAGGGCGTATGCGTTTTTTCCTGAATATACTCAGGAAAAAACGCATACGCCCTTTTTGGCCAAGTGCATCATTGTGGACGTTCTGCCTCTTTTCCTATGCTTTCAATGCAATTCCAGTCTACCTCCTGAAATCGGTTTCCTGCAATTCTGCCCCGCTTTCAAGTCCTCTTGGCAGCCTTACTTCAGTATATTTTTGGACGATAGCTGTCATTTATAACTCTGCAGGTTTGTGAATTACAGTGCCCCTGAGCTCCTTTCTTCAACTCGCTTTCTCGTGAGCTGGCCGCAACACCGCAGGATGGCTTCAGGCCCTAATCTGGTTCCGGCACGGCACGCTGAGCCTTTGGTTAATTCCTCTTCCTAGTGGGAAATGAGAGTTAAATTTGCCCGTCCAGACACCTCCAGCTAGTCTGTCATTGGTTCTCCCTATTCCTGTTCATCTTCCGCAGAAATTGCAAACTGGGCCAAACAGGAGGTTAAAGGCACTGACTCTCCAAGTCGGGAGAGTGTTAGTAAAGCGTCTGGAATGTTGCACCCGAGTACCAGGGGACGAAAACTGAGACATATTGGAACACGTCTCCCGATCACACGGTTGATCATACTCTGGGTTCCACATGCATGTTTTAGCTGAAGGAAGAATACGTTAAACCTGGAGAGTTGAGACCCGTGGAATGGGTACCATGCAATATGACTTCAAAGGGTCTTCATTTGCTGACCGAACCTCTCCAATCCTATCACTGCTGCGTTTATGCCCCTGTACACACACTTGATTCTCTTTCAGAGACATAGCAATCCATAGGTTTTAAGATACTTCCTAGTCAGGTACACTCTTAGGCATTTAATATGGGGTGTTGAGTCCATTTCGTTGAGCAAGGAGTAGCTCTTGTCTATTCCATATTTGGCTTAAGGAACTTTATCTGTGCTCATTTCAATCTCTGGTTTTATGCAGCACCCCAACTCACCTTTCCCCTTAAGCAAGCATAAGTTGGGTTTCTTAATTTGAGACCCTGTTCTGTTTTGTAATTCAGTTCCTGTGTAGCCAAGGTTACATTCCGTGTATTAGTGATATCTTATGATGTTTCTTTTTCTGTGTGACTTATTTCAGTTAGAATCATCATACCTGAATCCACTCATTATGCTGCTACGGGCCTGATGACATAGATTTCATTGCTGAGTGATACTGCATTGTACGTAAGTACCACAACTTCTTTATCCATTTTTCACTTTCTGCGATATTGAACTTGTACCGTAAACCAGGTTCTTGTAAACAGAGCCGTCCCAACCTTTGGGGTGGCTGTGTCTTTTTGATTTTAATTTCCCTAAGCTATAGGACCATAAGTGGAAGTGCCCTAGGCTCTGTTGCTTTGTTTTTTAGATGTTTCAGGAAACACCATACACTTCTCCCGAGTGGCTGTTGGCAATTTACATCCCGCCCATCAGCATAACAAGGCTCCCAGTTCTCCATGGCCTGTCCTGCCTTTCTGGATTTTACACTTTTTTCAGATGGCCCTTTTGACCGGGGGGAAGTGAGACTTCATTGTAGTGCAGATTTCCTTTGCAAGCTTGCTTGGTTGGCCAAAAAGGGCGTATGCGTTTTTTCCTGAATATATTCAGGAAAAAACGCATACGCCCTTTTTGGCCAAGTGCATCATTGTGGACGTTCTGCCTCTTTTCCTATGCTTTCAATGCAATTCCAGTCTACCTCCTGAAATCAGTTTCCTGCAATTCTGCCCCGCTTTCAAGTCCTCTTGGCAGCCTTACTTCAGTATATTTTTGGACGATAGCTGTCATTTATAACTCTGCAGGTTTGTGAATTACAGTGCCCCTGAGCTCCTTTCTTCAAGTCGCTTTCTCGTGAGCTGGCCGCAACACCGCAGGATGGCTTCAGGCCCTAATCTGGTTCTGGCACGGCACGCTGAGCCTTTGGTTAATTCCTCTTCCTGGTGGGAAATGAGAGTTAAATTTGCCCGTCCAGACACCTCCAGCTAGTCTGTCATTGGTTCTCCCTATTCCTGTTCATCTTCCGCAGAAATTGCAAACTGGGCCAAACAGGAGGTTAAAGGCACTGACTCTCCAAGTCGGGAGAGTGTTAGTAAAGCGTCTGGAATGTTGCACCCGAGTACCAGGGGACGAAAACTGACACATATTGGAACACGTCTCCCGATCACACGGTTGATCATACTCTGGGTTCCACATGCATGTTTTAGCTGAAGGAAGAATACCTTAAACCTGGAGAGTTGAGACCCGTGGAATGGGTACCATGCAATATGACTTCAAAGGGTCTTCATTTGCTCACCGAACCTCTCCAATCCTATCACTGCTGCGTTTATGCCCCTGTACACACACTTGATTCTCTTTCAGAGACATAGCAATCCATAGGTTTTAAGATACTTCCTAGTCAGGTACACTCTTAGGCATTTAATATGGGGTGTTGAGTCCATTTCGTTGAGCAAGGAGTAGCTCTTGTCTATTCCATATTTGGCTTAAGGAACTTTATCTGTGCTCATTTCAATCTCTGGTTTTATGCAGCACCCCAACTCACCTTTCCCCTTAAGCAAGCATAAGTTGGTTTTCTAAATTTGAGACCCTGTTCTGTTTTGTAATTCAGTTCCTGTGTAGCCAAGGTTACATTCCGTGTATTAGTGATATCTTATGATGTTTCTTTTCCTGTGTGACTTATTTCAGTTAGAATCATCGTACCTGAATCCACTCATTATGCTGCTACGGGCCTGATGACATAGATTTCATTGCTGAGTGATACTGCATTGTACGTAAGTACCACAACTTCTTTATCCATTTTTCACTTTCTGCGATATTGAACTTGTACCGTAAACCAGGTTCTTGTAAACAGAGCTGTCCCAACCTTTGGGGTGGCTGTGTCTTTTTGATTTTAATTTCCCTAAGCTATAGGACCATAAGTGGAATTGCCCTAGGCTCTGTTGCTTTGTTTTTTAGATGTTTCAGGAAACACCATACACTTCTCCCGAGTGGCTGTTGGCAATTTACATCCCGCCCATCAGCATAACAAGGCTCCCAGTTCTCCATGGCCTGTCCTGCCTTTCTGGATTTTACACTTTTTTCAGATGGCCCTTTTGACCGGGGGGAAGTGAGACTTCATTGTAGTGCAGATTTCCTTTGCAAGCTTGCTTGGTTGGCCAAAAAGGGCGTATGCGTTTTTTCCTGAATATATTCAGGAAAAAACGCATACGCCCTTTTTGGCCAAGTGCATCATTGTGGACGTTCTGCCTCTTTTCCTATGCTTTAAATGCAATTCCAGTCTACCTCCTGAAATCGGTTTCCTGCAATTCTGCCCCGCTTTCAAGTCCTCTTGGCAGCCTTACTTCAGTATATTTTTGGACGATAGCTGTCATTTATAACTCTGCAGGTTTGTGAATTACAGTGCCCCTGAGCTCCTTTCTTCAACTCGCTTTCTCGTGAGCTGGCCGCAACACCGCAGGATGGCTTCAGGCCCTAATCTGGTTCCGGCACGGCACGCTGAGCCTTTGGTTAATTCCTCTTCCTGGTGGGAAATGAGAGTTAAATTTGCCCGTCCAGACACCTCCAGCTAGTCTGTCATTGGTTCTCCCTATTCCTGTTCATCTTCCACAGAAATTGCAAACTGGGCCAAACAGGAGGTTAAAGGCACTGACTCTCCAAGTCGGGAGAGTGTTAGTAAAGCGTCTGGCATGTTGCACCCGAGTACCAGGGGACGAAAACTGACACATATTGGAACACGTCTCCCGATCACACGGTTGATCATTCTCTGGGTTCCACATGCATGTTTTAGCTGAAGGAAGTATCCCTTAAACCTGGAGAGTTGAGACCCATGGAATGGGTACCATGCAATATGACTTCAAAGGTCTTCATTTGCTCACCGAACCTCACCAATCTTATGAGCCCCAAGTGTCCAGCCTTATGTGTCACCCAGCTCTGGGTGTAGATGTGGTAAATGCAGGTTGCATCAGAAGCCTTGAATGATTACTTAAGTATTTCTCTCTATTTCACTGTCATTGTGTTTTGTTTAAGAAATTTATTTTTATTATGGTATTTACCTGATTTTCACTGCTTTAATGCAGCTGTACACACTCTTGATTCTCCTACAGAGATATATAAATCCATAGGTTTTATGATTCTTACTAGTCAGGTATATTCTTAGGCGTTGAATATGGGGTGTTGAGTCCATTTCGTTGAGCAAGGAGTAGCTCTTGTCTATTCCATATTTGGCTTAAGGAACTTTATCTGTGCTCATTTCAATCTCTGGTTTTATGCAGCACCCCAACTCACCTTTCCCCTTAAGCAAGCATAAGTTGGTTTTCTAAATTTGAGACCCTGTTCTGTTTTGGAATTCAGTTCCTGTGTAGCCAAGTTTACATTCCGTGTATTAGTGATACCTTATGATGTTTCTTTTTCTGTGTGACTTATTTCAGTTAGATTCATCGTACTTAGTCCACTCATTATGCTGCTACGGGCCTGATGACATAGATTTCATTGCTGAGTGATATTGCATTGTACGTAAGTACCACAACTTCTTTATCCATTTTTCACTTTCTGCGATATTGAACTTGTACCGTATATGAGGTTCTTGTAAACAGAGCCATCCCAAACTTTGGGGTGGCTGTGTCTTTTTGATTTTAATTGCCCTAAACTATAGTACCATAAGTGGAAGTGCCCTAGGCTCTGTTGCTTTGTTTTTTAGATGTTTCAGGAAACACCAAACACTTCTCCAGAGTGGCTGTTGGCAATTTACATCCTGCCCATCAGCATAAGATGGCTCCCAGTTCTCCATGGCCTGTCATGCCTTTATGGATTTTACACTTTTTTCAGATGGCCCTTTTGACCAGGGGGAATTCAGACTTCATTGTAGTGCAGATTTCCTTTGCAAGCTTGCTTGGTTGGCCAAAAAGGGCGTATGCGTTTTTTCCTGAATATATTCAGGAAAAAACACATACGCCCTTTTTGGGCAAGTCAGGTTTTTGAATTGCAGTGGCCCTTAGCTCCATTTTTCAGCTCTTAGTTTTGTGATCTTGCCCCATAACCACAGGATTCCTTGAAGCCCTATTCTTCTTCTGGGACACCTTGCTGTGCCTTTGCTTCATTCTTCTTACTGATGTGAAATTAGAGTGACATGTGCCCATTGAAACCGCTACAGCTAGTTTCTCACTGGTTCCCCCTATTCCCATTCATCCTCCGCACTAACTGAAGACTGTGCGATACCAGAACTTAAAGGCATTGACTCTCCATGTGGGGATGTTGTTAGTAAAGCGGCTGGAATGTCGATCCGGAGCCCCAGGAGAGGAAAAATGTGGTGTGTTTTAGAAACCTTTCCCGATCATATGGTATACCAGTCGCTGGGTTTCCCAAGCATGGTTTAGCTGTAGGAAGATTCCCTTCAACCTGGAGTGTTGGGACCCTTGGAATGAGTAGCATGAAGTATTGCATTAAACTTTCGGCAGTTGCTCACCGAAGCTCACCAATCCTCTCAGCCCCAAGTGTCCAGCCTTATGTCTTATCCAGCTGTGGGTTTATATGTGGTCAATCCAGGTTGCATCACAGCCCCTGAGCGAATTTTGTAAGAATTTTTCTCTCTTTCATTGTTTCTGCGTTTTGTTTTTAAAATTTATTTCTATAATGGGGTTTAGCTCATTTTCACTGCTGTGTTTGTGCCGCTCTGCACACACTTGATTCCCTTATGGAGATATATCAATACATGGGTTTTAAGATTCTTATTACTCAGATATATTTCTCTGCGGTGTATAGGGTGTGTTGAGGCCAGTTCATTGAGCAAGGTGTAGATCTTGTCTAATACCTATTTGGTTTCTTGAACGGTATCTGTGCTAATTTCAAACTCTGGTTTTATGCATCACCCCACCTCTCCTTTCCCCTTAAGCTGACATAAGTGTGTTTTCTAAATGTGAGACACTGTTCTGTTCTGTAATTCATTTCTTGTGCAGCCATATTTACCCTCCCTCTATAAGTGATATCTTATGATATGTTTCTTTTTCTGTTTGACTTATTTCAAGTAGTATTATCGGACCTAAATCCACTCTTTATCCTTCTACTAGCCTTATTACATTGATTTCATGGTGAAGAGATATTCCATTGTACATAAGTACCACATCTTCTTTATCCATTGTTCTCTTTCCTGGGATATTTAAGGTGTACTGAAGTTGAGGTTCTTGTAAACAGAGTAGCCCTAAACTGTGGTGTGCTTGTGTCTTGTTGATTTTTAGACTTCCCTAGATATACTCCCATGATTGGAAGTGTCCTATGCTCTGTAGCTCTGTTTTTAGATGATTTAGGAACCACCATACACTTCTCCAGAGTGGCTCTCGGCAGTTCACACACTGCCCATCAGCGTATAAAGGCTCCCTGTTCTCCATGGCCTGTCCTGCATTTCTGGTTTTTACAATTTTTTAGGATGGCCCTTTTGACCGGTGGGAAATGAGACTTCTTTGTTGTGCACATTTGCATTGCTTGCTTGCTTCGTTGCCCATAAAGTGCGTATGCGTTTTTTCCTGGATATAATCAGGAAAAATCGCATACGCCCTTTTGGGCCAACTGCATCATTGTCGAAATTCTGCCGCTTTTCATGTGCGTTAAAGACGAGTCCAATCTATCTCTTGAAATCTGTTTCTTGCAATTCTGTCTTGCATTCAGATCCTCTTCTTTGCCTTACCTCAACATATTTTTGGACGTTAGTTTTCATTTATAACTCTGCAGGTTTGTGAATTGCAGTGACCCTGAGCTCCATGTTTTAAGTTGCTCTTTTGTGAGCTGGCCTCAAACCCGCAGGATTGCTTCAGGCCCTATTTTGGCTCCGGCGAGGCAGGCTGAGCCTTTTTTTAATTCTTATTCTTAATGGGAAATTAGAGTGATATGTGCCCGTCCAAACCCCTACAACTCTTCTCTCATTGGTTCCCCCTCTTCCCGTTCATCCTCCTCACAATTTGCAAAATGTGTGAAACAGAAGTTTAAATGTGCTGATTCTCCAAGTGGGGAGCTTCTAAGTAACGTGGCTGGAATGGTGAACAGGAGCACCAGGAGAGGATAAATGAGGTGCATTTTAGACACATCTCCCGATCACATGGTGTACAGTCCTCTGGGTTTTCCATGCATGTTTTAGCTGTAGGAAGATCCCTTGAACCTGCAGATTTGGGACCCATTGAATGGGTACCAGGTAGTATTACTTTAAAGGGTGTGCATTTCCTCACCCAACCTCACATTTCTCTTAGCGCAAACAGTTTCCAGCCTTATGTCTCATCCTGCTGTGGGTCTAGATGTGTTCAATCCATGTTGCATCACCGTCCCTGAGGAAAAGTTGTAAGAGGTTTTCTCTGTCTCTCTGTCGTTTATTTTTTTCAATTTATTACTATATTGGTTACAGCTGATTTTCAAAGCTCTGTTTCTTGCTGCTGTACATCCACTTGATTCACGTACAGAGAGACATCAATAAATTCTTTTTCAGATTCTTACCAGTCGTATATATTCTTTTCCGGTGACTTGAGTGTGCTGAGTGCAGTTCTTTTAGCTACCGTGTAGGCCTTGTTGATTATCAGTTTGGTATTTGGAATGGTATCTTTGCTAATTTCAACCTCCTGGATGATGCCTCACCCCTCCCCACCTTTCCCGTTTAGCAGCCTTATGCGTGTTTTCTACATATTTGACTATGTTTTTGTTTTGTAATTTATTTCATGTGTAGCCATTTTGGATTCCACCTTTAAGTGATATCTTATGATATGTGTCTTCTTCTTTTTGAATTCTGTCACTTAGAATGATCATACGTAACTCCTCCGGAGTTGTTACAGCTGGCCATATTTCATTGATTTCCAGGCTGAATAATATTCCACTCTACCTAAGTACCACATCTCTATCCATTTTTTCCCTCCAGAGACATTTAAGTTATATCCTAGTCGAGGATCTTTTAAACAGAGAGGGGGTAAACATTGGGGTGCCTGTGTCCTCTCGATTTTTGTTTTTCCCAAGATATACGCCCATGGGTGCAAGTGCCCTATGCTCTGTAGCTCATTGTTTAGATGCTTTAGTAAACACAATACACTTCTCCAGAATGGCCGTTGGCAATATACATTTCCACTATAAGTCTCACAGGGCTCCCTCTTCTCCTTGCCCTGTCCTGCATTTCTGTTGTTTACGCTTTATGAGGATGGCTCTTCTGACTGATGCGAAGTGATGTCTTTTGTAGTATTGACTTCCAGTGCCCACCTGTTTGGTTGGCTAAAAAGGTGTACGCTCTTTTCTTGAATATATACACAAAAAAAACGCATACACCCTTTTTGGCCAACTGCAATGTTGGCAATGTTCAGCTCCTTTTCTTGTGCTTAATGGCGAGTCCTTTCTACCTCCTCAAATCCCTTTCCTGCCATTCTCCCTTGCTTACAAGTCCTTTTCTCTGACTTTCCTCAAGACATTTTTCAGTGATGGATATTTTCAACTCTGCAGTTTTGTGAATTTTACTGCCCCTGAGTTCTATTGTTCAACTTGTGTTTATGGGAACTGGCCACAAAGCAGCGGGATTTCCTCAAGCTCTATACTGTTTCCATGGGCAACCCTAGCCTTTGGTCAATTCGTCTTCCTGATTGGAAATTAGAGTGACATGTGCCTGTCTGAACACGTAGGACTTGTCTCTCATTGTTCCTCATCCTTCCGCTTCATCCTCTGGACAAATTCCAAACTGTACGCAACAGGATGTTGACAGTGCTGACATCTCCAAGTGGGGAGACTGTTAGTAAAGACGCTGGAGGGGTGAACCCGAGCACCAGGAGATGAGGAGATGAGATGCCTTTTCCAAACTCTTCCCGATCAGACGGTATACCATCCTCTGGGTGTGACAGACATGTTTTAGCAGTAGGAAGAGTCCCATTCATGTAAGGAGAACACCAGGGCTTTTTCAAAATCAGTGTCTCCCCGAAACCCAAACTGGGGAATTTTTTAAGCTACGGCTACACATATGTTCATTAAGGGCCTTGGGAAGTAGGCAGAGTCCAAACTTTAGATGATTGAAGTCTTCAGGGTCAGAAGCACTCACCACCAGCTTCCCTTAGGTTACACTTTAACTGTCATTGATAGATGATGTCAATAAAAATATCTATTCTTTTTCAGATTATTTCCCCTTATAGGTTATTGCAAAATGTTGAGTGTAGTTCCCTGTGCTATACAGTAGTTCCTTGTTGATGATCTATTTTATACATAGCAGTGTGTATGTGTTAATCCCAAACTGTTAATTTATCCCTCCTCCCACCTTTCCCCTTTGGTAATAATAAATTGTAAGATTTTATACTTCTCAGAAATGGGGGAGCTGAAAGAGAGGTATCATTTTCAATGGAAAAGCATTTAAAACAAGATTGAAGGTTTAACCAAGATTATTAGATGTACATCCTTGGAAAGAAATCACTTCATTTCTCTAATATTGAGCTGACAAATAAGACAAACCTTTTCACTGAACTTGCTTATAATAAAGTGATGGAAATATCCAATGGAAGTGTTAGAAACATCTTATTTTACCCGAGCCTTATGCACTGTTCTATGTTAACTACACTTTGGCTCACACATCTGTTCATTGAGGTTACAATAGTCTCAATTTCTGTTACTGATCCTCCAGAGTGGACCCCAACAAGTGTCCCCCTGCCCAGTGTCATTGGGGCCAACAGATCGAGACTGAGTTTGGTTCACAAGCAAAGGAAACTTTATATTTTGATCAGAGAATGGAGAGGTGAGAGCATGTACTACCCCGTGGGCTGTGGGCTGGGCTGCTGTGTAGAGATCCTGTCAGAGTCAGTGGGAGGGAGGGGGCGGAGCTCTCGAGGGCCGGGTTGGCTGTAGCTCAGGCTCTATATCGCGGAGTCTGCACTGGGCCCCAGGAGCTGAGGTGTCGACCCAGCCATTCTGCACTAGGAAATCTGGTCTGAAGTGCCGGGTGTGGAACCTCTGCATGCGGGACCCTAGGAGCACGTGAAATTAGACAAAGCACAAAGGATAAAAAAGGTTAGACTTGACTTTATTGCCCAGATTCTATTTTTATCTCCCAGGGATTTTTAATGGGCTTTGCTGGGGACAAACCCCCCCTCTGCCTTTTGTCCCGTTCCTCATTCTTGGAGTGCTGAGGGTGCAGACCCTTCTTCTGTAACTGCTGAGTGCTGAGTTGGGAGCCCTCATACCCTGGGGCGAGGGTCAGAGCTTCTCCCCAGCAGCCTCCAGGTGACGTTGATTGTCCCCAGGCCCCCTGCCTCCCTGCTCGTCCACCTGAGCACCAGCATTGGAAGTGTTATAGATTCTAATGACCTTCAAGGGTCCAGGAAAGAGATGTGCAGAGACGCTGTGGGGGCCGGTTTCACCCCGCCCCACATTTGTTCGGCCACCTTAGGCCGACCGTTTCTGCCAGCCTAGATGCTCTGACCAGTAGTCTGCGCTTTCTTCAATTAGGCCCCTGAATTAACGTACAAACAGCACCAGGTGTCAGAGCCCTGCCCGCTCAACTCCCAGACAGTCCAGGGTCAGTGGTGATCAAGGACCATGATGGCCACTGAGTCAACAGCCTTTTGAAGTAAACAAGAGTCCAGCCGGTCTTACTGGCCACCATCATCACGGTGTCTGTAGGCTTTTCTATGGTGACAGTGTGATATACGGTTCCCCCGCCAAGATTATTAGCTCCCCTCTGGGTGCAGTAAGTCCGGCAAGCAGTAGTCTACTCTTTTGGGACACACTCTTGTTGTTTTATGAGAGAAACTCCAGGTCAAGTGATGTTCACACGAGTCGTCATGGTGCCCTGTTGCCCCCGGTTATCTCTCTGGATGTTGGAGTTGGAGGGCCTCCTCACTCGAGGTCGGTGTGCCCACGGAGCGAACCCTGCAACTTCAGGGCATGGTTGGTGGTTAGGATCACCACGTGGGGTCCTTTTCCCTTAGGAGGGAGGTGGCCTTTTGGGCTGCTGATTTCCAGGGTTTTAGATACCGCCAGTATCTTGGCCAGATGTGGCAGTGGGCCAAGCCCCTTGGTGACCATAGTTTATCCTACCTGGATGGCATTCTTGCATTGTTCCATTTCAAGTGGTCCCAGGTTTTGCACTAATTCTCCAATGGCGATTCACCTTTCACCGGGAATGTAAAGGTCAAAGGGTTTAGCTAAATTAGGGAGTTCCAGGGCAAGGGTCTGAATTGACTGCTCTTTCCATTCTTGAAAGGCCACTTCTGGATTCTATTCAAAAGGATCATCATCTTTTCCTTTCAGTGTTTCATATAGAGGCCCAGCTAGTAGACTGTAGTTAGGGATCCAGAAGCAGCAAACCCTGGCCTCCCCAGGAACCCCTAAGCTGTCTTCTAGTTTTAGAAAGGGGTAAGGCTGAAAATGGTTTCTTCCCTTTCCTGGGATGGACTTCTCCAACCTTCTGTGAGAATGAAGCCCAGGCAGGTCACGGCAGTCTGTGATATTTGAGCTTTTTCTTGGACAACTTCTATCCTTTATTGGCTTGGTAGTTCAGAGGCCTCCTTAGTAGGGCTGGCGATCAGAATGTCGTCTGCATATTGAAGGAGGGTTTCCTTTTCCAGAGGTAGAACTTTTAGGTCTTTAGCTAAGCTTTCCCCAAAGATGGTGTGGGAATTTTTGCACCCTTGGGGCCAGACGGCCCGGAAGTATTGTTTTAGTTGTATGTTGAGTCCTGCCACTCACAAGCCAAAATTTCTTGTGACTCTGGGACTAATGGAATACAAAAGAAGGCATCATTGAAGACTAATACAGAATACCATGTCCTGGTGGTTGGTAGAATGACCAGCAGGGTGTAGGAATTAGGAGCAACTGGAGGTATATCCTCGGTGGCTTCACTGACTGTCCTGACATCCTTTACCAGGTCCCCAGCAGCCCATGGGGCTCTCGTGGTCAGACCAATCCCAGAATATGGAGCTCACCTGGGCAGGTACCCCACCCCCACCCCAGCCCACAGGGCTCTCGTGGTCAGGCCCCTCCCAGGATACAGAGCTACCCTTGCAGGTACCGTGGCAGGGCTGGGCACACAGGAACCGTGCACATAGCCCTCATTGCAGAGCACCCCCAGCTCACCTGTCGCTCAGAGCTGACACAGAGCACCTCAGAGCAGGACTTGAACTAACAAACAGCAGCTGCGACAGGTCTGTGACCCTGGGCATCACTCCGTGAGGCCTCCCTCCACCTGGTCTTCCAGAGACTTCCACTGCACCCGGGGCACCAGGCCTCTGTCTCCAACCACCACCCACCCCTCCTCTCCCTGACTCCTGGGTTCCTCTCATTAGGAGAGGGTTTTCTTGAAGTTGTCTCCCACTCATGGGCCAGATAAAATGATTAGAAAACAAGCCAAAGCTGCAGCCCCTTGTCTATCCTGACTCTCAGGAGCCCACACCTGTTCCTTGGACCTGGCCGGTTCAGCAAGTTCCATTTTCTGCAACTGTGAGCCCCTGAGGGGTGATGATTGGCTGACCTGGGCAGCCTTACCGTGCCGGCCAGCCCTCCCCAGGTGTGCCTGGGTTGAGATCACTATAAATACCACTCCAGGCAGCAAGAGCCCCTGCAGCCGTGCCTGACGCCATTTTCTCTGCCCTGTCAGCAGTCTCGGGGCTGGGCTGGTGGGAGGGAGTGAGAGGCCACGGCTTTGTGGGTGGCCCAGTGTGAGTGGGGCTCTGCTGGACTTTCTGCAGCAGTTGCCAGGCTGCCACCTGCTAAAGAAGAAGATGTGTCACCCATACCTGCTGCTGGAATTTCTCCCTGGGCAGAGGTGAGGAAGGAAAAAAGCAGTGGGGGCAGGGACAGGACGGGTATCTCAGGCAGGGAAATGGAAATCTTCCAGAAGAGCACCCAGGGCCAGGACCATCCTGGCTGGCCTGCAGGCACCAAGTCGGCCGGCATGCTGTCACTCGTGTGGCTCTATGGCCCTCCCTCTAGGCTTTCAAGTCCTTGTATATATTCAGGTGTTTTACCTGGGATGGGTGGGAATAGTTCAGCAGCAACTGGCCTGGGGCTCAGCTCACGTTTACTCACAGATGCCTCGGCACGGTGCCCCAGCTTTGCAATGAGGACGCTTGTTGCGTGGGGGCTGCTGGCTGAATGGGAGACGATTCCCCACCACTGACCAACTTCAGAATTGTTTACAACTGGAGCAAGTGCCCTGATACGGTTTTCCTCTGTGGAACTGGTGGGTTCTGTGTTTTTTTTCTCTTTTTCGTTTTGGGTTCAAGGTAGATTTTATTCCTCTTTTTTGTATTTACAGATATAAGCATGGAAATAATTTATTCATATAAATACATGTATGTGAAGGGAATAATTGTTTTTTCTATTTTTTAAATTTTATTTCTTTTTAATTTTGAATTTTATTTTATATTTTTATACAGCAGGTTCTTATTGGTTATCTATTTTATACATATAAATGTATACATGCCAATCCCAGTCTCTCAACTCCTCCCACCACCCCCCCCAACAGCTTTCCCCCCTTGTTGTCCATACGTTTGTTGTCTACATCTGTTGCTCTATTTATGCCTTGCAAAATGGTTAATCTGTACAGGTTTTCTAGGTTCCACATATATGCATGAATATACAAGATTTGTTTTTCTCTTTCTGACTTACTTCACTCTGTATGACAGTCTCTAGATGCATCGACGTCTCTACAAATGACCCAATTTCATTCCTTTTCATGGCTTAGTAATATTCCATTTTATATATGTACCACGGCTTTATGCATTCGTCTGTCTGTGGGCATTTAGGTTGCTTCCATTACCTCGATATTGTAAATAGTGATGCAATGAACATTGCGGTGAATGTCTCTTTTTGATTTATGGTTTTGTCTGGGTATATGTCCAGTAGTGGGATTGCTGTATCATATGGTAATTCTATTGTTAGTTTCTTAAGAAATTCCATATTGTTCTCCATAGTGACTGTATCAATTTATATTCCCAACAATAGTGGAAGAGGGTTCCTTTTCTCCACACCCTTTCCAGCATTTTTTGCTTGTAGATTTTCTATGATGCCTATTCTACCAGGTGTGAGGTGATACCTCATTGTTGAATCCATTTCGTTGAGCAAGGGGTAGGTCTTGTCTATTCCATATTTGGCTTATGGAACGGTATCTGTGCTAATTTCAAACTCTGGTTTAATGCAGCACCCCAACTCACCTTCCCCCTTAAGCAAGCATAAGTTAGTTTTCTAAACTTGAGACCCTGTTCTGTTTTGTAATTCAGTTCATGTGTAGCCAAGTTCACATTCCGTGTATTAGTGATACCTTATGATGTTTCTTTTTCTGTGTGACTTATTTCACTTAGAATCATCGTGCCTCAATCCAATCATTATGCTGGTACGGGCCTGGTGACATAGATTTCATTGCTGAGTGGTATTCTGTTGTACATAAGTACCGCAACTTCTTTATCCATTATTTGCTCTCTGGGATATTTAACTTGTGCCGTAGAAGAGATTCCAGTAAAAAGAACCGTCCCAACCTTTGGGGTGGCTGTGTCTTTTAGATTTTAAATTAACTAAGCAATAGGACCATAAGTGGAAGTGCCCTAGGCTCTGTTGCTTTGTTTTTTAGATGTTTCAGGAAACACCATACACTTCTCCCGAGTGGCTGTTGGCAATTTACATCCCGCCCATCAGCATAACAAGGCTCCCAGTTCTCCATGGCCTGTCCTGCCTTTCTGGATTTTACACTTTTTTCAGATGGCCCTTTTGACCGGGGGGAAGTGAGACTTCATTGTAGTGCAGATTTCCTTTGCAAGCTTGCTTGGTTGGCCAAAAAGGGCGTATGCGTTTTTTCCTGAATATACTCAGGAAAAAACGCATACGCCCTTTTTGGCCAAGTGCATCATTGTGGACGTTCTGCCTCTTTTCCTATGCTTTCAATGCAATTCCAGTCTACCTCCTGAAATCGGTTTCCTGCAATTCTGCCCCGCTTTCAAGTCCTCTTGGCAGCCTTACTTCAGTATATTTTTGGGCGATAGCTGTCATTTATAACTCTGCAGGTTTGTGAATTACAGTGCCCCTGAGCTCCTTTCTTCAACTCGCTTTCTCGTGAGCTGGCCGCAACACCGCAGGATGGCTTCAGGCCCTAATCTGGTTCCGGCACGGCACGCTGAGCCTTTGGTTAATTCCTCTTCCTAGTGGGAAATGAGAGTTAAATTTGCCCGTCCAGACACCTCCAGCTAGTCTGTCATTGGTTCTCCCTATTCCTGTTCATCTTCCGCAGAAATTGCAAACTGGGCCAAACAGGAGGTTAAAGGCACTGACTCTCCAAGTCGGGAGAGTGTTAGTAAAGCGTCTGGAATGTTGCACCCGAGTACCAGGGGACGAAAACTGAGACATATTGGAACACGTCTCCCGATCACACGGTTGATCATACTCTGGGTTCCACATGCATGTTTTAGCTGAAGGAAGAATACGTTAAACCTGGAGAGTTGAGACCCGTGGAATGGGTACCATGCAATATGACTTCAAAGGGTCTTCATTTGCTGACCGAACCTCTCCAATCCTATCACTGCTGCGTTTATGCCCCTGTACACACACTTGATTCTCTTTCAGAGACATAGCAATCCATAGGTTTTAAGATACTTCCTAGTCAGGTACACTCTTAGGCATTTAATATGGGGTGTTGAGTCCATTTCGTTGAGCAAGGAGTAGCTCTTGTCTATTCCATATTTGGCTTAAGGAACTTTATCTGTGCTCATTTCAATCTCTGGTTTTATGCAGCACCCCAACTCACCTTTCCCCTTAAGCAAGCATAAGTTGGGTTTCTTAATTTGAGACCCTGTTCTGTTTTGTAATTCAGTTCCTGTGTAGCCAAGGTTACATTCCGTGTATTAGTGATATCTTATGATGTTTCTTTTTCTGTGTGACTTATTTCAGTTAGAATCATCATACCTGAATCCACTCATTATGCTGCTACGGGCCTGATGACATAGATTTCATTGCTGAGTGATACTGCATTGTACGTAAGTACCACAACTTCTTTATCCATTTTTCACTTTCTGCGATATTGAACTTGTACCGTAAACCAGGTTCTTGTAAACAGAGCCGTCCCAACCTTTGGGGTGGCTGTGTCTTTTTGATTTTAATTTCCCTAAGCTATAGGACCATAAGTGGAAGTGCCCTAGGCTCTGTTGCTTTGTTTTTTAGATGTTTCAGGAAACACCATACACTTCTCCCGAGTGGCTGTTGGCAATTTACATCCCGCCCATCAGCATAACAAGGCTCCCAGTTCTCCATGGCCTGTCCTGCCTTTCTGGATTTTACACTTTTTTCAGATGGCCCTTTTGACCGGGGGGAAGTGAGACTTCATTGTAGTGCAGATTTCCTTTGCAAGCTTGCTTGGTTGGCCAAAAAGGGCGTATGCGTTTTTTCCTGAATATATTCAGGAAAAAACGCATACGCCCTTTTTGGCCAAGTGCATCATTGTGGACGTTCTGCCTCTTTTCCTATGCTTTCAATGCAATTCCAGTCTACCTCCTGAAATCAGTTTCCTGCAATTCTGCCCCGCTTTCAAGTCCTCTTGGCAGCCTTACTTCAGTATATTTTTGGACGATAGCTGTCATTTATAACTCTGCAGGTTTGTGAATTACAGTGCCCCTGAGCTCCTTTCTTCAAGTCGCTTTCTCGTGAGCTGGCCGCAACACCGCAGGATGGCTTCAGGCCCTAATCTGGTTCTGGCACGGCACGCTGAGCCTTTGGTTAATTCCTCTTCCTGGTGGGAAATGAGAGTTAAATTTGCCCGTCCAGACACCTCCAGCTAGTCTGTCATTGGTTCTCCCTATTCCTGTTCATCTTCCGCAGAAATTGCAAACTGGGCCAAACAGGAGGTTAAAGGCACTGACTCTCCAAGTCGGGAGAGTGTTAGTAAAGCGTCTGGAATGTTGCACCCGAGTACCAGGGGACGAAAACTGACACATATTGGAACACGTCTCCCGATCACACGGTTGATCATACTCTGGGTTCCACATGCATGTTTTAGCTGAAGGAAGAATACCTTAAACCTGGAGAGTTGAGACCCGTGGAATGGGTACCATGCAATATGACTTCAAAGGGTCTTCATTTGCTCACCGAACCTCTCCAATCCTATCACTGCTGCGTTTATGCCCCTGTACACACACTTGATTCTCTTTCAGAGACATAGCAATCCATAGGTTTTAAGATACTTCCTAGTCAGGTACACTCTTAGGCATTTAATATGGGGTGTTGAGTCCATTTCGTTGAGCAAGGAGTAGCTCTTGTCTATTCCATATTTGGCTTAAGGAACTTTATCTGTGCTCATTTCAATCTCTGGTTTTATGCAGCACCCCAACTCACCTTTCCCCTTAAGCAAGCATAAGTTGGTTTTCTAAATTTGAGACCCTGTTCTGTTTTGTAATTCAGTTCCTGTGTAGCCAAGGTTACATTCCGTGTATTAGTGATATCTTATGATGTTTCTTTTCCTGTGTGACTTATTTCAGTTAGAATCATCGTACCTGAATCCACTCATTATGCTGCTACGGGCCTGATGACATAGATTTCATTGCTGAGTGATACTGCATTGTACGTAAGTACCACAACTTCTTTATCCATTTTTCACTTTCTGCGATATTGAACTTGTACCGTAAACCAGGTTCTTGTAAACAGAGCTGTCCCAACCTTTGGGGTGGCTGTGTCTTTTTGATTTTAATTTCCCTAAGCTATAGGACCATAAGTGGAATTGCCCTAGGCTCTGTTGCTTTGTTTTTTAGATGTTTCAGGAAACACCATACACTTCTCCCGAGTGGCTGTTGGCAATTTACATCCCGCCCATCAGCATAACAAGGCTCCCAGTTCTCCATGGCCTGTCCTGCCTTTCTGGATTTTACACTTTTTTCAGATGGCCCTTTTGACCGGGGGGAAGTGAGACTTCATTGTAGTGCAGATTTCCTTTGCAAGCTTGCTTGGTTGGCCAAAAAGGGCGTATGCGTTTTTTCCTGAATATATTCAGGAAAAAACGCATACGCCCTTTTTGGCCAAGTGCATCATTGTGGACGTTCTGCCTCTTTTCCTATGCTTTAAATGCAATTCCAGTCTACCTCCTGAAATCGGTTTCCTGCAATTCTGCCCCGCTTTCAAGTCCTCTTGGCAGCCTTACTTCAGTATATTTTTGGACGATAGCTGTCATTTATAACTCTGCAGGTTTGTGAATTACAGTGCCCCTGAGCTCCTTTCTTCAACTCGCTTTCTCGTGAGCTGGCCGCAACACCGCAGGATGGCTTCAGGCCCTAATCTGGTTCCGGCACGGCACGCTGAGCCTTTGGTTAATTCCTCTTCCTGGTGGGAAATGAGAGTTAAATTTGCCCGTCCAGACACCTCCAGCTAGTCTGTCATTGGTTCTCCCTATTCCTGTTCATCTTCCACAGAAATTGCAAACTGGGCCAAACAGGAGGTTAAAGGCACTGACTCTCCAAGTCGGGAGAGTGTTAGTAAAGCGTCTGGCATGTTGCACCCGAGTACCAGGGGACGAAAACTGACACATATTGGAACACGTCTCCCGATCACACGGTTGATCATTCTCTGGGTTCCACATGCATGTTTTAGCTGAAGGAAGTATCCCTTAAACCTGGAGAGTTGAGACCCATGGAATGGGTACCATGCAATATGACTTCAAAGGTCTTCATTTGCTCACCGAACCTCACCAATCTTATGAGCCCCAAGTGTCCAGCCTTATGTGTCACCCAGCTCTGGGTGTAGATGTGGTAAATGCAGGTTGCATCAGAAGCCTTGAATGATTACTTAAGTATTTCTCTCTATTTCACTGTCATTGTGTTTTGTTTAAGAAATTTATTTTTATTATGGTATTTACCTGATTTTCACTGCTTTAATGCAGCTGTACACACTCTTGATTCTCCTACAGAGATATATAAATCCATAGGTTTTATGATTCTTACTAGTCAGGTATATTCTTAGGCGTTGAATATGGGGTGTTGAGTCCATTTCGTTGAGCAAGGAGTAGCTCTTGTCTATTCCATATTTGGCTTAAGGAACTTTATCTGTGCTCATTTCAATCTCTGGTTTTATGCAGCACCCCAACTCACCTTTCCCCTTAAGCAAGCATAAGTTGGTTTTCTAAATTTGAGACCCTGTTCTGTTTTGGAATTCAGTTCCTGTGTAGCCAAGTTTACATTCCGTGTATTAGTGATACCTTATGATGTTTCTTTTTCTGTGTGACTTATTTCAGTTAGATTCATCGTACTTAGTCCACTCATTATGCTGCTACGGGCCTGATGACATAGATTTCATTGCTGAGTGATATTGCATTGTACGTAAGTACCACAACTTCTTTATCCATTTTTCACTTTCTGCGATATTGAACTTGTACCGTATATGAGGTTCTTGTAAACAGAGCCATCCCAAACTTTGGGGTGGCTGTGTCTTTTTGATTTTAATTGCCCTAAACTATAGTACCATAAGTGGAAGTGCCCTAGGCTCTGTTGCTTTGTTTTTTAGATGTTTCAGGAAACACCAAACACTTCTCCAGAGTGGCTGTTGGCAATTTACATCCTGCCCATCAGCATAAGATGGCTCCCAGTTCTCCATGGCCTGTCATGCCTTTATGGATTTTACACTTTTTTCAGATGGCCCTTTTGACCAGGGGGAATTCAGACTTCATTGTAGTGCAGATTTCCTTTGCAAGCTTGCTTGGTTGGCCAAAAAGGGCGTATGCGTTTTTTCCTGAATATATTCAGGAAAAAACACATACGCCCTTTTTGGGCAAGTCAGGTTTTTGAATTGCAGTGGCCCTTAGCTCCATTTTTCAGCTCTTAGTTTTGTGATCTTGCCCCATAACCACAGGATTCCTTGAAGCCCTATTCTTCTTCTGGGACACCTTGCTGTGCCTTTGCTTCATTCTTCTTACTGATGTGAAATTAGAGTGACATGTGCCCATTGAAACCGCTACAGCTAGTTTCTCACTGGTTCCCCCTATTCCCATTCATCCTCCGCACTAACTGAAGACTGTGCGATACCAGAACTTAAAGGCATTGACTCTCCATGTGGGGATGTTGTTAGTAAAGCGGCTGGAATGTCGATCCGGAGCCCCAGGAGAGGAAAAATGTGGTGTGTTTTAGAAACCTTTCCCGATCATATGGTATACCAGTCGCTGGGTTTCCCAAGCATGGTTTAGCTGTAGGAAGATTCCCTTCAACCTGGAGTGTTGGGACCCTTGGAATGAGTAGCA
The DNA here is from genome assembly GCF_949774975.1 of Lagenorhynchus albirostris. NCBI lineage: Eukaryota > Metazoa > Chordata > Mammalia > Artiodactyla > Delphinidae > Lagenorhynchus > Lagenorhynchus albirostris. Next base: position 520,088 of record NW_026783446.1, on the reverse strand, counting down.
TGAAGTATTGCATTAAACTTTCGGCAGTTGCTCACCGAAGCTCACCAATCCTCTCAGCCCCAAGTGTCCAGCCTTATGTCTTATCCAGCTGTGGGTTTATATGTGGTCAATCCAGGTTGCATCACAGCCCCTGAGCGAATTTTGTAAGAATTTTTCTCTCTTTCATTGTTTCTGCGTTTTGTTTTTAAAATTTATTTCTATAATGGGGTTTAGCTCATTTTCACTGCTGTGTTTGTGCCGCTCTGCACACACTTGATTCCCTTATGGAGATATATCAATACATGGGTTTTAAGATTCTTATTACTCAGATATATTTCTCTGCGGTGTATAGGGTGTGTTGAGGCCAGTTCATTGAGCAAGGTGTAGATCTTGTCTAATACCTATTTGGTTTCTTGAACGGTATCTGTGCTAATTTCAAACTCTGGTTTTATGCATCACCCCACCTCTCCTTTCCCCTTAAGCTGACATAAGTGTGTTTTCTAAATGTGAGACACTGTTCTGTTCTGTAATTCATTTCTTGTGCAGCCATATTTACCCTCCCTCTATAAGTGATATCTTATGATATGTTTCTTTTTCTGTTTGACTTATTTCAAGTAGTATTATCGGACCTAAATCCACTCTTTATCCTTCTACTAGCCTTATTACATTGATTTCATGGTGAAGAGATATTCCATTGTACATAAGTACCACATCTTCTTTATCCATTGTTCTCTTTCCTGGGATATTTAAGGTGTACTGAAGTTGAGGTTCTTGTAAACAGAGTAGCCCTAAACTGTGGTGTGCTTGTGTCTTGTTGATTTTTAGACTTCCCTAGATATACTCCCATGATTGGAAGTGTCCTATGCTCTGTAGCTCTGTTTTTAGATGATTTAGGAACCACCATACACTTCTCCAGAGTGGCTCTCGGCAGTTCACACACTGCCCATCAGCGTATAAAGGCTCCCTGTTCTCCATGGCCTGTCCTGCATTTCTGGTTTTTACAATTTTTTAGGATGGCCCTTTTGACCGGTGGGAAATGAGACTTCTTTGTTGTGCACATTTGCATTGCTTGCTTGCTTCGTTGCCCATAAAGTGCGTATGCGTTTTTTCCTGGATATAATCAGGAAAAATCGCATACGCCCTTTTGGGCCAACTGCATCATTGTCGAAATTCTGCCGCTTTTCATGTGCGTTAAAGACGAGTCCAATCTATCTCTTGAAATCTGTTTCTTGCAATTCTGTCTTGCATTCAGATCCTCTTCTTTGCCTTACCTCAACATATTTTTGGACGTTAGTTTTCATTTATAACTCTGCAGGTTTGTGAATTGCAGTGACCCTGAGCTCCATGTTTTAAGTTGCTCTTTTGTGAGCTGGCCTCAAACCCGCAGGATTGCTTCAGGCCCTATTTTGGCTCCGGCGAGGCAGGCTGAGCCTTTTTTTAATTCTTATTCTTAATGGGAAATTAGAGTGATATGTGCCCGTCCAAACCCCTACAACTCTTCTCTCATTGGTTCCCCCTCTTCCCGTTCATCCTCCTCACAATTTGCAAAATGTGTGAAACAGAAGTTTAAATGTGCTGATTCTCCAAGTGGGGAGCTTCTAAGTAACGTGGCTGGAATGGTGAACAGGAGCACCAGGAGAGGATAAATGAGGTGCATTTTAGACACATCTCCCGATCACATGGTGTACAGTCCTCTGGGTTTTCCATGCATGTTTTAGCTGTAGGAAGATCCCTTGAACCTGCAGATTTGGGACCCATTGAATGGGTACCAGGTAGTATTACTTTAAAGGGTGTGCATTTCCTCACCCAACCTCACATTTCTCTTAGCGCAAACAGTTTCCAGCCTTATGTCTCATCCTGCTGTGGGTCTAGATGTGTTCAATCCATGTTGCATCACCGTCCCTGAGGAAAAGTTGTAAGAGGTTTTCTCTGTCTCTCTGTCGTTTATTTTTTTCAATTTATTACTATATTGGTTACAGCTGATTTTCAAAGCTCTGTTTCTTGCTGCTGTACATCCACTTGATTCACGTACAGAGAGACATCAATAAATTCTTTTTCAGATTCTTACCAGTCGTATATATTCTTTTCCGGTGACTTGAGTGTGCTGAGTGCAGTTCTTTTAGCTACCGTGTAGGCCTTGTTGATTATCAGTTTGGTATTTGGAATGGTATCTTTGCTAATTTCAACCTCCTGGATGATGCCTCACCCCTCCCCACCTTTCCCGTTTAGCAGCCTTATGCGTGTTTTCTACATATTTGACTATGTTTTTGTTTTGTAATTTATTTCATGTGTAGCCATTTTGGATTCCACCTTTAAGTGATATCTTATGATATGTGTCTTCTTCTTTTTGAATTCTGTCACTTAGAATGATCATACGTAACTCCTCCGGAGTTGTTACAGCTGGCCATATTTCATTGATTTCCAGGCTGAATAATATTCCACTCTACCTAAGTACCACATCTCTATCCATTTTTTCCCTCCAGAGACATTTAAGTTATATCCTAGTCGAGGATCTTTTAAACAGAGAGGGGGTAAACATTGGGGTGCCTGTGTCCTCTCGATTTTTGTTTTTCCCAAGATATACGCCCATGGGTGCAAGTGCCCTATGCTCTGTAGCTCATTGTTTAGATGCTTTAGTAAACACAATACACTTCTCCAGAATGGCCGTTGGCAATATACATTTCCACTATAAGTCTCACAGGGCTCCCTCTTCTCCTTGCCCTGTCCTGCATTTCTGTTGTTTACGCTTTATGAGGATGGCTCTTCTGACTGATGCGAAGTGATGTCTTTTGTAGTATTGACTTCCAGTGCCCACCTGTTTGGTTGGCTAAAAAGGTGTACGCTCTTTTCTTGAATATATACACAAAAAAAACGCATACACCCTTTTTGGCCAACTGCAATGTTGGCAATGTTCAGCTCCTTTTCTTGTGCTTAATGGCGAGTCCTTTCTACCTCCTCAAATCCCTTTCCTGCCATTCTCCCTTGCTTACAAGTCCTTTTCTCTGACTTTCCTCAAGACATTTTTCAGTGATGGATATTTTCAACTCTGCAGTTTTGTGAATTTTACTGCCCCTGAGTTCTATTGTTCAACTTGTGTTTATGGGAACTGGCCACAAAGCAGCGGGATTTCCTCAAGCTCTATACTGTTTCCATGGGCAACCCTAGCCTTTGGTCAATTCGTCTTCCTGATTGGAAATTAGAGTGACATGTGCCTGTCTGAACACGTAGGACTTGTCTCTCATTGTTCCTCATCCTTCCGCTTCATCCTCTGGACAAATTCCAAACTGTACGCAACAGGATGTTGACAGTGCTGACATCTCCAAGTGGGGAGACTGTTAGTAAAGACGCTGGAGGGGTGAACCCGAGCACCAGGAGATGAGGAGATGAGATGCCTTTTCCAAACTCTTCCCGATCAGACGGTATACCATCCTCTGGGTGTGACAGACATGTTTTAGCAGTAGGAAGAGTCCCATTCATGTAAGGAGAACACCAGGGCTTTTTCAAAATCAGTGTCTCCCCGAAACCCAAACTGGGGAATTTTTTAAGCTACGGCTACACATATGTTCATTAAGGGCCTTGGGAAGTAGGCAGAGTCCAAACTTTAGATGATTGAAGTCTTCAGGGTCAGAAGCACTCACCACCAGCTTCCCTTAGGTTACACTTTAACTGTCATTGATAGATGATGTCAATAAAAATATCTATTCTTTTTCAGATTATTTCCCCTTATAGGTTATTGCAAAATGTTGAGTGTAGTTCCCTGTGCTATACAGTAGTTCCTTGTTGATGATCTATTTTATACATAGCAGTGTGTATGTGTTAATCCCAAACTGTTAATTTATCCCTCCTCCCACCTTTCCCCTTTGGTAATAATAAATTGTAAGATTTTATACTTCTCAGAAATGGGGGAGCTGAAAGAGAGGTATCATTTTCAATGGAAAAGCATTTAAAACAAGATTGAAGGTTTAACCAAGATTATTAGATGTACATCCTTGGAAAGAAATCACTTCATTTCTCTAATATTGAGCTGACAAATAAGACAAACCTTTTCACTGAACTTGCTTATAATAAAGTGATGGAAATATCCAATGGAAGTGTTAGAAACATCTTATTTTACCCGAGCCTTATGCACTGTTCTATGTTAACTACACTTTGGCTCACACATCTGTTCATTGAGGTTACAATAGTCTCAATTTCTGTTACTGATCCTCCAGAGTGGACCCCAACAAGTGTCCCCCTGCCCAGTGTCATTGGGGCCAACAGATCGAGACTGAGTTTGGTTCACAAGCAAAGGAAACTTTATATTTTGATCAGAGAATGGAGAGGTGAGAGCATGTACTACCCCGTGGGCTGTGGGCTGGGCTGCTGTGTAGAGATCCTGTCAGAGTCAGTGGGAGGGAGGGGGCGGAGCTCTCGAGGGCCGGGTTGGCTGTAGCTCAGGCTCTATATCGCGGAGTCTGCACTGGGCCCCAGGAGCTGAGGTGTCGACCCAGCCATTCTGCACTAGGAAATCTGGTCTGAAGTGCCGGGTGTGGAACCTCTGCATGCGGGACCCTAGGAGCACGTGAAATTAGACAAAGCACAAAGGATAAAAAAGGTTAGACTTGACTTTATTGCCCAGATTCTATTTTTATCTCCCAGGGATTTTTAATGGGCTTTGCTGGGGACAAACCCCCCCTCTGCCTTTTGTCCCGTTCCTCATTCTTGGAGTGCTGAGGGTGCAGACCCTTCTTCTGTAACTGCTGAGTGCTGAGTTGGGAGCCCTCATACCCTGGGGCGAGGGTCAGAGCTTCTCCCCAGCAGCCTCCAGGTGACGTTGATTGTCCCCAGGCCCCCTGCCTCCCTGCTCGTCCACCTGAGCACCAGCATTGGAAGTGTTATAGATTCTAATGACCTTCAAGGGTCCAGGAAAGAGATGTGCAGAGACGCTGTGGGGGCCGGTTTCACCCCGCCCCACATTTGTTCGGCCACCTTAGGCCGACCGTTTCTGCCAGCCTAGATGCTCTGACCAGTAGTCTGCGCTTTCTTCAATTAGGCCCCTGAATTAACGTACAAACAGCACCAGGTGTCAGAGCCCTGCCCGCTCAACTCCCAGACAGTCCAGGGTCAGTGGTGATCAAGGACCATGATGGCCACTGAGTCAACAGCCTTTTGAAGTAAACAAGAGTCCAGCCGGTCTTACTGGCCACCATCATCACGGTGTCTGTAGGCTTTTCTATGGTGACAGTGTGATATACGGTTCCCCCGCCAAGATTATTAGCTCCCCTCTGGGTGCAGTAAGTCCGGCAAGCAGTAGTCTACTCTTTTGGGACACACTCTTGTTGTTTTATGAGAGAAACTCCAGGTCAAGTGATGTTCACACGAGTCGTCATGGTGCCCTGTTGCCCCCGGTTATCTCTCTGGATGTTGGAGTTGGAGGGCCTCCTCACTCGAGGTCGGTGTGCCCACGGAGCGAACCCTGCAACTTCAGGGCATGGTTGGTGGTTAGGATCACCACGTGGGGTCCTTTTCCCTTAGGAGGGAGGTGGCCTTTTGGGCTGCTGATTTCCAGGGTTTTAGATACCGCCAGTATCTTGGCCAGATGTGGCAGTGGGCCAAGCCCCTTGGTGACCATAGTTTATCCTACCTGGATGGCATTCTTGCATTGTTCCATTTCAAGTGGTCCCAGGTTTTGCACTAATTCTCCAATGGCGATTCACCTTTCACCGGGAATGTAAAGGTCAAAGGGTTTAGCTAAATTAGGGAGTTCCAGGGCAAGGGTCTGAATTGACTGCTCTTTCCATTCTTGAAAGGCCACTTCTGGATTCTATTCAAAAGGATCATCATCTTTTCCTTTCAGTGTTTCATATAGAGGCCCAGCTAGTAGACTGTAGTTAGGGATCCAGAAGCAGCAAACCCTGGCCTCCCCAGGAACCCCTAAGCTGTCTTCTAGTTTTAGAAAGGGGTAAGGCTGAAAATGGTTTCTTCCCTTTCCTGGGATGGACTTCTCCAACCTTCTGTGAGAATGAAGCCCAGGCAGGTCACGGCAGTCTGTGATATTTGAGCTTTTTCTTGGACAACTTCTATCCTTTATTGGCTTGGTAGTTCAGAGGCCTCCTTAGTAGGGCTGGCGATCAGAATGTCGTCTGCATATTGAAGGAGGGTTTCCTTTTCCAGAGGTAGAACTTTTAGGTCTTTAGCTAAGCTTTCCCCAAAGATGGTGTGGGAATTTTTGCACCCTTGGGGCCAGACGGCCCGGAAGTATTGTTTTAGTTGTATGTTGAGTCCTGCCACTCACAAGCCAAAATTTCTTGTGACTCTGGGACTAATGGAATACAAAAGAAGGCATCATTGAAGACTAATACAGAATACCATGTCCTGGTGGTTGGTAGAATGACCAGCAGGGTGTAGGAATTAGGAGCAACTGGAGGTATATCCTCGGTGGCTTCACTGACTGTCCTGACATCCTTTACCAGGTCCCCAGCAGCCCATGGGGCTCTCGTGGTCAGACCAATCCCAGAATATGGAGCTCACCTGGGCAGGTACCCCACCCCCACCCCAGCCCACAGGGCTCTCGTGGTCAGGCCCCTCCCAGGATACAGAGCTACCCTTGCAGGTACCGTGGCAGGGCTGGGCACACAGGAACCGTGCACATAGCCCTCATTGCAGAGCACCCCCAGCTCACCTGTCGCTCAGAGCTGACACAGAGCACCTCAGAGCAGGACTTGAACTAACAAACAGCAGCTGCGACAGGTCTGTGACCCTGGGCATCACTCCGTGAGGCCTCCCTCCACCTGGTCTTCCAGAGACTTCCACTGCACCCGGGGCACCAGGCCTCTGTCTCCAACCACCACCCACCCCTCCTCTCCCTGACTCCTGGGTTCCTCTCATTAGGAGAGGGTTTTCTTGAAGTTGTCTCCCACTCATGGGCCAGATAAAATGATTAGAAAACAAGCCAAAGCTGCAGCCCCTTGTCTATCCTGACTCTCAGGAGCCCACACCTGTTCCTTGGACCTGGCCCGTTCAGCAAGTTCCATTTTCTGCAACTGTGAGCCCCTGAGGGGTGATGATTGGCTGACCTGGGCAGCCTTACCGTGCCGGCCAGCCCTCCCCAGGTGTGCCTGGGTTGAGATCACTATAAATACCACTCCAGGCAGCAAGAGCCCCTGCAGCCGTGCCTGACGCCATTTTCTCTGCCCTGTCAGCAGTCTCGGGGCTGGGCTGGTGGGAGGGAGTGAGAGGCCACGGCTTTGTGGGTGGCCCAGTGTGAGTGGGGCTCTGCTGGACTTTCTGCAGCAGTTGCCAGGCTGCCACCTGCTAAAGAAGAAGATGTGTCACCCATACCTGCTGCTGGAATTTCTCCCTGGGCAGAGGTGAGGAAGGAAAAAAGCAGTGGGGGCAGGGACAGGACGGGTATCTCAGGCAGGGAAATGGAAATCTTCCAGAAGAGCACCCAGGGCCAGGACCATCCTGGCTGGCCTGCAGGCACCAAGTCGGCCGGCATGCTGTCACTCGTGTGGCTCTATGGCCCTCCCTCTAGGCTTTCAAGTCCTTGTATATATTCAGGTGTTTTACCTGGGATGGGTGGGAATAGTTCAGCAGCAACTGGCCTGGGGCTCAGCTCACGTTTACTCACAGATGCCTCGGCACGGTGCCCCAGCTTTGCAATGAGGACGCTTGTTGCGTGGGGGCTGCTGGCTGAATGGGAGACGATTCCCCACCACTGACCAACTTCAGAATTGTTTACAACTGGAGCAAGTGCCCTGATACGGTTTTCCTCTGTGGAACTGGTGGGTTCTGTGTTTTTTTTCTCTTTTTCGTTTTGGGTTCAAGGTAGATTTTATTCCTCTTTTTTGTATTTACAGATATAAGCATGGAAATAATTTATTCATATAAATACATGTATGTGAAGGGAATAATTGTTTTTTCTATTTTTTAAATTTTATTTCTTTTTAATTTTGAATTTTATTTTATATTTTTATACAGCAGGTTCTTATTGGTTATCTATTTTATACATATAAATGTATACATGCCAATCCCAGTCTCTCAACTCCTCCCACCACCCCCCCCAACAGCTTTCCCCCCTTGTTGTCCATACGTTTGTTGTCTACATCTGTTGCTCTATTTATGCCTTGCAAAATGGTTAATCTGTACAGGTTTTCTAGGTTCCACATATATGCATGAATATACAAGATTTGTTTTTCTCTTTCTGACTTACTTCACTCTGTATGACAGTCTCTAGATGCATCGACGTCTCTACAAATGACCCAATTTCATTCCTTTTCATGGCTTAGTAATATTCCATTTTATATATGTACCACGGCTTTATGCATTCGTCTGTCTGTGGGCATTTAGGTTGCTTCCATTACCTCGATATTGTAAATAGTGATGCAATGAACATTGCGGTGAATGTCTCTTTTTGATTTATGGTTTTGTCTGGGTATATGTCCAGTAGTGGGATTGCTGTATCATATGGTAATTCTATTGTTAGTTTCTTAAGAAATTCCATATTGTTCTCCATAGTGACTGTATCAATTTATATTCCCAACAATAGTGGAAGAGGGTTCCTTTTCTCCACACCCTTTCCAGCATTTTTTGCTTGTAGATTTTCTATGATGCCTATTCTACCAGGTGTGAGGTGATACCTCATTGTTGAATCCATTTCGTTGAGCAAGGGGTAGGTCTTGTCTATTCCATATTTGGCTTATGGAACGGTATCTGTGCTAATTTCAAACTCTGGTTTAATGCAGCACCCCAACTCACCTTCCCCCTTAAGCAAGCATAAGTTAGTTTTCTAAACTTGAGACCCTGTTCTGTTTTGTAATTCAGTTCATGTGTAGCCAAGTTCACATTCCGTGTATTAGTGATACCTTATGATGTTTCTTTTTCTGTGTGACTTATTTCACTTAGAATCATCGTGCCTCAATCCAATCATTATGCTGGTACGGGCCTGGTGACATAGATTTCATTGCTGAGTGGTATTCTGTTGTACATAAGTACCGCAACTTCTTTATCCATTATTTGCTCTCTGGGATATTTAACTTGTGCCGTAGAAGAGATTCCAGTAAAAAGAACCGTCCCAAACTTTGGGGTGGCTGTGTCTTTTAGATTTTAAATTAACTAAGCAATAGGACCATAAGTGGAAGTGCCCTAGGCTCTGTTGCTTTGTTTTTTAGATGTTTCAGGAAACACCATACACTTCTCCCGAGTGGCTGTTGGCAATTTACATCCCGCCCATCAGCATAACAAGGCTCCCAGTTCTCCATGGCCTGTCCTGCCTTTCTGGATTTTACACTTTTTTCAGATGGCCCTTTTGACCGGGGGGAAGTGAGACTTCATTGTAGTGCAGATTTCCTTTGCAAGCTTGCTTGGTTGGCCAAAAAGGGCGTATGCGTTTTTTCCTGAATATACTCAGGAAAAAACGCATACGCCCTTTTTGGCCAAGTGCATCATTGTGGACGTTCTGCCTCTTTTCCTATGCTTTCAATGCAATTCCAGTCTACCTCCTGAAATCGGTTTCCTGCAATTCTGCCCCGCTTTCAAGTCCTCTTGGCAGCCTTACTTCAGTATATTTTTGGACGATAGCTGTCATTTATAACTCTGCAGGTTTGTGAATTACAGTGCCCCTGAGCTCCTTTCTTCAAGTCGCTTTCTCGTGAGCTGGCCGCAACACCGCAGGATGGCTTCAGGCCCTAATCTGGTTCCGGCACGGCACGCTGAGCCTTTGGTTAATTCCTCTTCCTAGTGGGAAATGAGAGTTAAATTTGCCCGTCCAGACACCTCCAGCTAGTCTGTCATTGGTTCTCCCTATTCCTGTTCATCTTCCGCAGAAATTGCAAACTGGGCCAAACAGGAGGTTAAAGGCACTGACTCTCCAAGTCGGGAGAGTGTTAGTAAAGCGTCTGGAATGTTGCACCCGAGTACCAGGGGACGAAAACTGAGACATATTGGAACACGTCTCCCGATCACACGGTTGATCATACTCTGGGTTCCACATGCATGTTTTAGCTGAAGGAAGAATACGTTAAACCTGGAGAGTTGAGACCCGTGGAATGGGTACCATGCAATATGACTTCAAAGGGTCTTCATTTGCTCACCGAACCTCTCCAATCCTATCACTGCTGCGTTTATGCCCCTGTACACACACTTGATTCTCTTTCAGAGACATAGCAATCCATAGGTTTTAAGATACTTCCTAGTCAGGTACACTCTTAGGCATTTAATATGGGGTGTTGAGTCCATTTCGTTGAGCAAGGAGTAGCTCTTGTCTATTCCATATTTGGCTTAAGGAACTTTATCTGTGCTCATTTCAATCTCTGGTTTTATGCAGCACCCCAACTCACCTTTCCCCTTAAGCAAGCATAAGTTGGGTTTCTTAATTTGAGACCCTGTTCTGTTTTGTAATTCAGTTCCTGTGTAGCCAAGGTTACATTCCGTGTATTAGTGATATCTTATGATGTTTCTTTTTCTGTGTGACTTATTTCAGTTAGAATCATCATACCTGAATCCACTCATTATGCTGCTATGGGCCTGATGACATAGATTTCATTGCTGAGTGATACTGCATTGTACGTAAGTACCACAACTTCTTTATCCATTTTTCACTTTCTGCGATATTGAACTTGTACCGTAAACCAGGTTCTTGTAAACAGAGCCGTCCCAACCTTTGGGGTGGCTGTGTCTTTTTGATTTTAATTTCCCTAAGCTATAGGACCATAAGTGGAAGTGCCCTAGGCTCTGTTGCTTTGTTTTTTAGATGTTTCAGGAAACACCATACACTTCTCCCGAGTGGCTGTTGGCAATTTACATCCCGCCCATCAGCATAACAAGGCTCCCAGTTCTCCATGGCCTGTCCTGCCTTTCTGGATTTTACACTTTTTTCAGATGGCCCTTTTGACCGGGGGGAAGTGAGACTTCATTGTAGTGCAGATTTCCTTTGCAAGCTTGCTTGGTTGGCCAAAAAGGGCGTATGCGTTTTTTCCTGAATATATTCAGGAAAAAACGCATATGCCCTTTTTGGCCAAGTGCATCATTGTGGACGTTCTGCCTCTTTTCCTATGCTTTAAATGCAATTCCAGTCTACCTCCTGAAATCGGTTTCCTGCAATTCTGCCCCGCTTTCAAGTCCTCTTGGCAGCCTTACTTCAGTATATTTTTGGACGATAGCTGTCATTTATAACTCTGCAGGTTTGTGAATTACAGTGCCCCTGAGCTCCTTTCTTCAAGTCGCTTTCTCGTGAGCTGGCCGCAACACCGCAGGATGGCTTCAGGCCCTAATCTGGTTCCGGCACGGCACGCTGAGCCTTTGGTTAATTCCTCTTCCTGGTGGGAAATGAGAGTTAAATTTGCCCGTCCAGACACCTCCAGCTAGTCTGTCATTGGTTCTCCCTATTCCTGTTCATCTTCCACAGAAATTGCAAACTGGGCCAAACAGGAGGTTAAAGGCACTGACTCTCCAAGTCGGGAGAGTGTTAGTAAAGCGTCTGGAATGTTGCACCCGAGTACCAGGGGACGAAAACTGACACATATTGGAACACGTCTCCCGATCACACAGTTGATCATACTCTGGGTTCCACATGCATGTTTTAGCTGAAGGAAGAATACCTTAAACCTGGAGAGTTGAGACCCGTGGAATGGGTACCATGCAATATGACTTCAAAGGGTCTTCATTTGCTCACCGAACCTCTCCAATCCTATCACTGCTGCGTTTATGCCCCTGTACACACACTTGATTCTCTTTCAGAGACATAGCAATCCATAGGTTTTAAGATACTTCCTAGTCAGGTACACTCTTAGGCATTTAATATGGGGTGTTGAGTCCATTTCGTTGAGCAAGGAGTAGCTCTTGTCTATTCCATATTTGGCTTAAGGAACTTTATCTGTGCTCATTTCTATCTCTGGTTTTATGCAGCACCCCAACTCACCTTTCCCCTTAAGCAAGCATAAGTTGGGTTTCTAAATTTGAGACCCTGTTCTGTTTTGTAATTCAGTTCCTGTGTAGCCAAGGTTACATTCCGTGTATTAGTGATATCTTATGATGTTTCTTTTTCTGTGTGACTTATTTCAGTTAGAATCATCGTACCTGAATCCACTCATTATGCTGCTACGGGCCTGATGACATAGATTTCATTGCTGAGTGATATTGCATTGTACGTAAGTACCACAACTTCTTTATCCATTTTTCACTTTCTGCGATATTGAACTTGTACTGTAAACCAGGTTCTTGTAAACAGAGCCGTCCCAACCTTTGGGGTGGCTGTGTCTTTTGATTTTAATTTCCCTAAGCTATAGGACCATAAGTGGAAGTGCCCTAGGCTCTGTCGCTTTGTTTTTTAGATGTTTCAGGAAACACCATACACTTCTCCCGAGTGGCTGTTGGCAATTTACATCCCGCCCATCAGCATAACAAGGCTCCCAGTTCTCCATGGCCTGTCCTGCCTTTCTGGATTTTACACTTTTTTCAGATGGCCCTTTTGACCGGGGGGAAGTGAGACTTCATTGTAGTGCAGATTTCCTTTGCAACCTTGCTTGGTTGGCCAAAAAGGGCGTATGCGTTTTTTCCTGAATATATTCAGGAAAAAACGCATACGCCCTTTTTGGCCAAGTGCATCATTGTGGACGTTCTGCCTCTTTTCCTATGCTTTCAATGCAATTCCAGTCTACCTCCTGAAATCGGTTTCCTGCAATTCTGCCCCGCATTCAAGTCCTCTTGGCAGCCTTACTTCAGTATATTTTTGGACGACAGCTGTCATTTATAACTCTGCAGTTTTGTGAATTACAGTGCCCCTGAGCTCCTTTCTTCAAGTCGCTTTCTCGTGAGCTGGCCGCAACACCGCAGGATGGCTTCAGGCCCTAATCTGGTTCCGGCACGGCACGCTGAGCCTTTGGTTAATTCCTCTTCCTGGTGGGAAATGAGAGTTAAATTTGCCCGTCCAGACACCTCCAGCTAGTCTGTCATTGGTTCTCCCTATTCCTGTTCATCTTCCGCAGAAATTGCAAACTGGGCCAAACAGGAGGTTAAAGGCACTGACTCTCCAAGTCGGGAGAGTGTTAGTAAAGCGTCTGGCATGTTGCACCCGAGTACCAGGGGACGAAAACTGAGACATATTGGAACACGTCTCCCGATCACACGGTTGATCATACTCTGGGTTCCACATGCATGTTTTAGCTGAAGGAAGAATACCTTAAACCTGGAGAGTTGAGACCCGTGGAATGGGTACCATGCAATATGACTTCAAAGGGTCTTCATTTGCTCACCGAACCTCTCCAGTCCTATCACTGCTGCGTTTATGCCCCTGTACACACGCTTGATTCTCTTTCAGAGACATAGCAATCCATAGGTTTTAAGATACTTCCTAGTCAGCTACACTCTTAGGCATTTAACATGGGGTGTTGAGTCCATTTCATTGAGCAAGGAGTAGCTCTTGTCTATTCCATATTTGGCTTAAGGAACTTTATCTGTGCTCATTTCAATCTCTGGTTTTATGCAGCACCCCAACTCACCTTTCCCCTTAAGCAAGCATAAGTTGGGTTTCTAAATTTGAGACCCTGTTCTGTTTTGTAATTCAGTTCCTGTGTAGCCAAGTTTACATTCCGTGTATTAGTGATATCTTATGATGTTTCTTTTTCTGTGTGACTTATTTCAGTTAGAATCATCGTACCTGAATCCACTCATTATGCTGCTACGGGCCTGATGACATAGATTTCCTTGCTGAGTGATATTGCATTGTACGTAAGTACCACAACTTCTTTATCCATTTTTCACTTTCTGCGATATTGAACTTGTACCGTAAACCAGGTTCTTGTAAACAGAGCCGTCCCAACATTTGGGGTGGCTATGTCTTTTGATTTTAATTTCCCTAAGCTATAGGACCATAAGTGGAAGTGCCCTAGGCTCTGTTGCTTTGTTTTTTAGATGTTTCAGGAAACACCATACACTTCTCCCGAGTGGCTGTTGGCAATTTACATCCCGCCCATCAGCATAACAAGGCTCCCAGTTCTCCATGGCCTGTCCTGCCTTTCTGGATTTTACACTTTTTTCAGATGGCCCTTTTGACCGGGGGGAAGTGAGACTTCATTGTAGTGCAGATTTCCTTTGCAACCTTGCTTGGTTGGCCAAAAAGGGCGTATGCGTTTTTTCCTGAATATATTCAGGAAAAAACGCATACGCCCTTTTTGGCCAAGTGCATCATTGTGGACGTTCTGCCTCTTTTCCTATGCTTTCAATGCAATTCCAGCCTACCTCCTGAAATCGGTTTCCTGCAATTCTGCCCCGCTTTCAAGTCCTCTTGGCAGCCTTACTTCAGTATATTTTTGGACGATAGCTGTCATTTATAACTCTGCAGGTTTGTGAATTACAGTGCCCCTGAGCTCCTTTCTTCAACTCGCTTTCTCGTGAGCTGGCCGCAACACCGCAGGATGGCTTCAGGCCCTAATCTGGTTCCGGCACGGCACGCTGAGCCTTTGGTTAATTCCTCTTCCTGGTGGGAAATGAGAGTTAAATTTGCCCGTCCAGACACCTCCAGCTGGTCTGTCATTGGTTCTCCCTATTCCTGTTCATCTTCCGCAGAAATTGCAAACTGGGCCAAACAGGAGGTTAAAGGCACTGACTCTCCAAGTCGGGAGAGTGTTAGTAAAGCGTCTGGAATGTTGCACCCGAGTACCAGGGGACGAAAACTGAGACATATTGGAACACGTCTCCCGATCACACGGTTGATCATACTCTGGGTTCCACATGCATGTTTTAGCTGAAGGAAGAATACCTTAAACCTGGAGAGTTGAGACCCGTGGAATGGGTACCATGCAATATGACTTCAAAGGGTCTTCATTTGCTCACCGAACCTCTCCAATCCTATCACTGCTGCGTTTATGCCCCTGTACACACACTTGATTCTCTTTCAGAGACATAGCAATCCATAGGTTTTAAGATACTTCCTAGTCAGGTACACTCTTAGGCATTTAATATGGGGTGTTGAGTCCATTTCGTTGAGCAAGGAGTAGCTCTTGTCTATTCCATATTTGGCTTAAGGAACTTTATCTGTGCTCATTTCAATCTCTGGTTTTATGCAGCACCCCAACTCACCTTTCCCCTTAAGCAAGCATAAGTTGGGTTTCTAAATTTGAGACCCTGTTCTGTTTTGTAATTCAGTTCCTGTGTAGCCAAGGTTACATTCCGTGTATTAGTGATATCTTATGATGTTTCTTTTTCTGTGTGACTTATTTCAGTTAGAATCATCGTACCTGAATCCACTCATTATGCTGCTACGGGCCTGATGACATAGATTTCATTGCTGAGTGATACTGCATTGTACGTAAGTACCACAACTTCTTTATCCATTTTTCACTTTCTGCGATATTGAACTTGTACTGTAAACCAGGTTCTTGTAAACAGAGCCGTCCCAACCTTTGGGGTGGCTGTGTCTTTTGATTTTAATTTCCCTAAGCTATAGGACCATAAGTGGAAGTGCCCTAGGCTCTGTTGCTTTGCTTTTTAGATGTTTCAGGAAACACCATACACTTCTCCCGAGTGGCTGTTGGCAATTTACATCCCGCCCATCAGCATAACAAGGCTCCCAGTTCTCCATGGCCTGTCCTGCCTTTCTGGATTTTACACTTTTTTCAGATGGCCCTTTTGACCGGGGGGAAGTGAGACTTCATTGTAGTGCAGATTTCCTTTGCAAGCTTGCTTGGTTGGCCAAAAAGGGCGTATGCGTTTTTTCCTGAATATATTCAGGAAAAAACGCATACGCCCTTTTTGGCCAAGTGCATCATTGTGGACGTTCTGCCTCTTTTCCTATGCTTTCAATGCAATTCCAGTCTACCTCCTGAAATCGGTTTCCTGCAATTCTGCCCCGCTTTCAAGTCCTCTTGGCAGCCTTACTTCAGTATATTTTTGGACGATAGCTGTCATTTATAACTCTGCAGGTTTGTGAATTACAGTGCCCCTGAGCTCCTTTCTTCAAGTCGCTTTCTCGTGAGCTGGCCGCAACACCGCAGGATGGCTTCAGGCCCTAATCTGGTTCCGGCACGGCACGCTGAGCCTTTGGTTAATTCCTCTTCCTGGTGGGAAATGAGAGTTAAATTTGCCCGTCCAGACACCTCCAGCTAGTCTGTCATTGGTTCTCCCTATTCCTGTTCATCTTCCACAGAAATTGCAAACTGGGCCAAACAGGAGGTTAAAGGCACTGACTCTCCAAGTCGGGAGAGTGTTAGTAAAGCGTCTGGAATGTTGCACCCGAGTACCAGGGGACGAAAACTGAGACATATTGGAACACGTCTCCCGATCACACGGTTGATCATACTCTGGGTTCCACATGCATGTTTTAGCTGAAGGAAGAATACCTTAAACCTGGAGAGTTGAGACCCGTGGAATGGGTACCATGCAATATGACTTCAAAGGGTCTTCATTTGCTCACCGAACCTCTCCAATCCTATCACTGCTGCGTTTATGCCCCTGTACACACACTTGATTCTCTTTCAGAGACATAGCAATCCATAGGTTTTAAGATACTTCCTAGTCAGGTACACTCTTAGGCATTTAATATGGGGTGTTGAGTCCATTTCGTTGAGCAAGGAGTAGCTCTTGTCTATTCCATATTTGGCTTAAGGAACTTTATCTGTGCTCATTTCAATCTCTGGTTTTATGCAGCACCCCAACTCACCTTTCCCCTTAAGCAAGCATAAGTTGGGTTTCTAAATTTGAGACCCTGTTCTGTTTTGTAATTCAGTTCCTGTGTAGCCAAGGTTACATTCCGTGTATTAGTGATATCTTATGATGTTTCTTTTCCTCTGTGACTTATTTCAGTTAGAATCATCGTACCTGAATCCACTCATTATGCTGCTACGGGCCTGATGACATAGATTTCATTGCTGAGTGATACTGCATTGTACGTAAGTACCACAACTTCTTTATCCATTTTTCACTTTCTGCGATATTGAACTTGTACCGTAAACCAGGTTCTTGTAAACAGAGCCGTCCCAACATTTGGGGTGGCTATGTCTTTTGATTTTAATTTCCCTAAGCTATAGGACCATAAGTGGAAGTGCCCTAGGCTCTGTTGCTTTGTTTTCTAGATGTTTCAGGAAACACCATACACTTCTCCCGAGTGGCTGTTGGCAATTTACATCCCGCCCATCAGCATAACAAGGCTCCCAGTTCTCCATGGCCTGTCCTGCCTTTCTGGATTTTACACTTTTTTCAGATGGCCCTTTTGACCGGGGGGAAGTGAGACTTCATTGTAGTGCAGATTTCCTTTGCAAGCTTGCTTGGTTGGCCAAAAAGGGCGTATGCGTTTTTTCCTGAATATATTCAGGAAAAAACGCATACGCCCTTTTTGGCCAAGTGCATCATTGTGGACGTTCTGCCTCTTTTCCTATGCTTTAAATGCAATTCCAGTCTACCTCCTGAAATCGGTTTCCTGCAATTCTGCCCCGCTTTCAAGTCCTCTTGGCAGCCTTACTTCAGTATATTTTTGGACGATAGCTGTCATTTATAACTCTGCAGGTTTGTGAATTACAGTGCCCCTGAGCTCCTTTCTTCAACTCGCTTTCTCGTGAGCTGGCCGCAACACCGCAGGATGGCTTCAGGCCCTAATCTGGTTCCGGCACGGCACGCTGAGCCTTTGGTTAATTCCTCTTCCTGGTGGGAAATGAGAGTTAAATTTGCCCGTCCAGGCACCTCCAGCTAGTCTGTCATTGGTTCTCCCTATTCCTGTTCATCTTCCACAGAAATTGGAAACTGGGCCAAACAGGAGGTTAAAGGCACTGACTCTCCAAGTCGGGAGAGTGTTAGTAAAGCGTCTGGAATGTTGCACCCGAGTACCAGGGGACGAAAACTGACACATATTGGAACACGTCTCCCGATCACACGGTTGATCATACTCTGGGTTCCACATGCATGTTTTAGCTGAAGGAAGAATACCTTAAACCTGGAGAGTTGAGACCCGTGGAATGGGTACCATGCAATATGACTTCAAAGGGTCTTCATTTGCTCACCGAACCTCTCCAATCCTATCACTGCTGCGTTTATGCCCCTGTACACACACTTGATTCTCTTTCAGAGACATAGCAATCCATAGGTTTTAAGATACTTCCTAGTCAGGTACACTCTTAGGCATTTAATATGGGGTGTTGAGTCCATTTCGTTGAGCAAGGAGTAGCTCTTGTCTATTCCATATTTGGCTTAAGGAACTTTATCTGTGCTCATTTCAATCTCTGGTTTTATGCAGCACCCCAACTCACCTTTCCCCTTAAGCAAGCATAAGTTGGGTTTCTAAATTTGAGACCCTGTTCTGTTTTGTAATTCAGTTCCTGTGTAGCCAAGGTTACATTCCGTGTATTAGTGATATCTTATGATGTTTCTTTTCCTGTGTGACTTATTTCAGTTAGAATCATCGTACCTGAATCCACTCATTATGCTGCTACGGGCCTGATGACATAGATTTCATTGCTGAGTGATACTGCATTGTACGTAAGTACCACAACTTCTTTATCCATTGTTCACTTTCTGCGATATTGAACTTGTACCGTAAACCAGGTTCTTGTAAACAGAGCCGTCCCAACCTTTGGGGTGGCTGTGTCTTTTTGATTTTAAATTCCCTAAGCTATAGGACCATAAGTGGAAGTGCCCTAGGCTCTGTTGCTTTGTTTTTTAGATGTTTCAGGAAACACCATACACTTCTCCCGAGTGGCTGTTGGCAATTTACATCCCGCCCATCAGCATAACAAGGCTCCCAGTTCTCCATGGCCTGTCCTGCCTTTCTGGATTTTACACTTTTTTCAGATGGCCCTTTTGACCGGGGGGAAGTGAGACTTCATTGTAGTGCAGATTTCCTTTGCAAGCTTGCTTGGTTGGCCAAAAAGGGCGTATGCGTTTTTTCCTGAATATATTCAGGAAAAAACGCATACGCCCTTTTTGGCCAAGTGCATCATTGTGGACGTTCTGCCTCTTTTCCTATGCTTTCAATGCAATTCCAGTCTACCTCCTGAAATCGGTTTCCTGCAATTCTGCCCCGCTTTCAAGTCCTCTTGGCAGCCTTACTTCAGTATATTTTTGGACGATAGCTGTCATTTATAACTCTGCAGGTTTGTGAATTACAGTGCCCCTGAGCTCCTTTCTTCAAGTCGCTTTCTCGTGAGCTGGCCGCAACACCGCAGGATGGCTTCAGGCCCTAATCTGGTTCCGGCACGGCACGCTGAGCCTTTGGTTAATTCCTCTTCCTGGTGGGAAATGAGAGTTAAATTTGCCCGTCCAGACACCTCCAGCTAGTCTGTCATTGGTTCTCCCTATTCCTGTTCATCTTCCGCAGAAATTGCAAACTGGGCCAAACAGGAGGTTAAAGGCACTGACTCTCCAAGTCGGGAGAGTGTTAGTAAAGCGTCTGGAATGTTGCACCCGAGTACCAGGGGACGAAAACTGAGACATATTGGAACACGTCTCCCGATCACACGGTTGATCATACTCTGGGTTCCACATGCATGTTTTAGCTGAAGGAAGAATACCTTAAACCTGGAGAGTTGAGACCCGTGGAATGGGTACCATGCAATATGACTTCAAAGGGTCTTCATTTGCTCACCGAACCTCTCCAATCCTATCACTGCTGCGTTTATGCCCCTGTACACACACTTGATTCTCTTTCAGAGACATAGCAATCCATAGGTTTTAAGATACTTCCTAGTCAGGTACACTCTTAGGCATTTAATATGGGGTGTTGAGTCCATTTCGTTGAGCAAGGAGTAGCTCTTGTCTATTCCATATTTGGCTTAAGGAACTTTATCTGTGCTCATTTCAATCTCTGGTTTTATGCAGCACCCCAACTCACCTTTCCCCTTAAGCAAGCATAAGTTGGGTTTCTAAATTTGAGACCCTGTTCTGTTTTGTAATTCAGTTCCTGTGTAGCCAAGGTTACATTCCGTGTATTAGTGATATCTTATGATGTTTCTTTTTCTGTGTGACTTATTTCAGTTAGAATCATCGTACCTGAATCCACTCATTATGCTGCTACGGGCCTGATGACATAGATTTCATTGCTGAGTGATACTGCATTGTACGTAAGTACCACAACTTCTTTATCCATTTTTCACTTTCTGCGATATTGAACTTGTACCGTAAACCAGGTTCTTGTAAACAGAGCCGTCCCAACCTTTGGGGTGGCTGTGTCTTTTTGATTTTAATTTCCCTAAGCTATAGGACCATAAGTGGAAGTGCCCTAGGCTCTGTTGCTTTGTTTTTTAGATGTTTCAGGAAACACCATACACTTCTCCCGAGTGGCTGTTGGCAATTGACATCCCGCCCATCAGCATAACAAGGCTCCCAGTTCTCCATGGCCTGTCCTGCCTTTCTGGATTTTACACTTTTTTCAGATGGCCCTTTTGACCGGGGGGAAGTGAGACTTCATTGTAGTGCAGATTTCCTTTGCAAGCTTGCTTGGTTGGCCAAAAAGGGCGTATGCGTTTTTTCCTGAATATATTCAGGAAAAAACGCATACGCCCTTTTTGGCCAAGTGCATCATTGTGGACGTTCTGCCTCTTTTCCTATGCTTTAAATGCAATTCCAGTCTACCTCCTGAAATCGGTTTCCTGCAATTCTGCCCCGCTTTCAAGTCCTCTTGGCAGCCTTACTTCAGTATATTTTTGGACGATAGCTGTCATTTATAACTCTGCAGGTTTGTGAATTACAGTGCCCCTGAGCTCCTTTCTTCAAGTCGCTTTCTCGTGAGCTGGCCGCAACACCGCAGGATGGCTTCAGGCCCTAATCTGGTTCCGGCACGGCACGCTGAGCCTTTGGTTAATTCCTCTTCCTGGTGGGAAATGAGAGTTAAATTTGCCCGTCCAGACACCTCCAGCTAGTCTGTCATTGGTTCTCCCTATTCCTGTTCATCTTCCGCAGAAATTGCAAACTGGGCCAAACAGGAGGTTAAAGGCACTGACTCTCCAAGTCGGGAGAGTGTTAGTAAAGCGTCTGGAATGTTGCACCCGAGTACCAGGGGACGAAAACTGAGACATATTGGAACACGTCTCCCGATCACACGGTTGATCATACTCTGGGTTCCACATGCATGTTTTAGCTGAAGGAAGAATACCTTAAACCTGGAGAGTTGAGACCCGTGGAATGGGTACCATGCAATATGACTTCAAAGGGTCTTCATTTGCTCACCGAACCTCTCCAATCCTATCACTGCTGCGTTTATGCCCCTGTACACACACTTGATTCTCTTTCAGAGACATAGCAATCCATAGGTTTTAAGATACTTCCTAGTCAGGTACACTCTTAGGCATTTAATATGGGGTGTTGAGTCCATTTCGTTGAGCAAGGAGTAGCTCTTGTCTATTCCATATTTGGCTTAAGGAACTTTATCTGTGCTCATTTCAATCTCTGGTTTTATGCAGCACCCCAACTCACCTTTCCCCTTAAGCAAGCATAAGTTGGGTTTCTAAATTTGAGACCCTGTTCTGTTTTGTAATTCAGTTCCTGTGTAGCCAAGGTTACATTCCGTGTATTAGTGATATCTTATGATGTTTCTTTTCCTGTGTGACTTATTTCAGTTAGAATCATCGTACCTGAATCCACTCATTATGCTGCTACGGGCCTGATGACATAGATTTCCTTGCTGAGTGATACTGCATTGTACGTAAGTACCACAACTTCTTTATCCATTGTTCACTTTCTGCGATATTGAACTTGTACCGTAAACCAGGTTCTTGTAAACAGAGCCGTCCCAACCTTTGGGGTGGCTGTGTCTTTTTGATTTTAATTTCCCTAAGCTATAGGACCATAAGTGGAAGTGCCCTAGGCTCTGTTGCTTTGTTTTTTAGATGTTTCAGGAAACACCATACACTTCTCCCGAGTGGCTGTTGGCAATTGACATCCCGCCCATCAGCATAACAAGGCTCCCAGTTCTCCATGGCCTGTCGTGCCTTTCTGGATTTTACACTTTTTTCAGATGGCCCTTTTGACCGGGGGGAAGTGAGACTTCATTGTAGTGCAGATTTCCTTTGCAACCTTGCTTGGTTGGCCAAAAAGGGCGTATGCGTTTTTTCCTGAATATATTCAGGAAAAAACGCATACGCCCTTTTTGGCCAAGTGCATCATTGTGGACGTTCTGCCTCTTTTCCTATGCTTTAAATGCAATTCCAGTCTACCTCCTGAAATCGGTTTCCTGCAATTCTGCCCCGCTTTCAAGTCCTCTTGGCAGCCTTACTTCAGTATATTTTTGGACGATAGCTGTCATTTATAACTCTGCAGGTTTGTGAATTACAGTGCCCCTGAGCTCCTTTCTTCAACTCGCTTTCTCGTGAGCTGGCCGCAACACCGCAGGATGGCTTCAGGCCCTAATCTGGTTCCGGCACGGCACGCTGAGCCTTTGGTTAATTCCTCTTCCTGGTGGGAAATGAGAGTTAAATTTGCCCGTCCAGGCACCTCCAGCTAGTCTGTCATTGGTTCTCCCTATTCCTGTTCATCTTCCACAGAAATTGCAAACTGGGCCAAACAGGAGGTTAAAGGCACTGACTCTCCAAGTCGGGAGAGTGTTAGTAAAGCGTCTGGAATGTTGCACCCGAGTACCAGGGGACGAAAACTGACACATATTGGAACACGTCTCCCGATCACACGGTTGATCATACTCTGGGTTCCACATGCATGTTTTAGCTGAAGGAAGAATACCTTAAACCTGGAGAGTTGAGACCCGTGGAATGGGTACCATGCAATATGACTTCAAAGGGTCTTCATTTGCTCACCGAACCTCTCCAATCCTATCACTGCTGCGTTTATGCCCCTGTACACACACTTGATTCTCTTTCAGAGACATAGCAATCCATAGGTTTTAAGATACTTCCTAGTCAGGTACACTCTTAGGCATTTAATATGGGGTGTTGAGTCCATTTCGTTGAGCAAGGAGTAGCTCTTGTCTATTCCATATTTGGCTTAAGGAACTTTATCTGTGCTCATTTCAATCTCTGGTTTTATGCAGCACCCCAACTCACCTTTCCCCTTAAGCAAGCATAAGTTGGGTTTCTAAATTTGAGACCCTGTTCTGTTTTGTAATTCAGTTCCTGTGTAGCCAAGGTTACATTCCGTGTATTAGTGATATCTTATGATGTTTCTTTTTCTGTGTGACTTATTTCAGTTAGAATCATCGTACCTGAATCCACTCATTATGCTGCTACGGGCCTGATGACATAGATTTCATTGCTGAGTGATACTGCATTGTACGTAAGTACCACAACTTCTTTATCCATTGTTCACTTTCTGCGATATTGAACTTGTACCGTAAACCAGGTTCTTGTAAACAGAGCCGTCCCAACCTTTGGGGTGGCTGTGTCTTTTTGATTTTAATTTCCCTAAGCTATAGGACCATAAGTGGAAGTGCCCTAGGCTCTGTTGCTTTGTTTTTTAGATGTTTCAGGAAACACCATACACTTCTCCCGAGTGGCTGTTGGCAATTGACATCCCGCCCATCAGCATAACAAGGCTCCCAGTTCTCCATGGCCTGTCCTGCCTTTCTGGATTTTACACTTTTTTCAGATGGCCCTTTTGACCGGGGGGAAGTGAGACTTCATTGTAGTGCAGATTTCCTTTGCAAGCTTGCTTGGTTGGCCAAAAAGGGCGTATGCGTTTTTTCCTGAATATATTCAGGAAAAAACGCATACGCCCTTTTTGGCCAAGTGCATCATTGTGGACGTTCTGCCTCTTTTCCTATGCTTTCAATGCAATTCCAGTCTACCTCCTGAAATCGGTTTCCTGCAATTCTGCCCCGCTTTCAAGTCCTCTTGGCAGCCTTACTTCAGTATATTTTTGGACGATAGCTGTCATTTATAACTCTGCAGGTTTGTGAATTACAGTGCCCCTGAGCTCCTTTCTTCAACTCGCTTTCTCGTGAGCTGGCCGCAACACCGCAGGATCGCTTCAGGCCCTAATCTGGTTCCGGCACGGCACGCTGAGCCTTTGGTTAATTCCTCTTCCTGGTGGGAAATGAGAGTTAAATTTGCCCGTCCAGACACCTCCAGCTAGTCTGTCATTGGTTCTCCCTATTCCTGTTCATCTTCCGCAGAAATTGCAAACTGGGCCAAACAGGAGGTTAAAGGCACTGACTCTCCAAGTCGGGAGAGTGTTAGTAAAGCGTCTGGAATGTTGCACCCGAGTACCAGGGGACGAAAACTGAGACATATTGGAACACGTCTCCCGATCACACGGTTGATCATACTCTGGGTTCCACATGCATGTTTTAGCTGAAGGAAGAATACCTTAAACCTGGAGAGTTGAGACCCGTGGAATGGGTACCATGCAATATGACTTCAAAGGGTCTTCATTTGCTCACCGAACCTCTCCAATCCTATCACTGCTGCGTTTATGCCCCTGTACACACACTTGATTCTCTTTCAGAGACATAGCAATCCATAGGTTTTAAGATACTTCCTAGTCAGGTACACTCTTAGGCATTTAATATGGGGTGTTGAGTCCATTTCGTTGAGCAAGGAGTAGCTCTTGTCTATTCCATATTTGGCTTAAGGAACTTTATCTGTGCTCATTTCAATCTCTGGTTTTATGCAGCACCCCAACTCACCTTTCCCCTTAAGCAAGCATAAGTTGGGTTTCTAAATTTGAGACCCTGTTCTGTTTTGTAATTCAGTTCCTGTGTAGCCAAGGTTACATTCCGTGTATTAGTGATATCTTATGATGTTTCTTTTTCTGTGTGACTTATTTCAGTTAGAATCATCGTACCTGAATCCACTCATTATGCTGCTACGGGCCTGATGACATAGATTTCATTGCTGAGTGATACTGCATTGTACGTAAGTACCACAACTTCTTTATCCATTTTTCACTTTCTGCGATATTGAACTTGTACCGTAAACCAGGTTCTTGTAAACAGAGCCGTCCCAACCTTTGGGGTGGCTGTGTCTTTTTGATTTTAATTTCCCTAAGCTATAGGACCATAAGTGGAAGTGCCCTAGGCTCTGTTGCTTTGTTTTTTAGATGTTTCAGGAAACACCATACACTTCTCCCGAGTGGCTGTTGGCAATTGACATCCCGCCCATCAGCATAACAAGGCTCCCAGTTCTCCATGGCCTGTCCTGCCTTTCTGGATTTTACACTTTTTTCAGATGGCCCTTTTGACCGGGGGGAAGTGAGACTTCATTGTAGTGCAGATTTCCTTTGCAAGCTTGCTTGGTTGGCCAAAAAGGGCGTATGCGTTTTTTCCTGAATATATTCAGGAAAAAACGCATACGCCCTTTTTGGCCAAGTGCATCATTGTGGACGTTCTGCCTCTTTTCCTATGCTTTAAATGCAATTCCAGTCTACCTCCTGAAATCGGTTTCCTGCAATTCTGCCCCGCTTTCAAGTCCTCTTGGCAGCCTTACTTCAGTATATTTTTGGACGATAGCTGTCATTTATAACTCTGCAGGTTTGTGAATTACAGTGCCCCTGAGCTCCTTTCTTCAAGTCGCTTTCTCGTGAGCTGGCCGCAACACCGCAGGATGGCTTCAGGCCCTAATCTGGTTCCGGCACGGCACGCTGAGCCTTTGGTTAATTCCTCTTCCTGGTGGGAAATGAGAGTTAAATTTGCCCGTCCAGACACCTCCAGCTAGTCTGTCATTGGTTCTCCCTATTCCTGTTCATCTTCCGCAGAAATTGCAAACTGGGCCAAACAGGAGGTTAAAGGCACTGACTCTCCAAGTCGGGAGAGTGTTAGTAAAGCGTCTGGAATGTTGCACCCGAGTACCAGGGGACGAAAACTGACACATATTGGAACACGTCTCCCGATCACACGGTTGATCATACTCTGGGTTCCACATGCATGTTTTAGCTGAAGGAAGAATACCTTAAACCTGGAGAGTTGAGACCCGTGGAATGGGTACCATGCAATATGACTTCAAAGGGTCTTCATTTGCTCACCGAACCTCTCCAATCCTATCACTGCTGCGTTTATGCCCCTGTACACACACTTGATTCTCTTTCAGAGACATAGCAATCCATAGGTTTTAAGATACTTCCTAGTCAGGTACACTCTTAGGCATTTAATATGGGGTGTTGAGTCCATTTCGTTGAGCAAGGAGTAGCTCTTGTCTATTCCATATTTGGCTTAAGGAACTTTATCTGTGCTCATTTCAATCTCTGGTTTTATGCAGCACCCCAACTCACCTTTCCCCTTAAGCAAGCATAAGTTGGGTTTCTAAATTTGAGACCCTGTTCTGTTTTGTAATTCAGTTCCTGTGTAGCCAAGGTTACATTCCGTGTATTAGTGATATCTTATGATGTTTCTTTTCCTGTGTGACTTATTTCAGTTAGAATCATCGTACCTGAATCCACTCATTATGTTGCTACGGGCCTGATGACATAGATTTCATTGCTGAGTGATACTGCATTGTACGTAAGTACCACAACTTCTTTATCCATTTTTCACTTTCTGCGATATTGAACTTGTACCGTAAACCAGGTTCTTGTAAACAGAGCTGTCCCAAACTTTGGGGTGGCTGTGTCTTTTTGATTTTAATTTCCCTAAGCTATAGGACCATAAGTGGAATTGCCCTAGGCTCTGTTGCTTTGTTTTTTAGATGTTTCAGGAAACACCATACACTTCTCCCGAGTGGCTGTTGGCAATTTACATCCCGCCCATCAGCATAACAAGGCTCCCAGTTCTCCATGGCCTGTCCTGCCTTTCTGGATTTTACACTTTTTTCAGATGGCCCTTTTGACCGGGGGGAAGTGAGACTTCATTGTAGTGCAGATTTCCTTTGCAAGCTTGCTTGGTTGGCCAAAAAGGGCGTATGCGTTTTTTCCTGAATATATTCAGGAAAAAACGCATACGCCCTTTTTGGCCAAGTGCATCATTGTGGACGTTCTGCCTCTTTTCCTATGCTTTAAATGCAATTCCAGTCTACCTCCTGAAATCGGTTTCCTGCAATTCTGCCCCGCTTTCAAGTCCTCTTGGCAGCCTTACTTCAGTATATTTTTGGACGATAGCTGTCATTTATAACTCTGCAAGTTTGTGAATTACAGTGCCCCTGAGCTCCTTTCTTCAACTCGCTTTCTCGTGAGCTGGCCGCAACACCGCAGGATGGCTTCAGGCCCTAATCTGGTTCTGGCACGGCACGCTGAGCCTTTGGTTAATTCCTCTTCCTGGTGGGAAATGAGAGTTAAATTTGCCCGTCCAGACACCTCCAGCTAGTCTGTCATTGGTTCTCCCTATTCCTGTTCATCTTCCGCAGAAATTGCAAACTGGGCCAAACAGGAGGTTAAAGGCACTGACTCTCCAAGTCGGGAGAGTGTTAGTAAAGCGTCTGGCATGTTGCACCCGAGTACCAGGGGACGAAAACTGACACATATTGGAACACGTCTCCCGATCACACGGTTGATCATTCTCTGGGTTCCACATGCATGTTTTAGCTGAAGGAAGTATCCCTTAAACCTGGAGAGTTGAGACCCATGGAATGGGTACCATGCAATATGACTTCAAAGGTCTTCATTTGCTCACCGAACCTCACCAATCTTATGAGCCCCAAGTGTCCAGCCTTATGTGTCACCCAGCTCTGGGTGTAGATGTGGTAAATGCAGGTTGCATCAGAAGCCTTGAATGATTACTTAAGTATTTCTCTCTATTTCACTGTCATTGTGTTTTGTTTAAGAAATTTATTTTTATTATGGTATTTACCTGATTTTCACTGCTTTAATGCAGCTGTACACACTCTTGATTCTCCTACAGAGATATATAAATCCATAGGTTTTATGATTCTTACTAGTCAGGTATATTCCTAGGCGTTGAATATGGGGTGTTGAGTCCATTTCGTTGAGCAAGGAGTAGCTCTTGTCTATTCCATATTTGGCTTAAGGAACTTTATCTGTGCTCATTTCAATCTCTGGTTTTATGCAGCACCCCAACTCACCTTTCCCCTTAAGCAAGCATAAGTTGGTTTTCTAAATTTGAGACCCTGTTCTGTTTTGGAATTCAGTTCCTGTGTAGCCAAGTTTACATTCCGTGTATTAGTGATACCTTATGATGTTTCTTTTTCTGTGTGACTTATTTCAGTTAGATTCATCGTACTTAGTCCACTCATTATGCTGCTACGGGCCTGATGACATAGATTTCATTGCTGAGTGATATTGCATTGTACGTAAGTACCACAACTTCTTTATCCATTTTTCACTTTCTGCGATATTGAACTTGTACCGTATATGAGGTTCTTGTAAACAGAGCCATCCCAAACTTTGGGGTGGCTGTGTCTTTTTGATTTTAATTGCCCTAAACTATAGTACCATAAGTGGAAGTGCCCTAGGCTCTGTTGCTTTGTTTTTTAGATGTTTCAGGAAACACCAAACACTTCTCCAGAGTGGCTGTTGGCAATTTACATCCTGCCCATCAGCATAAGATGGCTCCCAGTTCTCCATGGCCTGTCATGCCTTTCTGGATTTTACACTTTTTTCAGATGGCCCTTTTGACCAGGGGGAATTCAGACTTCATTGTAGTGCAGATTTCCTTTGCAAGCTTGCTTGGTTGGCCAAAAAGGGCGTATGCGTTTTTTCCTGAATATATTCAGGAAAAAACACATACGCCCTTTTTGGGCAAGTCAGGTTTTTGAATTGCAGTGGCCCTTAGCTCCATTTTTCAGCTCTTAGTTTTGTGATCTTGCCCCATAACCACAGGATTCCTTGAAGCCCTATTCTTCTTCTGGGACACCTTGCTGTGCCTTTGCTTCATTCTTCTTACTGATGTGAAATTAGAGTGACATGTGCCCATTGAAACCGCTACAGCTAGTTTCTCACTGGTTCCCCCTATTCCCATTCATCCTCCGCACTAACTGAAGACTGTGCGATACCAGAACTTAAAGGCATTGACTCTCCATGTGGGGATGTTGTTAGTAAAGCGGCTGGAATGTCGATCCGGAGCCCCAGGAGAGGAAAAATGTGGTGTGTTTTAGAAACCTTTCCCGATCATATGGTATACCAGTCGCTGGGTTTCCCAAGCATGGTTTAGCTGTAGGAAGATTCCCTTCAACCTGGAGTGTTGGGACCCTTGGAATGAGTAGCATGAAGTATTGCATTAAACTTTCGGCAGTTGCTCACCGAAGCTCACCAATCCTCTCAGCCCCAAGTGTCCAGCCTTATGTCTTATCCAGCTGTGGGTTTATATGTGGTCAATCCAGGTTGCATCACAGCCCCTGAGCGAATTTTGTAAGAATTTTTCTCTCTTTCATTGTTTCTGCGTTTTGTTTTTAAAATTTATTTCTATAATGGGGTTTAGCTCATTTTCACTGCTGTGTTTGTGCCGCTCTGCACACACTTGATTCCCTTATGGAGATATATCAATACATGGGTTTTAAGATTCTTATTACTCAGATATATTTCTCTGCGGTGTATAGGGTGTGTTGAGGCCAGTTCATTGAGCAAGGTGTAGATCTTGTCTAATACCTATTTGGTTTCTTGAACGGTATCTGTGCTAATTTCAAACTCTGGTTTTATGCATCACCCCACCTCTCCTTTCCCCTTAAGCTGACATAAGTGTGTTTTCTAAATGTGAGACACTGTTCTGTTCTGTAATTCATTTCTTGTGCAGCCATATTTACCCTCCCTCTATAAGTGATATCTTATGATATGTTTCTTTTTCTGTTTGACTTATTTCAAGTAGTATTATCGGACCTAAATCCACTCTTTATCCTTCTACTAGCCTTATTACATTGATTTCATGGTGAAGAGATATTCCATTGTACATAAGTACCACATCTTCTTTATCCATTGTTCTCTTTCCTGGGATATTTAAGGTGTACTGAAGTTGAGGTTCTTGTAAACAGAGTAGCCCTAAACTGTGGTGTGCTTGTGTCTTGTTGATTTTTAGACTTCCCTAGATATACTCCCATGATTGGAAGTGTCCTATGCTCTGTAGCTCTGTTTTTAGATGATTTAGGAACCACCATACACTTCTCCAGAGTGGCTCTCGGCAGTTCACACACTGCCCATCAGCGTATAAAGGCTCCCTGTTCTCCATGGCCTGTCCTGCATTTCTGGTTTTTACAATTTTTTAGGATGGCCCTTTTGACCGGTGGGAAATGAGACTTCTTTGTTGTGCACATTTGCATTGCTTGCTTGCTTCGTTGCCCATAAAGTGCGTATGCGTTTTTTCCTGGATATAATCAGGAAAAATCGCATACGCCCTTTTGGGCCAACTGCATCATTGTCGAAATTCTGCCGCTTTTCATGTGCGTTAAAGACGAGTCCAATCTATCTCTTGAAATCTGTTTCTTGCAATTCTGTCTTGCATTCAGATCCTCTTCTTTGCCTTACCTCAACATATTTTTGGACGTTAGTTTTCATTTATAACTCTGCAGGTTTGTGAATTGCAGTGACCCTGAGCTCCATGTTTTAAGTTGCTCTTTTGTGAGCTGGCCTCAAACCCGCAGGATTGCTTCAGGCCCTATTTTGGCTCCGGCGAGGCAGGCTGAGCCTTTTTTTAATTCTTATTCTTAATGGGAAATTAGAGTGATATGTGCCCGTCCAAACCCCTACAACTCTTCTCTCATTGGTTCCCCCTCTTCCCGTTCATCCTCCTCACAATTTGCAAAATGTGTGAAACAGAAGTTTAAATGTGCTGATTCTCCAAGTGGGGAGCTTCTAAGTAACGTGGCTGGAATGGTGAACAGGAGCACCAGGAGAGGATAAATGAGGTGCATTTTAGACACATCTCCCGATCACATGGTGTACAGTCCTCTGGGTTTTCCATGCATGTTTTAGCTGTAGGAAGATCCCTTGAACCTGCAGATTTGGGACCCATTGAATGGGTACCAGGTAGTATTACTTTAAAGGGTGTGCATTTCCTCACCCAACCTCACATTTCTCTTAGCGCAAACAGTTTCCAGCCTTATGTCTCATCCTGCTGTGGGTCTAGATGTGTTCAATCCATGTTGCATCACCGTCCCTGAGGAAAAGTTGTAAGAGGTTTTCTCTGTCTCTCTGTCGTTTATTTTTTTCAATTTATTACTATATTGGTTACAGCTGATTTTCAAAGCTCTGTTTCTTGCTGCTGTACATCCACTTGATTCACGTACAGAGAGACATCAATAAATTCTTTTTCAGATTCTTACCAGTCGTATATATTCTTTTCCGGTGACTTGAGTGTGCTGAGTGCAGTTCTTTTAGCTACCGTGTAGGCCTTGTTGATTATCAGTTTGGTATTTGGAATGGTATCTTTGCTAATTTCAACCTCCTGGATGATGCCTCACCCCTCCCCACCTTTCCCGTTTAGCAGCCTTATGCGTGTTTTCTACATATTTGACTATGTTTTTGTTTTGTAATTTATTTCATGTGTAGCCATTTTGGATTCCACCTTTAAGTGATATCTTATGATATGTGTCTTCTTCTTTTTGAATTCTGTCACTTAGAATGATCATACGTAACTCCTCCGGAGTTGTTACAGCTGGCCATATTTCATTGATTTCCAGGCTGAATAATATTCCACTCTACCTAAGTACCACATCTCTATCCATTTTTTCCCTCCAGAGACATTTAAGTTATATCCTAGTCGAGGATCTTTTAAACAGAGAGGGGGTAAACATTGGGGTGCCTGTGTCCTCTCGATTTTTGTTTTTCCCAAGATATACGCCCATGGGTGCAAGTGCCCTATGCTCTGTAGCTCATTGTTTAGATGCTTTAGTAAACACAATACACTTCTCCAGAATGGCCGTTGGCAATATACATTTCCACTATAAGTCTCACAGGGCTCCCTCTTCTCCTTGCCCTGTCCTGCATTTCTGTTGTTTACGCTTTATGAGGATGGCTCTTCTGACTGATGCGAAGTGATGTCTTTTGTAGTATTGACTTCCAGTGCCCACCTGTTTGGTTGGCTAAAAAGGTGTACGCTCTTTTCTTGAATATATACACAAAAAAAACGCATACACCCTTTTTGGACAACTGCAATGTTGGCAATGTTCAGCTCCTTTTCTTGTGCTTAATGGCGAGTCCTTTCTACCTCCTCAAATCCCTTTCCTGCCATTCTCCCTTGCTTACAAGTCCTTTTCTCTGACTTTCCTCAAGACATTTTTCAGTGATGGATATTTTCAACTCTGCAGTTTTGTGAATTTTACTGCCCCTGAGTTCTATTGTTCAACTTGTGTTTATGGGAACTGGCCACAAAGCAGTGGGATTTCCTCAAGCCCTATACTGTTTCCATGGGCAACCCTAGCCTTTGGTCAATTCGTCTTCCTGATTGGAAATTAGAGTGACATGTGCCTGTCTGAACACGTAGGACTTGTCTCTCATTGTTCCTCATCCTTCCGCTTCATCCTCTGGACAAATTCCAAACTGTACGCAACAGGATGTTGACAGTGCTGACATCTCCAAGTGGGGAGACTGTTAGTAAAGACGCTGGAGGGGTGAACCCGAGCACCAGGAGATGAGGAGATGAGATGCCTTTTCCAAACTCTTCCCGATCAGACGGTATACCATCCTCTGGGTGTGACAGACATGTTTTAGCAGTAGGAAGAGTCCCATTCATGTAAGGAGAACACCAGGGCTTTTTCAAAATCAGTGTCTCCCCGAAACCCAAACTGGGGAATTTTTTAAGCTACGGCTACACATATGTTCATTAAGGGCCTTGGGAAGTAGGCAGAGTCCAAACTTTAGATGATTGAAGTCTTCAGGGTCAGAAGCACTCACCACCAGCTTCCCTTAGGTTACACTTTAACTGTCATTGATAGATGATGTCAATAAAAATATCTATTCTTTTTCAGATTATTTCCCCTTATAGGTTATTGCAAAATGTTGAGTGTAGTTCCCTGTGCTATACAGTAGTTCCTTGTTGATGATCTATTTTATACATAGCAGTGTGTATGTGTTAATCCCAAACTGTTAATTTATCCCTCCTCCCACCTTTCCCCTTTGGTAATAATAAATTATAAGATTTTATACTTCTCAGAAATGGGGGAGCTGAAAGAGAGGTATCATTTTCAATGGAAAAGCATTTAAAACAAGATTGAAGGTTTAACCAAGATTATTAGATGTACATCCTTGGAAAGAAATCACTTCATTTCTCTAATATTGAGCTGACAAATAAGACAAACCTTTTCACTGAACTTGCTTATAATAAAGTGATGGAAATATCCAATGGAAGTGTTAGAAACATCTTATTTTACCCGAGCCTTATGCACTGTTCTATGTTAACTACACTTTGGCTCACACATCTGTTCATTGAGGTTACAATAGTCTCAATTTCTGTTACTGATCCTCCAGAGTGGACCCCAACAAGTGTCCCCCTGCCCAGTGTCATTGGGGCCAACAGATCGAGACTGAGTTTGGTTCACAAGCAAAGGAAACTTTATATTTTGATCAGAGAATGGAGAGGTGAGAGCATGTACTACCCCGTGGGCTGTGGGCTGGGCTGCTGTGTAGAGATCCTGTCAGAGTCAGTGGGAGGGAGGGGGCGGAGCTCTCGAGGGCTGGGTTGGCTGTAGCTCAGGCTCTATATCACGGAGTCTGCACTGGGCCCCAGGAGCTGAGGTGTCGACCCAGCCATTCTGCACTAGGAAATCTGGTCTGAAGTGCCGGGTGTGGAACCTCTGCATGCGGGACCCTAGGAGCACGTGAAATTAGACAAAGCACAAAGGATAAAAAAGGTTAGACTTGACTTTATTGCCCAGATTCTATTTTTATCTCCCAGGGATTTTTAATGGGCTTTGCTGGGGACAAACCCCCCCTCTGCCTTTTGTCCCGTTCCTCATTCTTGGAGTGCTGAGGGTGCAGACCCTTCTTCTGTAACTGCTGAGTGCTGAGTTGGGAGCCCTCATACCCTGGGGCGAGGGTCAGAGCTTCTCCCCGTCCTCTCCAGGTGACGTTGATTGTCCCCAGGCCCCCTGCCTCCCTGCTCGTCCACCTGAGCACCAGCATTGGAAGTGTTATAGATTCTAATGACCTTCAAGGGTCCAGGAAAGAGATGTGCAGAGACGCTGTGGGGGCCGGTTTCACCCCGCCCCACATTTGTTCGGCCACCTTAGGCCGACCGTTTCTGCCAGCCTAGATGCTCTGACCAGTAGTCTGCGCTTTCTTCAATTAGGCCCCTGAATTAATGTACAAACAGCACCAGGTGTCAGAGCCCTGCCCGCTCAACTCCCAGACAGTCCAGGGTCAGTGGTGATCAAGGACCATGATGGCCACTGAGTCAACAGCCTTTTGAAGTAAACAAGAGTCCAGCCGGTCTTACTGGCCACCATCATCACGGTGTCTGTAGGCTTTTCTATGGTGACAGTGTGATATACGGTTCCCCCGCCAAGATTATTAGCTCCCCTCTGGGTGCAGTAAGTCCGGCAAGCAGTAGTCTACTCTTTTGGGACACACTCTTGTTGTTTTATGAGAGAAACTCCAGGTCAAGTGATGTTCACACGAGTCGTCATGGTGCCCTGTTGCCCCCGGTTATCTCTCTGGATGTTGGAGTTGGAGGGCCTCCTCACTCGAGGTCGGTGTGCCCACGGAGCGAACCCTGCAACTTCAGGGCATGGTTGGTGGTTAGGATCACCACGTGGGGTCCTTTTCCCTTAGGAGGGAGGTGGCCTTTTGGGCTGCTGATTTCCAGGGTTTTAGATACCGCCAGTATCTTGGCCAGATGTGGCAGTGGGCCAAGCCCCTTGGTGACCATAGTTTATCCTACCTGGATGGCATTCTTGCATTGTTCCATTTCAAGTGGTCCCAGGTTTTGCACTAATTCTCCAATGGCGATTCACCTTTCACCGGGAATGTAAAGGTCAAAGGGTTTAGCTAAATTAGGGAGTTCCAGGGCAAGGGTCTGAATTGACTGCTCTTTCCATTCTTGAAAGGCCACTTCTGGATTCTATTCAAAAGGATCATCATCTTTTCCTTTCAGTGTTTCATATAGAGGCCCAGCTAGTAGACTGTAGTTAGGGATCCAGAAGCAGCAAACCCTGGCCTCCCCAGGAACCCCTAAGCTGTCTTCTAGTTTTAGAAAGGGGTAAGGCTGAAAATGGTTTCTTCCCTTCCCTGGGATGGACTTCTCCAACCTTCTGTGAGAATGAAGCCCAGGCAGGTCACGGCAGTCTGTGATATTTGAGCTTTTCCTTGGACAACTTCTATCCTTTATTGGCTTGGTAGTTCAGAGGCCTCCTTAGTAGGGCTGGTGATCAGAATGTCGTCTGCATATTGAAGGAGGGTTTCCTTTTCCAGAGGTAGAACTTTTAGGTCTTTAGCTAAGCTTTCCCCAAAGATGGGGTGGGAATTTTTGCACCCTTGGGGCCAGACGGCCCGGAAGTATTGTTTTCGTTGTATGTTGAGTCCTGCCACTCACAAGCCAAAATTTCTTGTGACTCTGGGACTAATGGAATACAAAAGAAGGCATCATTGAAGACTAATACAGAATACCATGTCCTGGTGGTTGGTAGAATGACCAGCAGGGTGTAGGAATTAGGAGCAACTGGAGGTATATCCTCGGTGGCTTCACTGACTGTCCTGACATCCTTTACCAGGTCCCCAGCAGCCCATGGGGCTCTCGTGGTCAGACCAATCCCAGAATATGGAGCTCACCTGGGCAGGTACCCCACCCCCACCCCAGCCCACAGGGCTCTCGTGGTCAGGCCCCTCCCAGGATACAGAGCTACCCTTGCAGGTACCGTGGCAGGGCTGGGCACACAGGAACCGTGCACATAGCCCTCATTGCAGAGCACCCCCAGCTCACCTGTCGCTCAGAGCTGACACAGAGCACCTCAGAGCAGGACTTGAACTAACAAACAGCAGCTGCGACAGGTCTGTGACCCTGGGCATCACTCCGTGAGGCCTCCCTCCACCTGGTCTTCCAGAGACTTCCACTGCACCCGGGGCACCAGGCCTCTGTCTCCAACCACCACCCACCCCTCCTCTCCCTGACTCCTGGGTTCCTCTCATTAGGAGAGGGTTTTCTTGAAGTTGTCTCCCACTCATGGGCCAGATAAAATGATTAGAAAACAAGCCAAAGCTGCAGCCCCTTGTCTATCCTGACTCTCAGGAGCCCACACCTGTTCCTTGGACCTGGCCGGTTCAGCAAGTTCCATTTTCTGCAACTGTGAGCCCCTGAGGGGTGATGATTGGCTGACCTGGGCAGCCTTACCGTGCCGGCCAGCCCTCCCCAGGTGTGCCTGGGTTGAGATCACTATAAATACCACTCCAGGCAGCAAGAGCCCCTGCAGCCGTGCCTGACGCCATTTTCTCTGCCCTGTCAGCAGTCTCGGGGCTGGGCTGGTGGGAGGGAGTGAGAGGCCACGGCTTTGTGGGTGGCCCAGTGTGAGTGGGGCTCTGCTGGACTTTCTGCAGCAGTTGCCAGGCTGCCACCTGCTAAAGAAGAAGATGTGTCACCCATACCTGCTGCTGGAATTTCTCCCTGGGCAGAGGTGAGGAAGGAAAAAAGCAGTGGGGGCAGGGACAGGACGGGTATCTCAGGCAGGGAAATGGAAATCTTCCAGAAGAGCACCCAGGGCCAGGACCATCCTGGCTGGCCTGCAGGCACCAAGTCGGCCGGCATGCTGTCACTCGTGTGGCTCTATGGCCCTCCCTCTAGGCTTTCAAGTCCTTGTCTATATTCAGGTGTTTTACCTGGGATGGGTGGGAATAGTTCAGCAGCAACTGGCCTGGGGCTCAGCTCACGTTTACTCACAGATGCCTCGGCACGGTGCCCCAGCTTTGCAATGAGGACGCTTGTTGCGTGGGGGCTGCTGGCTGAATGGGAGACGATTCCCCACCACTGACCAACTTCAGAATTGTTTACAACTGGAGCAAGTGCCCTGATACGGTTTTCCTCTGTGGAACTGGTGGGTTCTGTGTTTTTTTTCTCTTTTTCGTTTTGGGTTCAAGGTAGATTTTATTCCTCTTTTTTGTATTTACAGATATAAGCATGGAAATAATTTATTCATATAAATACATGTATGTGAAGGGAATAATTGTTTTTTCTATTTTTTAAATTTTATTTCTTTTTAATTTTGAATTTTATTTTATATTTTTATACAGCAGGTTCTTATTGGTTATCTATTTTATACATATAAATGTATACATGCCAATCCCAGTCTCTCAACTCCTCCCACCACCCCCCCCAACAGCTTTCCCCCCTTGTTGTCCATACGTTTGTTGTCTACATCTGTTGCTCTATTTATGCCTTGCAAAATGGTTAATCTGTACAGGTTTTCTAGGTTCCACATATATGCATGAATATACAAGATTTGTTTTTCTCTTTCTGACTTACTTCACTCTGTATGACAGTCTCTAGATGCATCGACGTCTCTACAAATGACCCAATTTCATTCCTTTTCATGGCTTAGTAATATTCCATTTTATATATGTACCACGGCTTTATGCATTCGTCTGTCTGTGGGCATTTAGGTTGCTTCCATTACCTCGATATTGTAAATAGTGATGCAATGAACATTGCGGTGAATGTCTCTTTTTGATTTATGGTTTTGTCTGGGTATATGTCCAGTAGTGGGATTGCTGTATCATATGGTAATTCTATTGTTAGTTTCTTAAGAAATTCCATATTGTTCTCCATAGTGACTGTATCAATTTATATTCCCAACAATAGTGGAAGAGGGTTCCTTTTCTCCACACCCTTTCCAGCATTTTTTGCTTGTAGATTTTCTATGATGCCTATTCTACCAGGTGTGAGGTGATACCTCATTGTTGAATCCATTTCGTTGAGCAAGGGGTAGGTCTTGTCTATTCCATATTTGGCTTATGGAACGGTATCTGTGCTAATTTCAAACTCTGGTTTAATGCAGCACCCCAACTCACCTTCCCCCTTAAGCAAGCATAAGTTAGTTTTCTAAATTGAGACCCTGTTCTGTTTTGTAATTCAGTTCATATGTAGCCAAGTTCACATTCCGTGTATTAGTGATACCTTATGATGTTTCTTTTTCTGTGTGACTTATTTCACTTAGAATCATCGTGCCTCAATCCAATCATTATGCTGGTACGGGCCTGGTGACATAGATTTCATTGCTGAGTGGTATTCTGTTGTACATAAGTACCACAACTTCTTTATCCATTATTTGCTCTCTGGGATATTTAACTTGTGCCGTAGAAGAGATTCCAGTAAAAAGAACCGTCCCAACCTTTGGGGTGGCTGTGTCTTTTAGATTTTAAATTAACTAGCAATAGGACCATAAGTGGAAGTGCCCTAGGCTCTGTTGCTTTGTTTTTTAGATGTTTCAGGAAACACTATACACTTCTCCCAAGTGGCTGTTGGCAATTTACATCCCGCCCATCAGCATAACAAGGCTCCCAGTTCTCCATGGCCTGTCCTGCCTTTCTGGATTTTACACTTTTTTCAGATGGCCCTTTTGACCGGGGGGAAGTGAGACTTCATTGTAGTGCAGATTTCCTTTGCAAGCTTGCTTGGTTGGCCAAAAAGGGCGTATGCGATTTTTCCTGAATATATTCAGGAAAAAACGCATACGCCTTTTTGGCCAAGTGCATCATTGTGGACGTTCTGCCTCTTTTCCTATGCTTTCAATGCAATTCCAGTCTACCTCCTGAAATCGGTTTCCTGCAATTTTGCCCCGCTTTCAAGTCCTCTTGGCAGCCTTACTTCAGTATATTTTTGGACGATAGCTGTCATTTATAACTCTGCAGGTTTGTGAATTACAGTGCCCCTGAGCTCCTTTCTTCAACTCGCTTTCTCGTGAGCTGGCCGCAACACCGCAGGATGGCTTCAGGCCCTAATCTGGTTCCGGCACGGCACGCTGAGCCTTTGGTTAATTCCTCTTCCTGGTGCGAAATGAGAGTTAAATTTGCCCGTCCAGACACCTCCAGCTAGTCTCTCATTGGTTCTCCCTATTCCTGTTCATCTTCCGCAGAAATTGCAAACTGGGCCAAACAGGAGGTTAAAGGCACTGACTCTCCAAGTCGGGAGAGTGTTAGTAAAGCGTCTGGAATGTTGCACCCGAGTACCAGGGGACGAAAACTGAGACATATTGGAACACGTCTCCCGATCACACGGTTGATCATACTCTGGGTTCCACATGCATGTTTTAGCTGAAGGAAGAATACCTTAAACCTGGAGAGTTGAGACCCGTGGCATGGGTACCATGCAATATGACTTCAAAGGGTCTTCATTTGCTCACCGAACCTCTCCAATCCTATCACTGCTGCGTTTATGCCCCTGTACACACACTTGATTCTCTTTCAGAGACATAGCAATCCATAGGTTTTAAGATACTTCCTAGTCAGGTACACTCTTAGGCATTTAATATGGGGTGTTGAGTCCATTTCGTTGAGCAAGGAGTAGCTCTTGTCTATTCCATATTTGGCTTAAGGAACTTTATCTGTGCTCATTTCAATCTCTGGTTTTATGCAGCACCCCAACTCACCTTTCCCCTTAAGCAAGCATAAGTTGGGTTTCTAACTTTGAGACCCTGTTCTGTTTTGTAATTCAGTTCCTATGTAGCCAAGTTTACATTCCGTCTATTAGTGATATCTTATGATGTTTCTTTTTCTGTGTGACTTATTTCAGTTAGAATCATCATACCTGAATCCACTCATTATGCTGCTACGGGCCTGATGACATAGATTTAATTGCTGAGTGATACTGCATTGTACGTAAGTACCACAACATCTTTATCCATTTTCCACTTTCTGCGATATTGAAC
The DNA here is from genome assembly GCF_949774975.1 of Lagenorhynchus albirostris. Taxonomy (NCBI): domain Eukaryota; kingdom Metazoa; phylum Chordata; class Mammalia; order Artiodactyla; family Delphinidae; genus Lagenorhynchus; species Lagenorhynchus albirostris. The sequence continues at coordinate 480,537 of NW_026783446.1, read as the reverse complement.
TTGTACCGTAAACCAGGTTCTTGTAAACAGAGCCGTCCCAACCTTTGGGGTGGCTGTGTCTTTTTGATTTTAATTTCCCTAAGCTATAGGACCATAAGTGGAAGTGCCCTAGGCTCTGTTGCTTTGTTTTTTAGATGTTTCAGGAAACACCATACACTTCTCCCGAGTGGCTGTTGGCAATTGACATCCCGCCCATCAGCATAACAAGGCTCCCACTTCTCCATGGCCTGTCCTGCCTTTCTGGATTTTACACTTTTTTCAGATGGCCCTTTTGACCGGGGGGAAGTGAGACTTCATTGTAGTGCAGATTTCCTTTGCAAGCTTGCTTGGTTGGCCAAAAAGGGCGTATGCGTTTTTTCCTGAATATATTCAGGAAAAAACGCATACGCCCTTTTTGGCCAAGTGCATCATTGTGGACGTTCTGCCTCTTTTCCTATGCTTTAAATGCAATTCCAGCCTACCTCCTGAAATCGGTTTCCTGCAATTCTGCCCCGCTTTCACGTCCTCTTGGCAGCCTTACTTCAGTATATTTTTGGACGATAGCTGTCATTTATAACTCTGCAGGTTTGTGAATTACAGTGCCCCTGAGCTCCTTTCTTCAACTCGCTTTCTCGTGAGCTGGCCGCAACACCGCAGGATGGCTTCAGGCCCTAATCTGGTTCCGGCACGGCACGCTGAGCCTTTGGTTAATTCCTCTTCCTGGTGGGAAATGAGAGTTAAATTTGCCCGTCCAGACACCTCCAGCTAGTCTGTCATTGGTTCTCCCTATTCCTGTTCATCTTCCGCAGAAATTGCAAACTGGGCCAAACAGGAGGTTAAAGGCACTGACTCTCCAAGTCGGGAGAGTGTTAGTAAAGCGTCTGGAATGTTGCACCCGAGTACCAGGGGACGAAAACTGAGACATATTGGAACACGTCTCCCGATCACACGGTTGATCATACTCTGGGTTCCACATGCATGTTTTAGCTGAAGGAAGAATACCTTAAACCTGGAGAGTTGAGACCCGTGGAATGGGTACCATGCAATATGACTTCAAAGGGTCTTCATTTGCTCACCGAACCTCTCCAATCCTATCACTGCTGCGTTTATGCCCCTGTACACACACTTGATTCTCTTTCAGAGACATAGCAATCCATAGGTTTTAAGATACTTCCTAGTCAGGTACACTCTTAGGCATTTAATATGGGGTGTTGAGTCCATTTCGTTGAGCAAGGAGTAGCTCTTGTCTATTCCATATTTGGCTTAAGGAACTTTATCTGTGCTCATTTCAATCTCTGGTTTTATGCAGCACCCCAACTCACCTTTCCCCTTAAGCAAGCATAAGTTGGGTTTCTAAATTTGAGACCCTGTTCTGTTTTGTAATTCAGTTCCTGTGTAGCCAAGGTTACATTCCGTGTATTAGTGATATCTTATGATGTTTCTTTTTCTGTGTGACTTATTTCAGTTAGAATCATCGTACCTGAATCCACTCATTATGCTGCTACGGGCCTGATGACATAGATTTCATTGCTGAGTGATATTGCATTGTACGTAAGTACCACAACTTCTTTATCCATTTTTCACTTTCTGCGATATTGAACTTGTACTGTAAACCAGGTTCTTGTAAACAGAGCCGTCCCAACCTTTGGGGTGGCTGTGTCTTTTGATTTTAATTTCCCTAAGCTATAGGACCATAAGTGGAAGTGCCCTAGGCTCTGTTGCTTTGTTTTTTAGATGTTTCAGGAAACACCATACACTTCTCCCGAGTGGCTGTTGGCAATTTACATCCCGCCCATCAGCATAACAAGGCTCCCAGTTCTCCATGGCCTGTCCTGCCTTTCTGGATTTTACACTTTTTTCAGATGGCCCTTTTGACCGGGGGGAAGTGAGACTTCATTGTAGTGCAGATTTCCTTTGCAACCTTGCTTGGTTGGCCAAAAAGGGCGTATGCGTTTTTTCCTGAATATATTCAGGAAAAAGCGCATACGCCCTTTTTGGCCAAGTGCATCATTGTGGACGTTCTGCCTCTTTTCCTATGCTTTAAATGCAATTCCAGTCTACCTCCTGAAATCGGTTTCCTGCAATTCTGCCCCGCTTTCAAGTCCTCTTGGCAGCCTTACTTCAGTATATTTTTGGATGATAGCTGTCATTTATAACTCTGCAGGTTTGTGAATTACAGTGCCCCTGAGCTCCTTTCTTCAACTCGCTTTCTCGTGAGCTGGCCGCAACACCGCAGGATCGCTTCAGGCCCTAATCTGGTTCCGGCACGGCACGCTGAGCCTTTGGTTAATTCCTCTTCCTGGTGGGAAATGAGAGTTAAATTTGCCCGTCCAGACACCTCCAGCTAGTCTGTCATTGGTTCTCCCTATTCCTGTTCGTCTTCCACAGAAATTGCAAACTGGGCCAAACAGGAGGTTAAAGGCACTGACTCTCCAAGTCGGGAGAGTGTTAGTAAAGCGTCTGGAATGTTGCACCCGAGTACCAGGGGACGAAAACTGACACATATTGGAACACGTCTCCCGATCACACGGTTGATCATACTCTGGGTTCCACATGCATGTTTTAGCTGAAGGAAGAATACCTTAAACCTGGAGAGTTGAGACCCGTGGAATGGGTACCATGCAATATGACTTCAAAGGGTCTTCATTTGCTCACCGAACCTCTCCAATCCTATCACTGCTGCGTTTATGCCCCTGTACACACACTTGATTCTCTTTCAGAGACATAGCAATCCATAGGTTTTAAGATACTTCCTAGTCAGGTACACTCTTAGGCATTTAATATGGGGTGTTGAGTCCATTTCGTTGAGCAAGGAGTAGCTCTTGTCTATTCCATATTTGGCTTAAGGAACTTTATCTGTGCTCATTTCAATCTCTGGTTTTATGCAGCACCCCAACTCACCTTTCCCCTTAAGCAAGCATAAGTTGGGTTTCTAAATTTGAGACCCTGTTCTGTTTTGTAATTCAGTTCCTGTGTAGCCAAGGTTACATTCCGTGTATTAGTGATATCTTATGATGTTTCTTTTCCTGTGTGACTTATTTCAGTTAGAATCATCGTACCTGAATCCACTCATTATGCTGCTACGGGCCTGATGACATAGATTTCATTGCTGAGTGATACTGCATTGTACGTAAGTACCACAACTTCTTTATCCATTTTTCACTTTCTGCGATATTGAACTTGTACCATAAACCAGGTTCTTGTAAACAGAGCCGTCCCAACATTTGGGGTGGCTATGTCTTTTGATTTTAATTTCCCTAAGCTATAGGACCATAAGTGGAAGTGCCCTAGGCTCTGTTGCTTTGTTTTTTAGATGTTTCAGGAAACACCATACACTTCTCCCGAGTGGCTGTTGGCAATTTACATCCCGCCCATCAGCATAACAAGGCTCCCAGTTCTCCATGGCCTGTCCTGCCTTTCTGGATTTTACACTTTTTTCAGATGGCCCTTTTGACCGGGGGGAAGTGAGACTTCATTGTAGTGCAGATTTCCTTTGCAAGCTTGCTTGGTTGGCCAAAAAGGGCGTATGCGTTTTTTCCTGAATATATTCAGGAAAAAACGCATACGCCCTTTTTGGCCAAGTGCATCATTGTGGACGTTCTGCCTCTTTTCCTATGCTTTAAATGCAATTCCAGCCTACCTCCTGAAATCGGTTTCCTGCAATTCTGCCCCGCTTTCAAGTCCTCTTGGCAGCCTTACTTCAGTATATTTTTGGACGATAGCTGTCATTTATAACTCTGCAGGTTTGTGAATTACAGTGCCCCTGAGCTCCTTTCTTCAACTCGCTTTCTCGTGAGCTGGCCGCAACACCGCAGGATGGCTTCAGGCCCTAATCTGGTTCCGGCACGGCACGCTGAGCCTTTGGTTAATTCCTCTTCCTGGTGGGAAATGAGAGTTAAATTTGCCCGTCCAGACACCTCCAGCTAGTCTGTCATTGGTTCTCCCTATTCCTGTTCATCTTCCGCAGAAATTGCAAACTGGGCCAAACAGGAGGTTAAAGGCACTGACTCTCCAAGTCGGGAGAGTGTTAGTAAAGCGTCTGGAATGTTGCACCCGAGTACCAGGGGACGAAAACTGACACATATTGGAACACGTCTCCCGATCACACGGTTGATCATACTCTGGGTTCCACATGCATGTTTTAGCTGAAGGAAGAATACCTTAAACCTGGAGAGTTGAGACCCGTGGAATGGGTACCATGCAATATGACTTCAAAGGGTCTTCATTTGCTCACCGAACCTCTCCAATCCTATCACTGCTGCGTTTATGCCCCTGTACACACACTTGATTCTCTTTCAGAGACATAGCAATCCATAGGTTTTAAGATACTTCCTAGTCAGGTACACTCTTAGGCATTTAATATGGGGTGTTGAGTCCATTTCGTTGAGCAAGGAGTAGCTCTTGTCTATTCCATATTTGGCTTAAGGAACTTTATCTGTGCTCATTTCAATCTCTGGTTTTATGCAGCACCCCAACTCACCTTTCCCCTTAAGCAAGCATAAGTTGGGTTTCTAAATTTGAGACCCTGTTCTGTTTTGGAATTCAGTTCCTGTGTAGCCAAGGTTACATTCCGTGTATTAGTGATATCTTATGATGTTTCTTTTCCTGTGTGACTTATTTCAGTTAGAATCATCGTACCTGAATCCACTCATTATGCTGCTACGGGCCTGATGACATAGATTTCATTGCTGAGTGATACTGCATTGTACGTAAGTACCACAACTTCTTTATCCATTTTTCACTTTCTGCGATATTGAACTTGTACCGTAAACCAGGTTCTTGTAAACAGAGCCGTCCCAACATTTGGGGTGGCTATGTCTTTTGATTTTAATTTCCCTAAGCTATAGGACCATAAGTGGAAGTGCCCTAGGCTCTGTTGCTTTGTTTTTTAGATGTTTCAGGAAACACCATACACTTCTCCCGAGTGGCTGTTGGCAATTGACATCCCGCCCATCAGCATAACAAGGCTCCCAGTTCTCCATGGCCTGTCCTGCCTTTCTGGATTTTACACTTTTTTTAGATGGCCCTTTTGACCGGGGGGAAGTGAGACTTCATTGTAGTGCAGATTTCCTTTGCAAGCTTGCTTGGTTGGCCAAAAAGGGCGTATGCGTTTTTTCCTGAATATATTCAGGAAAAAACGCATACGCCCTTTTTGGCCAAGTGCATCATTGTGGACGTTCTGCCTCTTTTCCTATGCTTTAAATGCAATTCCAGTCTACCTCCTGAAATCGGTTTCCTGCAATTCTGCCCCGCTTTCAAGTCCTCTTGGCAGCCTTACTTCAGTATATTTTTGGATGATAGCTGTCATTTATAACTCTGCAGGTTTGTGAATTACAGTGCCCCTGAGCTCCTTTCTTCAACTCGCTTTCTCGTGAGCTGGCCGCAACACCGCAGGATGGCTTCAGGCCCTAATCTGGTTCCGGCACGGCACGCTGAGCCTTTGGTTAATTCCTCTTCCTGGTGGGAAATGAGAGTTAAATTTGCCCGTCCAGACACCTCCAGCTAGTCTGTCATTGGTTCTCCCTATTCCTGTTCATCTTCCACAGAAATTGCAAACTGGGCCAAACAGGAGGTTAAAGGCACTGACTCTCCAAGTCGGGAGAGTGTTAGTAAAGCGTCTGGAATGTTGCACCCGAGTACCAGGGGACGAAAACTGAGACATATTGGAACACGTCTCCTGATCACACGGTTGATCATACTCTGGGTTCCACATGCATGTTTTAGCTGAAGGAAGAATACCTTAAACCTGGAGAGTTGAGACCCGTGGAATGGGTACCATGCAATATGACTTCAAAGGGTCTTCATTTGCTCACCGAACCTCTCCAATCCTATCACTGCTGCGTTTATGCCCCTGTACACACACTTGATTCTCTTTCAGAGACATAGCAATCCATAGGTTTTAAGATACTTCCTAGTCAGGTACACTCTTAGGCATTTAATATGGGGTGTTGAGTCCATTTCGTTGAGCAAGGAGTAGCTCTTGTCTATTCCATATTTGGCTTAAGGAACTTTATCTGTGCTCATTTCAATCTCTGGTTTTATGCAGCACCCCAACTCACCTTTCCCCTTAAGCAAGCATAAGTTGGGTTTCTAAATTTGAGACCCTGTTCTGTTTTGTAATTCAGTTCCTGTGTAGCCAAGGTTACATTCCGTGTATTAGTGATATCTTATGATGTTTCTTTTCCTGTGTGACTTATTTCAGTTAGAATCATCGTACCTGAATCCACTCATTATGCTGCTACGGGCCTGATGACATAGATTTCATTGCTGAGTGATACTGCATTGTACGTAAGTACCACAACTTCTTTATCCATTTTTCACTTTCTGCGATATTGAACTTGTACCGTAAACCAGGTTCTTGTAAACAGAGCCGTCCCAACATTTGGGGTGGCTATGTCTTTTGATTTTAATTTCCCTAAGCTATAGGACCATAAGTGGAAGTGCCCTAGGCTCTGTTGCTTTGTTTTTTAGATGTTTCAGGAAACACCATACACTTCTCCCGAGTGGCTGTTGGCAATTGACATCCCGCCCATCAGCATAACAAGGCTCCCAGTTCTCCATGGCCTGTCCTGCCTTTCTGGATTTTACACTTTTTTCAGATGGCCCTTTTGACCGGGGGGAAGTGAGACTTCATTGTAGTGCAGATTTCCTTTGCAAGCTTGCTTGGTTGGCCAAAAAGGGCGTATGCGTTTTTTCCTGAATATATTCAGGAAAAAACGCATACGCCCTTTTTGGCCAAGTGCATCATTGTGGACGTTCTGCCTCTTTTCCTATGCTTTCAATGCAATTCCAGTCTACCTCCTGAAATCGGTTTCCTGCAATTCTGCCCCGCTTTCAAGTCCTCTTGGCAGCCTTACTTCAGTATATTTTTGGACGATAGCTGTCATTTATAACTCTGCAGGTTTGTGAATTACAGTGCCCCTGAGCTCCTTTCTTCAAGTCGCTTTCTCATGAGCTGGCCGCAACACCGCAGGATGGCTTCAGGCCCTAATCTGCTTGCGGCACGGCACGCTGAGCCTTTGGTTAATTCCTCTTCCTGGTGGGAAATGAGAGTTAAATTTGCCCGTCCAGACACCTCCAGCTAGTCTGTCATTGGTTCTCCCTATTCCTGTTCATCTTCCGCAGAAATTGCAAACTGGGCCAAACAGGAGGTTAAAGGCACTGACTCTCCAAGTCGGGAGAGTGTTAGTAAATCGTCTGGAATGTTGCACCCGAGTACCAGGGGACGAAAACTGAGACATATTGGAACACGTCTCCCGATCACACGGTTGATCATACTCTGGGTTCCACATGCATGTTTTAGCTGAAGGAAGAATACCTTAAACCTGGAGAGTTGAGACCCGTGGAATGGGTACCATGCAATATGACTTCAAAGGGTCTTCATTTGCTCACCGAACCTCTCCAATCCTATCACTGCTGCGTTTATGCCCCTGTACACACACTTGATTCTCTTTCAGAGACATAGCAATCCATAGGTTTTAAGATACTTCCTAGTCAGGTACACTCTTAGGCATTTAATATGGGGTGTTGAGTCCATTTCGTTGAGCAAGGAGTAGCTCTTGTCTATTCCATATTTGGCTTAAGGAACTTTATCTGTGCTCATTTCAATCTCTGGTTTTATGCAGCACCCCAACTCACCTTTCCCCTTAAGCAAGCATAAGTTGGGTTTCTAAATTTGAGACCCTGTTCTGTTTTGTAATTCAGTTCCTGTGTAGCCAAGGTTACATTCCGTGTATTAGTGATATCTTATGATGTTTCTTTTCCTGTGTGACTTATTTCAGTTAGAATCATCGTACCTGAATCCACTCATTATGCTGCTACGGGCCTGATGACATAGATTTCATTGCTGAGTGATACTGCATTGTACGTAAGTACCACAACTTCTTTATCCATTTTTCACTTTCTGCGATATTGAACTTGTACCGTAAACCAGGTTCTTGTAAACAGAGCCGTCCCAACCTTTGGGGTGGCTGTGTCTTTTTGATTTTAATTTCCCTAAGCTATAGGACCATAAGTGGAAGTGCCCTAGGCTCTGTTGCTTTGTTTTTTAGATGTTTCAGGAAACACCATACACTTCTCCCGAGTGGCTGTTGGCAATTGACATCCCGCCCATCAGCATAACAAGGCTCCCAGTTCTCCATGGCCTGTCCTGCCTTTCTGGATTTTACACTTTTTTCAGATGGCCCTTTTGACCGGGGGGAAGTGAGACTTCATTGTAGTGCAGATTTCCTTTGCAACCTTGCTTGGTTGGCCAAAAAGGGCGTATGCGTTTTTTCCTGAATATATTCAGGAAAAAACGCATACGCCCTTTTTGGCCAAGTGCATCATTGTGGACGTTCTGCCTCTTTTCCTATGCTTTAAATGCAATTCCAGTCTACCTCCTGAAATCGGTTTCCTGCAATTCTGCCCCGCTTTCAAGTCCTCTTGGCAGCCTTACTTCAGTATATTTTTGGACGATAGCTGTCATTTATAACTCTGCAGGTTTGTGAATTACAGTGCCCCTGAGCTCCTTTCTTCAACTCGCTTTCTCGTGAGCTGGCCGCAACACCGCAGGATCGCTTCAGGCCCTAATCTGGTTCCGGCACGGCACGCTGAGCCTTTGGTTAATTCCTCTTCCTGGTGGGAAATGAGAGTTAAATTTGCCCGTCCAGGCACCTCCAGCTAGTCTGTCATTGGTTCTCCCTATTCCTGTTCATCTTCCACAGAAATTGCAAACTGGGCCAAACAGGAGGTTAAAGGCACTGACTCTCCAAGTCGGGAGAGTGTTAGTAAAGCGTCTGGAATGTTGCACCCGAGTACCAGGGGACGAAAACTGACACATATTGGAACACGTCTCCCGATCACACGGTTGATCATACTCTGGGTTCCACATGCATGTTTTAGCTGAAGGAAGAATACCTTAAACCTGGAGAGTTGAGACCCGTGGAATGGGTACCATGCAATATGACTTCAAAGGGTCTTCATTTGCTCACCGAACCTCTCCAATCCTATCACTGCTGCGTTTATGCCCCTGTACACACACTTGATTCTCTTTCAGAGACATAGCAATCCATAGGTTTTAAGATACTTCCTAGTCAGGTACACTCTTAGGCATTTAATATGGGGTGTTGAGTCCATTTCGTTGAGCAAGGAGTAGCTCTTGTCTATTCCATATTTGGCTTAAGGAACTTTATCTGTGCTCATTTCAATCTCTGGTTTTATGCAGCACCCCAACTCACCTTTCCCCTTAAGCAAGCATAAGTTGGGTTTCTAAATTTGAGACCCTGTTCTGTTTTGTAATTCAGTTCCTGTGTAGCCAAGGTTACATTCCGTGTATTAGTGATATCTTATGATGTTTCTTTTCCTGTGTGACTTATTTCAGTTAGAATCATCGTACCTGAATCCACTCATTATGCTGCTACGGGCCTGATGACATAGATTTCATTGCTGAGTGATACTGCATTGTACGTAAGTACCACAACTTCTTTATCCATTTTTCACTTTCTGCGATATTGAACTTGTACCGTAAACCAGGTTCTTGTAAACAGAGCTGTCCCAAACTTTGGGGTGGCTGTGTCTTTTTGATTTTAATTTCCCTAAGCTATAGGACCATAAGTGGAATTGCCCTAGGCTCTGTTGCTTTGTTTTTTAGATGTTTCAGGAAACACCATACACTTCTCCCGAGTGGCTGTTGGCAATTTACATCCCGCCCATCAGCATAACAAGGCTCCCAGTTCTCCATGGCCTGTCCTGCCTTTCTGGATTTTACACTTTTTTCAGATGGCCCTTTTGACCGGGGGGAAGTGAGACTTCATTGTAGTGCAGATTTCCTTTGCAACCTTGCTTGGTTGGCCAAAAAGGGCGTATGCGTTTTTTCCTGAATATATTCAGGAAAAAACGCATACGCCCTTTTTGGCCAAGTGCATCATTGTGGACGTTCTGCCTCTTTTCCTATGCTTTCAATGCAATTCCAGTCTACCTCCTGAAATCGGTTTCCTGCAATTCTGCCCCGCTTTCAAGTCCTCTTGGCAGCCTTACTTCAGTATATTTTTGGACGATAGCTGTCATTTATAACTCTGCAAGTTTGTGAATTACAGTGCCCCTGAGCTCCTTTCTTCAACTCGCTTTCTCGTGAGCTGGCCGCAACACCGCAGGATGGCTTCAGGCCCTAATCTGTTTCCGGCACGGCACGCTGAGCCTTTGGTTAATTCCTCTTCCTGGTGGGAAATGAGAGTTAAATTTGCCCGTCCAGACACCTCCAGCTAGTCTGTCATTGGTTCTCCCTATTCCTGTTCATCTTCTGCAGAAATTGCAAACTGGGCCAAACAGGAGGTTAAAGGCACTGACTCTCCAAGTCGGGAGAGTGTTAGTAAAGTGTCTGGCATGTTGCACCCGAGTACCAGGGGACGAAAACTGAGACATATTGGAACACGTCTCCCGATCACATGGTTGATCATACTCTGGGTTCCACATGCATGTTTTAGCTGAAGGAAGAATACCTTAAACCTGGAGAGTTGAGACCCGTGGAATGGGTACCATGCAATATGACTTCAAAGGGTCTTCATTTGCTCACCGAACCTCTCCAATCCTATCACTGCTGCGTTTATGCCCCTGTACACACACTTGATTCTCTTTCAGAGACATAGCAATCCATAGGTTTTAAGATACTTCCTAGTCAGGTACACTCTTAGGCATTTAATATGGGGTGTTGAGTCCATTTCGTTGAGCAAGGAGTAGCTCTTGTCTATTCCATATTTGGCTTAAGGAACTTTATCTGTGCTCATTTCAATCTCTGGTTTTATGCAGCACCCCAACTCACCTTTCCCCTTCAGCAAGCATAAGTTGGGTTTCTAAATTTGAGACCCTGTTCTGTTTTGTAATTCAGTTCCTGTGTAGCCAAGGTTACATTCCGTGTATTAGTGATATCTTATGATGTTTCTTTTCCTGTGTGACTTATTTCAGTTAGAATCATCATACCTGAATCCACTCATTATGCTGCTACGGGCCTGATGACATAGATTTCATTGCTGAGTGATACTGCATTGTACGTAAGTACCACAACTTCTTTATCCATTTTTCACTTTCTGCGATATTGAACTTGTACCGTAAACCAGGTTCTTGTAAACAGAGCCGTCCCAACCTTTGGGGTGGCTGTGTCTTTTTGATTTTAATTTCCCTAAGCTATAGGACCATAAGTGGAATTGCCCTAGGCTCTGTTGCTTTGTTTTTTAGATGTTTCAGGAAACACCATACACTTCTCCCGAGTGGCTGTTGGCAATTGACATCCCGCCCATCAGCATAACAAGGCTCCCAGTTCTCCATGGCCTGTCCTGCCTTTCTGGATTTTACACTTTTTTCAGATGGCCCTTTTGACCGGGGGGAAGTGAGACTTCATTGTAGTGCAGATTTCCTTTGCAACCTTGCTTGGTTGGCCAAAAAGGGCGTATGCGTTTTTTCCTGAATATATTCAGGAAAAAACGCATACGCCCTTTTTGGCCAAGTGCATCATTGTGGACGTTCTGCCTCTTTTCCTATGCTTTCAATGCAATTCCAGTCTACCTCCTGAAATCGGTTTCCTGCAATTCTGCCCCGCTTTCAAGTCCTCTTGGCAGCCTTACTTCAGTATATTTTTGGACGATAGCTGTCATTTATAACTCTGCAAGTTTGTGAATTACAGTGCCCCAGAGCTCCTTTCTTCAACTCGCTTTCTCGTGAGCTGGCCGCAACACCGCAGGATGGCTTCAGGCCCTAATCTGTTTCCGGCACGGCACGCTGAGCCTTTGGTTAATTCCTCTTCCTGGTGGGAAATGAGAGTTAAATTTGCCCGTCCAGACACCTCCAGCTAGTCTGTCATTGGTTCTCCCTATTCCTGTTCATCTTCTGCAGAAATTGCAAACTGGGCCAAACAGGAGGTTAAAGGCACTGACTCTCCAAGTCGGGAGAGTGTTAGTAAAGTGTCTGGCATGTTGCACCCGAGTACCAGGGGACGAAAACTGAGACATATTGGAACACGTCTCCCGATCACATGGTTGATCATACTCTGGGTTCCACATGCATGTTTTAGCTGAAGGAAGAATACCTTAAACCTGGAGAGTTGAGACCCGTGGAATGGGTACCATGCAATATGACTTCAAAGGGTCTTCATTTGCTCACCGAACCTCTCCAATCCTATCACTGCTGCGTTTATGCCCCTGTACACACACTTGATTCTCTTTCAGAGACATAGCAATCCATAGGTTTTAAGATACTTCCTAGTCAGGTACACTCTTAGGCATTTAATATGGGGTGTTGAGTCCATTTCGTTGAGCAAGGAGTAGCTCTTGTCTATTCCATATTTGGCTTAAGGAACTTTATCTGTGCTCATTTCAATCTCTGGTTTTATGCAGCACCCCAACTCACCTTTCCCCTTCAGCAAGCATAAGTTGGGTTTCTAAATTTGAGACCCTGTTCTGTTTTGTAATTCAGTTCCTGTGTAGCCAAGGTTACATTCCGTGTATTAGTGATATCTTATGATGTTTCTTTTCCTGTGTGACTTATTTCAGTTAGAATCATCATACCTGAATCCACTCATTATGCTGCTACGGGCCTGATGACATAGATTTCATTGCTGAGTGATACTGCATTGTACGTAAGTACCACAACTTCTTTATCCATTTTTCACTTTCTGCGATATTGAACTTGTACCGTAAACCAGGTTCTTGTAAACAGAGCCGTCCCAACCTTTGGGGTGGCTGTGTCTTTTTGATTTTAATTTCCCTAAGCTATAGGACCATAAGTGGAAGTGCCCTAGGCTCTGTTGCTTTGTTTTTTAGATGTTTCAGGAAACACCATACACTTCTCCCGAGTGGCTGTTGGCAATTTACATCCCGCCCATCAGCATAACAAGGCTCCCAGTTCTCCATGGCCTGTCCTGCCTTTCTGGATTTTACACTTTTTTCAGATGGCCCTTTTGACCGGGGGGAAGTGAGACTTCATTGTAGTGCAGATTTCCTTTGCAAGCTTGCTTGGTTGGCCAAAAAGGGCGTATGCGTTTTTTCCTGAATATATTCAGGAAAAAACGCATACGCCCTTTTTGGCCAAGTGCATCATTGTGGACGTTCTGCCTCTTTTCCTATGCTTTCAATGCAATTCCAGTCTACCTCCTGAAATCGGTTTCCTGCAATTCTGCCCCGCTTTCAAGTCCTCTTGGCAGCCTTACTTCAGTATATTTTTGGACGATAGCTGTCATTTATAACTCTGCAGGTTTGTGAATTACAGTGCCCCTGAGCTCCTTTCTTCAACTCGCTTTCTCGTGAGCTGGCCGCAACACCGCAGGATCGCTTCAGGCCCTAATCTGGTTCCGGCACGGCACGCTGAGCCTTTGGTTAATTCCTCTTCCTGGTGGGAAATGAGAGTTAAATTTGCCCGTCCAGACACCTCCAGCTAGTCTGTCATTGGTTCTCCCTATTCCTGTTCATCTTCCGCAGAAATTGCAAACTGGGCCAAACAGGAGGTTAAAGGCACTGACTCTCCAAGTCGGGAGAGTGTTAGTAAAGCGTCTGGAATGTTGCACCCGAGTACCAGGGGACGAAAACTGACACATATTGGAACACGTCTCCCGATCACACGGTTGATCATACTCTGGGTTCCACATGCATGTTTTAGCTGAAGGAAGAATACCTTAAACCTGGAGAGTTGAGACCCGTGGAATGGGTACCATGCAATATGACTTCAAAGGGTCTTCATTTGCTCACCGAACCTCTCCAATCCTATCACTGCTGCGTTTATGCCCCTGTACACACACTTGATTCTCTTTCGGAGACATAGCAATCCATAGGTTTTAAGATACTTCCTAGTCAGGTACACTCTTAGGCATTTAATATGGGGTGTTGAGTCCATTTCGTTGAGCAAGGAGTAGCTCTTGTCTATTCCATATTTGGCTTAAGGAACTTTATCTGTGCTCATTTCAATCTCTGGTTTTATGCAGCACCCCAACTCACCTTTCCCCTTAAGCAAGCATAAGTTGGGTTTCTAAATTTGAGACCCTGTTCTGTTTTGTAATTCAGTTCCTGTGTAGCCAAGGTTACATTCCGTGTATTAGTGATATCTTATGATGTTTCTTTTTCTGTGTGACTTATTTCAGTTAGAATCATCGTACCTGAATCCACTCATTATGCTGCTACGGGCCTGATGACATAGATTTCATTGCTGAGTGATACTGCATTGTACGTAAGTACCACAACTTCTTTATCCATTTTTCACTTTCTGCGATATTGAACTTGTACCGTAAACCAGGTTCTTGTAAACAGAGCCGTCCCAACCTTTGGGGTGGCTGTGTCTTTTTGATTTTAATTTCCCTAAGCTATAGGACCATAAGTGGAAGTGCCCTAGGCTCTGTTGCTTTGTTTTTTAGATGTTTCAGGAAACACCATACACTTCTCCCGAGTGGCTGTTGGCAATTGACATCCCGCCCATCAGCATAACAAGGCTCCCAGTTCTCCATGGCCTGTCCTGCCTTTCTGGATTTTACACTTTTTTCAGATGGCCCTTTTGACCGGGGGGAAGTGAGACTTCATTGTAGTGCAGATTTCCTTTGCAAGCTTGCTTGGTTGGCCAAAAAGGGCGTATGCGTTTTTTCCTGAATATATTCAGGAAAAAACGCATACGCCCTTTTTGGCCAAGTGCATCATTGTGGACGTTCTGCCTCTTTTCCTATGCTTTAAATGCAATTCCAGTCTACCTCCTGAAATCGGTTTCCTGCAATTCTGCCCCGCTTTCAAGTCCTCTTGGCAGCCTTACTTCAGTATATTTTTGGACGATAGCTGTCATTTATAACTCTGCAGGTTTGTGAATTACAGTGCCCCTGAGCTCCTTTCTTCAACTCGCTTTCTCGTGAGCTGGCCGCAACACCGCAGGATGGCTTCAGGCCCTAATCTGGTTCCGGCACGGCACGCTGAGCCTTTGGTTAATTCCTCTTCCTGGTGGGAAATGAGAGTTAAATTTGCCCGTCCAGGCACCTCCAGCTAGTCTGTCATTGGTTCTCCCTATTCCTGTTCATCTTCCGCAGAAATTGCAAACTGGGCCAAACAGGAGGTTAAAGGCACTGACTCTCCAAGTCGGGAGAGTGTTAGTAAAGCGTCTGGAATGTTGCACCCGAGTACCAGGGGACGAAAACTGACACATATTGGAACACGTCTCCCGATCACACGGTTGATCATACTCTGGGTTCCACATGCATGTTTTAGCTGAAGGAAGAATACCTTAAACCTGGAGAGTTGAGACCCGTGGAATGGGTACCATGCAATATGACTTCAAAGGGTCTTCATTTGCTCACCGAACCTCTCCAATCCTATCACTGCTGCGTTTATGCCCCTGTACACACACTTGATTCTCTTTCAGAGACATAGCAATCCATAGGTTTTAAGATACTTCCTAGTCAGGTACACTCTTAGGCATTTAATATGGGGTGTTGAGTCCATTTCGTTGAGCAAGGAGTAGCTCTTGTCTATTCCATATTTGGCTTAAGGAACTTTATCTGTGCTCATTTCAATCTCTGGTTTTATGCAGCACCCCAACTCACCTTTCCCCTTAAGCAAGCATAAGTTGGGTTTCTAAATTTGAGACCCTGTTCTGTTTTGTAATTCAGTTCCTGTGTAGCCAAGGTTACATTCCGTGTATTAGTGATATCTTATGATGTTTCTTTTCCTGTGTGACTTATTTCAGTTAGAATCATCGTACCTGAATCCACTCATTATGCTGCTACGGGCCTGATGACATAGATTTCATTGCTGAGTGATACTGCATTGTACGTAAGTACCACAACTTCTTTATCCATTTTTCACTTTCTGCGATATTGAACTTGTACCGTAAACCAGGTTCTTGTAAACAGAGCTGTCCCAAACTTTGGGGTGGCTGTGTCTTTTTGATTTTAATTTCCCTAAGCTATAGGATCATAAGTGGAATTGCCCTAGGCTCTGTTGCTTTGTTTTTTAGATGTTTCAGGAAACACCATACACTTCTCCCGAGTGGCTGTTGGCAATTGACATCCCGCCCATCAGCATAACAAGGCTCCCAGTTCTCCATGGCCTGTCCTGCCTTTCTGGATTTTACACTTTTTTCAGATGGCCCTTTTGACCGGGGGGAAGTGAGACTTCATTGTAGTGCAGATTTCCTTTGCAAGCTTGCTTGGTTGGCCAAAAAGGGCGTATGCGTTTTTTCCTGAATATATTCAGGAAAAAACGCATACGCCCTTTTTGGCCAAGTGCATCATTGTGGACGTTCTGCCTCTTTTCCTATGCTTTCAATGCAATTCCAGTCTACCTCCTGAAATCGGTTTTCTGCAATTCTGCCCCGCTTTCAAGTCCTCTTGGCAGCCTTACTTCAGTATATTTTTGGACGATAGCTGTCATTTATAACTCTGCAAGTTTGTGAATTACAGTGCCCCTGAGCTCCTTTCTTCAACTCGCTTTCTCGTGAGCTGGCCGCAACACCGCAGGATGGCTTCAGGCCCTAATCTGTTTCCGGCACGGCACGCTGAGCCTTTGGTTAATTCCTCTTCCTGGTGGGAAATGAGAGTTAAATTTGCCCGTCCAGACACCTCCAGCTAGTCTGTCATTGGTTCTCCCTATTCCTGTTCATCTTCCGCAGAAATTGCAAACTGGGCCAAACAGGAGGTTAAAGGCACTGACTCTCCAAGTCGGGAGAGTGTTAGTAAAGTGTCTGGCATGTTGCACCCGAGTACCAGGGGACGAAAACTGAGACATATTTGAACACGTCTCCCGATCACATGGTTGATCATACTCTGGGTTCCACATGCATGTTTTAGCTGAAGGAAGAATACCTTAAACCTGGAGAGTTGAGACCCGTGGAATGGGTACCATGCAATATGACTTCAAAGGGTCTTCATTTGCTCACCGAACCTCTCCAATCCTATCACTGCTGCGTTTATGCCCCTGTACACACACTTGATTCTCTTTCAGAGACATAGCAATCCATAGGTTTTAAGATACTTCCTAGTCAGGTACACTCTTAGGCATTTAATATGGGGTGTTGAGTCCATTTCGTTGAGCAAGGAGTAGCTCTTGTCTATTCCATATTTGGCTTAAGGAACTTTATCTGTGCTCATTTCAATCTCTGGTTTTATGCAGCACCCCAACTCACCTTTCCCCTTCAGCAAGCATAAGTTGGGTTTCTAAATTTGAGACCCTGTTCTGTTTTGTAATTCAGTTCCTGTGTAGCCAAGTTTACATTCCGTGTATTAGTGATATCTTATGATGTTTCTTTTCCTGTGTGACTTATTTCAGTTAGAATCATCATACCTGAATCCACTCATTATGCTGCTACGGGCCTGATGACATAGATTTCATTGCTGAGTGATACTGCATTGTACGTAAGTACCACAACTTCTTTATCCATTTTTCACTTTCTGCGATATTGAACTTGTACCGTAAACCAGGTTCTTGTAAACAGAGCCGTCCCAACCTTTGGGGTGGCTGTGTCTTTTTGATTTTAATTTCCCTAAGCTATAGGACCATAAGTGGAAGTGCCCTAGGCTCTGTTGCTTTGTTTTTTAGATGTTTCAGGAAACACCATACACTTCTCCCGAGTGGCTGTTGGCAATTGACATCCCGCCCATCAGCATAACAAGGCTCCCAGTTCTCCATGGCCTGTCCTGCCTTTCTGGATTTTACACTTTTTTCAGATGGCCCTTTTGACCGGGGGGAAGTGAGACTTCATTGTAGTGCAGATTTCCTTTGCAAGCTTGCTTGGTTGGCCAAAAAGGGCGTATGCGTTTTTTCCTGAATATATTCAGGAAAAAACGCATACGCCCTTTTTGGCCAAGTGCATCATTGTGGACGTTCTGCCTCTTTTCCTATGCTTTCAATGCAATTCCAGTCTACCTCCTGAAATCGGTTTCCTGCAATTCTGCCCCGCTTTCAAGTCCTCTTGGCAGCCTTACTTCAGTATATTTTTGGACGATAGCTGTCATTTATAACTCTGCAGGTTTGTGAATTACAGTGCCCCTGAGCTCCTTTCTTCAACTCGCTTTCTCGTGAGCTGGCCGCAACACCGCAGGATGGCTTCAGGCCCTAATCTGGTTCCGGCACGGCACGCTGAGCCTTTGGTTAATTCCTCTTCCTGGTGGGAAATGAGAGTTAAATTTGCCCGTCCAGACACCTCCAGCTAGTCTGTCATTGGTTCTCCCTATTCCTGTTCATCTTCCGCAGAAATTGCAAACTGGGCCAAACAGGAGGTTAAAGGCACTGACTCTCCAAGTCGGGAGAGTGTTAGTAAAGCGTCTGGAATGTTGCACCCGAGTACCAGGGGACGAAAACTGAGACATATTGGAACACGTCTCCCGATCACACGGTTGATCATACTCTGGGTTCCACATGCATGTTTTAGCTGAAGGAAGAATACCTTAAACCTGGAGAGTTGAGACCCGTGGAATGGGTACCATGCAATATGACTTCAAAGGGTCTTCATTTGCTCACCGAACCTCTCCAATCCTATCACTGCTGCGTTTATGCCCCTGTACACACACTTGATTCTCTTTCAGAGACATAGCAATCCATAGGTTTTAAGATACTTCCTAGTCAGGTACACTCTTAGGCATTTAATATGGGGTGTTGAGTCCATTTCGTTGAGCAAGGAGTAGCTCTTGTCTATTCCATATTTGGCTTAAGGAACTTTATCTGTGCTCATTTCAATCTCTGGTTTTATGCAGCACCCCAACTCACCTTTCCCCTTAAGCAAGCATAAGTTGGGTTTCTAAATTTGAGACCCTGTTCTGTTTTGTAATTCAGTTCCTGTGTAGCCAAGGTTACATTCCGTGTATTAGTGATATCTTATGATGTTTCTTTTTCTGTGTGACTTATTTCAGTTAGAATCATCGTACCTGAATCCACTCATTATGCT
Organism: Lagenorhynchus albirostris; assembly: GCF_949774975.1. Lineage (NCBI taxonomy): Eukaryota > Metazoa > Chordata > Mammalia > Artiodactyla > Delphinidae > Lagenorhynchus > Lagenorhynchus albirostris. Next base: position 461,682 of record NW_026783446.1, on the reverse strand, counting down.
GCTACGGGCCTGATGACATAGATTTCATTGCTGAGTGATACTGCATTGTACGTAAGTACCACAACTTCTTTATCCATTTTTCACTTTCTGCGATATTGAACTTGTACCGTAAACCAGGTTCTTGTAAACAGAGCCGTCCCAACCTTTGGGGTGGCTGTGTCTTTTTGATTTTAATTTCCCTAAGCTATAGGACCATAAGTGGAAGTGCCCTAGGCTCTGTTGCTTTGTTTTTTAGATGTTTCAGGAAACACCATACACTTCTCCCGAGTGGCTGTTGGCAATTGACATCCCGCCCATCAGCATAACAAGGCTCCCAGTTCTCCATGGCCTGTCCTGCCTTTCTGGATTTTACACTTTTTTCAGATGGCCCTTTTGACCGGGGGGAAGTGAGACTTCATTGTAGTGCAGATTTCCTTTGCAACCTTGCTTGGTTGGCCAAAAAGGGCGTATGCGTTTTTTCCTGAATATATTCAGGAAAAAACGCATACGCCCTTTTTGGCCAAGTGCATCATTGTGGACGTTCTGCCTCTTTTCCTATGCTTTAAATGCAATTCCAGTCTACCTCCTGAAATCGGTTTCCTGCAATTCTGCCCCGCTTTCAAGTCCTCTTGGCAGCCTTACTTCAGTATATTTTTGGACGATAGCTGTCATTTATAACTCTGCAGGTTTGTGAATTACAGTGCCCCTGAGCTCCTTTCTTCAACTCGCTTTCTCGTGAGCTGGCCGCAACACCGCAGGATGGCTTCAGGCCCTAATCTGGTTCCGGCACGGCACGCTGAGCCTTTGGTTAATTCCTCTTCCTGGTGGGAAATGAGAGTTAAATTTGCCCGTCCAGACACCTCCAGCTAGTCTGTCATTGGTTCTCCCTATTCCTGTTCATCTTCCGCAGAAATTGCAAACTGGGCCAAACAGGAGGTTAAAGGCACTGACTCTCCAAGTCGGGAGAGTGTTAGTAAAGCGTCTGGAATGTTGCACCCGAGTACCAGGGGACGAAAACTGACACATATTGGAACACGTCTCCCGATCACACGGTTGATCATACTCTGGGTTCCACATGCATGTTTTAGCTGAAGGAAGAATACCTTAAACCTGGAGAGTTGAGACCCGTGGAATGGGTACCATGCAATATGACTTCAAAGGGTCTTCATTTGCTCACCGAACCTCTCCAATCCTATCACTGCTGCGTTTATGCCCCTGTACACACACTTGATTCTCTTTCAGAGACATAGCAATCCATAGGTTTTAAGATACTTCCTAGTCAGGTACACTCTTAGGCATTTAATATGGGGTGTTGAGTCCATTTCGTTGAGCAAGGAGTAGCTCTTGTCTATTCCATATTTGGCTTAAGGAACTTTATCTGTGCTCATTTCAATCTCTGGTTTTATGCAGCACCCCAACTCACCTTTCCCCTTAAGCAAGCATAAGTTGGGTTTCTAAATTTGAGACCCTGTTCTGTTTTGTAATTCAGTTCCTGTGTAGCCAAGGTTACATTCCGTGTATTAGTGATATCTTATGATGTTTCTTTTCCTGTGTGACTTATTTCAGTTAGAATCATCGTACCTGAATCCACTCATTATGTTGCTACGGGCCTGATGACATAGATTTCATTGCTGAGTGATACTGCATTGTACGTAAGTACCACAACTTCTTTATCCATTTTTCACTTTCTGCGATATTGAACTTGTACCGTAAACCAGGTTCTTGTAAACAGAGCTGTCCCAAACTTTGGGGTGGCTGTGTCTTTTTGATTTTAAATTCCCTAAGCTATAGGACCATAAGTGGAATTGCCCTAGGCTCTGTTGCTTTGTTTTTTAGATGTTTCAGGAAACACCATACACTTCTCCCGAGTGGCTGTTGGCAATTTTCATCCCGCCCATCAGCATAACAAGGCTCCCTGTTCTCCATGGCCTGTCCTGCCTTTCTGGATTTTACACTTTTTTCAGATGGCCCTTTTGACCGGGGGGAAGTGAGACTTCATTGTAGTGCAGATTTCCTTTGCAAGCTTGCTTGGTTGGCCAAAAAGGGCGTATGCGTTTTTTCCTGAATATATTCAGGAAAAAACGCATACGCCCTTTTTGGCCAAGTGCATCATTGTGGACGTTCTGCCTCTTTTCCTATGCTTTCAATGCAATTCCAGTCTACCTCCTGAAATCGGTTTCCTGCAATTCTGCCCCGCTTTCAAGTCCTCTTGGCAGCCTTACTTCAGTATATTTTTGGACGATAGCTGTCATTTATAACTCTGCAAGTTTGTGAATTACAGTGCCCCTGAGCTCCTTTCTTCAACTCGCTTTCTCGTGAGCTGGCCGCAACACCGCAGGATGGCTTCAGGCCCTAATCTGGTTCCGGCACGGCACGCTGAGCCTTTGGTTAATTCCTCTTCCTGGTGGGAAATGAGAGTTAAATTTGCCCGTCCAGACACCTCCAGCTAGTCTGTCATTGGTTCTCCCTATTCCTGTTCATCTTCCGCAGAAATTGCAAACTGGGCCAAACAGGAGGTTAAAGGCACTGACTCTCCAAGTCGGGAGAGTGTTAGTAAAGCGTCTGGCATGTTGCACCCGAGTACCAGGGGACGAAAACTGACACATATTGGAACACGTCTCCCGATCACACGGTTGATCATTCTCTGGGTTCCACATGCATGTTTTAGCTGAAGGAAGAATACCTTAAACCTGGAGAGTTGAGACCCATGGAATGGGTACCATGCAATATGACTTCAAAGGTCTTCATTTGCTCACCGAACCTCACCAATCTTATGAGCCCCAAGTGTCCAGCCTTATGTGTCACCCAGCTCTGGGTGTAGATGTGGTAAATGCAGGTTGCATCAGAAGCCTTGAATGATTACTTAAGTATTTCTCTCTATTTCACTGTCATTGTGTTTTGTTTAAGAAATTTATTTTTATTATGGTATTTACCTGATTTTCACTGCTTTAATGCAGCTGTACACACTCTTGATTCTCCTACAGAGATATATAAATCCATAGGTTTTATGATTCTTACTAGTCAGGTATATTCCTAGGCGTTGAATATGGGGTGTTGAGTCCATTTCGTTGAGCAAGGAGTAGCTCTTGTCTATTCCATATTTGGCTTAAGGAACTTTATCTGTGCTCATTTCAATCTCTGGTTTTATGCAGCACCCCAACTCACCTTTCCCCTTAAGCAAGCATAAGTTGGTTTTCTAAATTTGAGACCCTGTTCTGTTTTGGAATTCAGTTCCTGTGTAGCCAAGTTTACATTCCGTGTATTAGTGATACCTTATGATGTTTCTTTTTCTGTGTGACTTATTTCAGTTAGATTCATCGTACTTAGTCCACTCATTATGCTGCTACGGGCCTGATGACATAGGTTTCATTGCTGAGTGATATTGCATTGTACGTAAGTACCACAACTTCTTTATCCATTTTTCACTTTCTGCGATATTGAACTTGTACCGTATATGAGGTTCTTGTAAACAGAGCCATCCCAAACTTTGGGGTGGCTGTGTCTTTTTGATTTTAATTGCCCTAAACTATAGTACCATAAGTGGAAGTGCCCTAGGCTCTGTTGCTTTGTTTTTTAGATGTTTCAGGAAACACCAAACACTTCTCCAGAGTGGCTGTTGGCAATTTACATCCTGCCCATCAGCATAAGATGGCTCCCAGTTCTCCATGGCCTGTCATGCCTTTATGGATTTTACACTTTTTTCAGATGGCCCTTTTGACCAGGGGGAATTCAGACTTCATTGTAGTGCAGATTTCCTTTGCAAGCTTGCTTGGTTGGCCAAAAAGGGCGTATGCGTTTTTTCCTGAATATATTCAGGAAAAAACACATACGCCCTTTTTGGGCAAGTCAGGTTTTTGAATTGCAGTGGCCCTTAGCTCCATTTTTCAGCTCTTAGTTTTGTGATCTTGCCCCATAACCACAGGATTCCTTGAAGCCCTATTCTTCTTCTGGGACACCTTGCTGTGCCTTTGCTTCATTCTTCTTACTGATGTGAAATTAGAGTGACATGTGCCCATTGAAACCGCTACAGCTAGTTTCTCACTGGTTCCCCCTATTCCCATTCATCCTCCGCACTAACTGAAGACTGTGCGATACCAGAACTTAAAGGCATTGACTCTCCATGTGGGGATGTTGTTAGTAAAGTGGCTGGAATGTCGATCCGGAGCCCCAGGAGAGGAAAAATGTGGTGTGTTTTAGAAACCTTTCCCGATCATATGGTATACCAGTCGCTGGGTTTCCCAAGCATGGTTTAGCTGTAGGAAGATTCCCTTCAACCTGGAGTGTTGGGACCCTTGGAATGAGTAGCATGAAGTATTGCATTAAACTTTCGGCAGTTGCTCACCGAAGCTCACCAATCCTCTCAGCCCCAAGTGTCCAGCCTTATGTCTTATCCAGCTGTGGGTTTATATGTGGTCAATCCAGGTTGCATCACAGCCCCTGAGCGAATTTTGTAAGAATTTTTCTCTCTTTCATTGTTTCTGCGTTTTGTTTTTAAAATTTATTTCTATAATGGGGTTTAGCTCATTTTCACTGCTGTGTTTGTGCCGCTCTGCACACACTTGATTCCCTTATGGAGATATATCAATACATGGGTTTTAAGATTCTTATTACTCAGATATATTTCTCTGCGGTGTATAGGGTGTGTTGAGGCCAGTTCATTGAGCAAGGTGTAGATCTTGTCTAATACCTATTTGGTTTCTTGAACGGTATCTGTGCTAATTTCAAACTCTGGTTTTATGCATCACCCCACCTCTCCTTTCCCCTTAAGCTGACATAAGTGTGTTTTCTAAATGTGAGACACTGTTCTGTTCTGTAATTCATTTCTTGTGCAGCCATATTTACCCTCCCTCTATAAGTGATATCTTATGATATGTTTCTTTTTCTGTTTGACTTATTTCAAGTAGTATTATCGGACCTAAATCCACTCTTTATCCTTCTACTAGCCTTATTACATTGATTTCATGGTGAAGAGATATTCCATTGTACATAAGTACCACATCTTCTTTATCCATTGTTCTCTTTCCTGGGATATTTAAGGTGTACTGAAGTTGAGGTTCTTGTAAACAGAGTAGCCCTAAACTGTGGTGTGCTTGTGTCTTGTTGATTTTTAGACTTCCCTAGATATACTCCCATGATTGGAAGTGTCCTATGCTCTGTAGCTCTGTTTTTAGATGATTTAGGAACCACCATACACTTCTCCAGAGTGGCTCTCGGCAGTTCACACACTGCCCATCAGCGTATAAAGGCTCCCTGTTCTCCATGGCCTGTCCTGCATTTCTGGTTTTTACAATTTTTTAGGATGGCCCTTTTGACCGGTGGGAAATGAGACTTCTTTGTTGTGCACATTTGCATTGCTTGCTTGCTTCGTTGCCCATAAAGTGCGTATGCGTTTTTTCCTGGATATAATCAGGAAAAATCGCATACGCCCTTTTGGGCCAACTGCATCATTGTCGAAATTCTGCCGCTTTTCATGTGCGTTAAAGACGAGTCCAATCTATCTCTTGAAATCTGTTTCTTGCAATTCTGTCTTGCATTCAGATCCTCTTCTTTGCCTTACCTCAACATATTTTTGGACGTTAGTTTTCATTTATAACTCTGCAGGTTTGTGAATTGCAGTGACCCTGAGCTCCATGTTTTAAGTTGCTCTTTTGTGAGCTGGCCTCAAACCCGCAGGATTGCTTCAGGCCCTATTTTGGCTCCGGCGAGGCAGGCTGAGCCTTTTTTTAATTCTTATTCTTAATGGGAAATTAGAGTGATATGTGCCCGTCCAAACCCCTACAACTCTTCTCTCATTGGTTCCCCCTCTTCCCGTTCATCCTCCTCACAATTTGCAAAATGTGTGAAACAGAAGTTTAAATGTGCTGATTCTCCAAGTGGGGAGCTTCTAAGTAACGTGGCTGGAATGGTGAACAGGAGCACCAGGAGAGGATAAATGAGGTGCATTTTAGACACATCTCCCGATCACATGGTGTACAGTCCTCTGGGTTTTCCATGCATGTTTTAGCTGTAGGAAGATCCCTTGAACCTGCAGATTTGGGACCCATTGAATGGGTACCAGGTAGTATTACTTTAAAGGGTGTGCATTTCCTCACCCAACCTCACATTTCTCTTAGCGCAAACAGTTTCCAGCCTTATGTCTCATCCTGCTGTGGGTCTAGATGTGTTCAATCCATGTTGCATCACCGTCCCTGAGGAAAAGTTGTAAGAGGTTTTCTCTGTCTCTCTGTCGTTTATTTTTTTCAATTTATTACTATATTGGTTACAGCTGATTTTCAAAGCTCTGTTTCTTGCTGCTGTACATCCACTTGATTCACGTACAGAGAGACATCAATAAATTCTTTTTCAGATTCTTACCAGTCGTATATATTCTTTTCCGGTGACTTGAGTGTGCTGAGTGCAGTTCTTTTAGCTACCGTGTAGGCCTTGTTGATTATCAGTTTGGTATTTGGAATGGTATCTTTGCTAATTTCAACCTCCTGGATGATGCCTCACCCCTCCCCACCTTTCCCGTTTAGCAGCCTTATGCGTGTTTTCTACATATTTGACTATGTTTTTGTTTTGTAATTTATTTCATGTGTAGCCATTTTGGATTCCACCTTTAAGTGATATCTTATGATATGTGTCTTCTTCTTTTTGAATTCTGTCACTTAGAATGATCATACGTAACTCCTCCGGAGTTGTTACAGCTGGCCATATTTCATTGATTTCCAGGCTGAATAATATTCCACTCTACCTAAGTACCACATCTCTATCCATTTTTTCCCTCCAGAGACATTTAAGTTATATCCTAGTCGAGGATCTTTTAAACAGAGAGGGGGTAAACATTGGGGTGCCTGTGTCCTCTCGATTTTTGTTTTTCCCAAGATATACGCCCATGGGTGCAAGTGCCCTATGCTCTGTAGCTCATTGTTTAGATGCTTTAGTAAACACAATACACTTCTCCAGAATGGCCGTTGGCAATATACATTTCCACTATAAGTCTCACAGGGCTCCCTCTTCTCCTTGCCCTGTCCTGCATTTCTGTTGTTTACGCTTTATGAGGATGGCTCTTCTGACTGATGCGAAGTGATGTCTTTTGTAGTATTGACTTCCAGTGCCCACCTGTTTGGTTGGCTAAAAAGGTGTACGCTCTTTTCTTGAATATATACACAAAAAAAAACGCATACACCCTTTTTGGCCAACTGCAATGTTGGCAATGTTCAGCTCCTTTTCTTGTGCTTAATGGCGAGTCCTTTCTACCTCCTCAAATCCCTTTCCTGCCATTCTCCCTTGCTTACAAGTCCTTTTCTCTGACTTTCCTCAAGACATTTTTCAGTGATGGATATTTTCAACTCTGCAGTTTTGTGAATTTTACTGCCCCTGAGTTCTATTGTTCAACTTGTGTTTATGGGAACTGGCCACAAAGCAGCGGGATTTCCTCAAGCCCTATACTGTTTCCATGGGCAACCCTAGCCTTTGGTCAATTCGTCTTCCTGATTGGAAATTAGAGTGACATGTGCCTGTCTGAACACGTAGGACTTGTCTCTCATTGTTCCTCATCCTTCCGCTTCATCCTCTGGACAAATTCCAAACTGTACGCAACAGGATGTTGACAGTGCTGACATCTCCAAGTGGGGAGACTGTTAGTAAAGACGCTGGAGGGGTGAACCCGAGCACCAGGAGATGAGGAGATGAGATGCCTTTTCCAAACTCTTCCCGATCAGACGGTATACCATCCTCTGGGTGTGACAGACATGTTTTAGCAGTAGGAAGAGTCCCATTCATGTAAGGAGAACACCAGGGCTTTTTCAAAATCAGTGTCTCCCCGAAACCCAAACTGGGGAATTTTTTAAGCTACGGCTACACATATGTTCATTAAGGGCCTTGGGAAGTAGGCAGAGTCCAAACTTTAGATGATTGAAGTCTTCAGGGTCAGAAGCACTCACCACCAGCTTCCCTTAGGTTACACTTTAACTGTCATTGATAGATGATGTCAATAAAAATATCTATTCTTTTTCAGATTATTTCCCCTTATAGGTTATTGCAAAATGTTGAGTGTAGTTCCCTGTGCTATACAGTAGTTCCTTGTTGATGATCTATTTTATACATAGCAGTGTGTATGTGTTAATCCCAAACTGTTAATTTATCCCTCCTCCCACCTTTCCCCTTTGGTAATAATAAATTATAAGATTTTATACTTCTCAGAAATGGGGGAGCTGAAAGAGAGGTATCATTTTCAATGGAAAAGCATTTAAAACAAGATTGAAGGTTTAACCAAGATTATTAGATGTACATCCTTGGAAAGAAATCACTTCATTTCTCTAATATTGAGCTGACAAATAAGACAAACCTTTTCACTGAACTTGCTTATAATAAAGTGATGGAAATATCCAATGGAAGTGTTAGAAACATCTTATTTTACCCGAGCCTTATGCACTGTTCTATGTTAACTACACTTTGGCTCACACATCTGTTCATTGAGGTTACAATAGTCTCAATTTCTGTTACTGATCCTCCAGAGTGGACCCCAACAAGTGTCCCCCTGCCCAGTGTCATTGGGGCCAACAGATCGAGACTGAGTTTGGTTCACAAGCAAAGGAAACTTTATATTTTGATCAGAGAATGGAGAGGTGAGAGCATGTACTACCCCGTGGGCTGTGGGCTGGGCTGCTGTGTAGAGATCCTGTCAGAGTCAGTGGGAGGGAGGGGGCGGAGCTCTCGAGGGCTGGGTTGGCTGTAGCTCAGGCTCTATATCACGGAGTCTGCACTGGGCCCCAGGAGCTGAGGTGTCGACCCAGCCATTCTGCACTAGGAAATCTGGTCTGAAGTGCCGGGTGTGGAACCTCTGCATGCGGGACCCTAGGAGCACGTGAAATTAGACAAAGCACAAAGGATAAAAAAGGTTAGACTTGACTTTATTGCCCAGATTCTATTTTTATCTCCCAGGGATTTTTAATGGGCTTTGCTGGGGACAAACCCCCCCTCTGCCTTTTGTCCCGTTCCTCATTCTTGGAGTGCTGAGGGTGCAGACCCTTCTTCTGTAACTGCTGAGTGCTGAGTTGGGAGCCCTCATACCCTGGGGCGAGGGTCAGAGCTTCTCCCCAGCAGCCTCCAGGTGACGTTGATTGTCCCCAGACCCCCTGCCTCCCTGCTCGTCCACCTGAGCACCAGCATTGGAAGTGTTATAGATTCTAATGACCTTCAAGGGTCCAGGAAAGAGATGTGCAGAGACGCTGTGGGGGCCAGTTTCACCCCGCCCCACATTTGTTCGGCCACCTTAGGCCGACCGTTTCTGCCAGCCTAGATGCTCTGACCAGTAGTCTGCGCTTTCTTCAATTAGGCCCCTGAATTAACGTACAAACAGCACCAGGTGTCAGAGCCCTGCCCGCTCAACTCCCAGACAGTCCAGGGTCAGTGGTGATCAAGGACCATGATGGCCACTGAGTCAACAGCCTTTTGAAGTAAACAAGAGTCCAGCCGGTCTTACTGGCCACCATCATCACGGTGTCTGTAGGCTTTTCTATGGTGACAGTGTGATATACGGTTCCCCCGCCAAGATTATTAGCTCCCCTCTGGGTGCAGTAAGTCCGGCAAGCAGTAGTCTACTCTTTTGGGACACACTCTTGTTGTTTTATGAGAGAAACTCCAGGTCAAGTGATGTTCACACGAGTCGTCATGGTGCCCTGTTGCCCCCGGTTATCTCTCTGGATGTTGGAGTTGGAGGGCCTCCTCACTCGAGGTCGGTGTGCCCACGGAGCGAACCCTGCAACTTCAGGGCATGGTTGGTGGTTAGGATCACCACGTGGGGTCCTTTTCCCTTAGGAGGGAGGTGGCCTTTTGGGCTGCTGATTTCCAGGGTTTTAGATACCGCCAGTATCTTGGCCAGATGTGGCAGTGGGCCAAGCCCCTTGGTGACCATAGTTTATCCTACCTGGATGGCATTCTTGCATTGTTCCATTTCAAGTGGTCCCAGGTTTTGCACTAATTCTCCAATGGCGATTCACCTTTCACCGGGAATGTAAAGGTCAAAGGGTTTAGCTAAATTAGGGAGTTCCAGGGCAAGGGTCTGAATTGACTGCTCTTTCCATTCTTGAAAGGCCACTTCTGGATTCTATTCAAAAGGATCATCATCTTTTCCTTTCAGTGTTTCATATAGAGGCCCAGCTAGTAGACTGTAGTTAGGGATCCAGAAGCAGCAAACCCTGGCCTCCCCAGGAACCCCTAAGCTGTCTTCTAGTTTTAGAAAGGGGTAAGGCTGAAAATGGTTTCTTCCCTTTCCTGGGATGGACTTCTCCAACCTTCTGTGAGAATGAAGCCCAGGCAGGTCACGGCAGTCTGTGATATTTGAGCTTTTTCTTGGACAACTTCTATCCTTTATTGGCTTGGTAGTTCAGAGGCCTCCTTAGTAGGGCTGGCGATCAGAATGTCGTCTGCATATTGAAGGAGGGTTTCCTTTTCCAGAGGTAGAACTTTTAGGTCTTTAGCTAAGCTTTCCCCAAAGATGGTGTGGGAATTTTTGCACCCTTGGGGCCAGACGGCCCGGAAGTATTGTTTTAGTTGTATGTTGAGTCCTGCCACTCACAAGCCAAAATTTCTTGTGACTCTGGGACTAATGGAATACAAAAGAAGGCATCATTGAAGACTAATACAGAATACCATGTCCTGGTGGTTGGTAGAATGACCAGCAGGGTGTAGGAATTAGGAGCAACTGGAGGTATATCCTCGGTGGCTTCACTGACTGTCCTGACATCCTTTACCAGGTCCCCAGCAGCCCATGGGGCTCTCGTGGTCAGACCAATCCCAGAATATGGAGCTCACCTGGGCAGGTACCCCACCCCCACCCCAGCCCACAGGGCTCTCGTGGTCAGGCCCCTCCCAGGATACAGAGCTACCCTTGCAGGTACCGTGGCAGGGCTGGGCACACAGGAACCGTGCACATAGCCCTCATTGCAGAGCACCCCCAGCTCACCTGTCGCTCAGAGCTGACACAGAGCACCTCAGAGCAGGGCTTGAACTAACAAACAGCAGCTGCGACAGGTCTGTGACCCTGGGCATCACTCCGTGAGGCCTCCCTCCACCTGGTCTTCCAGAGACTTCCACTGCACCCGGGGCACCAGGCCTCTGTCTCCAACCACCACCCACCCCTCCTCTCCCTGACTCCTGGGTTCCTCTCATTAGGAGAGGGTTTTCTTGAAGTTGTCTCCCACTCATGGGCCAGATAAAATGATTAGAAAACAAGCCAAAGCTGCAGCCCCTTGTCTATCCTGACTCTCAGGAGCCCACACCTGTTCCTTGGACCTGGCCGGTTCAGCAAGTTCCATTTTCTGCAACTGTGAGCCCCTGAGGGGTGATGATTGGCTGACCTGGGCAGCCTTACCGTGCCGGCCAGCCCTCCCCAGGTGTGCCTGGGTTGAGATCACTATAAATACCACTCCAGGCAGCAAGAGCCCCTGCAGCCGTGCCTGACGCCATTTTCTCTGCCCTGTCAGCAGTCTCGGGGCTGGGCTGGTGGGAGGGAGTGAGAGGCCACGGCTTTGTGGGTGGCCCAGTGTGAGTGGGGCTCTGCTGGACTTTCTGCAGCAGTTGCCAGGCTGCCACCTGCTAAAGAAGAAGATGTGTCACCCATACCTGCTGCTGGAATTTCTCCCTGGGCAGAGGTGAGGAAGGAAAAAAGCAGTGGGGGCAGGGACAGGACGGGTATCTCAGGCAGGGAAATGGAAATCTTCCAGAAGAGCACCCAGGGCCAGGACCATCCTGGCTGGCCTGCAGGCACCAAGTCGGCCGGCATGCTGTCACTCGTGTGGCTCTATGGCCCTCCCTCTAGGCTTTCAAGTCCTTGTCTATATTCAGGTGTTTTACCTGGGATGGGTGGGAATAGTTCAGCAGCAACTGGCCTGGGGCTCAGCTCACGTTTACTCACAGATGCCTCGGCACGGTGCCCCAGCTTTGCAATGAGGACGCTTGTTGCGTGGGGGCTGCTGGCTGAATGGGAGACGATTCCCCACCACTGACCAACTTCAGAATTGTTTACAACTGGAGCAAGTGCCCTGATACGGTTTTCCTCTGTGGAACTGGTGGGTTCTGTGTTTTTTTTCTCTTTTTCGTTTTGGGTTCAAGGTAGATTTTATTCCTCTTTTTTGTATTTACAGATATAAGCATGGAAATAATTTATTCATATAAATACATGTATGTGAAGGGAATAATTGTTTTTTCTATTTTTTAAATTTTATTTCTTTTTAATTTTGAATTTTATTTTATATTTTTATACAGCAGGTTCTTATTGGTTATCTATTTTATACATATAAATGTATACATGCCAATCCCAGTCTCTCAACTCCTCCCACCACCCCCCCCAACAGCTTTCCCCCCTTGTTGTCCATACGTTTGTTGTCTACATCTGTTGCTCTATTTATGCCTTGCAAAATGGTTAATCTGTACAGGTTTTCTAGGTTCCACATATATGCATGAATATACAAGATTTGTTTTTCTCTTTCTGACTTACTTCACTCTGTATGACAGTCTCTAGATGCATCGACGTCTCTACAAATGACCCAATTTCATTCCTTTTCATGGCTTAGTAATATTCCATTTTATATATGTACCACGGCTTTATGCATTCGTCTGTCTGTGGGCATTTAGGTTGCTTCCATTACCTCGATATTGTAAATAGTGATGCAATGAACATTGCGGTGAATGTCTCTTTTTGATTTATGGTTTTGTCTGGGTATATGTCCAGTAGTGGGATTGCTGTATCATATGGTAATTCTATTGTTAGTTTCTTAAGAAATTCCATATTGTTCTCCATAGTGACTGTATCAATTTATATTCCCAACAATAGTGGAAGAGGGTTCCTTTTCTCCACACCCTTTCCAGCATTTTTTGCTTGTAGATTTTCTATGATGCCTATTCTACCAGGTGTGAGGTGATACCTCATTGTTGAATCCATTTCGTTGAGCAAGGGGTAGGTCTTGTCTATTCCATATTTGGCTTATGGAACGGTATCTGTGCTAATTTCAAACTCTGGTTTAATGCAGCACCCCAACTCACCTTCCCCCTTAAGCAAGCATAAGTTAGTTTTCTAAACTTGAGACCCTGTTCTGTTTTGTAATTCAGTTCATGTGTAGCCAAGTTCACATTCCGTGTATTAGTGATACCTTATGATGTTTCTTTTTCTGTGTGACTTATTTCACTTAGAATCATCGTGCCTCAATCCAATCATTACGGTGGTACGGACCTGGTGACATAGATTTCATTGCTGAGTGGTATTCTGTTGTACATAAGTACCGCAACTTCTTTATCCATTATTTGCTCTCTGGGATATTTAACTTGTGCCGTAGAAGAGATTCCAGTAAAAAGAACCGTCCCAACCTTTGGGGTGGCTGTGTCTTTTTGATTTTAATTTCCCTAAGCTATAGGACCATAAGTGGAAGTGCCCTAGGCTCTGATGCTTTGTTTTTTAGATGTTTCAGGAAACACCATAAACTTCTCCCAAGTGGCTGTTGGCAATTTACATCCCGCCCATCAGCATAACAAGGCTCCCAGTTCTCCATGGCCTGTCCTGCCTTTCTGGATTTTACACTTTTTTCAGATGGCCCTTTTGACCGGGGGGAAGTGAGACTTCATTGTAGTGCAGATTTCCTTTGCAAGCTTGCTTGGTTGGCCAAAAAGGGCGTATGCGTTTTTTCCTGAATATATTCAGGAAAAAACGCATACGCCCTTTTTGGCCAAGTGCATCATTGTGGACGTTCTGCCTCTTTTCCTATGCTTTAAATGCAATTCCAGTCTACCTCCTGAAATCGGTTTCCTGCAATTCTGCCCCGCTTTCAAGTCCTCTTGGCAGCCTTACTTCAGTATATTTTTGGACGATAGCTGTCATTTATAACTCTGCAGGTTTGTGAATTACAGTGCCCCTGAGCTCCTTTCTTCAACTCGCTTTCTCGTGAGCTGGCCGCAACACCGCAGGATGGCTTCAGGCCCTAATCTGGTTCCGGCACGGCACGCTGAGCCTTTGGTTAATTCCTCTTCCTGGTGGGAAATGAGAGTTAAATTTGCCCGTCCAGACACCTCCAGCTAGTCTGTCATTGGTTCTCCCTATTCCTGTTCATCTTCCGCAGAAATTGCAAACTGGGCCAAACAGGAGGTTAAAGGCACTGACTCTCCAAGTCGGGAGAGTGTTAGTAAAGCGTCTGGAATGTTGCACCCGAGTACCAGGGGACGAAAACTGACACATATTGGAACACGTCTCCCGATCACACGGTTGATCATACTCTGGGTTCCACATGCATGTTTTAGCTGAAGGAAGAATACCTTAAACCTGGACAGTTGAGACCCGTGGAATGGGTACCATGCAATATGACTTCAAAGGGTCTTCATTTGCTCACCGAACCTCTCCAATCCTATCACTGCTGCATTTATGCCCCTGTACACACACTTGATTCTCTTTCAGAGACATAGCAATCCATAGGTTTTAAGATACTTCCTAGTCAGGTACACTCTTAGGCATTTAATATGGGGTGTTGAGTCCATTTCGTTGAGCAAGGAGTAGCTCTTGTCTATTCCATATTTGGCTTAAGGAACTTTATCTGTGCTCATTTCAATCTCTGGTTTTATGCAGCACCCCAACTCACCTTTCCCCTTAAGCAAGCATAAGTTGGGTTTCTAAATTTGAGACCCTGTTCTGTTTTGTAATTCAGTTCCTGTGTAGCCAAGGTTACATTCCGTGTATTAGTGATATCTTATGATGTTTCTTTTCCTGTGTGACTTATTTCAGTTAGAATCATCGTACCTGAATCCACTCATTATGCTGCTACGGGCCTGATGACATAGATTTCATTGCTGAGTGATACTGCATTGTACGTAAGTACCACAACTTCTTTATCCATTTTTCACTTTCTGCGATATTGAACTTGTACCGTAAACCAGGTTCTTGTAAACAGAGCTGTCCCAACTTTTGGGGTGGCTGTGTCTTTTTGATTTTAATTTCCCTAAGCTATAGGACCATAAGTGGAAGTGCCCTAGGCTCTGTTGCTTTGTTTTTTAGATGTTTCAGGAAACACCATACACTTCTCCCGAGTGGCTGTTGGCAATTTACATCCCGCCCATCAGCATAACAAGGCTCCCAGTTCTCCATGGCCTGTCCTGCCTTTCTGGATTTTACACTTTTTTCAGATGGCCCTTTTGACCGGTGGGAAGTGAGACTTCATTGTAGTGCAGATTTCCTTTGCAAGCTTGCTTGGTTGGCCAAAAAGGGCGTATGCGTTTTTTCCTGAATATATTCAGGAAAAAACGCATACGCCCTTTTTGGCCAAGTGCATCATTGTGGACGTTCTGCCTCTTTTCCTATGCTTTAAATGCAATTCCAGTCTACCTCCTGAAATCGGTTTCCTGCAATTCTGCCCCGCTTTCAAGTCCTCTTGGCAGCCTTACTTCAGTATATTTTTGGACGATAGCTGTCATTTATAACTCTGCAGGTTTGTGAATTACAGTGCCCCTGAGCTCCTTTCTTCAACTCGCTTTCTCGTGAGCTGGCCGCAACACCGCAGGATGGCTTCAGGCCCTAATCTGGTTCCGGCACGGCACGCTGAGCCTTTGGTTAATTCCTCTTCCTGGTGGGAAATGAGAGTTAAATTTGCCCGTCCAGACACCTCCAGCTAGTCTGTCATTGGTTCTCCCTATTCCTGTTCATCTTCCGCAGAAATTGCAAACTGGGCCAAACAGGAGGTTAAAGGCACTGACTCTCCAAGTCGGGAGAGTGTTAGTAAAGCGTCTGGAATGTTGCACCCGAGTACCAGGGGACGAAAACTGACACATATTGGAACACGTCTCCCGATCACACGGTTGATCATACTCTGGGTTCCACATGCATGTTTTAGCTGAAGGAAGAATACCTTAAACCTGGACAGTTGAGACCCGTGGAATGGGTACCATGCAATATGACTTCAAAGGGTCTTCATTTGCTCACCGAACCTCTCCAATCCTATCACTGCTGCGTTTATGCCCCTGTACACACACTTGATTCTCTTTCAGAGACATAGCAATCCATAGGTTTTAAGATACTTCCTAGTCAGGTACACTCTTAGGCATTTAATATGGGGTGTTGAGTCCATTTCGTTGAGCAAGGAGTAGCTCTTGTCTATTCCATATTTGGCTTAAGGAACTTTATCTGTGCTCATTTCAATCTCTGGTTTTATGCAGCACCCCAACTCACCTTTCCCCTTAAGCAAGCATAAGTTGGGTTTCTAAATTTGAGACCCTGTTCTGTTTTGTAATTCAGTTCCTGTGTAGCCAAGGTTACATTCCGTGTATTAGTGATATCTTATGATGTTCCTTTTTCTGTGTGACTTATTTCAGTTAGAATCATCGTACCTGAATCCACTCATTATGCTGCTACGGGCCTGATGACATAGATTTCATTGCTGAGTGATATTGCATTGTACGTAAGTACCACAACTTCTTTATCCATTTTTCACTTTCTGCGATATTGAACTTGTACCGTAAACCAGGTTCTTGTAAACAGAGCCGTCCCAACCTTTGGGGTGGCTGTGTCTTTTGATTTTAATTTCCCTAAGCTATAGGACCATAAGTGGAAGTGCCCTAGGCTCTGTTGCTTTGTTTTTTAGATGTTTCAGGAAACACCATACACTTCTCCCGAGTGGCTGTTGGCAATTGACATCCCGCCCATCAGCATAACAAGGCTCCCAGTTCTCCATGGCCTGTCCTGCCTTTCTGGATTTTACACTTTTTTCAGATGGCCCTTTTGACCGGGGGGAAGTGAGACTTCATTGTAGTGCAGATTTCCTTTGCAAGCTTGCTTGGTTGGCCAAAAAGGGCGTATGCGTTTTTTCCTGAATATATTCAGGAAAAAACGCATACGCCCTTTTTGGCCAAGTGCATCATTGTGGACGTTCTGCCTCTTTTCCTATGCTTTAAATGCAATTCCAGTCTACCTCCTGAAATCGGTTTCCTGCAATTCTGCCCCGCTTTCAAGTCCTCTTGGCAGCCTTACTTCAGTATATTTTTGGACGATAGCTGTCATTTATAACTCTGCAGGTTTGTGAATTACAGTGCCCCTGAGCTCCTTTCTTCAACTCGCTTTCTCGTGAGCTGGCCGCAACACCGCAGGATGGCTTCAGGCCCTAATCTGGTTCCGGCACGGCACGCTGAGCCTTTGGTTAATTCCTCTTCCTGGTGGGAAATGAGAGTTAAATTTGCCCGTCCAGACACCTCCAGCTAGTCTGTCATTGGTTCTCCCTATTCCTGTTCATCTTCCGCAGAAATTGCAAACTGGGCCAAACAGGAGGTTAAAGGCACTGACTCTCCAAGTCGGGAGAGTGTTAGTAAAGCGTCTGGAATGTTGCACCCGAGTACCAGGGGACGAAAACTGAGACATATTGGAACACGTCTCCCGATCACACGGTTGATCATACTCTGGGTTCCACATGCATGTTTTAGCTGAAGGAAGAATACCTTAAACCTGGACAGTTGAGACCCGTGGAATGGGTACCATGCAATATGACTTCAAAGGGTCTTCATTTGCTCACCGAACCTCTCCAATCCTATCACTGCTGCGTTTATGCCCCTGCACACAAGCTTGATTCTCTTTCGGAGACATAGCAATCCATAGGTTTTAAGATACTTCCTAGTCAGGTACACTCTTAGGCATTTAATATGGGGTGTTGAGTCCATTTCGTTGAGCAAGGAGTAGCTCTTGTCTATTCCATATTTGGCTTAAGGAACTTTATCTGTGCTCATTTCAATCTCTGGTTTTATGCAGCACCCCAACTCACCTTTCCCCTTAAGCAAGCATAAGTTGGGTTTCTAAATTTGAGACCCTGTTCTGTTTTGTAATTCAGTTCCTGTGTAGCCAAGGTTACATTCCGTGTATTAGTGATATCTTATGATGTTTCTTTTTCTGTGTGACTTATTTCAGTTAGAATCATCGTACCTGAATCCACTCATTATGCTGCTACGGGCCTGATGACATAGATTTCATTGCTGAGTGATATTGCATTGTACGTAAGTACCACAACTTCTTTATCCATTTTTCACTTTCTGCGATATTGAACTTGTACCGTAAACCAGGTTCTTGTAAACAGAGCCGTCCCAACCTTTGGGGTGGCTGTGTCTTTTGATTTTAATTTCCCTAAGCTATAGGACCATAAGTGGAAGTGCCCTAGGCTCTGTTGCTTTGTTTTTTAGATGTTTCAGGAAACACCATACACTTCTCCCGAGTGGCTGTTGGCAATTTACATCCCGCCCATCAGCATAACAAGGCTCCCAGTTCTCCATGGCCTGTCCTGCCTTTCTGGATTTTACACTTTTTTCAGATGGCCCTTTTGACCGGGGGGAAGTGAGACTTCATTGTAGTGCAGATTTCCTTTGCAAGCTTGCTTGGTTGGCCAAAAAGGGCGTATGCGTTTTTTCCTGAATATATTCAGGAAAAAACGCATACGCCCTTTTTGGCCAAGTGCATCATTGTGGACGTTCTGCCTCTTTTCCTATGCTTTAAATGCAATTCCAGTCTACCTCCTGAAATCGGTTTCCTGCAATTCTGCCCCGCTTTCAAGTCCTCTTGGCAGCCTTACTTCAGTATATTTTTGGACGATAGCTGTCATTTATAACTCTGCAGGTTTGTGAATTACAGTGCCCCTGAGCTCCTTTCTTCAACTCGCTTTCTCGTGAGCTGGCCGCAACACCGCAGGATGGCTTCAGGCCCTAATCTGGTTCCGGCACGGCACGCTGAGCCTTTGGTTAATTCCTCTTCCTGGTGGGAAATGAGAGTTAAATTTGCCCGTCCAGACACCTCCAGCTAGTCTGTCATTGGTTCTCCCTATTCCTGTTCATCTTCCGCAGAAATTGCAAACTGGGCCAAACAGGAGGTTAAAGGCACTGACTCTCCAAGTCGGGAGAGTGTTAGTAAAGCGTCTGGAATGTTGCACCCGAGTACCAGGGGACGAAAACTGAGACATATTGGAACACGTCTCCCGATCACACGGTTGATCATACTCTGGGTTCCACATGCATGTTTTAGCTGAAGGAAGAATACCTTAAACCTGGAGAGTTGAGACCCGTGGAATGGGTACCATGCAATATGACTTCAAAGGGTCTTCATTTGCTCACCGAACCTCTCCAATCCTATCACTGCTGCGTTTATGCCCCTGCACACACGCTTGATTCTCTTTCGGAGACATAGCAATCCATAGGTTTTAAGATACTTCCTAGTCAGGTACACTCTTAGGCATTTAATATGGGGTGTTGAGTCCATTTCGTTGAGCAAGGAGTAGCTCTTGTCTATTCCATATTTGGCTTAAGGAACTTTATCTGTGCTCATTTCAATCTCTGGTTTTATGCAGCACCCCAACTCACCTTTCCCCTTAAGCAAGCATAAGTTGGGTTTCTAAATTTGAGACCCTGTTCTGTTTTGTAATTCAGTTCCTGTGTAGCCAAGGTTACATTCCGTGTATTAGTGATATCTTATGATGTTTCTTTTTCTGTGTGACTTATTTCAGTTAGAATCATCGTACCTGAATCCACTCATTATGCTGCTACGGGCCTGATGACATAGATTTCATTGCTGAGTGATATTGCATTGTACGTAAGTACCACAACTTCTTTATCCATTTTTCACTTTCTGCGATATTGAACTTGTACCGTAAACCAGGTTCTTGTAAACAGAGCCGTCCCAACCTTTGGGGTGGCTGTGTCTTTTGATTTTAATTTCCCTAAGCTATAGGACCATAAGTGGAAGTGCCCTAGGCTCTGTTGCTTTGTTTTTTAGATGTTTCAGGAAACACCATACACTTCTCCCGAGTGGCTGTTGGCAGTTTACATCCCGCCCATCAGCATAACAAGGCTCCCAGTTCTCCATGGCCTGTCCTGCCTTTCTGGATTTTACACTTTTTTCAGATGGCCCTTTTGACCGGGGGGAAGTGAGACTTCATTGTAGTGCAGATTTCCTTTGCAACCTTGCTTGGTTGGCCAAAAAGGGCGTATGCGTTTTTTCCTGAATATATTCAGGAAAAAACGCATACGCCCTTTTTGGCCAAGTGCATCATTGTGGACGTTCTGCCTCTTTTCCTATGCTTTAAATGCAATTCCAGTCTACCTCCTGAAATCGGTTTCCTGCAATTCTGCCCCGCTTTCAAGTCCTCTTGGCAGCCTTACTTCAGTATATTTTTGGACGATAGCTGTCATTTATAACTCTGCAGGTTTGTGAATTACAGTGCCCCTGAGCTCCTTTCTTCAAGTCGCTTTCTCGTGAGCTGGCCGCAACACCGCAGGATGGCTTCAGGCCCTAATCTGGTTCCGGCACGGCACGCTGAGCCTTTGGTTAATTCCTCTTCCTGGTGGGAAATGAGAGTTAAATTTGCCCGTCCAGACACCTCCAGCTAGTCTGTCATTGGTTCTCCCTATTCCTGTTCATCTTCCGCAGAAATTGCAAACTGGGCCAAACAGGAGGTTAAAGGCACTGACTCTCCAAGTCGGGAGAGTGTTAGTAAAGCGTCTGGAATGTTGCACCCGAGTACCAGGGGACGAAAACTGAGACATATTGGAACACGTCTCCCGATCACACGGTTGATCATACTCTGGGTTCCACATGCATGTTTTAGCTGAAGGAAGAATACCTTAAACCTGGAGAGTTGAGACCCGTGGAATGGGTACCATGCAATATGACTTCAAAGGGTCTTCATTTGCTCACCGAACCTCTCCAATCCTATCACTGCTGCGTTTATGCCCCTGCACACAAGCTTGATTCTCTTTCGGAGACATAGCAATCCATAGGTTTTAAGATACTTCCTAGTCAGGTACACTCTTAGGCATTTAATATGGGGTGTTGAGTCCATTTCGTTGAGCAAGGAGTAGCTCTTGTCTATTCCATATTTGGCTTAAGGAACTTTATCTGTGCTCATTTCAATCTCTGGTTTTATGCAGCACCCCAACTCACCTTTCCCCTTAAGCAAGCATAAGTTGGGTTTCTAAATTTGAGACCCTGTTCTGTTTTGTAATTCAGTTCCTGTGTAGCCAAGGTTACATTCCGTGTATTAGTGATATCTTATGATGTTTCTTTTTCTGTGTGACTTATTTCAGTTAGAATCATCGTACCTGAATCCACTCATTATGCTGCTACGGGCCTGATGACATAGATTTCATTGCTGAGTGATATTGCATTGTACGTAAGTACCACAACCTCTTTATCCATTTTTCACTTTCTGCGATATTGAACTTGTACCGTAAACCAGGTTCTTGTAAACAGAGCCATCCCAACCTTTGGGGTGGCTGTGTCTTTTGATTTTAATTTCCCTAAGCTATAGGACCATAAGTGGAAGTGCCCTAGGCTCTGTTGCTTTGTTTTTTAGATGTTTCAGGAAACACCATACACTTCTCCCGAGTGGCTGTTGGCAATTTACATCCCGCCCATCAGCATAACAAGGCTCCCAGTTCTCCATGGCCTGTCCTGCCTTTCTGGATTTTACACTTTTTTCAGATGGCCCTTTTGACCGGGGGGAAGTGAGACTTCATTGTAGTGCAGATTTCCTTTGCAAGCTTGCTTGGTTGGCCAAAAAGGGCGTATGCGTTTTTTCCTGAATATATTCAGGAAAAAACGCATACGCCCTTTTTGGCCAAGTGCATCATTGTGGACGTTCTGCCTCTTTTCCTATGCTTTCAATGCAATTCCAGTCTACCTCCTGAAATCGGTTTCCTGCAATTCTGCCCCGCTTTCAAGTCCTCTTGGCAGCCTTACTTCAGTATATTTTTGGACGATAGCTGTCATTTATAACTCTGCAGGTTTGTGAATTACAGTGCCCCTGAGCTCCTTTCTTCAACTCGCTTTCTCGTGAGCTGGCCGCAACACCGCAGGATGGCTTCAGGCCCTAATCTGGTTCCGGCACGGCACGCTGAGCCTTTGGTTAATTCCTCTTCCTGGTGGGAAATGAGAGTTAAATTTGCCCGTCCAGACACCTCCAGCTAGTCTGTCATTGGTTCTCCCTATTCCTGTTCATCTTCCACAGAAATTGCAAACTGGGCCAAACAGGAGGTTAAAGGCACTGACTCTCCAAGTCGGGAGAGTGTTAGTAAAGCGTCTGGAATGTTGCACCCGAGTACCAGGGGACGAAAACTGACACATATTGGAACACGTCTCCCGATCACACGGTTGATCATACTCTGGGTTCCACATGCATGTTTTAGCTGAAGGAAGAATACCTTAAACCTGGACAGTTGAGACCCGTGGAATGGGTACCATGCAATATGACTTCAAAGGGTCTTCATTTGCTCACCGAACCTCTCCAATCCTATCACTGCTGCGTTTATGCCCCTGCACACACGCTTGATTCTCTTTCGGAGACATAGCAATCCATAGGTTTTAAGATACTTCCTAGTCAGGTACACTCTTAGGCATTTAATATGGGGTGTTGAGTCCATTTCGTTGAGCAAGGAGTAGCTCTTGTCTATTCCATATTTGGCTTAAGGAACTTTATCTGTGCTCATTTCAATCTCTGGTTTTATGCAGCACCCCAACTCACCTTTCCCCTTAAGCAAGCATAAGTTGGGTTTCTAAATTTGAGACCCTGTTCTGTTTTGTAATTCAGTTCCTGTGTAGCCAAGGTTACATTCCGTGTATTAGTGATATCTTATGATGTTTCTTTTTCTGTGTGACTTATTTCAGTTAGAATCATCGTACCTGAATCCACTCATTATGCTGCTACGGGCCTGATGACATAGATTTCATTGCTGAGTGATATTGCATTGTACGTACGTACCACAACTTCTTTATCCATTTTTCACTTTCTGCGATATTGAACTTGTACCGTAAACCAGGTTCTTGTAAACAGAGCCGTCCCAACCTTTGGGGTGGCTGTGTCTTTTTTATTTTAATTTCCCTAAGCTATAGGACCATAAGTGGAAGTGCCCTAGGCTCTGTTGCTTTGTTTTTTAGATGTTTCAGGAAACACCATACACTTCTCCCGAGTGGCTGTTGGCAATTTACATCCCGCCCATCAGCATAACAAGGCTCCCAGTTCTCCATGGCCTGTCCTGCCTTTCTGGATTTTACACTTTTTTCAGATGGCCCTTTTGACCGGGGGGAAGTGAGACTTCATTGTAGTGCAGATTTCCTTTGCAAGCTTGCTTGGTTGGCCAAAAAGGGCGTATGCGTTTTTTCCTGAATATATTCAGGAAAAAACGCATACGCCCTTTTTGGCCAAGTGCATCATTGTGGACGTTCTGCCTCTTTTCCTATGCTTTAAATGCAATTCCAGTCTACCTCCTGAAATCGGTTTCCTGCAATTCTGCCCCGCTTTCAAGTCCTCTTGGCAGCCTTACTTCAGTATATTTTTGGACGATAGCTGTCATTTATAACTCTGCAGGTTTGTGAATTACAGTGCCCCTGAGCTCCTTTCTTCAACTCGCTTTCTCGTGAGCTGGCCGCAACACCGCAGGATGGCTTCAGGCCCTAATCTGGTTCCGGCACGGCACGCTGAGCCTTTGGTTAATTCCTCTTCCTGGTGGGAAATGAGAGTTAAATTTGCCCGTCCAGACACCTCCAGCTAGTCTGTCATTGGTTCTCCCTATTCCTGTTCATCTTCCGCAGAAATTGCAAACTGGGCCAAACAGGAGGTTAAAGGCACTGACTCTCCAAGTCGGGAGAGTGTTAGTAAAGCGTCTGGAATGTTGCACCCGAGTACCAGGGGACGAAAACTGACACATATTGGAACACGTCTCCCGATCACACGGTTGATCATACTCTGGGTTCCACATGCATGTTTTAGCTGAAGGAAGAATACCTTAAACCTGGACAGTTGAGACCCGTGGAATGGGTACCATGCAATATGACTTCAAAGGGTCTTCATTTGCTCACCGAACCTCTCCAATCCTATCACTGTTGCGTTTATGCCCCTGTACACACACGTGATTCTCTTTCAGAGACATAGCAATCCATAGGTTTTAAGATACTTCCTAGTCAGATACACTCTTAGGCATTTAACATGGGGTGTTGAGTCCATTTCGTTGAGCAAGGAGTAGCTCTTGTCTATTCCATATTTGGCTTAAGGAACTTTATCTGTGCTCATTTCAATCTCTGGTTTTATGCAGCACCCCAACTCACCTTTCCCCTTAAGCAAGCATAAGTTGGGTTTCTAAATTTGAGACCCTGTTCTGTTTTGTAATTCAGTTCCTGTGTAGCCAAGGTTACATTCCGTGTATTAGTGATATCTTATGATGTTTCATTTTCTGTGTGACTTATTTCAGTTAGAATCATCGTACCTGAATCCACTCATTATGCTGCTACGGGCCTGATGACATAGATTTCATTGCTGAGTGATACTGCATTGTACGTAAGTACCACAACTTCTTTATCCATTTTTCACTTTCTGCGATATTTTACTTGTACCGTAAACCAGGTTCTTGTAAACAGAGCCGTCCCAACCTTTGGGGTGGCTGTGTCTTTTGATTTTAATTTCCCTAAGCTATAGGACCATAAGTGGAAGTGCCCTAGGCTCTGTTGCTTTGTTTTTTAGATGTTTCAGGAAACACCATACACTTCTCCCGAGTGGCTGTTGGCAATTTACATCCCGCCCATCAGCATAACAAGGCTCCCAGTTCTCCATGGCCTGTCCTGCCTTTCTGGATTTTACACTTTTTTCAGATGGCCCTTTTGACCGGGGGGAAGTGAGACTTCATTGTAGTGCAGATTTCCTTTGCAAGCTTGCTTGGTTGGCCAAATAGGGCGTATGCGTTTTTTCCTGAATATATTCAGGAAAAAACGCATACGCCCTTTTTGGCCAAGTGCATCATTGTGGACGTTCTGCCTCTTTTCCTATGCTTTAAATGCAATTCCAGTCTACCTCCTGAAATCGGTTTCCTGCAATTCTGCCCCGCTTTCAAGTCCTCTTGGCAGCCTTACTTCAGTATATTTTTGGACGATAGCTGTCATTTATAACTCTGCAGGTTTGTGAATTACAGTGCCCCTGAGCTCCTTTCTTCAACTCGCTTTCTCGTGAGCTGGCCGCAACACCGCAGGATGGCTTCAGGCCCTAATCTGGTTCCGGCACGGCACGCTGAGCCTTTGGTTAATTCCTCTTCCTGGTGGGAAATGAGAGTTAAATTTGCCCGTCCAGACACCTCCATCTAGTCTGTCATTGGTTCTCCCTATTCCTGTTCATCTTCCACAGAAATTGCAAACTGGGCCAAAGAGGAGGTTAAAGGCACTGACTCTCCAAGTCGGGAGAGTGTTAGTAAAGCGTCTGGAATGTTGCACCCGAGTACCAGGGGACGAAAACTGAGACATATTGGAACACGTCTCCCGATCACACGGTTGATCATACTCTGGGTTCCACATGCATGTTTTAGCTGAAGGAAGAATACCTTAAACCTGGAGAGTTGAGACCCGTGGAATGGGTACCATGCAATATGACTTCAAAGGGTCTTCATTTGCTCACCGAACCTCTCCAATCCTATCACTGCTGCGTTTATGCCCCTGTACACACACTTGATTCTCTTTCAGAGACATAGCAATCCATAGGTTTTAAGATACTTCCTAGTCAGGTACACTCTTAGGCATTTAATATGGGGTGTTGAGTCCATTTCGTTGAGCAAGGAGTAGCTCTTGTCTATTCCATATTTGGCTTAAGGAACTTTATCTGTGCTCATTTCAATCTCTGGTTTTATGCAGCACCCCAACTCACCTTTCCCCTTAAGCAAGCATAAGTTGGGTTTCTAAATTTGAGACCCTGTTCTGTTTTGTAATTCAGTTCCTGTGTAGCCAAGGTTACATTCCGTGTATTAGTGATATCTTATGATGTTTCTTTTCCTGTGTGACTTATTTCAGTTAGAATCATCGTACCTGAATCCACTCATTATGCTGCTACGGGCCTGATGACATAGATTTCATTGCTGAGTGATACTGCATTGTACGTAAGTACCACAACTTCTTTATCCATTTTTCACTTTCTGCGATATTGAACTTGTACCGTAAACCAGGTTCTTGTAAACAGAGCCGTCCCAACATTTGGGGTGGCTGTGTCTTTTTGATTTTAATTTCCCTAAGCTATAGGACCATAAGTGGAAGTGCCCTAGGCTCTGTTGCTTTGTTTTTTAGATGTTTCAGGAAACACCATACACTTCTCCCGAGTGGCTGTTGGCAATTTACATCCCGCCCATCAGCATAACAAGGCTCCCAGTTCTCCATGGCCTGTCCTGCCTTTCTGGATTTTACACTTTTTTCAGATGGCCCTTTTGACCGGGGGGAAGTGAGACTTCATTGTAGTGCAGATTTCCTTTGCAAGCTTGCTTGGTTGGCCAAAAAGGGCGTATGCGTTTTTTCCTGAATATATTCAGGAAAAAACGCATACGCCCTTTTTGGCCAAGTGCATCATTGTGGACGTTCTGCCTCTTTTCCTATGCTTTAAATGCAATTCCAGTCTACCTCCTGAAATCGGTTTCCTGCAATTCTGCCCCGCTTTCAAGTCCTCTTGGCAGCCTTACTTCAGTATATATTTGGACAATAGCTGTCATTTATAACTCTGCAGGTTTGTGAATTACAGTGCCCCTGAGCTCCTTTCTTCAACTCGCTTTCTCGTGAGCTGGCCGCAACACCGCAGGATGGCTTCAGGCCCTAATCTGGTTCCGGCACGGCACGCTGAGCCTTTGGTTAATTCCTCTTCCTGGTGGGAAATGAGAGTTAAATTTGCCCGTCCAGACACCTCCAGCTAGTCTGTCATTGGTTCTCCCTATTCCTGTTCATCTTCCGCAGAAATTGCAAACTGGGCCAAAGAGGAGGTTAAAGGCACTGACTCTCCAAGTCGGGAGAGTGTTAGTAAAGCGTCTGGAATGTTGCACCCGAGTACCAGGGGACGAAAACTGAGACATATTGGAACACGTCTCCCGATCACACGGTTGATCATACTCTGGGTTCCACATGCATGTTTTAGCTGAAGGAAGAATACCTTAAACCTGGAGAGTTGAGACCCGTGGAATGGGTACCATGCAATATGACTTCAAAGGGTCTTCATTTGCTCACCGAACCTCTCCAATCCTATCACTGCTGCGTTTATGCCCCTGTACACACACTTGATTCTCTTTCAGAGACATAGCAATCCATAGGTTTTAAGATACTTCCTAGTCAGGTACACTCTTAGGCATTTAATATGGGGTGTTGAGTCCATTTCCTTGAGCAAGGAGTAGCTCTTGTCTATTCCATATTTGGCTTAAGGAACTTTATCTGTGCTCATTTCAATCTCTGGTTTTATGCAGCACCCCAACTCACCTTTCCCCTTAAGCAAGCATAAGTTGGGTTTCTAAATTTGAGACCCTGTTCTGTTTTGTAATTCAGTTCCTGTGTAGCCAAGGTTACATTCCGTGTATTAGTGATATCTTATGATGTTTCTTTTCCTGTGTGACTTATTTCAGTTAGAATCATCGTACCTGAATCCACTCATTATGCTGCTACGGGCCTGATGACATAGATTTCATTGCTGAGTGATACTGCATTGTACGTAAGTACCACAACTTCTTTATCCATTTTTCACTTTCTGCGATATTGAACTTGTACCGTAAACCAGGTTCTTGTAAACAGAGCCGTCCCAACCTTTGGGGTGGCTGTGTCTTTTTGATTTTAATTTCCCTAAGCTATAGGACCATAAGTGGAAGTGCCCTAGGCTCTGTTGCTTTGTTTTTTAGATGTTTCAGGAAACACCATACACTTCTCCCGAGTGGCTGTTGGCAATTTACATCCCGCCCATCAGCATAACAAGGCTCCCAGTTCTCCATGGCCTGTCCTGCCTTTCTGGATTTTACACTTTTTTCAGATGGCCCTTTTGACCGGGGGGAAGTGAGACTTCATTGTAGTGCAGATTTCCTTTGCAAGCTTGCTTGGTTGGCCAAAAAGGGCGTATGCGTTTTTTCCTGAATATATTCAGGAAAAAACGCATACGCCCTTTTTGGCCAAGTGCATCATTGTGGACGTTCTGCCTCTTTTCCTATGCTTTAAATGCAATTCCAGTCTACCTCCTGAAATCGGTTTCCTGCAATTCTGCCCCGCTTTCAAGTCCTCTTGGCAGCCTTACTTCAGTATATATTTGGACGATAGCTGTCATTTATAACTCTGCAGGTTTGTGAATTACAGTGCCCCTGAGCTCCTTTCTTCAACTCGCTTTCTCGTGAGCTGGCCGCAACACCGCAGGATGGCTTCAGGCCCTAATCTGGTTCCGGCACGGCACGCTGAGCCTTTGGTTAATTCCTCTTCCTGGTGGGAAATGAGAGTTAAATTTGCCCGTCCAGACACCTCCAGCTAGTCTGTCATTGGTTCTCCCTATTCCTGTTCATCTTCCGCAGAAATTGCAAACTGGGCCAAACAGGAGGTTAAAGGCACTGACTCTCCAAGTCGGGAGAGTGTTAGTAAAGCGTCTGGAATGTTGCACCCGAGTACCAGGGGACGAAAACTGACACATATTGGAACACGTCTCCCGATCACACGGTTGATCATACTCTGGGTTCCACATGCATGTTTTAGCTGAAGGAAGAATACCTTAAACCTGGAGAGTTGAGACCCGTGGAATGGGTACCATGCAATATGACTTCAAAGGGTCTTCATTTGCTCACCGAACCTCTCCAATCCTATCACTGCTGCGTTTATGCCCCTGTACACACACTTGATTCTCTTTCAGAGACATAGCAATCCATAGGTTTTAAGATACTTCCTAGTCAGGTACACTCTTAGGCATTTAATATGGGGTGTTGAGTCCATTTCCTTGAGCAA
This sequence comes from Lagenorhynchus albirostris, assembly GCF_949774975.1. Lineage (NCBI taxonomy): Eukaryota > Metazoa > Chordata > Mammalia > Artiodactyla > Delphinidae > Lagenorhynchus > Lagenorhynchus albirostris. The sequence goes on along the minus strand of NW_026783446.1, from coordinate 432,971 downwards.
GGAGTAGCTCTTGTCTATTCCATATTTGCCTTAAGGAACTTTATCTGTGCTCATTTCAATCTCTGGTTTTATGCAGCACCCCAACTCACCTTTCCCCTTAAGCAAGCATAAGTTGGGTTTCTAAATTTGAGACCCTGTTCTGTTTTGTAATTCAGTTCCTGTGTAGCCAAGGTTACATTCCGTGTATTAGTGATATCTTATGATGTTTCTTTTCCTGTGTGACTTATTTCAGTTAGAATCATCGTACCTGAATCCACTCATTATGCTGCTACGGGCCTGATGACATAGATTTCATTGCTGAGTGATACTGCATTGTACGTAAGTACCACAACTTCTTTATCCATTTTTCACTTTCTGCGATATTGAACTTGTACCGTAAACCAGGTTCTTGTAAACAGAGCCGTCCCAACCTTTGGGGTGGCTGTGTCTTTTTGATTTTAATTTCCCTAAGCTATAGGACCATAAGTGGAAGTGCCCTAGGCTCTGTTGCTTTGTTTTTTAGATGTTTCAGGAAACACCATACACTTCTCCCGAGTGGCTGTTGGCAATTTACATCCCGCCCATCAGCATAACAAGGCTCCCAGTTCTCCATGGCCTGTCCTGCCTTTCTGGATTTTACACTTTTTTCAGATGGCCCTTTTGACCGGGGGGAAGTGAGACTTCATTGTAGTGCAGATTTCCTTTGCAACCTTGCTTGGTTGGCCAAAAAGGGCGTATGCGTTTTTTCCTGAATATATTCAGGAAAAAACGCATACGCCCTTTTTGGCCAAGTGCATCATTGTGGACGTTCTGCCTCTTTTCCTATGCTTTAAATGCAATTCCAGTCTACCTCCTGAAATCGGTTTCCTGCAATTCTGCCCCGCTTTCAAGTCCTCTTGGCAGCCTTACTTCAGTATATTTTTGGACGATAGCTGTCATTTATAACTCTGCAGGTTTGTGAATTACAGTGCCCCTGAGCTCCTTTCTTCAACTCGCTTTCTCGTGAGCTGGCCGCAACACCGCAGGATGGCTTCAGGCCCTAATCTGGTTCCGGCACGGCACGCTGAGCCTTTGGTTAATTCCTCTTCCTGGTGGGAAATGAGAGTTAAATTTGCCCGTCCAGACACCTCCAGCTAGTCTGTCATTGGTTCTCCCTATTCCTGTTCATCTTCCGCAGAAATTGCAAACTGGGCCAAACAGGAGGTTAAAGGCACTGACTCTCCAAGTCGGGAGAGTGTTAGTAAAGCGTCTGGAATGTTGCACCCGAGTACCAGGGGACGAAAACTGACACATATTGGAACACGTCTCCCGATCACACGGTTGATCATACTCTGGGTTCCACATGCATGTTTTAGCTGAAGGAAGAATACGTTAAAACTGGAGAGTTGAGACCCGTGGAATGGGTACCATGCAATATGACTTCAAAGGGTCTTCATTTGCTCACCGAACCTCTCCAATCCTATCACTGCTGCGTTTATGCCCCTGTACACACACTTGATTCTCTTTCAGAGACATAGCAATCCATAGGTTTTAAGATACTTCCTAGTCAGGTACACTCTTAGGCATTTAATATGGGGTGTTGAGTCCATTTCGTTGAGCAAGGAGTAGCTCTTGTCTATTCCATATTTGGCTTAAGGAACTTTATCTGTGCTCATTTCAATCTCTGGTTTTATGCAGCACCCCAACTCACCTTTCCCCTTAAGCAAGCATAAGTTGGGTTTCTAAATTTGAGACCCTGTTCTGTTTTGTAATTCAGTTCCTGTGTAGCCAAGGTTACATTCCGTGTATTAGTGATATCTTATGATGTTTCTTTTCCTGTGTGACTTATTTCAGTTAGAATCATCGTACCTGAATCCACTCATTATGCTGCTACGGGCCTGATGACATAGATTTCATTGCTGAGTGATACTGCATTGTACGTAAGTACCACAACTTCTTTATCCATTGTTCACTTTCTGCGATATTGAACTTGTACCGTAAACCAGGTTCTTGTAAACAGAGCCGTCCCAACCTTTGGGGTGGCTGTGTCTTTTTGATTTTATTTCCCTAAGCTATAGGACCATAAGTGGAAGTGCCCTAGGCTCTGTTGCTTTGTTTTTTAGATGTTTCAGGAAACACCATACACTTCTCCCGAGTGGCTGTTGGCAATTGACATCCCGCCCATCAGCATAACAAGGCTCCCAGTTCTCCATGGCCTGTCCTGCCTTTCTGGATTTTACACTTTTTTCAGATAGCCCTTTTGACCGGGGGGAAGTGAGACTTCATTGTAGTGCAGATTTCCTTTGCAAGCTTGCTTGGTTGGCCAAAAAGGGCGTATGCGTTTTTTCCTGAATATATTCAGGAAAAAACGCATACGCCCTTTTTGGCCAAGTGCATCATTGTGGACGTTCTGCCTCTTTTCCTATGCTTTAAATGCAATTCCAGTCTACCTCCTGAAATCGGTTTCCTGCAATTCTGCCCCGCTTTCAAGTCCTCTTGGCAGCCTTACTTCAGTATATTTTTGGACGATAGCTGTCATTTATAACTCTGCAGGTTTGTGTATTACAGTGCCCCTGAGCTCCTTTCTTCAAGTCGCTTTCTCGTGAGCTGGCCGCAACACCGCAGGATGGCTTCAGGCCCTAATCTGGTTCCGGCACGGCACGCTGAGCCTTTGGTTAATTCCTCTTCCTGGTGGGAAATGAGAGTTAAATTTGCCCGTCCAGACACCTCCAGCTAGTCTGTCATTGGTTCTCCCTATTCCTGTTCATCTTCCGCAGAAATTGCAAACTGGGCCAAACAGGAGGTTAAAGGCACTGACTCTCCAAGTCGGGAGAGTGTTAGTAAAGCGTCTGGAATGTTGCACCCGAGTACCAGGGGACGAAAACTGACACATATTGGAACACGTCTCCCGATCACACGGTTGATCATACTCTGGGTTCCACATGCATGTTTTAGCTGAAGGAAGAATACCTTAAACCTGGAGAGTTGAGACCCGTGGAATGGGTACCATGCAATATGACTTCAAAGGGTCTTCATTTGCTCACCGAACCTCTCCAATCCTATCACTGCTGCGTTTATGCCCCTGTACACACACTTGATTCTCTTTCAGAGACATAGCAATCCATAGGTTTTAAGATACTTCCTAGTCAGGTACACTCTTAGGCATTTAATATGGGGTGTTGAGTCCATTTCCTTGAGCAAGGAGTAGCTCTTGTCTATTCCATATTTGGCTTAAGGAACTTTATCTGTGCTCATTTCAATCTCTGGTTTTATGCAGCACCCCAACTCACCTTTCCCCTTAAGCAAGCATAAGTTGGGTTTCTAAATTTGAGACCCTGTTCTGTTTTGTAATTCAGTTCCTGTGTAGCCAAGGTTACATTCCGTGTATTAGTGATATCTTATGATGTTTCTTTTCCTGTGTGACTTATTTCAGTTAGAATCATCGTACCTGAATCCACTCATTATGCTGCTACGGGCCTGATGACATAGATTTCATTGCTGAGTGATACTGCATTGTACGTAAGTACCACAACTTCTTTATCCATTGTTCACTTTCTGCGATATTGAACTTGTACCGTAAACCAGGTTCTTGTAAACAGAGCCGTCCCAACCTTTGGGGTGGCTGTGTCTTTTTGATTTTAATTTCCCTAAGCTATAGGACCATAAGTGGAAGTGCCCTAGGCTCTGTTGCTTTGTTTTTTAGATGTTTCAGGAAACACCATACACTTCTCCCGAGTGGCTGTTGGCAATTGACATCCCACCCATCAGCATAACATTCTCCCAGTCCTCCATGGCCTGTCCTGCCTTTCTGGATTTAAACTTTTTTCAGATGGCCCTTTTGACCGGGGGGAAGTGAGACTTCATTGTAGTGCAGATTTCCTTTGCAAGCTTGCTTGGTTGGCCAAAAAGGGCGTATGCGTTTTTTCCTGAATATATTCAGGAAAAAACGCATACGCCCTTTTTGGCCAAGTGCATCATTGTGGACGTTCTGCCTCTTTTCCTATGCTTTAAATGCAATTCCAGTCTACCTCCTGAAATCGGTTTCCTGCAAGTCTGCCCCGCTTTCAAGTCCTCTTGGCAGCCTTACTTCAGTATATTTTTGGACGATAGCTGTCATTTATAACTCTGCAGGTTTGTGAATTACAGTGCCCCTGAGCTCCTTTCTTCAACTCGCTTTCTCGTGAGCTGGCCGCAACACCGCAGGATGGCTTCAGGCCCTAATCTGGTTCCGGCACGGCACGCTGAGCCTTTGGTTAATTCCTCTTCCTGGTGGGAAATGAGAGTTAAATTTGCCCGTCCAGACACCTCCAGCTAGTCTCTCATTCGTTCTCCCTATTCCTGTTCATCTTCCGCAGAAATTGCAAACTGGGCCATCAGGAGGTTAAAGGCGCTGACTCTCCAAGTCGGGAGAGTGTTAGTAAAGCGTCTGGAATGTTGCACCCGAGTACCAGGGGACGAAAACTGAGACATATTGGAACACGTCTCCCGATCACATGGTTGATCATACTCTGGGTTCCACATGCATGTTTTAGCTGAAGGAAGAATACCTTAAACCTGGAGAGTTGAGACCCGTGGAATGGGTACCATGCAATATGACTTCAAAGGGTCTTCATTTGCTCACCGAACCTCTCCAATCCTATCACTGCTGCGTTTATGCCCCTGTACACACACTTGATTCTCTTTCAGAGACATAGCAATCCATAGGTTTTAAGATACTTCCTAGTCAGGTACACTCTTAGGCATTTAATATGGGGTGTTGAGTCCATTTCCTTGAGCAAGGAGTAGCTCTTGTCTATTCCATATTTGGCTTAAGGAACTTTATCTGTGCTCATTTCAATCTCTGGTTTTATGCAGCACCCCAACTCACCTTTCCCCTTAAGCAAGCATAAGTTGGGTTTCTAAATTTGAGACCCTGTTCTGTTTTGTAATTCAGTTCCTGTGTAGCCAAGGTTACATTCCGTGTATTAGTGATATCTTATGATGTTTCTTTTCCTGTGTGACTTATTTCAGTTAGAATCATCGTACCTGAATCCACTCATTATGCTGCTACGGGCCTGATGACATAGATTTCATTGCTGAGTGATATTGCATTGTACGTAAGTACCACAACTTCTTTATCCATTTTTCACTTTCTGCGATATTGAACTTGTACCGTAAACCAGGTTCTTGTAAACAGAGCCGTCCCAACCTTTGGGGTGGCTGTGTCTTTTGATTTTAATTTCCCTAAGCTATAGGACCATAAGTGGAAGTGCCCTAGGCTCTGTTGCTTTGTTTTTTAGATGTTTCAGGAAACACCATACACTTCTCCCGAGTGGCTGTTGGCAATTGACATCCCGCCCATCAGCATAACAAGGCTCCCAGTTCTCCATGGCCTGTCCTGCCTTTCTGGATTTTACACTTTTTTCAGATGGCCCTTTTGACCGGGGGGAAGTGAGACTTCATTGTAGTGCAGATTTCCTTTGCAAGCTTGCTTGGTTGGCCAAAAAGGGCGTATGCGTTTTTTCCTGAATATATTCAGGAAAAAACGCATACGCCCTTTTTGGCCAAGTGCATCATTGTGGACGTTCTGCCTCTTTTCCTATGCTTTAAATGCAATTCCAGTCTACCTCCTGAAATCGGTTTCCTGCAATTCTGCCCCGCTTTCAAGTCCTCTTGGCAGCCTTACTTCAGTATATTTTTGGACGATAGCTGTCATTTATAACTCTGCAGGTTTGTGAATTACAGTGCCCCTGAGCTCCTTTCTTCAACTCGCTTTCTCGTGAGCTGGCCGCAACACCGCAGGATGGCTTCAGGCCCTAATCTGGTTCCGGCACGGCACGCTGAGCCTTTGGTTAATTCCTCTTCCTGGTGGGAAATGAGAGTTAAATTTGCCCGTCCAGACACCTCCAGCTAGTCTGTCATTGGTTCTCCCTATTCCTGTTCATCTTCCGCAGAAATTGCAAACTGGGCCAAACAGGAGGTTAAAGGCACTGACTCTCCAAGTCGGGAGAGTGTTAGTAAAGCGTCTGGAATGTTGCACCCGAGTACCAGGGGACGAAAACTGACACATATTGGAACACGTCTCCCGATCACACGGTTGATCATACTCTGGGTTCCACATGCATGTTTTAGCTGAAGGAAGAATACGTTAAACCTGGAGAGTTGAGACCCGTGGAATGGGTACCATGCAATATGACTTCAAAGGGTCTTCATTTGCTCACCGAACCTCTCCAATCCTATCACTGCTGCGTTTATGCCCCTGTACCCACACTTGATTCTCTTTCAGAGACATAGCAATCCATAGGTTTTAAGATACTTCCTAGTCAGGTACACTCTTAGGCATTTAATATGGGGTGTTGAGTCCATTTCGTTGAGCAAGGAGTAGCTCTTGTCTATTCCATATTTGGCTTAAGGAACTTTATCTGTGCTCATTTCAATCTCTGGTTTTATGCAGCACCCCAACTCACCTTTCCCCTTAAGCAAGCATAAGTTGGGTTTCTAAATTTGAGACCCTGTTCTGTTTTGTAATTCAGTTCCTGTGTAGCCAAGGTTACATTCCGTGTATTAGTGATATCTTATGATGTTTCTTTTCCTGTGTGACTTATTTCAGTTAGAATCATCGTACCTGAATCCACTCATTATGCTGCTACGGGCCTGATGACATAGATTTCATTGCTGAGTGATACTGCATTGTACGTAAGTACCACAACTTCTTTATCCATTGTTCACTTTCTGCGATATTGAACTTGTACCGTAAACCAGGTTCTTGTAAACAGAGCCGTCCCAACCTTTGGGGTGGCTGTGTCTTTTTGATTTTAATTTCCCTAAGCTATAGGACCATAAGTGGAAGTGCCCTAGGCTCTGTTGCTTTGTTTTTTAGATGTTTCAGGAAACACCATACACTTCTCCCGAGTGGCTGTTGGCAATTGACATCCCGCCCATCAGCATAACAAGGCTCCCAGTTCTCCATGGCCTGTCCTGCCTTTCTGGATTTTACACTTTTTTCAGATGGCCCTTTTGACCGGGGGGAAGTGAGACTTCATTGTAGTGCAGATTTCCTTTGCAAGCTTGCTTGGTTGGCCAAAAAGGGCGTATGCGTTTTTTCCTGAATATATTCAGGAAAAAACGCATACGCCCTTTTTGGCCAAGTGCATCATTGTGGACGTTCTGCCTCTTTTCCTATGCTTTCAATGCAATTCCAGTCTACCTCCTGAAATCGGTTTCCTGCAATTCTGCCCCGCTTTCAAGTCCTCTTGGCAGCCTTACTTCAGTATATTTTTGGACGATAGCTGTCATTTATAACTCTGCAGGTTTGTGAATTACAGTGCCCCTGAGCTCCTTTCTTCAACTCGCTTTCTCGTGAGCTGGCCGCAACACCGCAGGATGGCTTCAGGCCCTAATCTGGTTCCGGCACGGCACGCTGAGCCTTTGGTTAATTCCTCTTCCTGGTGGGAAATGAGAGTTAAATTTGCCCGTCCAGACACCTCCAGCTAGTCTGTCATTGGTTCTCCCTATTCCTGTTCATCTTCCGCAGAAATTGCAAACTGGGCCAAACAGGAGGTTAAAGGCACTGACTCTCCAAGTCGGGAGAGTGTTAGTAAAGCGTCTGGAATGTTGCACCCGAGTACCAGGGGACGAAAACTGAGACATATTGGGACACGTCTCCCGATCACACGGTTGATCATACTCTGGGTTCCACATGCATGTTTTAGCTGAAGGAAGAATACCTTAACCCTGGAGAGTTGAGACCCGTGGAATGGGTACCATGCAATATGACTTCAAAGGGTCTTCATTTGCTCACCGAACCTCTCCAATCCTATCACTGCTGCGTTTATGCCCCTGTACACACACTTGATTCTCTTTCAGAGACATAGCAATCCATAGGTTTTAAGATACTTCCTAGTCAGGTACACTCTTAGGCATTTAATATGGGGTGTTGAGTCCATTTCGTTGAGCAAGGAGTAGCTCTTGTCTATTCCATATTTGGCTTAAGGAACTTTATCTGTGCTCATTTCAATCTCTGGTTTTATGCAGCACCCCAACTCACCTTTCCCCTTAAGCAAGCATAAGTTGGGTTTCTAAATTTGAGACCCTGTTCTGTTTTGTAATTCAGTTCCTGTGTAGCCAAGGTTACATTCCGTGTATTAGTGATATCTTTTGATGTTTCTTTTCCTGTGTGACTTATTTCAGTTAGAATCATCATACCTGAATCCACTCATTATGTTGCTACGGGCCTGATGACATAGATTTCATTGCTGAGTGATACTGCATTGTACGTAAGTACCACAACTTCTTTATCCATTTTTCACTTTCTGTGATATTGAACTTGTACCGTAAACCAGGTTCTTGCAAACAGAGCCGTCCCAACCTTTGGGGTGGCTGTGTCTTTTGATTTTAATTTCCCAAAGCTATAGGACCATAAGTGGAAGTGCCCTAGGCTCTGTTGCTTTGTTTTTTAGATGTTTCAGGAAACACCATACACTTCTCCCGAGTGGCTGTTGGCAATTTACATCCCACCCATCAGCATAACATTCTCCCAGTCCTCCATGGCCTGTCCTGCCTTTCTGGATTTTACACTTTTTTCAGATGGCCCTTTTGACCGGGGGGAAGTGAGACTTCTTTGTAGTGCAGATTTCCTTTGCAAGCTTGCTTGGTTGGCCAAAAAGGGCGTATGCGTTTTTTCCTGAATATATTCAGGAAAAAACGCATACGCCCTTTTTGGCCAAGTGCATCATTGTGGACGTTCTGCCTCTTTTCCTATGCTTTCAATGCAATTCCAGTCTACCTCCTGAAATCGGTTTCCTGCAATTCTGCCCCGCTTTCAAGTCCTCTTGGCAGCCTTACTTCAGTATATTTTTGGACGATAGCTGTCATTTATAACTCTGCAGGTTTGTGAATTACAGTGCCCCTGAGCTCCTTTCTTCAACTCGCTTTCTCGTGAGCTGGCCGCAACACCGCAGGATGGCTTCAGGCCCTAATCTGGTTCCGGCACGGCACGCTGAGCCTTTGGTTAATTCCTCTTCCTGGTGGGAAATGAGAGTTAAATTTGCCCGTCCAGACACCTCCAGCTAGTCTCTCATTCGTTCTCCCTATTCCTGTTCATCTTCCGCAGAAATTGCAAACTGGGCCATCAGGAGGTTAAAGGCGCTGACTCTCCAAGTCGGGAGAGTGTTAGTAAAGCGTCTGGAATGTTGCACCCGAGTACCAGGGGACGAAAACTGAGACATATTGGAACACGTCTCCCGATCACACGGTTGATCATACTCTGGGTTCCACATGCATGTTTTAGCTGAAGGAAGAATACCTTAAACCTGGAGAGTTGAGACCCGTGGAATGGGTACCATGCAATATGACTTCAAAGGGTCTTCATTTGCTCACCGAACCTCTCCAATCCTATCACTGCTGCGTTTATGCCCCTGTACACACACTTGATTCTCTTTCAGAGACATAGCAATCCATAGGTTTTAAGATACTTCCTAGTCAGGTACACTCTTAGGCATTTAATATGGGGTGTTGAGTCCATTTCCTTGAGCAAGGAGTAGCTCTTGTCTATTCCATATTTGGCTTAAGGAACTTTATCTGTGCTCATTTCAATCTCTGGTTTTATGCAGCACCCCAACTCACCTTTCCCCTTAAGCAAGCATAAGTTGGGTTTCTAAATTTGAGACCCTGTTCTGTTTTGTAATTCAGTTCCTGTGTAGCCAAGGTTACATTCCGTGTATTAGTGATATCTTATGATGTTTCTTTTCCTGTGTGACTTATTTCAGTTAGAATCATCGTACCTGAATCCACTCATTATGCTGCTACGGGCCTGATGACATAGATTTCATTGCTGAGTGATATTGCATTGTACGTAAGTACCACAACTTCTTTATCCATTTTTCACTTTCTGCGATATTGAACTTGTACCGTAAACCAGGTTCTTGTAAACAGAGCCGTCCCAACCTTTGGGGTGGCTGTGTCTTTTGATTTTAATTTCCCTAAGCTATAGGACCATAAGTGGAAGTGCCCTAGGCTCTGTTGCTTTGTTTTTTAGATGTTTCAGGAAACACCATACACTTCTCCCGAGTGGCTGTTGGCAATTTACATCCCGCCCATCAGCATAACAAGGCTCCCAGTTCTCCATGGCCTGTCCTGCCTTTCTGGATTTTACACTTTTTTCAGATGGCCCTTTTGACCGGGGGGAAGTGAGACTTCATTGTAGTGCAGATTTCCTTTGCAAGCTTGCTTGGTTGGCCAAAAAGGGCGTATGCGTTTTTTCCTGAATATATTCAGGAAAAAACGCATACGCCCTTTTTGGCCAAGTGCATCATTGTGGACGTTCTGCCTCTTTTCCTATGCTTTAAATGCAATTCCAGTCTACCTCCTGAAATCGGTTTCCTGCAATTCTGCCCCGCTTTCAAGTCCTCTTGGCAGCCTTACTTCAGTATAGTTTTGGACGATAGCTGTCATTTATAACTCTGCAGGTTTGTGAATTACAGTGCCCCTGAGCTCCTTTCTTCAAGTCGCTTTCTCGTGAGCTGGCCGCAACACCGCAGGATGGCTTCAGGCCCTAATCTGGTTCCGGCACGGCACGCTGAGCCTTTGGTTAATTCCTCTTCCTGGTGGGAAATGAGAGTTAAATTTGCCCGTCCAGACACCTCCAGCTAGTCTGTCATTGGTTCTCCCTATTCCTGTTCATCTTCCGCAGAAATTGCAAACTGGGCCAAACAGGAGGTTAAAGGCACTGACTCTCCAAGTCGGGAGAGTGTTAGTAAAGCGTCTGGAATGTTGCACCCGAGTACCAGGGGACGAAAACTGAGACATATTGGAACACGTCTCCCGATCACACGGTTGATCATACTCTGGGTTCCACATGCATGTTTTAGCTGAAGGAAGAATATCTTAAACCTGGACAGTTGAGACCCGTGGAATGGGTACCATGCAATATGACTTCAAAGGGTCTTCATTTGCTCACCGAACCTCTCCAATCCTATCACTGCTGCGTTTATGCCCCTGTACACACACTTGATTCTCTTTCAGAGACATAGCAATCCATAGGTTTTAAGATACTTCCTAGTCAGGTACACTCTTAGGCATTTAATATGGGGTGTTGAGTCCATTTCGTTGAGCAAGGAGTAGCTCTTGTCTATTCCATATTTGGCTTAAGGAACTTTATCTGTGCTCATTTCAATCTCTGGTTTTATGCAGCACCCCAACTCACCTTTCCCCTTAAGCAAGCATAAGTTGGGTTTCTAAATTTGAGACCCTGTTCTGTTTTGTAATTCAGTTCCTGTGTAGCCAAGGTTACATTCCGTGTATTAGTGATATCTTATGATGTTTCTTTTCCTGTGTGACTTATTTCAGTTAGAATCATCATACCTGAATCCACTCATTATGTTGCTACGGGCCTGATGACATAGATTTCATTGCTGAGTGATACTGCATTGTACGTAAGTACCACAACTTCTTTATCCATTTTTCACTTTCTGTGATATTGAACTTGTACCGTAAACCAGGTTCTTGCAAACAGAGCCGTCCCAACCTTTGGGGTGGCTGTGTCTTTTGATTTTAATTTCCCAAAGCTATAGGACCATAAGTGGAAGTGCCCTAGGCTCTGTTGCTTTGTTTTTTAGATGTTTCAGGAAACACCATACACTTCTCCCGAGTGGCTGTTGGCAATTTACATCCCACCCATCAGCATAACATTCTCCCAGTCCTCCATGGCCTGTCCTGCCTTTCTAGATTTTACACTTTTTTCAGATGGCCCTTTTGACCGGGGGGAAGTGAGACTTCATTGTAGTGCAGATTTCCTTTGCAAGCTTGCTTGGTTGGCCAAAAAGGGCGTATGCGTTTTTTCCTGAATATATTCAGGAAAAAACGCATACGCCCTTTTTGGCCAAGTGCATCATTGTGGACGTTCTGCCTCTTTTCCTATGCTTTAAATGCAATTCCAGTCTACCTCCTGAAATCGGTTTCCTGCAATTCTGCCCCGCTTTCAAGTCCTCTTGGCAGCCTTACTTCAGTGTATTTTTGGACGATAGCTGTCATTTATAACTCTGCAGGTTTGTGAATTACAGTGCCCCTGAGCTCCTTTCTTCAACTCGCTTTCTCGTGAGCTGGCCGCAACACCGCAGGATGGCTTCAGGCCCTAATCTGGTTCCGGCACGGCACGCTGAGCCTTTGGTTAATTCCTCTTCCTGGTGGGAAATGAGAGTTAAATTTGCCCGTCCAGACACCTCCAGCTAGTCTGTCATTGGTTCTCCCTATTCCTGTTCATCTTCCGCAGAAATTGCAAACTGGGCCAAACAGGAGGTTAAAGGCACTGACTCTCCAAGTCGGGAGAGTGTTAGTAAAGCGTCTGGAATGTTGCACCCGAGTACCAGGGGACGAAAACTGACACATATTGGAACACGTCTCCCGATCACATGGTTGATCATACTCTGGGTTCCACATGCATGTTTTAGCTGAAGGAAGAATACCTTAAACCTGGAGAGTTGAGACCCGTGGAATGGGTACCATGCAATATGACTTCAAAGGGTCTTCATTTGCTCACCGAACCTCTCCAATCCTATCACTGCTGCGTTTATGCCCCTGTACACACACTTGATTCTCTTTCAGAGACATAGCAATCCATAGGTTTTAAGATACTTCCTAGTCAGGTACACTCTTAGGCATTTAATATGGGGTGTTGGGTCCATTTCGTTGAGCGAGGAGTAGCTCTTGTCTATTCCATATTTGGCTTAAGGAACTTTATCTGTGCTCATTTCAATCTCTGGTTTTATGCAGCACCCCAACTCACCTTTCCCCTTAAGCAAGCATAAGTTGGGTTTCTAAATTTGAGACCCTGTTCTGTTTTGTAATTCAGTTCCTGTGTAGCCAAGGTTACATTCCGTGTATTAGTGATATCTTATGATGTTTCTTTTCCTGTGTGACTTATTTCAGTTAGAATCATCGTACCTGAATCCACTCATTATGCTGCTACGGGCCTGATGACATAGATTTCATTGCTGAGTGATACTGCATTGTACGTAAGTACCACAACTTCTTTATCCATTTTTCACTTTCTGCGATATTGAACTTGTACCGTAAACCAGGTTCTTGTAAACAGAGCCGTCCCAACCTTTGGGGTGGCTGTGTCTTTTGATATTAATTTCCCTAAGCTATAGGACCATAAGTGGAAGTGCCCTAGGCTCTGTTGCTTTGTTTTTTAGATGTTTCAGGAAACACCATACACTTCTCCCGAGTGGCTGTTGGCAATTTACATCCCACCCATCAGCATAACATTCTCCCAGTCCTCCATGGCCTGTCCTGCCTTTCTGGATTTTACACTTTTTTCAGATGGCCCTTTTGACCGGGGGGAAGTGAGACTTCATTGTAGTGCAGATTTCCTTTGCAAGCTTGCTTGGTTGGCCAAAAAGGGCGTATGCGTTTTTTCCTGAATATATTCAGGAAAAAACGCATACGCCCTTTTTGGCCAAGTGCATCATTGTGGACGTTCTGCCTCTTTTCCTATGCTTTAAATGCAATTCCAGTCTACCTCCTGAAATCGGTTTCCTGCAATTCTGCCCCGCTTTCAAGTCCTCTTGGCAGCCTTACTTCAGTATATTTTTGGACAATAGCTGTCATTTATAACTCTGCAGGTTTGTGAATTACAGTGCCCCTGAGCTCCTTTCTTCAACTCGCTTTCTCGTGAGCTGGCCACAACACCGCAGGATGGCTTCAGGCCCTAATCTGGTTCCGGCACGGCACGCTGAGCCTTTGGTTAATTCCTCTTCCTGGTGGGAAATGAGAGTTAAATTTGCCCGTCCAGACACCTCCAGCTAGTCTCTCATTCGTTCTCCCTATTCCTGTTCATCTTCCGCAGAAATTGCAAACTGGGCCATCAGGAGGTTAAAGGCGCTGACTCTCCAAGTCGGGAGAGTGTTAGTAAAGCGTCTGGAATGTTGCACCCGAGTACCAGGGGACGAAAACTGAGACATATTGGAACACGTCTCCCAATCACACGGTTGATCATACTCTGGGTTCCACATGCATGTTTTAGCTGAAGGAAGAATACCTTAAACCTGGAGAGTTGAGACCCGTGGAATGGGTACCATGCAATATGACTTCAAAGGGTCTTCATTTGCTCACCGAACCTCTCCAATCCTATCACTGCTGCGTTTATGCCCCTGTACACACACTTGATTCTCTTTCAGAGACATAGCAATCCATAGGTTTTAAGATACTTCCTAGTCAGGTACACTCTTAGGCATTTAATATGGGGTGTTGAGTCCATTTCGTTGAGCAAGGAGTAGCTCTTGTCTATTCCATATTTGGCTTAAGGAACTTTATCTGTGCTCATTTCAATCTCTGGTTTTATGCAGCACCCCAACTCACCTTTCCCCTTAAGCAAGCATAAGTTGGGTTTCTAAATTTGAGACCCTGTTCTGTTTTGTAATTCAGTTCCTGTGTAGCCAAGGTTACATTCCGTGTATTAGTGATATCTTATGATGTTTCTTTTCCTGTGTGACTTATTTCAGTTAGAATCATCATACCTGAATCCACTCATTATGTTGCTACGGGCCTGATGACATAGATTTCATTGCTGAGTGATACTGCATTGTACGTAAGTACCACAACTTCTTTATCCATTTTTCACTTTCTGTGATATTGAACTTGTACCGTAAACCAGGTTCTTGCAAACAGAGCCGTCCCAACCTTTGGGGTGGCTGTGTCTTTTGATTTTAATTTCCCAAAGCTATAGGACCATAAGTGGAAGTGCCCTAGGCTCTGTTGCTTTGTTTTTTAGATGTTTCAGGAAACACCATACACTTCTCCCGAGTGGCTGTTGGCAATTTACATCCCACCCATCAGCATAACATTCTCCCAGTCCTCCATGGCCTGTCCTGCCTTTCTGGATTTTACACTTTTTTCAGATGGCCCTTTTGACCGGGGGGAAGTGAGACTTCATTGTAGTGCAGATTTCCTTTGCAAGCTTGCTTGGTTGGCCAAAAAGGGCGTATGCGTTTTTTCCTGAATATATTCAGGAAAAAACGCATACGCCCTTTTTGGCCAAGTGCATCATTGTGGACGTTCTGCCTCTTTTCCTATGCTTTCAATGCAATTCCAGTCTACCTCCTGAAATCGGTTTCCTGCAATTCTGCCCCGCTTTCAAGTCCTCTTGGCAGCCTTACTTCAGTATATTTTTGGACGATAGCTGTCATTTATAACTCTGCAGGTTTGTGAATTACAGTGCCCCTGAGCTCCTTTCTTCAACTCGCTTTCTCGTGAGCTGGCCGCAACACCGCAGGATGGCTTCAGGCCCTAATCTGGTTCCGGCACGGCACGCTGAGCCTTTGGTTAATTCCTCTTCCTGGTGGGAAATGAGAGTTAAATTTGCCCGTCCAGACACCTCCAGCTAGTCTCTCATTCGTTCTCCCTATTCCTGTTCATCTTCCGCAGAAATTGCAAACTGGGCCATCAGGAGGTTAAAGGCGCTGACTCTCCAAGTCGGGAGAGTGTTAGTAAAGCGTCTGGAATGTTGCACCCGAGTACCAGGGGACGAAAACTGAGACATATTGGAACACGTCTCCCGATCACACGGTTGATCATACTCTGGGTTCCACATGCATGTTTTAGCTGAAGGAAGAATACCTTAAACCTGGAGAGTTGAGACCCGTGGAATGGGTACCATGCAATATGACTTCAAAGGGTCTTCATTTGCTCACCGAACCTCTCCAATCCTATCACTGCTGCGTTTATGCCCCTGTACACACACTTGATTCTCTTTCAGAGACATAGCAATCCATAGGTTTTAAGATACTTCCTAGTCAGGTACACTCTTAGGCATTTAATATGGGGTGTTGAGTCCATTTCCTTGAGCAAGGAGTAGCTCTTGTCTATTCCATATTTGGCTTAAGGAACTTTATCTGTGCTCATTTCAATCTCTGGTTTTATGCAGCACCCCAACTCACCTTTCCCCTTAAGCAAGCATAAGTTGGGTTTCTAAATTTGAGACCCTGTTCTGTTTTGTAATTCAGTTCCTGTGTAGCCAAGGTTACATTCCGTGTATTAGTGATATCTTATGATGTTTCTTTTCCTGTGTGACTTATTTCAGTTAGAATCATCGTACCTGAATCCACTCATTATGCTGCTACGGGCCTGATGACATAGATTTCATTGCTGAGTGATATTGCATTGTACGTAAGTACCACAACTTCTTTATCCATTTTTCACTTTCTGCGATATTGAACTTGTACCGTAAACCAGGTTCTTGTAAACAGAGCCGTCCCAACCTTTGGGGTGGCTGTGTCTTTTGATTTTAATTTCCCTAAGCTATAGGACCATAAGTGGAAGTGCCCTAGGCTCTGTTGCTTTGTTTTTTAGATGTTTCAGGAAACACCATACACTTCTCCCGAGTGGCTGTTGGCAATTTACATCCCACCCATCAGCATAACATTCTCCCAGTCCTCCATGGCCTCTCCTGCCTTTCTGGATTTTACACTTTTTTCAGATGGCCCTTTTGACCGGGGGGAAGTGAGACTTCATTGTAGTGCAGATTTCCTTTGCAAGCTTGCTTGGTTGGCCAAAAAGGGCGTATGCGTTTTTTCCTGAATATATTCAGGAAAAAACGCATACGCCCTTTTTGGCCAAGTGCATCATTGTGGACGTTCTGCCTCTTTTCCTATGCTTTCAATGCAATTCCAGTCTACCTCCTGAAATCGGTTTCCTGCAATTCTGCCCCGCTTTCAAGTCCTCTTGGCAGCCTTACTTCAGTATATTTTTGGACAATAGCTGTCATTTATAACTCTGCAGGTTTGTGAATTACAGTGCCCCTGAGCTCCTTTCTTCAACTCGCTTTCTCGTGAGCTGGCCGCAACACCGCAGGATGGCTTCAGGCCCTAATCTGGTTCCGGCACGGCACGCTGAGCCTTTGGTTAATTCCTCTTCCTGGTGGGAAATGAGAGTTAAATTTGCCCGTCCAGACACCTCCAGCTAGTCTCTCATTCGTTCTCCCTATTCCTGTTCATCTTCCGCAGAAATTGCAAACTGGGCCATCAGGAGGTTAAAGGCGCTGACTCTCCAAGTCGGGAGAGTGTTAGTAAAGCGTCTGGAATGTTGCACCCGAGTACCAGGGGACGAAAACTGAGACATATTGGAACACGTCTCCCAATCACACGGTTGATCATACTCTGGGTTCCACATGCATGTTTTAGCTGAAGGAAGAATACCTTAAACCTGGAGAGTTGAGACCCGTGGAATGGGTACCATGCAATATGACTTCAAAGGGTCTTCATTTGCTCACCGAACCTCTCCAATCCTATCACTGCTGCGTTTATGCCCCTGTACACACACTTGATTCTCTTTCAGAGACATAGCAATCCATAGGTTTTAAGATACTTCCTAGTCAGGTACACTCTTAGGCATTTAATATGGGGTGTTGAGTCCATTTCGTTGAGCAAGGAGTAGCTCTTGTCTATTCCATATTTGGCTTAAGGAACTTTATCTGTGCTCATTTCAATCTCTGGTTTTATGCAGCACCCCAACTCACCTTTCCCCTTAAGCAAGCATAAGTTGGGTTTCTAAATTTGAGACCCTGTTCTGTTTTGTAATTCAGTTCCTGTGTAGCCAAGGTTACATTCCGTGTATTAGTGATATCTTATGATGTTTCTTTTCCTGTGTGACTTATTTCAGTTAGAATCATCATACCTGAATCCACTCATTATGTTGCTACGGGCCTGATGACATAGATTTCATTGCTGAGTGATACTGCATTGTACGTAAGTACCACAACTTCTTTATCCATTTTTCACTTTCTGTGATATTGAACTTGTACCGTAAACCAGGTTCTTGCAAACAGAGCCGTCCCAACCTTTGGGGTGGCTGTGTCTTTTGATTTTAATTTCCCAAAGCTATAGGACCATAAGTGGAAGTGCCCTAGGCTCTGTTGCTTTGTTTTTTAGATGTTTCAGGAAACACCATACACTTCTCCCGAGTGGCTGTTGGCAATTTACATCCCACCCATCAGCATAACATTCTCCCAGTCCTCCATGGCCTGTCCTGCCTTTCTGGATTTTACACTTTTTTCAGATGGCCCTTTTGACCGGGGGGAAGTGAGACTTCATTGTAGTGCAGATTTCCTTTGCAAGCTTGCTTGGTTGGCCAAAAAGGGCGTATGCGTTTTTTCCTGAATATATTCAGGAAAAAACGCATACGCCCTTTTTGGCCAAGTGCATCATTGTGGACGTTCTGCCTCTTTTCCTATGCTTTCAATGCAATTCCAGTCTACCTCCTGAAATCGGTTTCCTGCAATTCTGCCCCGCTTTCAAGTCCTCTTGGCAGCCTTACTTCAGTATATTTTTGGACAATAGCTGTCATTTATAACTCTGCAGGTTTGTGAATTACAGTGTCCCTGAGCTCCTTTCTTCAACTCGCTTTCTCGTGAGCTGGCCACAACACCGCAGGATGGCTTCAGGCCCTAATCTGGTTCCGGCACGGCACGCTGAGCCTTTGGTTAATTCCTCTTCCTGGTGGGAAATGAGAGTTAAATTTGCCCGTCCAGACACCTCCAGCTAGTCTCTCATTCGTTCTCCCTATTCCTGTTCATCTTCCGCAGAAATTGCAAACTGGGCCATCAGGAGGTTAAAGGCGCTGACTCTCCAAGTCGGGAGAGTGTTAGTAAAGCGTCTGGAATGTTGCACCCGAGTACCAGGGGACGAAAACTGAGACATATTGGAACACGTCTCCCAATCACACGGTTGATCATACTCTGGGTTCCACATGCATGTTTTAGCTGAAGGAAGAATACCTTAAACCTGGAGAGTTGAGACCCGTGGAATGGGTACCATGCAATATGACTTCAAAGGGTCTTCATTTGCTCACCGAACCTCTCCAATCCTATCACTGCTGCGTTTATGCCCCTGTACACACACTTGATTCTCTTTCAGAGACATAGCAATCCATAGGTTTTAAGATACTTCCTAGTCAGGTACACTCTTAGGCATTTAATATGGGGTGTTGAGTCCATTTCGTTGAGCAAGGAGTAGCTCTTGTCTATTCCATATTTGGCTTAAGGAACTTTATCTGTGCTCATTTCAATCTCTGGTTTTATGCAGCACCCCAACTCACCTTTCCCCTTAAGCAAGCATAAGTTGGGTTTCTAAATTTGAGACCCTGTTCTGTTTTGTAATTCAGTTCCTGTGTAGCCAAGGTTACATTCCGTGTATTAGTGATATCTTATGATGTTTCTTTTCCTGTGTGACTTATTTCAGTTAGAATCATCATACCTGAATCCACTCATTATGTTGCTACGGGCCTGATGACATAGATTTCATTGCTGAGTGATACTGCATTGTACGTAAGTACCACAACTTCTTTATCCATTTTTCACTTTCTGTGATATTGAACTTGTACCGTAAACCAGGTTCTTGCAAACAGAGCCGTCCCAACCTTTGGGGTGGCTGTGTCTTTTGATTTTAATTTCCCAAAGCTATAGGACCATAAGTGGAAGTGCCCTAGGCTCTGTTGCTTTGTTTTTTAGATGTTTCAGGAAACACCATACACTTCTCCCGAGTGGCTGTTGGCAATTTACATCCCACCCATCAGCATAACATTCTCCCAGTCCTCCATGGCCTGTCCTGCCTTTCTGGATTTTACACTTTTTTCAGATGGCCCTTTTGACCGGGGGGAAGTGAGACTTCATTGTAGTGCAGATTTCCTTTGCAAGCTTGCTTGGTTGGCCAAAAAGGGCGTATGCGTTTTTTCCTGAATATATTCAGGAAAAAACGCATACGCCCTTTTTGGCCAAGTGCATCATTGTGGACGTTCTGCCTCTTTTCCTATGCTTTCAATGCAATTCCAGTCTACCTCCTGAAATCGGTTTCCTGCAATTCTGCCCCGCTTTCAAGTCCTCTTGGCAGCCTTACTTCAGTATATTTTTGGACGATAGCTGTCATTTATAACTCTGCAGGTTTGTGAATTACAGTGCCCCTGAGCTCCTTTCTTCAACTCGCTTTCTCGTGAGCTGGCCGCAACACCGCAGGATGGCTTCAGGCCCTAATCTGGTTCCGGCACGGCACGCTGAGCCTTTGGTTAATTCCTCTTCCTGGTGGGAAATGAGAGTTAAATTTGCCCGTCCAGACACCTCCAGCTAGTCTCTCATTCGTTCTCCCTATTCCTGTTCATCTTCCGCAGAAATTGCAAACTGGGCCATCAGGAGGTTAAAGGCGCTGACTCTCCAAGTCGGGAGAGTGTTAGTAAAGCGTCTGGAATGTTGCACCCGAGTACCAGGGGACGAAAACTGAGACATATTGGAACACGTCTCCCGATCACACGGTTGATCATACTCTGGGTTCCACATGCATGTTTTAGCTGAAGGAAGAATACCTTAAACCTGGAGAGTTGAGACCCGTGGAATGGGTACCATGCAATATGACTTCAAAGGGTCTTCATTTGCTCACCGAACCTCTCCAATCCTATCACTGCTGCGTTTATGCCCCTGTACACACACTTGATTCTCTTTCAGAGACATAGCAATCCATAGGTTTTAAGATACTTCCTAGTCAGGTACACTCTTAGGCATTTAATATGGGGTGTTGAGTCCATTTCCTTGAGCAAGGAGTAGCTCTTGTCTATTCCATATTTGGCTTAAGGAACTTTATCTGTGCTCATTTCAATCTCTGGTTTTATGCAGCACCCCAACTCACCTTTCCCCTTAAGCAAGCATAAGTTGGGTTTCTAAATTTGAGACCCTGTTCTGTTTTGTAATTCAGTTCCTGTGTAGCCAAGGTTACATTCCGTGTATTAGTGATATCTTATGATGTTTCTTTTCCTGTGTGACTTATTTCAGTTAGAATCATCGTACCTGAATCCACTCATTATGCTGCTACGGGCCTGATGACATAGATTTCATTGCTGAGTGATATTGCATTGTACGTAAGTACCACAACTTCTTTATCCATTTTTCACTTTCTGCGATATTGAACTTGTACCGTAAACCAGGTTCTTGTAAACAGAGCCGTCCCAACCTTTGGGGTGGCTGTGTCTTTTGATTTTAATTTCCCTAAGCTATAGGACCATAAGTGGAAGTGCCCTAGGCTCTGTTGCTTTGTTTTTTAGATGTTTCAGGAAACACCATACACTTCTCCCGAGTGGCTGTTGGCAATTTACATCCCGCCCATCAGCATAACAAGGCTCCCAGTTCTCCATGGCCTGTCCTGCCTTTCTGGATTTTACACTTTTTTCAGATGGCCCTTTTGACCGGGGGGAAGTGAGACTTCATTGTAGTGCAGATTTCCTTTGCAAGCTTGCTTGGTTGGCCAAAAAGGGCGTATGCGTTTTTTCCTGAATATATTCAGGAAAAAACGCATACGCCCTTTTTGGCCAAGTGCATCATTGTGGACGTTCTGCCTCTTTTCCTATGCTTTCAATGCAATTCCAGTCTACCTCCTGAAATCGGTTTCCTGCAATTCTGCCCCGCTTTCAAGTCCTCTTGGCAGCCTTACTTCAGTATATTTTTGGACGATAGCTGTCATTTATAACTCTGCAGGTTTGTGAATTACAGTGCCCCTGAGCTCCTTTCTTCAACTCGCTTTCTCGTGAGCTGGCCGCAACACCGCAGGATGGCTTCAGGCCCTAATCTGGTTCCGGCACGGCACGCTGAGCCTTTGGTTAATTCCTCTTCCTGGTGGGAAATGAGAGTTAAATTTGCCCGTCCAGACACCTCCAGCTAGTCTGTCATTGGTTCTCCCTATTCCTGTTCATCTTCCGCAGAAATTGCAAACTGGGCCAAACAGGAGGTTAAAGGCACTGACTCTCCAAGTCGGGAGAGTGTTAGTAAAGCGTCTGGAATGTTGCACCCGAGTACCAGGGGACGAAAACTGACACATATTGGAACACGTCTCCCGATCACACGGTTGATCATACTCTGGGTTCCACATGCATGTTTTAGCTGAAGGAAGAATACCTTAAACCTGGAGAGTTGAGACCCGTGGAATGGGTACCATGCAATATGACTTCAAAGGGTCTTCATTTGCTCACCGAACCTCTCCAATCCTATCACTGCTGCGTTTATGCCCCTGTACACACACTTGATTCTCTTTCAGAGACATAGCAATCCATAGGTTTTAAGATACTTCCTAGTCAGGTACACTCTTAGGCATTTAATATGGGGTGTTGAGTCCATTTCGTTGAGCAAGGAGTAGCTCTTGTCTATTCCATATTTGGCTTAAGGAACTTTATCTGTGCTCATTTCAATCTCTGGTTTTATGCAGCACCCCAACTCACCTTTCCCCTTAAGCAAGCATAAGTTGGGTTTCTAAATTTGAGACCCTGTTCTGTTTTGTAATTCAGTTCCTGTGTAGCCAAGGTTACATTCCGTGTATTAGTGATATCTTATGATGTTTCTTTTCCTGTGTGACTTATTTCAGTTAGAATCATCATACCTGAATCCACTCATTATGTTGCTACGGGCCTGATGACATAGATTTCATTGCTGAGTGATACTGCATTGTACGTAAGTACCACAACTTCTTTATCCATTTTTCACTTTCTGTGATATTGAACTTGTACCGTAAACCAGGTTCTTGCAAACAGAGCCGTCCCAACCTTTGGGGTGGCTGTGTCTTTTGATTTTAATTTCCCAAAGCTATAGGACCATAAGTGGAAGTGCCCTAGGCTCTGTTGCTTTGTTTTTTAGATGTTTCAGGAAACACCATACACTTCTCCCGAGTGGCTGTTGGCAATTTACATCCCACCCATCAGCATAACATTCTCCCAGTCCTCCATGGCCTGTCCTGCCTTTCTAGATTTTACACTTTTTTCAGATGGCCCTTTTGACCGGGGGGAAGTGAGACTTCATTGTAGTGCAGATTTCCTTTGCAAGCTTGCTTGGTTGGCCAAAAAGGGCGTATGCGTTTTTTCCTGAATATATTCAGGAAAAAACGCATACGCCCTTTTTGGCCAAGTGCATCATTGTGGACGTTCTGCCTCTATTCCTATGCTTTAAATGCAATTCCAGTCTACCTCCTGAAATCGGTTTCCTGCAATTCTGCCCCGCTTTCAAGTCCTCTTGGCAGCCTTACTTCAGTGTATTTTTGGACGATAGCTGTCATTTATAACTCTGCAGGTTTGTGAATTACAGTGCCCCTGAGCTCCTTTCTTCAACTCGCTTTCTCGTGACCTGGCCGCAACACCGCAGGATGGCTTCAGGCCCTAATCTGGTTCCGGCACGGCACGCTGAGCCTTTGGTTAATTCCTCTTCCTGGTGGGAAATGAGAGTTAAATTTGCCCGTCCAGACACCTCCAGCTAGTCTGTCATTGGTTCTCCCTATTCCTGTTCATCTTCCGCAGAAATTGCAAACTGGGCCAAACAGGAGGTTAAAGGCACTGACTCTCCAAGTCGGGAGAGTGTTAGTAAAGCGTCTGGAATGTTGCACCCGAGTACCAGGGGACGAAAACTGACACATATTGGAACACGTCTCCCGATCACACGGTTGATCATACTCTGGGTTCCACATGCATGTTTTAGCTGAAGGAAGAATACCTTAAACCTGGAGAGTTGAGACCCGTGGAATGGGTACCATGCAATATGACTTCAAAGGGTCTTCATTTGCTCACCGAACCTCTCCAATCCTATCACTGCTGCGTTTATGCCCCTGTACACACACTTGATTCTCTTTCAGAGACATAGCAATCCATAGGTTTTAAGATACTTCCTAGTCAGGTACACTCTTAGGCATTTAATATGGGGTGTTGAGTCCATTTCGTTGAGCAAGGAGTAGCTCTTGTCTATTCCATATTTGGCTTAAGGAACTTTATCTGTGCTCATTTCAATCTCTGGTTTTATGCAGCACCCCAACTCACCTTTCCCCTTAAGCAAGCATAAGTTGGGTTTCTAAATTTGAGACCCTGTTCTGTTTTGTAATTCAGTTCCTGTGTAGCCAAGGTTACATTCCGTGTATTAGTGATATCTTATGATGTTTCTTTTCCTGTGTGACTTATTTCAGTTAGAATCATCATACCTGAATCCACTCATTATGTTGCTACGGGCCTGATGACATAGATTTCATTGCTGAGTGATACTGCATTGTACGTAAGTACCACAACTTCTTTATCCATTTTTCACTTTCTGTGATATTGAACTTGTACCGTAAACCAGGTTCTTGCAAACAGAGCCGTCCCAACCTTTGGGGTGGCTGTGTCTTTTGATTTTAATTTCCCAAAGCTATAGGACCATAAGTGGAAGTGCCCTAGGCTCTGTTGCTTTGTTTTTTAGATGTTTCAGGAAACACCATACACTTCTCCCGAGTGGCTGTTGGCAATTTACATCCCACACATCAGCATAACATTCTCCCAGTCCTCCATGGCCTGTCCTGCCTTTCTGGATTTTACACTTTTTTCAGATGGCCCTTTTGACCGGGGGGAAGTGAGACTTCATTGTAGTGCAGATTTCCTTTGCAAGCTTGCTTGGTTGGCCAAAAAGGGCGTATGCGTTTTTTCCTGAATATATTCAGGAAAAAACGCATACGCCCTTTTTGGCCAAGTGCATCATTGTGGACGTTCTGCCTCTTTTCCTATGCTTTCAATGCAATTCCAGTCTACCTCCTGAAATCGGTTTCCTGCAATTCTGCCCCGCTTTCAAGTCCTCTTGGCAGCCTTACTTCAGTATATTTTTGGACGATAGCTGTCATTTATAACTCTGCAGGTTTGTGAATTACAGTGCCCCTGAGCTCCTTTCTTCAACTCGCTTTCTCGTGAGCTGGCCGCAACACCGCAGGATGGCTTCAGGCCCTAATCTGGTTCCGGCACGGCACGCTGAGCCTTTGGTTAATTCCTCTTCCTGGTGGGAAATGAGAGTTAAATTTGCCCGTCCAGACACCTCCAGCTAGTCTGTCATTGGTTCTCCCTATTCCTGTTCATCTTCCGCAGAAATTGCAAACTGGGCCAAACAGGAGGTTAAAGGCACTGACTCTCCAAGTCGGGAGAGTGTTAGTAAAGCGTCTGGAATGTTGCACCCGAGTACCAGGGGACGAAAACTGACACATATTGGAACACGTCTCCCGATCACACGGTTGATCATACTCTGGGTTCCACATGCATGTTTTAGCTGAAGGAAGAATACCTTAAACCTGGAGAGTTGAGACCCGTGGAATGGGTACCATGCAATATGACTTCAAAGGGTCTTCATTTGCTCACCGAACCTCTCCAATCCTATCACTGCTGCGTTTATGCCCCTGTACACACACTTGATTCTCTTTCAGAGACATAGCAATCCATAGGTTTTAAGATACTTCCTAGTCAGGTACACTCTTAGGCATTTAATATGGGGTGTTGAGTCCATTTCGTTGAGCAAGGAGTAGCTCTTGTCTATTCCATATTTGGCTTAAGGAACTTTATCTGTGCTCATTTCAATCTCTGGTTTTATGCAGCACCCCAACTCACCTTTCCCCTTAAGCAAGCATAAGTTGGGTTTCTAAATTTGAGACCCTGTTCTGTTTTGTAATTCAGTTCCTGTGTAGCCAAGGTTACATTCCGTGTATTAGTGATATCTTATGATGTTTCTTTTCCTGTGTGACTTATTTCAGTTAGAATCATCGTACCTGAATCCACTCATTATGTTGCTACGGGCCTGATGACATAGATTTCATTGCTGAGTGATACTGCATTGTACGTAAGTACCACAACTTCTTTATCCATTGTTCACTTTCTGCGATATTGAACTTGTACCGTAAACCAGGTTCTTGTAAACAGAGCCGTCCCAACCTTTGGGGTGGCTGTGACTTTTTGATTTTAATTTCCCTAAGCTATAGGACCATAAGTGGAAGTGCCCTAGGCTCTGTTGCTTTGTTTTTTAGATGTTTCAGGAAACACCATACACTTCTCCCGAGTGGCTGTTGGCAATTGACATCCCGCCCATCAGCATAACAAGGCTCCCAGTTCTCCATGGCCTGTCCTGCCTTTCTGGATTTTACACTTTTTTCAGATGGCCCTTTTGACCGGGGGGAAGTGAGACTTCATTGTAGTGCAGATTTCCTTTGCAACCTTGCTTGGTTGGCCAAAAAGGGCGTATGCGTTTTTTCCTGAATATATTCAGGAAAAAACGCATACGCCCTTTTTGGCCAAGTGCATCATTGTGGACGTTCTGCCTCTTTTCCTATGCTTTAAATGCAATTCCAGTCTACCTCCTGAAATCGGTTTCCTGCAATTCTGCCCCGCTTTCAAGTCCTCTTGGCAGCCTTACTTCAGTGTATTTTTGGACGATAGCTGTCATTTATAACTCTGCAGGTTTGTGAATTACAGTGCCCCTGAGCTCCTTTCTTCAACTCGCTTTCTCGTGAGCTGGCCGCAACACCGCAGGATGGCTTCAGGCCCTAATCTGGTTCCGGCACGGCACACTGAGCCTTTGGTTAATTCCTCTTCCTGGTGGGAAATGAGAGTTAAATTTGCCCGTCCAGACACCTCCAGCTAGTCTGTCATTGGTTCTCCCTATTCCTGTTCATCTTCCGCAGAAATTGCAAACTGGGCCAAACAGGAGGTTAAAGGCACTGACTCTCCAAGTCGGGAGAGTGTTAGTAAAGCGTCTGGAATGTTGCACCCGAGTACCAGGGGACGAAAACTGACACATATTGGAACACGTCTCCCGATCACACGGTTGATCATACTCTGGGTTCCACATGCATGTTTTAGCTGAAGGAAGAATACCTTAAACCTGGAGAGTTGAGACCCGTGGAATGGGTACCATGCAATATGACTTCAAAGGGTCTTCATTTGCTCACCGAACCTCTCCAATCCTATCACTGCTGCGTTTATGCCCCTGTACACACACTTGATTCTCTTTCAGAGACATAGCAATCCATAGGTTTTAAGATACTTCCTAGTCAGGTACACTCTTAGGCATTTAATATGGGGTGTTGAGTCCATTTCGTTGAGCGAGGAGTAGCTCTTGTCTATTCCATATTTGGCTTAAGGAACTTTATCTGTGCTCATTTCAATCTCTGGTTTTATGCAGCACCCCAACTCACCTTTCCCCTTAAGCAAGCATAAGTTGGGTTTCTAAATTTGAGACCCTGTTCTGTTTTGTAATTCAGTTCCTGTGTAGCCAAGGTTACATTCCGTGTATTAGTGATATCTTATGATGTTTCTTTTCCTGTGTGACTTATTTCAGTTAGAATCATCGTACCTGAATCCACTCATTATGCTGCTACGGGCCTGATGACATAGATTTCATTGCTGAGTGATACTGCATTGTACGTAAGTACCACAACTTCTTTATCCATTTTTCACTTTCTGCGATATTGAACTTGTACCGTAAACCAGGTTCTTGTAAACAGAGCCGTCCCAACCTTTGGGGTGGCTGTGTCTTTTGATTTTAATTTCCCTAAGCTATAGGACCATAAGTGGAAGTGCCCTAGGCTCTGTTGCTTTGTTTTTTAGATGTTTCAGGAAACACCATACACTTCTCCCGAGTGGCTGTTGGCAATTGACATCCCGCCCATCAGCATAACAAGGCTCCCAGTTCTCCATGGCCTGTCCTGCCTTTCTGGATTTTACACTTTTTTCAGATGGCCCTTTTGACCGGGGGGAAGTGAGACTTCATTGTAGTGCAGATTTCCTTTGCAAGCTTGCTTGGTTGGCCAAAAAGGGCGTATGCGTTTTATCCTGAATATATTCAGGAAAAAACGCATACGCCCTTTTTGGCCAAGTGCATCATTGTGGACGTTCTGCCTCTTTTCCTATGCTTTAAATGCAATTCCAGTCTACCTCCTGAAATCGG
Source organism: Lagenorhynchus albirostris (assembly GCF_949774975.1). NCBI lineage: Eukaryota > Metazoa > Chordata > Mammalia > Artiodactyla > Delphinidae > Lagenorhynchus > Lagenorhynchus albirostris. The sequence continues at coordinate 405,301 of NW_026783446.1, read as the reverse complement.
TTTCCTGCAATTCTGCCCCGCTTTCAAGTCCTCTTGGCAGCCTTACTTCAGTATATTTTTGGACGATAGCTGTCATTTATAACTCTGCAGGTTTGTGAATTACAGTGCCCCTGAGCTCCTTTCTTCAAGTCGCTTTCTCGTGAGCTGGCCGCAACACCGCAGGATGGCTTCAGGCCCTAATCTGGTTCCGGCACGGCACGCTGAGCCTTTGGTTAATTCCTCTTCCTGGTGGGAAATGAGAGTTAAATTTGCCCGTCCAGACACCTCCAGCTAGTCTCTCATTCGTTCTCCCTATTCCTGTTCATCTTCCGCAGAAATTGCAAACTGGGCCATCAGGAGGTTAAAGGCGCTGACTCTCCAAGTCGGGAGAGTGTTAGTAAAGCGTCTGGAATGTTGCACCCGAGTACCAGGGGACGAAAACTGAGACATATTGGAACACGTCTCCCAATCACACGGTTGATCATACTCTGGGTTCCACATGCATGTTTTAGCTGAAGGAAGAATACCTTAAACCTGGAGAGTTGAGACCCGTGGAATGGGTACCATGCAATATGACTTCAAAGGGTCTTCATTTGCTCACCGAACCTCTCCAATCCTATCACTGCTGCGTTTATGCCCCTGTACACACACTTGATTCTCTTTCAGAGACATAGCAATCCATAGGTTTTAAGATACTTCCTAGTCAGGTACACTCTTAGGCATTTAATATGGGGTGTTGAGTCCATTTCGTTGAGCAAGGAGTAGCTCTTGTCTATTCCATATTTGGCTTAAGGAACTTTATCTGTGCTCATTTCAATCTCTGGTTTTATGCAGCACCCCAACTCACCTTTCCCCTTAAGCAAGCATAAGTTGGGTTTCTAAATTTGAGACCCTGTTCTGTTTTGTAATTCAGTTCCTGTGTAGCCAAGGTTACATTCCGTGTATTAGTGATATCTTATGATGTTTCTTTTCCTGTGTGACTTATTTCAGTTAGAATCATCATACCTGAATCCACTCATTATGTTGCTACGGGCCTGATGACATAGATTTCATTGCTGAGTGATACTGCATTGTACGTAAGTACCACAACTTCTTTATCCATTTTTCACTTTCTGTGATATTGAACTTGTACCGTAAACCAGGTTCTTGCAAACAGAGCCGTCCCAACCTTTGGGGTGGCTGTGTCTTTTGATTTTAATTTCCCAAAGCTATAGGACCATAAGTGGAAGTGCCCTAGGCTCTGTTGCTTTGTTTTTTAGATGTTTCAGGAAACACCATACACTTCTCCCGAGTGGCTGTTGGCAATTTACATCCCACCCATCAGCATAACATTCTCCCAGTCCTCCATGGCCTGTCCTGCCTTTCTGGATTTTACACTTTTTTCAGATGGCCCTTTTGACCGGGGGGAAGTGAGACTTCATTGTAGTGCAGATTTCCTTTGCAAGCTTGCTTGGTTGGCCAAAAAGGGCGTATGCGTTTTTTCCTGAATATATTCAGGAAAAAACGCATACGCCCTTTTTGGCCAAGTGCATCATTGTGGACGTTCTGCCTCTTTTCCTATGCTTTAAATGCAATTCCAGTCTACCTCCTGAAATCGGTTTCCTGCAATTCTGCCCCGCTTTCAAGTCCTCTTGGCAGCCTTACTTCAGTATATTTTTGGACAATAGCTGTCATTTATAACTCTGCAGGTTTGTGAATTACAGTGCCCCTGAGCTCCTTTCTTCAACTCGCTTTCTCGTGAGCTGGCCACAACACCGCAGGATGGCTTCAGGCCCTAATCTGGTTCCGGCACGGCACGCTGAGCCTTTGGTTAATTCCTCTTCCTGGTGGGAAATGAGAGTTAAATTTGCCCGTCCAGACACCTCCAGCTAGTCTCTCATTCGTTCTCCCTATTCCTGTTCATCTTCCGCAGAAATTGCAAACTGGGCCATCAGGAGGTTAAAGGCGCTGACTCTCCAAGTCGGGAGAGTGTTAGTAAAGCATCTGGAATGTTGCACCCGAGTACCAGGGGACGAAAACTGAGACATATTGGAACACGTCTCCCAATCACACGGTTGATCATACTCTGGGTTCCACATGCATGTTTTAGCTGAAGGAAGAATACCTTAACCCTGGAGAGTTGAGACCCGTGGAATGGGTACCATGCAATATGACTTCAAAGGGTCTTCATTTGCTCACCGAACCTCTCCAATCCTATCACTGCTGCGTTTATGCCCCTGTACACACACTTGATTCTCTTTCAGAGACATAGCAATCCATAGGTTTTAAGATACTTCCTAGTCAGGTACACTCTTAGGCATTTAATATGGGGTGTTGAGTCCATTTCGTTGAGCAAGGAGTAGCTCTTGTCTATTCCATATTTGGCTTAAGGAACTTTATCTGTGCTCATTTCAATCTCTGGTTTTATGCAGCACCCCAACTCACCTTTCCCCTTAAGCAAGCATAAGTTGGGTTTCTAAATTTGAGACCCTGTTCTGTTTTGTAATTCAGTTCCTGTGTAGCCAAGGTTACATTCCGTGTATTAGTGATATCTTATGATGTTTCTTTTCCTGTGTGACTTATTTCAGTTAGAATCATCATACCTGAATCCACTCATTATGTTGCTACGGGCCTGATGACATAGATTTCATTGCTGAGTGATACTGCATTGTACGTAAGTACCACAACTTCTTTATCCATTTTTCACTTTCTGTGATATTGAACTTGTACCGTAAACCAGGTTCTTGCAAACAGAGCCGTCCCAACCTTTGGGGTGGCTGTGTCTTTTGATTTTAATTTCCCAAAGCTATAGGACCATAAGTGGAAGTGCCCTAGGCTCTGTTGCTTTGTTTTTTAGATGTTTCAGGAAACACCATACACTTCTCCCGAGTGGCTGTTGGCAATTTACATCCCACCCATCAGCATAACATTCTCCCAGTCCTCCATGGCCTGTCCTGCCTTTCTGGATTTTACACTTTTTTCAGATGGCCCTTTTGACCGGGGGGAAGTGAGACTTCATTGTAGTGCAGATTTCCTTTGCAAGCTTGCTTGGTTGGCCAAAAAGGGCGTATGCGTTTTTTCCTGAATATATTCAGGAAAAAACGCATACGCCCTTTTTGGCCAAGTGCATCATTGTGGACGTTCTGCCTCTTTTCCTATGCTTTAAATGCAATTCCAGTCTACCTCCTGAAATCGGTTTCCTGCAATTCTGCCCCGCTTTCAAGTCCTCTTGGCAGCCTTACTTCAGTATATTTTTGGACAATAGCTGTCATTTATAACTCTGCAGGTTTGTGAATTACAGTGCCCCTGAGCTCCTTTCTTCAACTCGCTTTCTCGTGAGCTGGCCACAACACCGCAGGATGGCTTCAGGCCCTAATCTGGTTCCGGCACGGCACGCTGAGCCTTTGGTTAATTCCTCTTCCTGGTGGGAAATGAGAGTTAAATTTGCCCGTCCAGACACCTCCAGCTAGTCTCTCATTCGTTCTCCCTATTCCTGTTCATCTTCCGCAGAAATTGCAAACTGGGCCATCAGGAGGTTAAAGGCGCTGACTCTCCAAGTCGGGAGAGTGTTAGTAAAGCATCTGGAATGTTGCACCCGAGTACCAGGGGACAAAAACTGAGACATATTGGAACACGTCTCCCAATCACACGGTTGATCATACTCTGGGTTCCACATGCATGTTTTAGCTGAAGGAAGAATACCTTAAACCTGGAGAGTTGAGACCCGTGGAATGGGTACCATGCAATATGACTTCAAAGGGTCTTCATTTGCTCACCGAACCTCTCCAATCCTATCACTGCTGCGTTTATGCCCCTGTACACACACTTGATTCTCTTTCAGAGACATAGCAATCCATAGGTTTTAAGATACTTCCTAGTCAGGTACACTCTTAGGCATTTAATATGGGGTGTTGAGTCCATTTCGTTGAGCAAGGAGTAGCTCTTGTCTATTCCATATTTGGCTTAAGGAACTTTATCTGTGCTCATTTCAATCTCTGGTTTTATGCAGCACCCCAACTCACCTTTCCCCTTAAGCAAGCATAAGTTGGGTTTCTAAATTTGAGACCCTGTTCTGTTTTGTAATTCAGTTCCTGTGTAGCCAAGGTTACATTCCGTGTATTAGTGATATCTTATGATGTTTCTTTTCCTGTGTGACTTATTTCAGTTAGAATCATCATACCTGAATCCACTCATTATGTTGCTACGGGCCTGATGACATAGATTTCATTGCTGAGTGATACTGCATTGTACGTAAGTACCACAACTTCTTTATCCATTTTTCACTTTCTGTGATATTGAACTTGTACCGTAAACCAGGTTCTTGCAAACAGAGCCGTCCCAACCTTTGGGGTGGCTGTGTCTTTTGATTTTAATTTCCCAAAGCTATAGGACCATAAGTGGAAGTGCCCTAGGCTCTGTTGCTTTGTTTTTTAGATGTTTCAGGAAACACCATACACTTCTCCCGAGTGGCTGTTGGCAATTGACATCCCACACATCAGCATAACATTCTCCCAGTCCTCCATGGCCTGTCCTGCCTTTCTGGATTTTACACTTTTTTCAGATGGCCCTTTTGACCGGGGGGAAGTGAGACTTCATTGTAGTGCAGATTTCCTTTGCAAGCTTGCTTGGTTGGCCAAAAAGGGCGTATGCGTTTTTTCCTGAATATATTCAGGAAAAAACGCATACGCCCTTTTTGGCCAAGTGCATCATTGTGGACGTTCTGCCTCTTTTCCTATGCTTTAAATGCAATTCCAGTCTACCTCCTGAAATCGGTTTCCTGCAATTCTGCCCCGCTTTCAAGTCCTCTTGGCAGCCTTACTTCAGTATATTTTTGGACAATAGCTGTCATTTATAACTCTGCAGGTTTGTGAATTACAGTGCCCCTGAGCTCCTTTCTTCAACTCGCTTTCTCGTGAGCTGGCCGCAACACCGCAGGATGGCTTCAGGCCCTAATCTGGTTCCGGCACGGCACGCTGAGCCTTTGGTTAATTCCTCTTCCTGGTGGGAAATGAGAGTTAAATTTGCCCGTCCAGACACCTCCAGCTAGTCTCTCATTCGTTCTCCCTATTCCTGTTCATCTTCCGCAGAAATTGCAAACTGGGCCATCAGGAGGTTAAAGGCGCTGACTCTCCAAGTCGGGAGAGTGTTAGTAAAGCGTCTGGAATGTTGCACCCGAGTACCAGGGGACGAAAACTGAGACATATTGGAACACGTCTCCCAATCACACGGTTGATCATACTCTGGGTTCCACATGCATGTTTTAGCTGAAGGAAGAATACCTTAAACCTGGAGAGTTGAGACCCGTGGAATGGGTACCATGCAATATGACTTCAAAGGGTCTTCATTTGCTCACCGAACCTCTCCAATCCTATCACTGCTGCGTTTATGCCCCTGTACACACACTTGATTCTCTTTCAGAGACATAGCAATCCATAGGTTTTAAGATACTTCCTAGTCAGGTACACTCTTAGGCATTTAATATGGGGTGTTGAGTCCATTTCGTTGAGCAAGGAGTAGCTCTTGTCTATTCCATATTTGGCTTAAGGAACTTTATCTGTGCTCATTTCAATCTCTGGTTTTATGCAGCACCCCAACTCACCTTTCCCCTTAAGCAAGCATAAGTTGGGTTTCTAAATTTGAGACCCTGTTCTGTTTTGTAATTCAGTTCCTGTGTAGCCAAGGTTACATTCCGTGTATTAGTGATATCTTATGATGTTTCTTTTCCTGTGTGACTTATTTCAGTTAGAATCATCATACCTGAATCCACTCATTATGTTGCTACGGGCCTGATGACATAGATTTCATTGCTGAGTGATACTGCATTGTACGTAAGTACCACAACTTCTTTATCCATTTTTCACTTTCTGTGATATTGAACTTGTACCGTAAACCAGGTTCTTGCAAACAGAGCCGTCCCAACCTTTGGGGTGGCTGTGTCTTTTGATTTTAATTTCCCAAAGCTATAGGACCATAAGTGGAAGTGCCCTAGGCTCTGTTGCTTTGTTTTTTAGATGTTTCAGGAAACACCATACACTTCTCCCGAGTGGCTGTTGGCAATTTACATCCCACCCATCAGCATAACATTCTCCCAGTCCTCCATGGCCTGTCCTGCCTTTCTGGATTTTACACTTTTTTCAGATGGCCCTTTTGACCGGGGGGAAGTGAGACTTCATTGTAGTGCAGATTTCCTTTGCAAGCTTGCTTGGTTGGCCAAAAAGGGCGTATGCGTTTTTTCCTGAATATATTCAGGAAAAAACGCATACGCCCTTTTTGGCCAAGTGCATCATTGTGGACGTTCTGCCTCTTTTCCTATGCTTTAAATGCAATTCCAGTCTACCTCCTGAAATCGGTTTCCTGCAATTCTGCCCCGCTTTCAAGTCCTCTTGGCAGCCTTACTTCAGTATATTTTTGGACAATAGCTGTCATTTATAACTCTGCAGGTTTGTGAATTACAGTGCCCCTGAGCTCCTTTCTTCAACTCGCTTTCTCGTGAGCTGGCCACAACACCGCAGGATGGCTTCAGGCCCTAATCTGGTTCCGGCACGGCACGCTGAGCCTTTGGTTAATTCCTCTTCCTGGTGGGAAATGAGAGTTAAATTTGCCCGTCCAGACACCTCCAGCTAGTCTCTCATTCGTTCTCCCTATTCCTGTTCATCTTCCGCAGAAATTGCAAACTGGGCCATCAGGAGGTTAAAGGCGCTGACTCTCCAAGTCGGGAGAGTGTTAGTAAAGCATCTGGAATGTTGCACCCGAGTACCAGGGGACGAAAACTGAGACATATTGGAACACGTCTCCCAATCACACGGTTGATCATACTCTGGGTTCCACATGCATGTTTTAGCTGAAGGAAGAATACCTTAACCCTGGAGAGTTGAGACCCGTGGAATGGGTACCATGCAATATGACTTCAAAGGGTCTTCATTTGCTCACCGAACCTCTCCAATCCTATCACTGCTGCGTTTATGCCCCTGTACACACACTTGATTCTCTTTCAGAGACATAGCAATCCATAGGTTTTAAGATACTTCCTAGTCAGGTACACTCTTAGGCATTTAATATGGGGTGTTGAGTCCATTTCGTTGAGCAAGGAGTAGCTCTTGTCTATTCCATATTTGGCTTAAGGAACTTTATCTGTGCTCATTTCAATCTCTGGTTTTATGCAGCACCCCAACTCACCTTTCCCCTTAAGCAAGCATAAGTTGGGTTTCTAAATTTGAGACCCTGTTCTGTTTTGTAATTCAGTTCCTGTGTAGCCAAGGTTACATTCCGTGTATTAGTGATATCTTATGATGTTTCTTTTCCTGTGTGACTTATTTCAGTTAGAATCATCATACCTGAATCCACTCATTATGTTGCTACGGGCCTGATGACATAGATTTCATTGCTGAGTGATACTGCATTGTACGTAAGTACCACAACTTCTTTATCCATTTTTCACTTTCTGTGATATTGAACTTGTACCGTAAACCAGGTTCTTGCAAACAGAGCCGTCCCAACCTTTGGGGTGGCTGTGTCTTTTGATTTTAATTTCCCAAAGCTATAGGACCATAAGTGGAAGTGCCCTAGGCTCTGTTGCTTTGTTTTTTAGATGTTTCAGGAAACACCATACACTTCTCCCGAGTGGCTGTTGGCAATTTACATCCCACCCATCAGCATAACATTCTCCCAGTCCTCCATGGCCTGTCCTGCCTTTCTGGATTTTACACTTTTTTCAGATGGCCCTTTTGACCGGGGGGAAGTGAGACTTCATTGTAGTGCAGATTTCCTTTGCAAGCTTGCTTGGTTGGCCAAAAAGGGCGTATGCGTTTTTTCCTGAATATATTCAGGAAAAAACGCATACGCCCTTTTTGGCCAAGTGCATCATTGTGGACGTTCTGCCTCTTTTCCTATGCTTTAAATGCAATTCCAGTCTACCTCCTGAAATCGGTTTCCTGCAATTCTGCCCCGCTTTCAAGTCCTCTTGGCAGCCTTACTTCAGTATATTTTTGGACAATAGCTGTCATTTATAACTCTGCAGGTTTGTGAATTACAGTGCCCCTGAGCTCCTTTCTTCAACTCGCTTTCTCGTGAGCTGGCCACAACACCGCAGGATGGCTTCAGGCCCTAATCTGGTTCCGGCACGGCACGCTGAGCCTTTGGTTAATTCCTCTTCCTGGTGGGAAATGAGAGTTAAATTTGCCCGTCCAGACACCTCCAGCTAGTCTCTCATTCGTTCTCCCTATTCCTGTTCATCTTCCGCAGAAATTGCAAACTGGGCCATCAGGAGGTTAAAGGCGCTGACTCTCCAAGTCGGGAGAGTGTTAGTAAAGCATCTGGAATGTTGCACCCGAGTACCAGGGGACAAAAACTGAGACATATTGGAACACGTCTCCCAATCACACGGTTGATCATACTCTGGGTTCCACATGCATGTTTTAGCTGAAGGAAGAATACCTTAAACCTGGAGAGTTGAGACCCGTGGAATGGGTACCATGCAATATGACTTCAAAGGGTCTTCATTTGCTCACCGAACCTCTCCAATCCTATCACTGCTGCGTTTATGCCCCTGTACACACACTTGATTCTCTTTCAGAGACATAGCAATCCATAGGTTTTAAGATACTTCCTAGTCAGGTACACTCTTAGGCATTTAATATGGGGTGTTGAGTCCATTTCGTTGAGCAAGGAGTAGCTCTTGTCTATTCCATATTTGGCTTAAGGAACTTTATCTGTGCTCATTTCAATCTCTGGTTTTATGCAGCACCCCAACTCACCTTTCCCCTTAAGCAAGCATAAGTTGGGTTTCTAAATTTGAGACCCTGTTCTGTTTTGTAATTCAGTTCCTGTGTAGCCAAGGTTACATTCCGTGTATTAGTGATATCTTATGATGTTTCTTTTCCTGTGTGACTTATTTCAGTTAGAATCATCATACCTGAATCCACTCATTATGTTGCTACGGGCCTGATGACATAGATTTCATTGCTGAGTGATACTGCATTGTACGTAAGTACCACAACTTCTTTATCCATTTTTCACTTTCTGTGATATTGAACTTGTACCGTAAACCAGGTTCTTGCAAACAGAGCCGTCCCAACCTTTGGGGTGGCTGTGTCTTTTGATTTTAATTTCCCAAAGCTATAGGACCATAAGTGGAAGTGCCCTAGGCTCTGTTGCTTTGTTTTTTAGATGTTTCAGGAAACACCATACACTTCTCCCGAGTGGCTGTTGGCAATTGACATCCCACACATCAGCATAACATTCTCCCAGTCCTCCATGGCCTGTCCTGCCTTTCTGGATTTTACACTTTTTTCAGATGGCCCTTTTGACCGGGGGGAAGTGAGACTTCATTGTAGTGCAGATTTCCTTTGCAAGCTTGCTTGGTTGGCCAAAAAGGGCGTATGCGTTTTTTCCTGAATATATTCAGGAAAAAACGCATACGCCCTTTTTGGCCAAGTGCATCATTGTGGACGTTCTGCCTCTTTTCCTATGCTTTAAATGCAATTCCAGTCTACCTCCTGAAATCGGTTTCCTGCAATTCTGCCCCGCTTTCAAGTCCTCTTGGCAGCCTTACTTCAGTATATTTTTGGACAATAGCTGTCATTTATAACTCTGCAGGTTTGTGAATTACAGTGCCCCTGAGCTCCTTTCTTCAACTCGCTTTCTCGTGAGCTGGCCACAACACCGCAGGATGGCTTCAGGCCCTAATCTGGTTCCGGCACGGCACGCTGAGCCTTTGGTTAATTCCTCTTCCTGGTGGGAAATGAGAGTTAAATTTGCCCGTCCAGACACCTCCAGCTAGTCTCTCATTCGTTCTCCCTATTCCTGTTCATCTTCCGCAGAAATTGCAAACTGGGCCATCAGGAGGTTAAAGGCGCTGACTCTCCAAGTCGGGAGAGTGTTAGTAAAGCATCTGGAATGTTGCACCCGAGTACCAGGGGACAAAAACTGAGACATATTGGAACACGTCTCCCAATCACACGGTTGATCATACTCTGGGTTCCACATGCATGTTTTAGCTGAAGGAAGAATACCTTAAACCTGGAGAGTTGAGACCCGTGGAATGGGTACCATGCAATATGACTTCAAAGGGTCTTCATTTGCTCACCGAACCTCTCCAATCCTATCACTGCTGCGTTTATGCCCCTGTACACACACTTGATTCTCTTTCAGAGACATAGCAATCCATAGGTTTTAAGATACTTCCTAGTCAGGTACACTCTTAGGCATTTAATATGGGGTGTTGAGTCCATTTCGTTGAGCAAGGAGTAGCTCTTGTCTATTCCATATTTGGCTTAAGGAACTTTATCTGTGCTCATTTCAATCTCTGGTTTTATGCAGCACCCCAACTCACCTTTCCCCTTAAGCAAGCATAAGTTGGGTTTCTAAATTTGAGACCCTGTTCTGTTTTGTAATTCAGTTCCTGTGTAGCCAAGGTTACATTCCGTGTATTAGTGATATCTTATGATGTTTCTTTTCCTGTGTGACTTATTTCAGTTAGAATCATCATACCTGAATCCACTCATTATGTTGCTACGGGCCTGATGACATAGATTTCATTGCTGAGTGATACTGCATTGTACGTAAGTACCACAACTTCTTTATCCATTTTTCACTTTCTGTGATATTGAACTTGTACCGTAAACCAGGTTCTTGCAAACAGAGCCGTCCCAACCTTTGGGGTGGCTGTGTCTTTTGATTTTAATTTCCCAAAGCTATAGGACCATAAGTGGAAGTGCCCTAGGCTCTGTTGCTTTGTTTTTTAGATGTTTCAGGAAACACCATACACTTCTCCCGAGTGGCTGTTGGCAATTGACATCCCACACATCAGCATAACATTCTCCCAGTCCTCCATGGCCTGTCCTGCCTTTCTGGATTTTACACTTTTTTCAGATGGCCCTTTTGACCGGGGGGAAGTGAGACTTCATTGTAGTGCAGATTTCCTTTGCAAGCTTGCTTGGTTGGCCAAAAAGGGCGTATGCGTTTTTTCCTGAATATATTCAGGAAAAAACGCATACGCCCTTTTTGGCCAAGTGCATCATTGTGGACGTTCTGCCTCTTTTCCTATGCTTTAAATGCAATTCCAGTCTACCTCCTGAAATCGGTTTCCTGCAATTCTGCCCCGCTTTCAAGTCCTCTTGGCAGCCTTACTTCAGTATATTTTTGGACAATAGCTGTCATTTATAACTCTGCAGGTTTGTGAATTACAGTGCCCCTGAGCTCCTTTCTTCAACTCGCTTTCTCGTGAGCTGGCCACAACACCGCAGGATGGCTTCAGGCCCTAATCTGGTTCCGGCACGGCACGCTGAGCCTTTGGTTAATTCCTCTTCCTGGTGGGAAATGAGAGTTAAATTTGCCCGTCCAGACACCTCCAGCTAGTCTCTCATTCGTTCTCCCTATTCCTGTTCATCTTCCGCAGAAATTGCAAACTGGGCCATCAGGAGGTTAAAGGCGCTGACTCTCCAAGTCGGGAGAGTGTTAGTAAAGCATCTGGAATGTTGCACCCGAGTACCAGGGGACGAAAACTGAGACATATTGGAACACGTCTCCCAATCACACGGTTGATCATACTCTGGGTTCCACATGCATGTTTTAGCTGAAGGAAGAATACCTTAACCCTGGAGAGTTGAGACCCGTGGAATGGGTACCATGCAATATGACTTCAAAGGGTCTTCATTTGCTCACCGAACCTCTCCAATCCTATCACTGCTGCGTTTATGCCCCTGTACACACACTTGATTCTCTTTCAGAGACATAGCAATCCATAGGTTTTAAGATACTTCCTAGTCAGGTACACTCTTAGGCATTTAATATGGGGTGTTGAGTCCATTTCGTTGAGCAAGGAGTAGCTCTTGTCTATTCCATATTTGGCTTAAGGAACTTTATCTGTGCTCATTTCAATCTCTGGTTTTATGCAGCACCCCAACTCACCTTTCCCCTTAAGCAAGCATAAGTTGGGTTTCTAAATTTGAGACCCTGTTCTGTTTTGTAATTCAGTTCCTGTGTAGCCAAGGTTACATTCCGTGTATTAGTGATATCTTATGATGTTTCTTTTCCTGTGTGACTTATTTCAGTTAGAATCATCATACCTGAATCCACTCATTATGTTGCTACGGGCCTGATGACATAGATTTCATTGCTGAGTGATACTGCATTGTACGTAAGTACCACAACTTCTTTATCCATTTTTCACTTTCTGTGATATTGAACTTGTACCGTAAACCAGGTTCTTGCAAACAGAGCCGTCCCAACCTTTGGGGTGGCTGTGTCTTTTGATTTTAATTTCCCAAAGCTATAGGACCATATGTGGAAGTGCCCTAGGCTCTGTTGCTTTGTTTTTTAGATGTTTCAGGAAACACCATACACTTCTCCCGAGTGGCTGTTGGCAGTTGACATCCCACACATCAGCATAACATTCTCCCAGTCCTCCATGGCCTGTCCTGCCTTTCTGGATTTTACACTTTTTTCAGATGGCCCTTTTGACCGGGGGGAAGTGAGACTTCATTGTAGTGCAGATTTCCTTTGCAAGCTTGCTTGGTTGGCCAAAAAGGGCGTATGCGTTTTTTCCTGAATATATTCAGGAAAAAACGCATACGCCCTTTTTGGCCAAGTGCATCATTGTGGACGTTCTGCCTCTTTTCCTATGCTTTAAATGCAATTCCAGTCTACCTCCTGAAATCGGTTTCCTGCAATTCTGCCCCGCTTTCAAGTCCTCTTGGCAGCCTTACTTCAGTATATTTTTGGACGATAGCTGTCATTTATAACTCTGCAGGTTTGTGAATTACAGTGCCCCTGAGCTCCTTTCTTCAACTCGCTTTCTCGTGAGCTGGCCGCAACACCGCAGGATGGCTTCAGGCCCTAATCTGGTTCCGGCACGGCACGCTGAGCCTTTGGTTAATTCCTCTTCCTGGTGGGAAATGAGAGTTAAATTTGCCCGTCCAGACACCTCCAGCTAGTCTGTCATTGGTTCTCCCTATTCCTGTTCATCTTCCGCAGAAATTGCAAACTGGGCCAAACAGGAGGTTAAAGGCACTGACTCTCCAAGTCGGGAGAGTGTTAGTAAAGCGTCTGGAATGTTGCACCCGAGTACCAGGGGACGAAAACTGAGACATATTGGGACACGTCTCCCGATCACACGGTTGATCATACTCTGGGTTCCACATGCATGTTTTAGCTGAAGGAAGAATACCTTAACCCTGGAGAGTTGAGACCCGTGGAATGGGTACCATGCAATATGACTTCAAAGGGTCTTCATTTGCTCACCGAACCTCTCCAATCCTATCACTGCTGCGTTTATGCCCCTGTACACACACTTGATTCTCTTTCAGAGACATAGCAATCCATAGGTTTTAAGATACTTCCTAGTCAGGTACACTCTTAGGCATTTAATATGGGGTGTTGAGTCCATTTCGTTGAGCAAGGAGTAGCTCTTGTCTATTCCATATTTGGCTTAAGGAACTTTATCTGTGCTCATTTCAATCTCTGGTTTTATGCAGCACCCCAACTCACCTTTCCCCTTAAGCAAGCATAAGTTGGGTTTCTAAATTTGAGACCCTGTTCTGTTTTGTAATTCAGTTCCTGTGTAGCCAAGGTTACATTCCGTGTATTAGTGATATCTTATGATGTTTCTTTTCCTGTGTGACTTATTTCAGTTAGAATCATCGTACCTGAATCCACTCATTATGCTGCTACGGGCCTGATGACATAGATTTCATTGCTGAGTGATACTGCATTGTACGTAAGTACCACAACTTCTTTATCCATTTTTCACTTTCTGTGATATTGAACTTGTACCGTAAACCAGGTTCTTGCAAACAGAGCCGTCCCAACCTTTGGGGTGGCTGTGTCTTTTGATTGTAATTTCCCAAAGCTATAGGACCATAAGTGGAAGTGCCCTATGCTCTGTTGCTTTGTTTTTTAGATGTTTCAGGAAACACCATACACTTCTCCCGAGTGGCTGTTGGCAATTTACATCCCACCCATCAGCATAACATTCTCCCAGTCCTCCATGGCCTGTCCTGCCTTTCTGGATTTTACACTTTTTTCAGATGGCCCTTTTGACCGGGGGGAAGTGAGACTTCATTGTAGTGCAGATTTCCTTTGCAAGCTTGCTTGGTTGGCCAAAAAGGGCGTATGCGTTTTTTCCTGAATATATTCAGGAAAAAACGCATACGCCCTTTTTGGCCAAGTGCATCATTGTGGACGTTCTGCCTCTTTTCCTATGCTTTAAATGCAATTCCAGTCTACCTCCTGAAATCGGTTTCCTGCAAGTCTGCCCCGCTTTCAAGTCCTCTTGGCAGCCTTACTTCAGTATATTTTTGGACGATAGCTGTCATTTATAACTCTGCAGGTTTGTGAATTACAGTGCCCCTGAGCTCCTTTCTTCAACTCGCTTTCTCGTGAGCTGGCCGCAACACCGCAGGATGGCTTCAGGCCCTAATCTGGTTCCGGCACGGCACGCTGAGCCTTTGGTTAATTCCTCTTCCTGGTGGGAAATGAGAGTTAAATTTGCCCGTCCAGACACCTCCAGCTAGTCTCTCATTCGTTCTCCCTATTCCTGTTCATCTTCCGCAGAAATTGCAAACTGGGCCATCAGGAGGTTAAAGGCGCTGACTCTCCAAGTCGGGAGAGTGTTAGTAAAGCGTCTGGAATGTTGCACCCGAGTACCAGGGGACGAAAACTGAGACATATTGGAACACGTCTCCCGATCACACGGTTGATCATACTCTGGGTTCCACATGCATGTTTTAGCTGAAGGAAGAATACCTTAAACCTGGAGAGTTGAGACCCGTGGAATGGGTACCATGCAATATGACTTCAAAGGGTCTTCATTTGCTCACCGAACCTCTCCAATCCTATCACTGCTGCGTTTATGCCCCTGTACACACACTTGATTCTCTTTCAGAGACATAGCAATCCATAGGTTTTAAGATACTTCCTAGTCAGGTACACTCTTAGGCATTTAATATGGGGTGTTGAGTCCATTTCCTTGAGCAAGGAGTAGCTCTTGTCTATTCCATATTTGGCTTAAGGAACTTTATCTGTGCTCATTTCAATCTCTGGTTTTATGCAGCACCCCAACTCACCTTTCCCCTTAAGCAAGCATAAGTTGGGTTTCTAAATTTGAGACCCTGTTCTGTTTTGTAATTCAGTTCCTGTGTAGCCAAGGTTACATTCCGTGTATTAGTGATATCTTATGATGTTTCTTTTCCTGTGTGACTTATTTCAGTTAGAATCATCGTACCTGAATCCACTCATTATGCTGCTACGGGCCTGATGACATAGATTTCATTGCTGAGTGATATTGCATTGTACGTAAGTACCACAACTTCTTTATCCATTTTTCACTTTCTGCGATATTGAACTTGTACCGTAAACCAGGTTCTTGTAAACAGAGCCGTCCCAACCTTTGGGGTGGCTGTGTCTTTTGATTTTAATTTCCCTAAGCTATAGGACCATAAGTGGAAGTGCCCTAGGCTCTGTTGCTTTGTTTTTTAGATGTTTCAGGAAACACCATACACTTCTCCCGAGTGGCTGTTGGCAATTGACATCCCGCCCATCAGCATAACAAGGCTCCCAGTTCTCCATGGCCTGTCCTGCCTTTCTGGATTTTACACTTTTTTCAGATGGCCCTTTTGACCGGGGGGAAGTGAGACTTCATTGTAGTGCAGATTTCCTTTGCAAGCTTGCTTGGTTGGCCAAAAAGGGCATATGCGTTTTTTCCTGAATATATTCAGGAAAAAACGCATACGCCCTTTTTGGTCAAGTGCATCATTGTGGACGTTCTGCCTCTTTTCCTATGCTTTAAATGCAATTCCAGTCTACCTCCTGAAATCGGTTTCCTGCAATTCTGCCCCGCTTTCAAGTCCTCTTGGCAGCCTTACTTCAGTATATTTTTGGACGATAGCTGTCATTTATAACTCTGCAGGTTTGTGAATTACAGTGCCCCTGAGCTCCTTTCTTCAACTCGCTTTCTCGTGAGCTGGCCGCAACACCGCAGGATGGCTTCAGGCCCTAATCTGGTTCCGGCACGGCACGCTGAGCCTTTGGTTAATTCCTCTTCCTGGTGGGAAATGAGAGTTAAATTTGCCCGTCCAGACACCTCCAGCTAGTCTGTCATTGGTTCTCCCTATTCCTGTTCATCTTCCGCAGAAATTGCAAACTGGGCCAAACAGGAGGTTAAAGGCACTGACTCTCCAAGTCGGGAGAGTGTTAGTAAAGCGTCTGGAATGTTGCACCCGAGTACCAGGGGACGAAAACTGAGACATATTGGGACACGTCTCCCGATCACACGGTTGATCATACTCTGGGTTCCACATGCATGTTTTAGCTGAAGGAAGAATACCTTAACCCTGGAGAGTTGAGACCCGTGGAATGGGTACCATGCAATATGACTTCAAAGGGTCTTCATTTGCTCACCGAACCTCTCCAATCCTATCACTGCTGCGTTTATGCCCCTGTACACACACTTGATTCTCTTTCAGAGACATAGCAATCCATAGGTTTTAAGATACTTCCTAGTCAGGTACACTCTTAGGCATTTAATATGGGGTGTTGAGTCCATTTCGTTGAGCAAGGAGTAGCTCTTGTCTATTCCATATTTGGCTTAAGGAACTTTATCTGTGCTCATTTCAATCTCTGGTTTTATGCAGCACCCCAACTCACCTTTCCCCTTAAGCAAGCATAAGTTGGGTTTCTAAATTTGAGACCCTGTTCTGTTTTGTAATTCAGTTCCTGTGTAGCCAAGGTTACATTCCGTGTATTAGTGATATCTTATGATGTTTCTTTTCCTGTGTGACTTATTTCAGTTAGAATCATCATACCTGAATCCACTCATTATGTTGCTACGGGCCTGATGACATAGATTTCATTGCTGAGTGATACTGCATTGTACGTAAGTACCACAACTTCTTTATCCATTTTTCACTTTCTGTGATATTGAACTTGTACCGTAAACCAGGTTCTTGCAAACAGAGCCGTCCCAAACTTTGGGGTGGCTGTGTCTTTTGATTTTAATTTCCCAAAGCTATAGGACCATAAGTGGAAGTGCCCTAGGCTCTGTTGCTTTGTTTTTTAGATGTTTCAGGAAACACCATACACTTCTCCCGAGTGGCTGTTGGCAATTTACATCCCACCCATCAGCATAACATTCTCCCAGTCCTCCATGGCCTGTCCTGCCTTTCTGGATTTTACACTTTTTTCAGATGGCCCTTTTGACCGGGGGGAAGTGAGACTTCATTTTAGTGCAGATTTCCTTTGCAAGCTTGCTTGGTTGGCCAAAAAGGGCGTATGCGTTTTTTCCTGAATATATTCAGGAAAAAACGCATACGCCCTTTTTGGCCAAGTGCATCATTGTGGACGTTCTGCCTCTTTTCCTATGCTTTAAATGCAATTCCAGTCTACCTCCTGAAATCGGTTTCCTGCAATTCTGCCCCGCTTTCAAGTCCTCTTGGCAGCCTTACTTCAGTATATTTTTGGACGATAGCTGTCATTTATAACTCTGCAGGTTTGTGAATTACAGTGCCCCTGAGCTCCTTTCTTCAACTCGCTTTCTCGTGAGCTGGCCGCAACACCGCAGGATGGCTTCAGGCCCTAATCTGGTTCCGGCACGGCACGCTGAGCCTTTGGTTAATTCCTCTTCCTGGTGGGAAATGAGAGTTAAATTTGCCCGTCCAGACACCTCCAGCTAGTCTGTCATTGGTTCTCCCTATTCCTGTTCATCTTCCGCAGAAATTGCAAACTGGGCCAAACAGGAGGTTAAAGGCACTGACTCTCCAAGTCGGGAGAGTGTTAGTAAAGCGTCTGGAATGTTGCACCCGAGTACCAGGTGACGAAAACTGAGACATATTGGAACACGTCTCCCGATCACACGGTTGATCATACTCTGGGTTCCACATGCATGTTTTAGCTGAAGGAAGAATACCTTAAACCTGGAGAGTTGAGACCCGTGGAATGGGTACCATGCAATATGACTTCAAAGGGTCTTCATTTGCTCACCGAACCTCTCCAATCCTATCACTGCTGCGTTTATGCCCCTGTACACACACTTGATTCTCTTTCAGAGACATAGCAATCCATAGGTTTTAAGATACTTCCTAGTCAGGTACACTCTTAGGCATTTAATATGGGGTGTTGAGTCCATTTCGTTGAGCAAGGAGTAGCTCTTGTCTATTCCATATTTGGCTTAAGGAACTTTATCTGTGCTCATTTCAATCTCTGGTTTTATGCAGCACCCCAACTCACCTTTCCCCTTAAGCAAGCATAAGTTGGGTTTCTAAATTTGAGACCCTGTTCTGTTTTGTAATTCAGTTCCTGTGTAGCCAAGGTTACATTCCGTGTATTAGTGATATCTTATGATGTTTCTTTTTCTGTGTGACTTATTTCAGTTAGAATCATCGTACCTGAATCCACTCATTATGCTGCTACGGGCCTGATTACATAGATTTCATTGCTGAGTGATACTGCATTGTACGTAAGTACCACAACTTCTTTATCCATTTTTCACTTTCTGCGATATTGAACTTGTACCGTAAACCAGGTTCTTGTAAACAGAGCCGTCCCAACCTTTGGGGTGGCTGTGTCTTTTGATTTTAATTTCCCTAAGCTATAGGACCATAAGTGGAAGTGCCCTAGGCTCTGTTGCTTTGTTTTTTAGATGTTTCAGGAAACACCATACACTTCTCCCGAGTGGCTGTTGGCAATTGACATCCCGCCCATCAGCATAACAAGGCTCCCAGTTCTCCATGGCCTGTCCTGCCTTTCTGGATTTTACACTTTTTTCAGATGGCCCTTTTGACCGGGGGGAAGTGAGACTTCATTGTAGTGCAGATTTCCTTTGCAAGCTTGCTTGGTTGGCCAAAAAGGGCGTATGCGTTTTTTCCTGAATATATTCAGGAAAAAACGCATACGCCCTTTTTGGCCAAGTGCATCATTGTGGACGTTCTGCCTCTTTTCCTATGCTTTCAATGCAATTCCAGTCTACCTCCTGAAATCGGTTTCCTGCAATTCTGCCCCGCTTTCAAGTCCTCTTGGCAGCCTTACTTCAGTATATTTTTGGACGATAGCTGTCATTTATAACTCTGCAGGTTTGTGAATTACAGTGCCCCTGAGCTCCTTTCTTCAACTCGCTTTCTCGTGAGCTGGCCGCAACACCGCAGGATGGCTTCAGGCCCTAATCTGGTTCCGGCACGGCACGCTGAGCCTTTGGTTAATTCCTCTTCCTGGTGGGAAATGAGAGTTAAATTTGCCCGTCCAGACACCTCCAGCTAGTCTGTCATTGGTTCTCCCTATTCCTGTTCATCTTCCGCAGAAATTGCAAACTGGGCCAAACAGGAGGTTAAAGGCACTGACTCTCCAAGTCGGGAGAGTGTTAGTAAAGCGTCTGGCATGTTGCACCCGAGTACCAGGGGACGAAAACTGAGACATATTGGAACACGTCTCCCGATCACACGGTTGATCATACTCTGGGTTCCACATGCATGTTTTAGCTGAAGGAAGAATACCTTAAACCTGGAGAGTTGAGACCCGTGGAATGGGTACCATGCAATATGACTTCAAAGGGTCTTCATTTGCTCACCGAACCTCTCCAATCCTATCACTGCTGCGTTTATGCCCCTGTACACACGCTTGATTCTCTTTCAGAGACATAGCAATCCATAGGTTTTAAGATACTTCCTAGTCAGGTACACTCTTAGGCATTTAATATGGGGTGTTGAGTCCATTTCGTTGAGCAAGGAGTAGCTCTTGTCTATTCCATATTTGGCTTAAGGAACTTTATCTGTGCTCATTTCAATCTCTGGTTTTATGCAGCACCCCAACTCACCTTTCCCCTTAAGCAAGCATAAGTTGGGTTTCTAAATTTGAGACCCTGTTCTGTTTTGTAATTCAGTTCCTGTGTAGCCAAGGTTACATTCCGTGTATTAGTGATATCTTATGATGTTTCTTTTCCTGTGTGACTTATTTCAGTTAGAATCATCGTACCTGAATCCACTCATTATGCTGCTACGGGCCTGATGACATAGATTTCATTGCTGAGTGATACTGCATTGTACGTAAGTACCACAACTTCTTTATCCATTTTTCACTTTCTGCGATATTGAACTTGTACCGTAAACCAGGTTCTTGTAAACAGAGCCGTCCCAACCTTTGGGGTGGCTGTGTCTTTTTGATTTTAATTTCCCTAAGCTATAGGACCATAAGTGGAAGTGCCCTAGGCTCTGTTGCTTTGTTTTTTAGATGTTTCAGGAAACACCATACACTTCTCCCGAGTGGCTGTTGGCAATTGACATCCCGCCCATCAGCATAACAAGGCTCCCAGTTCTCCATGGCCTGTCCTGCCTTTCTGGATTTTACACTTTTTTCAGATGGCCCTTTTGACCGGGGGGAAGTGAGACTTCATTGTAGTGCAGATTTCCTTTGCAAGCTTGCTTGGTTGGCCAAAAAGGGCGTATGCGTTTTTTCCTGAATATATTCAGGAAAAAACGCATACGCCCTTTTTGGCCAAGTGCATCATTGTGGACGTTCTGCCTCTTTTCCTATGCTTTCAATGCAATTCCAGTCTACCTCCTGAAATCGGTTTCCTGCAATTCTGCCCCGCTTTCAAGTCCTCTTGGCAGCCTTACTTCAGTATATTTTTGGACGATAGCTGTCATTTATAACTCTGCAGGTTTGTGAATTACAGTGCCCCTGAGCTCCTTTCTTCAACTCGCTTTCTCGTGAGCTGGCCGCAACACCGCAGGATGGCTTCAGGCCCTAATCTGGTTCCGGCACGGCACGCTGAGCCTTTGGTTAATTCCTCTTCCTGGTGGGAAATGAGAGTTAAATTTGCCCGTCCAGACACCTCCAGCTAGTCTGTCATTGGTTCTCCCTATTCCTGTTCATCTTCCGCAGAAATTGCAAACTGGGCCAAACAGGAGGTTAAAGGCACTGACTCTCCAAGTCGGGAGAGTGTTAGTAAAGCGTCTGGCATGTTGCACCCGAGTACCAGGGGACGAAAACTGAGACATATTGGAACACGTCTCCCGATCACACGGTTGATCATACTCTGGGTTCCACATGCATGTTTTAGCTGAAGGAAGAATACCTTAAACCTGGAGAGTTGAGACCCGTGGAATGGGTACCATGCAATATGACTTCAAAGGGTCTTCATTTGCTCACCGAACCTCTCCAATCCTATCACTGCTGCGTTTATGCCCCTGTACACACGCTTGATTCTCTTTCAGAGACATAGCAATCCATAGGTTTTAAGATACTTCCTAGTCAGGTACACTCTTAGGCATTTAATATGGGGTGTTGAGTCCATTTCGTTGAGCAAGGAGTAGCTCTTGTCTATTCCATATTTGGCTTAAGGAACTTTATCTGTGCTCATTTCAATCTCTGGTTTTATGCAGCACCCCAACTCACCTTTCCCCTTAAGCAAGCATAAGTTGGGTTTCTAAATTTGAGACCCTGTTCTGTTTTGTAATTCAGTTCCTGTGTAGCCAAGGTTACATTCCGTGTATTAGTGATATCTTATGATGTTTCTTTTCCTGTGTGACTTATTTCAGTTAGAATCATCGTACCTGAATCCACTCATTATGCTGCTACGGGCCTGATGACATAGATTTCATTGCTGAGTGATACTGCATTGTACGTAAGTACCACAACTTCTTTATCCATTTTTCACTTTCTGCGATATTGAACTTGTACCGTAAACCAGGTTCTTGTAAACAGAGCCGTCCCAACCTTTGGGGTGGCTGTGTCTTTTTGATTTTAATTTCCCTAAGCTATAGGACCATAAGTGGAAGTGCCCTAGGCTCTGTTGCTTTGTTTTTTAGATGTTTCAGGAAACACCATACACTTCTCCCGAGTGGCTGTTGGCAATTGACATCCCGCCCATCAGCATAACAAGGCTCCCAGTTCTCCATGGCCTGTCCTGCCTTTCTGGATTTTACACTTTTTTCAGATGGCCCTTTTGACCGGGGGGAAGTGAGACTTCATTGTAGTGCAGATTTCCTTTGCAAGCTTGCTTGGTTGGCCAAAAAGGGCGTATGCGTTTTTTCCTGAATATATTCAGGAAAAAACGCATACGCCCTTTTTGGCCAAGTGCATCATTGTGGACGTTCTGCCTCTTTTCCTATGCTTTCAATGCAATTCCAGTCTACCTCCTGAAATCGGTTTCCTGCAATTCTGCCCCGCTTTCAAGTCCTCTTGGCAGCCTTACTTCAGTATATTTTTGGACGATAGCTGTCATTTATAACTCTGCAGGTTTGTGAATTACAGTGCCCCTGAGCTCCTTTCTTCAAGTCGCTTTCTCGTGAGCTGGCCGCAACACCGCAGGATGGCTTCAGGCCCTAATCTGGTTCCGGCACGGCACGCTGAGCCTTTGGTTAATTCCTCTTCCTGGTGGGAAATGAGAGTTAAATTTGCCCGTCCAGACACCTCCAGCTAGTCTGTCATTGGTTCTCCCTATTCCTGTTCATCTTCCGCAGAAATTGCAAACTGGGCCAAACAGGAGGTTAAAGGCACTGACTCTCCAAGTCGGGAGAGTGTTAGTAAAGCATCTGGAATGTTGCACCCGAGTACCAGGGGACGAAAACTGAGACATATTGGAACACGTCTCCCGATCACACGGTTGATCATACTCTGGGTTCCACATGCATGTTTTAGCTGAAGGAAGAATACCTTAAACCTGGAGAGTTGAGACCCGTGGAATGGGTACCATGCAATATGACTTCAAAGGGTCTTCATTTGCTCACCGAACCTCTCCAATCCTATCACTGCTGCGTTTATGCCCCTGTACACACACTTGATTCTCTTTCAGAGACATAGCAATCCATAGGTTTTAAGATACTTCCTAGTCAGGTACACTCTTAGGCATTTAATATGGGGTGTTGAGTCCATTTCCTTGAGCAAGGAGTAGCTCTTGTCTATTCCATATTTGGCTTAAGGAACTTTATCTGTGCTCATTTCAATCTCTGGTTTTATGCAGCACCCCAACTCACCTTTCCCCTTAAGCAAGCATAAGTTGGGTTTCTAAATTTGAGACCCTGTTCTGTTTTGTAATTCAGTTCCTGTGTAGCCAAGTTTACATTCCGTGTATTAGTGATATCTTATGATGTTTCTTTTTCTGTGTGACTTATTTCAGTTAGAATCATCGTACCTGAATCCACTCATTATGCTGCTACGGGCCTGATGACATAGATTTCATTGCTGAGTGATCCTGCATTGTACGTAAGTACCACAACTTCTTTATCCATTTTTCACTTTCTGCGATATTGAACTTGTACCGTAAACCAGGTTCTTGTAAACAGAGCCGTCCCAACCTTTGGGGTGGCTGTGTCTTTTTGATTTTAATTTCCCTAAGCTATAGGACCATAAGTGGAAGTGCCCTAGGCTCTGTTGCTTTGTTTTTTAGATGTTTCAGGAAACACCATACACTTCTCCCGAGTGGCTGTTGGCAATTTACATCCCGCCCATCAGCATAACAAGGCTCCCAGTTCTCCATGGCCTGTCCTGCCTTTCTGGATTTTACACTTTTTTCAGATGGCCCTTTTGACCGGGGGGAAGTGAGACTTCATTGTAGTGCAGATTTCCTTTGCAAGCTTGCTTGGTTGGCCAAAAAGGGCGTATGCGTTTTTTCCTGAATATATTCAGGAAAAAACGCATACGCCCTTTTTGGCCAAGTGCATCATTGTGGACGTTCTGCCTCTTCCTATGCTTTCAATGCAATTCCAGTCTACCTCCTGAAATCGGTTTCCTGCAATTCTGCCCCGCTTTCAAGTCCTCTTGGCAGCCTTACTTCAGTATATTTTTGGACGATAGCTGTCATTTATAACTCTGCAGGTTTGTGAATTACAGTGCCCCTGAGCTCCTTTCTTCAACTCGCTTTCTCGTGAGCTGGCCGCAACACCGCAGGATGGCTTCAGGCCCTAATCTGGTTCCGGCACGGCACGCTGAGCCTTTGGTTAATTCCTCTTCCTGGTGGGAAATGAGAGTTAAATTTGCCCGTCCAGACACCTCCAGCTAGTCTGTCATTGGTTCTCCCTATTCCTGTTCATCTTCCGCAGAAATTGCAAACTGGGCCAAACAGGAGGTTAAAGGCACTGACTCTCCAAGTCGGGAGAGTGTTAGTAAAGCGTCTGGAATGTTGCACCCGAGTACCAGGGGACGAAAACTGAGACATATTGGAACACGTCTCCCGATCACACGGTTGATCATACTCTGGGTTCCACATGCATGTTTTAGCTGAAGGAAGAATACCTTAAACCTGGAGAGTTGAGACCCGTGGAATGGGTACCATGCAATATGACTTCAAAGGGTCTTCATTTGCTCACCAAACCTCTCCAATCCTATCACTGCTGCGTTTATGCCCCTGTACACACACTTGATTCTCTTTCAGAGACATAGCAATCCATAGGTTTTAAGATACTTCCTAGTCAGGTACACTCTTAGGCATTTAATATGGGGTGTTGAGTCCATTTCCTTGAGCAAGGAGTAGCTCTTGTCTATTCCATATTTGGCTTAAGGAACTTTATCTGTGCTCATTTCAATCTCTGGTTTTATGCAGCACCCCAACTCACCTTTCCCCTTAAGCAAGCATAAGTTGGGTTTCTAAATTTGAGACCCTGTTCTGTTTTGTAATTCAGTTCCTGTGTAGCCAAGGTTACATTCCGTGTATTAGTGATATCTTATGATGTTTCTTTTCCTGTGTGACTTATTTCAGTTAGAATCATCGTACCTGAATCCACTCATTATGCTGCTACGGGCCTGATGACATAGATTTCATTGCTGAGTGATACTGCATTGTACGTAAGTACCACAACTTCTTTATCCATTTTTCACTTTCTGCGATATTGAACTTGTACCGTAAACCAGGTTCTTGTAAACAGAGCCGTCCCAACCTTTGGGGTGGCTGTGTCTTTTTGATTTTAATTTCCCTAAGCTATAGGACCATAAGTGGAAGTGCCCTAGGCTCTGTTGCTTTGTTTTTTAGATGTTTCAGGAAACACCATACACTTCTCCCGAGTGGCTGTTGGCAATTTACATCCCGCCCATCAGCATAACAAGGCTCCCAGTTCTCCATGGCCTGTCCTGCCTTTCTGGATTTTACACTTTTTTCAGATGGCCCTTTTGACCGGGGGGAAGTGAGACTTCATTGTAGTGCAGATTTCCTTTGCAAGCTTGCTTGGTTGGCCAAAAAGGGCGTATGCGTTTTTTCCTGAATATATTCAGGAAAAAACGCATACGCCCTTTTTGGCCAAGTGCATCATTGTGGACGTTCTGCCTCTTTTCCTATGCTTTCAATGCAATTCCAGTCTACCTCCTGAAATCGGTTTCCTGCAATTCTGCCCCGCTTTCAAGTCCTCTTGGCAGCCTTACTTCAGTATATTTTTGGACGATAGCTGTCATTTATAACTCTGCAGGTTTGTGAATTACAGTGCCCCTGAGCTCCTTTCTTCAACTCGCTTTCTCGTGAGCTGGCCGCAACACCGCAGGATGGCTTCAGGCCCTAATCTGGTTCCGGCACGGCACGCTGAGCCTTTGGTTAATTCCTCTTCCTGGTGGGAAATGAGAGTTAAATTTGCCCGTCCAGACACCTCCAGCTAGTCTGTCATTGGTTCTCCCTATTCCTGTTCATCTTCCGCAGAAATTGCAAACTGGGCCAAACAGGAGGTTAAAGGCACTGACTCTCCAAGTCGGGAGAGTGTTAGTAAAGCGTCTGGAATGTTGCACCCGAGTACCAGGGGACGAAAACTGAGACATATTGGAACACGTCTCCCGATCACACGGTTGATCATACTCTGGGTTCCACATGCATGTTTTAGCTGAAGGAAGAATACCTTAAACCTGGAGAGTTGAGACCCGTGGAATGGGTACCATGCAATATGACTTCAAAGGGTCTTCATTTGCTCACCAAACCTCTCCAATCCTATCACTGCTGCGTTTATGCCCCTGTACACACACTTGATTCTCTTTCAGAGACATAGCAATCCATAGGTTTTAAGATACTTCCTAGTCAGGTACACTCTTAGGCATTTAATATGGGGTGTTGAGTCCATTTCGTTGAGCAAGGAGTAGCTCTTGTCTATTCCATATTTGGCTTAAGGAACTTTATCTGTGCTCATTTCAATCTCTGGTTTTATGCAGCACCCCAACTCACCTTTCCCCTTAAGCAAGCATAAGTTGGGTTTCTAAATTTGAGACCCTGTTCTGTTTTGTAATTCAGTTCCTGTGTAGCCAAGGTTACATTCCGTGTATTAGTGATATCTTATGATGTTTCTTTTCCTGTGTGACTTATTTCAGTTAGAATCATCGTACCTGAATCCACTCATTATGCTGCTACGGGCCTGATGACATAGATTTCATTGCTGAGTGATACTGCATTGTACGTAAGTACCACAACTTCTTTATCCATTTTTCACTTTCTGCGATATTGAACTTGTACCGTAAACCAGGTTCTTGTAAACAGAGCCGTCCCAACCTTTGGGGTGGCTGTGTCTTTTTGATTTTAATTTCCCTAAGCTATAGGACCATAAGTGGAAGTGCCCTAGGCTCTGTTGCTTTGTTTTTTAGATGTTTCAGGAAACACCATACACTTCTCCCGAGTGGCTGTTGGCAATTTACATCCCGCCCATCAGCATAACAAGGCTCCCAGTTCTCCATGGCCTGTCCTGCCTTTCTGGATTTTACACTTTTTTCAGATGGCCCTTTTGACCGGGGGGAAGTGAGACTTCATTGTAGTGCAGATTTCCTTTGCAAGCTTGCTTGGTTGGCCAAAAAGGGCGTATGCGTTTTTTCCTGAATATATTCAGGAAAAAACGCATACGCCCTTTTTGGCCAAGTGCATCATTGTGGACGTTCTGCCTCTTTTCCTATGCTTTAAATGCAATTCCAGTCTACCTCCTGAAATCGGTTTCCTGCAATTCTGCCCCACTTTCAAGTCCTCTTGGCAGCCTTACTTCAGTATATTTTTGGACGATAGCTGTCATTTATAACTCTGCAGGTTTGTGAATTACAGTGCCCCTGAGCTCCTTTCTTCAACTCGCTTTCTCGTGAGCTGGCCGCAACACCGCAGGATGGCTTCAGGCCCTAATCTGGTTCCGGCACGGCACGCTGAGCCTTTGGTTAATTCCTCTTCCTGGTGGGAAATGAGAGTTAAATTTGCCCGTCCAGACACCTCCAGCTAGTCTGTCATTGGTTCTCCCTATTCCTGTTCATCTTCCACAGAAATTGCAAACTGGGCCAAACAGGAGGTTAAAGGCACTGACTCTCCAAGTCGGGAGAGTGTTAGTAAAGCGTCTGGAATGTTGCACCCGAGTACCAGGGGACGAAAACTGAGACATATTGGAACACGTCTCCCGATCACACGGTTGATCATACTCTGGGTTCCACATGCATGTTTTAGCTGAAGGAAGAATACCTTAAACCTGGAGAGTTGAGACCCGTGGAATGGGTACCATGCAATATGACTTCAAAGGGTCTTCATTTGCTCACCGAACCTCTCCAATCCTATCACTGCTGCGTTTATGCCCCTGTACACACACTTGATTCTCTTTCAGAGACATAGCAATCCATAGGTTTTAAGATACTTCCTAGTCAGGTACACTCTTAGGCATTTAATATGGGGTGTTGAGTCCATTTCGTTGAGCAAGGAGTAGCTCTTGTCTATTCCATATTTGGCTTAAGGAACTTTATCTGTGCTCATTTCAATCTCTGGTTTTATGCAGCACCCCAACTCACCTTTCCCCTTAAGCAAGCATAAGTTGGGTTTCTAAATTTGAGACCCTGTTCTGTTTTGTAATTCAGTTCCTGTGTAGCCAAGGTTACATTCCGTGTATTAGTGATATCTTATGATGTTTCTTTTCCTGTGTGACTTATTTCAGTTAGAATCATCGTACCTGAATCCACTCATTATGCTGCTACGGGCCTGATGACATAGATTTCATTGCTGAGTGATACTGCATTGTACGTAAGTACCACAACTTCTTTATCCATTTTTCACTTTCTGCGATATTGAACTTGTACCGTAAACCAGGTTCTTGTAAACAGAGCCGTCCCAACCTTTGGGGTGGCTGTGTCTTTTTGATTTTAATTTCCCTAAGCTATAGGACCATAAGTGGAAGTGCCCTAGGCTCTGTTGCTTTGTTTTTTAGATGTTTCAGGAAACACCATACACTTCTCCCGAGTGGCTGTTGGCAATTTACATCCCGCCCATCAGCATAACAAGGCTCCCAGTTCTCCATGGCCTGTCCTGCCTTTCTGGATTTTACACTTTTTTCAGATGGCCCTTTTGACCGGGGGGAAGTGAGACTTCATTGTAGTGCAGATTTCCTTTGCAAGCTTGCTTGGTTGGCCAAAAAGGGCGTATGCGTTTTTTCCTGAATATATTCAGGAAAAAACGCATACGCCCTTTTTGGCCAAGTGCATCATTGTGGACGTTCTGCCTCTTTTCCTATGCTTTAAATGCAATTCCAGTCTACCTCCTGAAATCGGTTTCCTGCAATTCTGCCCCACTTTCAAGTCCTCTTGGCAGCCTTACTTCAGTATATTTTTGGACGATAGCTGTCATTTATAACTCTGCAGGTTTGTGAATTACAGTGCCCCTGAGCTCCTTTCTTCAACTCGCTTTCTCGTGAGCTGGCCGCAACACCGCAGGATGGCTTCAGGCCCTAATCTGGTTCCGGCACGGCACGCTGAGCCTTTGGTTAATTCCTCTTCCTGGTGGGAAATGAGAGTTAAATTTGCCCGTCCAGACACCTCCAGCTAGTCTGTCATTGGTTCTCCCTATTCCTGTTCATCTTCCACAGAAATTGCAAACTGGGCCAAACAGGAGGTTAAAGGCACTGACTCTCCAAGTCGGGAGAGTGTTAGTAAAGCGTCTGGAATGTTGCACCCGAGTACCAGGGGACGAAAACTGAGACATATTGGAACACGTCTCCCGATCACACGGTTGATCATACTCTGGGTTCCACATGCATGTTTTAGCTGAAGGAAGAATACCTTAAACCTGGAGAGTTGAGACCCGTGGAATGGGTACCATGCAATATGACTTCAAAGGGTCTTCATTTGCTCACCGAACCTCTCCAATCCTATCACTGCTGCGTTTATGCCCCTGTACACACACTTGATTCTCTTTCAGAGACATAGCAATCCATAGGTTTTAAGATACTTCCTAGTCAGGTACACTCTTAGGCATTTAATATGGGGTGTTGAGTCCATTTCCTTGAGCAAGGAGTAGCTCTTGTCTATTCCATATTTGGCTTAAGGAACTTTATCTGTGCTCATTTCAATCTCTGGTTTTATGCAGCACCCCAACTCACCTTTCCCCTTAAGCAAGCATAAGTTGGGTTTCTAAATTTGAGACCCTGTTCTGTTTTGTAATTCAGTTCCTGTGTAGCCAAGGTTACATTCCGTGTATTAGTGATATCTTATGATGTTTCTTTTCCTGTGTGACTTATTTCAGTTAGAATCATCATACCTGAATCCACTCATTATGCTGCTACGGGCCTGATGACATAGATTTCATTGCTGAGTGATACTGCATTGTACGTAAGTACCACAACTTTTTTATCCATTTTTCACTTTCTGCGATATTGAACTTGTACCGTAAACCAGGTTCTTGTAAACAGAGCCGTCCCAACCTTTGGGGTGGCTGTGTCTTTTTGATTTTAATTTCCCTAAGCTATAGGACCATAAGTGGAAGTGCCCTAGGCTCTGTTGCTTTGTTTTTTAGATGTTTCAGGAAACACCATACACTTCTCCCGAGTGGCTGTTGGCAATTTACATCCCGCCCATCAGCATAACAAGGCTCCCAGTTCTCCATGGCCTGTCCTGCCTTTCTGGATTTTACACTTTTTTCAGATGGCCCTTTTGACCGGGGGGAAGTGAGACTTCATTGTAGTGCAGATTTCCTTTGCAAGCTTGCTTGGTTGGCCAAAAAGGGCGTATGCGTTTTTTCCTGAATATATTCAGGAATAAACGCATACGCCCTTTTTGGCCAAGTGCATCGTTGTGGACGTTCTGCCTCTTTTCCTATGCTTTAAATGCAATTCCAGTCTATCTCCTGAAATCGGTTTCCTGCAATTCTGCCCCGCTTTCAAGTCCTCTTGGCAGCCTTACTTCAGTATATTTTTGGACGATAGCTGTCATTTATAACTCTGCAGGTTTGTGAATTACAGTGCCCCTGAGCTCCTTTCTTCAACTCGCTTTCTCGTGAGCTGGCCGCAACACCGCAGGATGGCTTCAGGCCCTAATCTGGTTCCGGCACGGCACGCTGAGCCTTTGGTTAATTCCTCTTCCTGGTGGGAAATGAGAGTTAAATTTGCCCGTCCAGACACCTCCAGCTAGTCTGTCATTGGTTCTCCCTATTCCTGTTCATCTTCCGCAGAAATTGCAAACTGGGCCAAACAGGAGGTTAAAGGCACTGACTCTCCAAGTCGGGAGAGTGTTAGTAAAGCGTCTGGAATGTTGCACCCGAGTACCAGGGGACGAAAACTGACACATATTGGAACACGTCTCCCGATCACACGGTTGATCATACTCTGGGTTCCACATGCATGTTTTAGCTGAAGGAAGAATACCTTCAACCTGGAGAGTTGAGACCCGTGGAATGGGTACCATGCAATATGACTTCAAAGGGTCTTCATTTGCTCACCGAACCTCTCCAATCCTATCACTGCTGCGTTTATGCCCCTGTACACACACTTGATTCTCTTTCAGAGACATAGCAATCCATAGGTTTTAAGATACTTCCTAGTCAGGTACACTCTTAGGCATTTAATATGGGGTGTTGAGTCCATTTCCTTGAGCAAGGAGTAGCTCTTGTCTATTCCATATTTGGCTTAAGGAACTTTATCTGTGCTCATTTCAATCTCTGGTTTTATGCAGCACCCCAACTCACCTTTCCCCTTAAGCAAGCATAAGTTGGGTTTCTAAATTTGAGACCCTGTTCTGTTTTGTAATTCAGTTCCTGTGTAGCCAAGGTTACATTCCGTGTATTAGTGATATCTTATGATGTTTCTTTTCCTGTGTGACTTATTTCAGTTAGAATCATCATACCTGAATCCACTCATTATGCTGCTACGGGCCTGATGACATAGATTTCATTGCTGAGTGATACTGCATTGTACGTAAGTACCACAACTTCTTTATCCATTTTTCACTTTCTGCGATATTGAACTTGTACCGTAAACCAGGTTCTTGTAAACAGAGCCGTCCCAACCTTTGGGGTGGCTGTGTCTTTTTGATTTTAATTTCCCTAAGCTATAGGACCATAAGTGGAAGTGCCCTAGGCTCTGTTGCTTTGTTTTTTAGATGTTTCAGGAAACACCATACACTTCTCCCGAGTGGCTGTTGGCAATTTACATCCCGCCCATCAGCATAACAAGGCTCCCAGTTCTCCATGGCCTGTCCTGCCTTTCTGGATTTTACACTTTTTTCAGATGGCCCTTTTGACCGGGGGGAAGTGAGACTTCATTGTAGTGCAGATTTCCTTTGCAAGCTTGCTTGGTTGGCCAAAAAGGGCGTATGCGTTTTTTCCTGAATATATTCAGGAAAAAACGCATACGCCCTTTTTGGCCAAGTGCATCATTGTGGACGTTCTGCCTCTTTTCCTATGCTTTAAATGCAATTCCAGTCTACCTCCTGAAATCGGTTTCCTGCAATTCTGCCCCGCTTTCAAGTCCTCTTGGCAGCCTTACTTCAGTATATTTTTGGACGATAGCTGTCATTTATAACTCTGCAGGTTTGTGAATTACAGTGCCCCTGAGCTCCTTTCTTCAACTCGCTTTCTCGTGAGCTGGCCGCAACACCGCAGGATGGCTTCAGGCCCTAATCTGGTTCCGGCACGGCACGCTGAGCCTTTGGTTAATTCCTCTTCCTGGTGGGAAATGAGAGTTAAATTTGCCCGTCCAGACACCTCCAGCTAGTCTGTCATTGGTTCTCCCTATTCCTGTTCATCTTCCGCAGAAATTGCAAACTGGGCCAAACAGGAGGTTAAAGGCACTGACTCTCCAAGTCGGGAGAGTGTTAGTAAAGCGTCTGGAATGTTGCACCCGAGTACCAGGGGACGAAAACTGACACATATTGGAACACGTCTCCCGATCACACGGTTGATCATACTCTGGGTTCCACATGCATGTTTTAGCTGAAGGAAGAATACCTTAAACCTGGAGAGTTGAGACCCGTGGAATGGGTACCATGCAATATGACTTCAAAGGGTCTTCATTTGCTCACCGAACCTCTCCAATCCTATCACTGCTGCGTTTATGCCCCTGTACACACACTTGATTCTCTTTCAGAGACATAGCAATCCATAGGTTTTAAGATACTTCCTAGTCAGGTACACTCTTAGGCATTTAATATGGGGTGTTGAGTCCATTTCCTTGAGCAAGGAGTAGCTCTTGTCTATTCCATATTTGGCTTAAGGAACTTTATCTGTGCTCATTTCAATCTCTGGTTTTATGCAGCACCCCAACTCACCTTTCCCCTTAAGCAAGCATAAGTTGGGTTTCTAAATTTGAGACCCTGTTCTGTTTTGTAATTCAGTTCCTGTGTAGCCAAGGTTACATTCCGTGTATTAGTGATATCTTATGATGTTTCTTTTCCTGTGTGACTTATTTCAGTTAGAATCATCATACCTGAATCCACTCATTATGCTGCTACGGGCCTGATGACATAGATTTCATTGCTGAGTGATACTGCATTGTACGTAAGTACCACAACTTCTTTATCCATTTTTCACTTTCTGCGATATTGAACTTGTACCGTAAACCAGGTTCTTGTAAACAGAGCCGTCCCAACCTTTGGGGTGGCTGTGTCTTTTTGATTTTAATTTCCCTAAGCTATAGGACCATAAGTGGAAGTGCCCTAGGCTCTGTTGCTTTGTTTTTTAGATGTTTCAGGAAACACCATACACTTCTCCCGAGTGGCTGTTGGCAATTTACATCCCGCCCATCAGCATAACAAGGCTCCCAGTTCTCCATGGCCTGTCCTGCCTTTCTGGATTTTACACTTTTTTCAGATGGCCCTTTTGACCGGGGGGAAGTGAGACTTCATTGTAGTGCAGATTTCCTTTGCAAGCTTGCTTGGTTGGCCAAAAAGGGCGTATGCGTTTTTTCCTGAATATATTCAGGAAAAAACGCATACGCCCTTTTTGGCCAAGTGCATCATTGTGGACGTTCTGCCTCTTTTCCTATGCTTTAAATGCAATTCCAGTCTACCTCCTGAAATCGGTTTCCTGCAATTCTGCCCCGCTTTCAAGTCCTCTTGGCAGCCTTACTTCAGTATATTTTTGGACGATAGCTGTCATTTATAACTCTGCAGGTTTGTGAATTACAGTGCCCCTGAGCTCCTTTCTTCAACTCGCTTTCTCGTGAGCTGGCCGCAACACCGCAGGATGGCTTCAGGCCCTAATCTGGTTCCGGCACGGCACGCTGAGCCTTTGGTTAATTCCTCTTCCTGGTGGGAAATGAGAGTTAAATTTGCCCGTCCAGACACCTCCAGCTAGTCTGTCATTGGTTCTCCCTATTCCTGTTCATCTTCCGCAGAAATTGCAAACTGGGCCAAACAGGAGGTTAAAGGCACTGACTCTCCAAGTCGGGAGAGTGTTAGTAAAGCGTCTGGAATGTTGCACCCGAGTACCAGGGGACGAAAACTGAGACATATTGGAACACGTCTCCCGATCACACGGTTGATCATACTCTGGGTTCCACATGCATGTTTTAGCTGAAGGAAGAATACCTTAAACCTGGAGAGTTGAGACCCGTGGAATGGGTACCATGCAATATGACTTCAAAGGGTCTTCATTTGCTCACCGAACCTCTCCAATCCTATCACTGCTGCGTTTATGCCCCTGTACACACACTTGATTCTCTTTCAGAGACATAGCAATCCATACGTTTTAAGATACTTCCTAGTCAGGTACACTCTTAGGCATTTAATATGGGGTGTTGAGTCCATTTCGTTGAGCAAGGAGTAGCTCTTGTCTATTCCATATTTGGCTTAAGGAACTTTATCTGTGCTCATTTCAATCTCTGGTTTTATGCAGCACCCCAACTCACCTTTCCCCTTAAGCAAGCATAAGTTGGGTTTCTAAATTTGAGACCCTGTTCTGTTTTGTAATTCAGTTCCTGTGTAGCCAAGGTTACATTCCGTGTATTAGTGATATCTTATGATGTTTCTTTTCCTGTGTGACTTATTTCAGTTAGAATCATCATACCTGAATCCACTCATTATGCTGCTATGGGCCTGATGACATAGATTTCATTGCTGAGTGATACTGCATTGTACGTAAGTACCACAACTTCTTTATCCATTTTTCACTTTCTGCGATATTGAACTTGTACCGTAAACCAGGTTCTTGTAAACAGAGCCGTCCCAACCTTTGGGGTGGCTGTGTCTTTTTGATTTTAATTTCCCTAAGCTATAGGACCATAAGTGGAAGTGCCCTAGGCTCTGTTGCTTTGTTTTTTAGATGTTTCAGGAAACACCATACACTTCTCCCGAGTGGCTGTTGGCAATTTACATCCCGCCCATCAGCATAACAAGGCTCCCAGTTCTCCATGGCCTGTCCTGCCTTTCTGGATTTTACACTTTTTTCAGATGGCCCTTTTGACCGGGGGGAAGTGAGACTTCATTGTAGTGCAGATTTCCTTTGCAAGCTTGCTTGGTTGGCCAAAAAGGGCGTATGCGTTTTTTCCTGAATATATTCAGGAAAAAACGCATACGCCCTTTTTGGCCAAGTGCATCATTGTGGACGTTCTGCCTCTTTTCCTATGCTTTAAATGCAATTCCAGTCTACCTCCTGAAATCGGTTTCCTGCAATTCTGCCCCGCTTTCAAGTCCTCTTGGCAGCCTTACTTCAGTATATTTTTGGACGATAGCTGTCATTTATAACTCTGCAGGTTTGTGAATTACAGTGCCCCTGAGCTCCTTTCTTCAACTCGCTTTCTCGTGAGCTGGCCGCAACACCGCAGGATGGCTTCAGGCCCTAATCTGGTTCCGGCACGGCACGCTGAGCCTTTGGTTAATTCCTCTTCCTGGTGGGAAATGAGAGTTAAATTTGCCCGTCCAGACACCTCCAGCTAGTCTGTCATTGGTTCTCCCTATTCCTGTTCATCTTCCGCAGAAATTGCAAACTGGGCCAAACAGGAGGTTAAAGGCACTGACTCTCCAAGTCGGGAGAGTGTTAGTAAAGCGTCTGGAATGTTGCACCCGAGTACCAGGGGACGAAAACTGACACATATTGGAACACGTCTCCCGATCACACGGTTGATCATACTCTGGGTTCCACATGCATGTTTTAGCTGAAGGAAGAATACCTTAAACCTGGAGAGTTGAGACCCGTGGAATGGGTACCATGCAATATGACTTCAAAGGGTCTTCATTTGCTCACCGAACCTCTCCAATCCTATCACTGCTGCGTTTATGCCCCTGTACACACACTTGATTCTCTTTCAGAGACATAGCAATCCATAGGTTTTAAGATACTTCCTAGTCAGGTACACTCTTAGGCATTTAATATGGGGTGTTGAGTCCATTTCCTTGAGCAAGGAGTAGCTCTTGTCTATTCCATATTTGGCTTAAGGAACTTTATCTGTGCTCATTTCAATCTCTGGTTTTATGCAGCACCCCAACTCACCTTTCCCCTTAAGCAAGCATAAGTTGGGTTTCTAAATTTGAGACCCTGTTCTGTTTTGTAATTCAGTTCCTGTGTAGCCAAGGTTACATTCCGTGTATTAGTGATATCTTATGATGTTTCTTTTCCTGTGTGACTTATTTCAGTTAGAATCATCGTACCTGAATCCACTCATTATGCTGCTACGGGCCTGATGACATAGATTTCATTGCTGAGTGATACTGCATTGTACGTAAGTACCACAACTTCTTTATCCATTTTTCACTTTCTGCGATATTGAACTTGTACCGTAAACCAGGTTCTTGTAAACAGAGCCGTCCCAACCTTTGGGGTGGCTGTGTCTTCTTGATTTTAATTTCCCTAAGCTATAGGACCATAAGTGGAAGTGCCCTAGGCTCTGTTGCTTTGTTTTTTAGATGTTTCAGGAAACACCATACACTTCTCCCGAGTGGCTGTTGGCAATTTACATCCCGCCCATCAGCATAACAAGGCTCCCAGTTCTCCATGGCCTGTCCTGCCTTTCTGGATTTTACACTTTTTTCAGATGGCCCTTTTGACCGGGGGGAAGTGAGACTTCATTGTAGTGCAGATTTCCTTTGCAAGCTTGCTTGGTTGGCCAAAAAGGGCGTATGCGTTTTTTCCTGAATATATTCAGGAAAAAACGCATACGCCCTTTTTGGCCAAGTGCATCATTGTGGACGTTCTGCCTCTTTTCCTATGCTTTCAATGCAATTCCAGTCTACCTCCTGAAATCGGTTTCCTGCAATTCTGCCCCGCTTTCAAGTCCTCTTGGCAGCCTTACTTCAGTATATTTTTGGACGATAGCTGTCATGTATAACTCTGCAGGTTTGTGAATTACAGTGCCCCTGAGCTCCTTTCTTCAACTCGCTTTCTCGTGAGCTGGCCGCAACACCGCAGGATGGCTTCAGGCCCTAATCTGGTTCCGGCACGGCACGCTGAGCCTTTGGTTAATTCCTCTTCCTGGTGGGAAATGAGAGTTAAATTTGCCCGTCCAGACACCTCCAGCTAGTCTGTCATTGGTTCTCCCTATTCCTGTTCATCTTCCGCAGAAATTGCAAACTGGGCCAAACAGGAGGTTAAAGGCACTGACTCTCCAAGTCGGGAGAGTGTTAGTAAAGCGTCTGGCATGTTGCACCCGAGTACCAGGGGACGAAAACTGACACATATTGGAACACGTCTCCCGATCACACGGTTGATCATACTCTGGGTTCCACATGCATGTTTTAGCTGAAGGAAGAATACCTTAAACCTGGAGAGTTGAGACCCGTGGAATGGGTACCATGCAATATGACTTCAAAGGGTCTTCA
The DNA here is from genome assembly GCF_949774975.1 of Lagenorhynchus albirostris. Classification (NCBI taxonomy): domain Eukaryota; kingdom Metazoa; phylum Chordata; class Mammalia; order Artiodactyla; family Delphinidae; genus Lagenorhynchus; species Lagenorhynchus albirostris. Next base: position 368,422 of record NW_026783446.1, on the reverse strand, counting down.
TTTGCTCACCGAACCTCTCCAATCCTATCACTGCTGCGTTTATGCCCCTGTACACACACTTGATTCTCTTTCAGAGACATAGCAATCCATAGGTTTTAAGATACTTCCTAGTCAGGTACACTCTTAGGCATTTAATATGGGGTGTTGAGTCCATTTCCTTGAGCAAGGAGTAGCTCTTGTCTATTCCATATTTGGCTTAAGGAACTTTATCTGTGCTCATTTCAATCTCTGGTTTTATGCAGCACCCCAACTCACCTTTCCCCTTAAGCAAGCATAAGTTGGGTTTCTAAATTTGAGACCCTGTTCTGTTTTGTAATTCAGTTCCTGTGTAGCCAAGGTTACATTCCGTGTATTAGTGATATCTTATGATGTTTCTTTTCCTGTGTGACTTATTTCAGTTAGAATCATCGTACCTGAATCCACTCATTATGCTGCTACGGGCCTGATGACATAGATTTCATTGCTGAGTGATACTGCATTGTACGTAAGTACCACAACTTCTTTATCCATTTTTCACTTTCTGCGATATTGAACTTGTACCGTAAACCAGGTTCTTGTAAACAGAGCCGTCCCAACCTTTGGGGTGGCTGTGTCTTCTTGATTTTAATTTCCCTAAGCTATAGGACCATAAGTGGAAGTGCCCTAGGCTCTGTTGCTTTGTTTTTTAGATGTTTCAGGAAACACCATACACTTCTCCCGAGTGGCTGTTGGCAATTTACATCCCGCCCATCAGCATAACAAGGCTCCCAGTTCTCCATGGCCTGTCCTGCCTTTCTGGATTTTACACTTTTTTCAGATGGCCCTTTTGACCGGGGGGAAGTGAGACTTCATTGTAGTGCAGATTTCCTTTGCAAGCTTGCTTGGTTGGCCAAAAAGGGCGTATGCGTTTTTTCCTGAATATATTCAGGAAAAAACGCATACGCCCTTTTTGGCCAAGTGCATCATTGTGGACGTTCTGCCTCTTTTCCTATGCTTTCAATGCAATTCCAGTCTACCTCCTGAAATCGGTTTCCTGCAATTCTGCCCCGCTTTCAAGTCCTCTTGGCAGCCTTACTTCAGTATATTTTTGGACGATAGCTGTCATGTATAACTCTGCAGGTTTGTGAATTACAGTGCCCCTGAGCTCCTTTCTTCAACTCGCTTTCTCGTGAGCTGGCCGCAACACCGCAGGATGGCTTCAGGCCCTAATCTGGTTCCGGCACGGCACGCTGAGCCTTTGGTTAATTCCTCTTCCTGGTGGGAAATGAGAGTTAAATTTGCCCGTCCAGACACCTCCAGCTAGTCTGTCATTGGTTCTCCCTATTCCTGTTCATCTTCCGCAGAAATTGCAAACTGGGCCAAACAGGAGGTTAAAGGCACTGACTCTCCAAGTCGGGAGAGTGTTAGTAAAGCGTCTGGCATGTTGCACCCGAGTACCAGGGGACGAAAACTGACACATATTGGAACACGTCTCCCGATCACACGGTTGATCATACTCTGGGTTCCACATGCATGTTTTAGCTGAAGGAAGAATACCTTAAACCTGGAGAGTTGAGACCCGTGGAATGGGTACCATGCAATATGACTTCAAAGGGTCTTCATTTGCTCACCGAACCTCTCCAATCCTATCACTGCTGCGTTTATGCCCCTGTACACACACTTGATTCTCTTTCAGAGACATAGCAATCCATAGGTTTTAAGATACTTCCTAGTCAGGTACACTCTTAGGCCTTTAATATGGGGTGTTGAGTCCATTTCGTTGAGCAAGGAGTAGCTCTTGTCTATTCCATATTTGGCTTAAGGAACTTTATCTGTGCTCATTTCAATCTCTGGTTTTATGCAGCACCCCAACTCACCTTTCCCCTTAAGCAAGCATAAGTTGGGTTTCTAAATTTGAGACCCTGTTCTGTTTTGTAATTCAGTTCCTGTGTAGCCAAGGTTACATTCCGTGTATTAGTGATATCTTATGATGTTTCTTTTCCTGTGTGACTTATTTCAGTTAGAATCATCGTACCTGAATCCACTCATTATGTTGCTACGGCCCTGATGACATAGATTTCATTGCTGAGTGATACTGCATTGTACGTAAGTACCACAACTTCTTTATCCATTTTTCACTTTCTGCGATATTGAACTTGTACCGTAAACCAGGTTCTTGTAAACAGAGCCGTCCCAACCTTTGGGGTGGCTGTGTCTTTTTGATTTTAATTTCCCTAAGCTATAGGACCATAAGTGGAAGTGCCCTAGGCTCTGTTGCTTTGTTTTTTAGATGTTTCAGGAAACACCATACACTTCTCCCGAGTGGCTGTTGGCAATTTACATCCCGCCCATCAGCATAACAAGGCTCCCAGTTCTCCATGGCCTGTCCTGCCTTTCTGGATTTTACACTTTTTTCAGATGGCCCTTTTGACCGGGGGGAAGTGAGACTTCATTGTAGTGCAGATTTCCTTTGCAAGCTTGCTTGGTTGGCCAAAAAGGGCGTATGCGTTTTTTCCTGAATATATTCAGGAAAAAACGCATACGCCCTTTTTGGCCAAGTGCATCATTGTGGACGTTCTGCCTCTTTTCCTATGCTTTAAATGCAATTCCAGTCTACCTCCTGAAATCGGTTTCCTGCAATTCTGCCCCGCTTTCAAGTCCTCTTGGCAGCCTTACTTCAGTATATTTTTGGACGATAGCTGTCATGTATAAATCTGCAGGTTTGTGAATTACAGTGCCCCTGAGCTCCTTTCTTCAACTCGCTTTCTCGTGAGCTGGCCGCAACACCGCAGGATGGCTTCAGGCCCTAATCTGGTTCCGGCACGGCACGCTGAGCCTTTGGTTAATTCCTCTTCCTGGTGGGAAATGAGAGTTAAATTTGCCCGTCCAGACACCTCCAGCTAGTCTGTCATTGGTTCTCCCTATTCCTGTTCATCTTCCGCAGAAATTGCAAACTGGGCCAAACAGGAGGTTAAAGGCACTGACTCTCCAAGTCGGGAGAGTGTTAGTAAAGCGTCTGGCATGTTGCACCCGAGTACCAGGGGACGAAAACTGACACATATTGGAACACGTCTCCCGATCACACGGTTGATCATACTCTGGGTTCCACATGCATGTTTTAGCTGAAGGAAGAATACCTTAAACCTGGAGAGTTGAGACCCGTGGAATGGGTACCATGCAATATGACTTCAAAGGGTCTTCATTTGCTCACCGAACCTCTCCAATCCTATCACTGCTGCGTTTATGCCCCTGTACACACACTTGATTCTCTTTCAGAGACATAGCAATCCATAGGTTTTAAGATACTTCCTAGTCAGGTACACTCTTAGGCCTTTAATATGGGGTGTTGAGTCCATTTCGTTGAGCAAGGAGTAGCTCTTGTCTATTCCATATTTGGCTTAAGGAACTTTATCTGTGCTCATTTCAATCTCTGGTTTTATGCAGCACCCCAAGTCACCTTTCCCCTTAAGCAAGCATAAGTTGGGTTTCTAAATTTGAGACCCTGTTCTGTTTTGTAATTCAGTTCCTGTGTAGCCAAGGTTACATTCCGTGTATTAGTGATATCTTATGATGTTTCTTTTCCTGTGTGACTTATTTCAGTTAGAATCATCGTACCTGAATCCACTCATTATGCTGCTACGGGCCTGATGACATAGATTTCATTGCTGAGTGATACTGCATTGTACATAAGTACCACAACTTCTTTATCCATTTTTCACTTTCTGCGATATTGAACTTGTACCGTAAACCAGGTTCTTGTAAACAGAGCCGTCCCAACCTTTGGGGTGGCTGTGTCTTTTTGATTTTAATTTCCCTAAGCTATAGGACCATAAGTGGAAGTGCCCTAGGCTCTGTTGCTTTGTTTTTTAGATGTTTCAGGAAACACCATACACTTCTCCCGAGTGGCTGTTGGCAATTTACATCCCGCCCATCAGCATAACAAGGCTCCCAGTTCTCCATGGCCTGTCCTGCCTTTCTGGATTTTACACTTTTTTCAGATGGCCCTTTTGACCGGGGGGAAGTGAGACTTCATTGTAGTGCAGATTTCCTTTGCAAGCTTGCTTGGTTGGCCAAAAAGGGCGTATGCGTTTTTTCCTGAATATATTCAGGAAAAAACGCATACGCCTTTTTGGCCAAGTGCATCATTGTGGACGTTCTGCCTCTTTTCCTATGCTTTAAATGCAATTCCAGTCTACCTCCTGAAATCGGTTTCCTGCAATTCTGACCCAAGTTCAAGTCCTCTTGGCAGCCTTACTTCAGTATATTTTTGGACGATAGCTGTCATTTATAACTCTGCAGGTTTGTGAATTACAGTGCCCCTGAGCTCCTTTCTTCAACTCGCTTTCTCGTGAGCTGGCCGCAACACCGCAGGATGGCTTCAGGCCCTAATCTGGTTCCGGCACGGCACGCTGAGCCTTTGGTTAATTCCTCTTCCTGGTGGGAAATGAGAGTTAAATTTGCCCGTCCAGACACCTCCAGCTAGTCTGTCATTGGTTCTCCCTATTCCTGTTCATCTTCCGCAGAAATTGCAAACTGGGCCAAACAGGAGGTTAACCAAGTCGGGAGAGTGTTAGTAAAGCGTCTGGAATGTTGCACCCGAGTACCAGGGGACGAAAACTGAGACATATTGGAACACGTCTCCCGATCACACGGTTGATCATACTCTGGGTTCCACATGCATGTTTTAGCTGAAGGAAGAATACCTTAAACCTGGAGAGTTGAGACCCGTGGAATGGGTACCATGCAATATGACTTCAAAGGGTCTTCATTTGCTCACCGAACCTCTCCAATCCTATCACTGCTGCGTTTATGCCCCTGCACACACGCTTGATTCTCTTTCGGAGACATAGCAATCCATAGGTTTTAAGATACTTCCTAGTCAGGTACACTCTTAGGCATTTAATATGGGGTGTTGAGTCCATTTCGTTGAGCAAGGAGTAGCTCTTGTCTATTCCATATTTGGCTTAAGGAACTTTATCTGTGCTCATTTCAATCTCTGGTTTTATGCAGCACCCCAACTCACCTTTCCCCTTAAGCAAGCATAAGTTGGGTTTCTAAATTTGAGACCCTGTTCTGTTTTGTAATTCAGTTCCTGTGTAGCCAAGGTTACATTCCGTGTATTAGTGATATCTTATGATGTTTCTTTTCCTGTGTGACTTATTTCAGTTAGAATCATCGTACCTGAATCCACTCATTATGCTGCTACGGGCCTGATGACATAGATTTCATTGCTGAGTGATACTGCATTGTACGTAAGTACCACAACTTCTTTATCCATTTTTCACTTTCTGCGATATTGAACTTGTACCGTAAACCAGGTTCTTGTAAACAGAGCCGTCCCAACCTTTGGGGTGGCTGTGTCTTTTTGATTTTAATTTCCCTAAGCTATAGGACCATAAGTGGAAGTGCCCTAGGCTCTGTTGCTTTGTTTTTTAGATGTTTCAGGAAACACCATACACTTCTCCCGAGTGGCTGTTGGCAATTTACATCCCGCCCATCAGCATAACAAGGCTCCCAGTTCTCCATGGCCTGTCCTGCCTTTCTGGATTTTACACTTTTTTCAGATGGCCCTTTTGACCGGGGGGAAGTGAGACTTCATTGTAGTGCAGATTTCCTTTGCAAGCTTGCTTGGTTGGCCAAAAAGGGCGTATGCGTTTTTTCCTGAATATATTCAGGAAAAAACGCATACGCCCTTTTTGGCCAAGTGCATCATTGTGGACGTTCTGCCTCTTTTCCTATGCTTTCAATGCAATTCCAGTCTACCTCCTGAAATCGGTTTCCTGCAATTCTGCCCCGCTTTCAAGTCCTCTTGGCAGCCTTACTTCAGTATATTTTTGGACGATAGCTGTCATTTATAACTCTGCAGGTTTGTGAATTACAGTGCCCCTGAGCTCCTTTCTTCAACTCGCTTTCTCGTGAGCTGGCCGCAACACCGCAGGATGGCTTCAGGCCCTAATCTGGTTCCGGCACGGCACGCTGAGCCTTTGGTTAATTCCTCTTCCTGGTGGGAAATGAGAGTTAAATTTGCCCGTCCAGACACCTCCAGCTAGTCTCTCATTGGTTCTCCCTATTCCTGTTCATCTTCCGCAGAAATTGCAAACTGGGCCAAACAGGAGGTTAAAGGCACTGACTCTCCAAGTCGGGAGAGTGTTAGTAAAGCGTCTGGAATGTTGCACCCGAGTACCAGGGGACGAAAACTGAGACATATTGGGACACGTCTCCCGATCACACGGTTGATCATACTCTGGGTTCCACATGCATGTTTTAGCTGAAGGAAGAATACCTTAACCCTGGAGAGTTGAGACCCGTGGAATGGGTACCATGCAATATGACTTCAAAGGGTCTTCATTTGCTCACCGAACCTCTCCAATCCTATCACTGCTGCGTTTATGCCCCTGTACACACACTTGATTCTCTTTCAGAGACATAGCAATCCATAGGTTTTAAGATACTTCCTAGTCAGGTACACTCTTAGGCCTTTAATATGGGGTGTTGAGTCCATTTCGTTGAGCAAGGAGTAGCTCTTGTCTATTCCATATTTGGCTTAAGGAACTTTATCTGTGCTCATTTCAATCTCTGGTTTTATGCAGCACCCCAAGTCACCTTTCCCCTTAAGCAAGCATAAGTTGGGTTTCTAAATTTGAGACCCTGTTCTGTTTTGTAATTCAGTTCCTGTGTAGCCAAGGTTACATTCCGTGTATTAGTGATATCTTATGATGTTTCTTTTCCTGTGTGACTTATTTCAGTTAGAATCATCGTACCTGAATCCACTCATTATGCTGCTACGGGCCTGATGACATAGATTTCATTGCTGAGTGATACTGCATTGTACATAAGTACCACAACTTCTTTATCCATTTTTCACTTTCTGCGATATTGAACTTGTACCGTAAACCAGGTTCTTGTAAACAGAGCCGTCCCAACCTTTGGGGTGGCTGTGTCTTTTTGATTTTAATTTCCCTAAGCTATAGGACCATAAGTGGAAGTGCCCTAGGCTCTGTTGCTTTGTTTTTTAGATGTTTCAGGAAACACCATACACTTCTCCCGAGTGGCTGTTGGCAATTTACATCCCGCCCATCAGCATAACAAGGCTCCCAGTTCTCCATGGCCTGTCCTGCCTTTCTGGATTTTACACTTTTTTCAGATGGCCCTTTTGACCGGGGGGAAGTGAGACTTCATTGTAGTGCAGATTTCCTTTGCAAGCTTGCTTGGTTGGCCAAAAAGGGCGTATGCGTTTTTTCCTGAATATATTCAGGAAAAAACGCATACGCCTTTTTGGCCAAGTGCATCATTGTGGACGTTCTGCCTCTTTTCCTATGCTTTAAATGCAATTCCAGTCTACCTCCTGAAATCGGTTTCCTGCAATTCTGACCCAAGTTCAAGTCCTCTTGGCAGCCTTACTTCAGTATATTTTTGGACGATAGCTGTCATTTATAACTCTGCAGGTTTGTGAATTACAGTGCCCCTGAGCTCCTTTCTTCAACTCGCTTTCTCGTGAGCTGGCCGCAACACCGCAGGATGGCTTCAGGCCCTAATCTGGTTCCGGCACGGCACGCTGAGCCTTTGGTTAATTCCTCTTCCTGGTGGGAAATGAGAGTTAAATTTGCCCGTCCAGACACCTCCAGCTAGTCTGTCATTGGTTCTCCCTATTCCTGTTCATCTTCCGCAGAAATTGCAAACTGGGCCAAACAGGAGGTTAACCAAGTCGGGAGAGTGTTAGTAAAGCGTCTGGAATGTTGCACCCGAGTACCAGGGGACGAAAACTGAGACATATTGGAACACGTCTCCCGATCACACGGTTGATCATACTCTGGGTTCCACATGCATGTTTTAGCTGAAGGAAGAATACCTTAACCCTGGAGAGTTGAGACCCGTGGAATGGGTACCATGCAATATGACTTCAAAGGGTCTTCATTTGCTCACCGAACCTCTCCAATCCTATCACTGCTGCGTTTATGCCCCTGTACACACACTTGATTCTCTTTCAGAGATATAGCAATCCATAGGTTGTAAGATACTTCCTAGTCAGGTACACTCTTAGGCATTTAATATGGGGTGTTGAGTCCATTTCCTTGAGCAAGGAGTAGCTCTTGTCTATTCCATATTTGGCTTAAGGAACTTTATCTGTGCTCATTTCAATCTCTGGTTTTATGCAGCACCCCAACTCACCTTTCCCCTTAAGCAAGCATAAGTTGGGTTTCTAAATTTGAGACCCTGTTCTGTTTTGTAATTCAGTTCCTGTGTAGCCAAGGTTACATTCCGTGTATTAGTGATATCTTATGATGTTTCTTTTCCTGTGTGACTTATTTCAGTTAGAATCATCGTACCTGAATCCACTCATTATGCTGCTACGGGCCTGATGACATAGATTTCATTGCTGAGTGATACTGCATTGTACGTAAGTACCACAACTTCTTTATCCATTTTTCACTTTCTGCGATATTGAACTTGTACCGTAAACCAGGTTCTTGTAAACAGAGCCGTCCCAACCTTTGGGGTGGCTGTGTCTTTTTGATTTTAATTTCCCTAAGCTATAGGACCATAAGTGGAAGTGCCCTAGGCTCTGTTGCTTTGTTTTTTAGATGTTTCAGGAAACACCATACACTTCTCCCGAGTGGCTGTTGGCAATTTACATCCCGCCCATCAGCATAACAAGGCTCCCAGTTCTCCATGGCCTGTCCTGCCTTTCTGGATTTTACACTTTTTTCAGATGGCCCTTTTGACCGGGGGGAAGTGAGACTTCATTGTAGTGCAGATTTCCTTTGCAAGCTTGCTTGGTTGGCCAAAAAGGGCGTATGCGTTTTTTCCTGAATATATTCAGGAAAAAACACATACGCCCTTTTTGGCCAAGTGCATCATTGTGGACGTTCTGCCTCTTTTCCTATGCTTTCAATGCAATTCCAGTCTACCTCCTGAAATCGGTTTCCTGCAATTCTGCCCCGCTTTCAAGTCCTCTTGGCAGCCTTACTTCAGTATATTTTTGGACGATAGCTGTCATTTATAACTCTGCAGGTTTGTGAATTACAGTGCCCCTGAGCTCCTTTCTTCAACTCGCTTTCTCGTGAGCTGGCCGCAACACAGCAGGATGGCTTCAGGCCCTAATCTGGTTCCGGCACGGCACGCTGAGCCTTTGGTTAATTCCTCTTCCTGGTGGGAAATGAGAGTTAAATTTGCCCGTCCAGACACCTCCAGCTAGTCTGTCATTGGTTCTCCCTATTCCTGTTCATCTTCCGCAGAAATTGCAAACTGGGCCAAACAGGAGGTTAAAGGCACTGACTCTCCAAGTCGGGAGAGTGTTAGTAAAGCGTCTGGAATGTTGCACCCGAGTACCAGGGGACGAAAACTGAGACATATTGGGACACGTCTCCCGATCACACGGTTGATCATACTCTGGGTTCCACATGCATGTTTTAGCTGAAGGAAGAATACCTTAAACCTGGAGAGTTGAGACCCGTGGAATGGGTACCATGCAATATGACTTCAAAGGGTCTTCATTTGCTCACCGAACCTCTCCAATCCTATCACTGCTGCGTTTATGCCCCTGTACACACACTTGATTCTCTTTCAGAGACATAGCAATCCATAGGTTTTAAGATACTTCCTAGTCAGGTACACTCTTAGGCATTTAATATGGGGTGTTGAGTCCATTTCGTTGAGCAAGGAGTAGCTCTTGTCTATTCCATATTTGGCTTAAGGAACTTTATCTGTGCTCATTTCAATCTCTGGTTTTATGCAGCACCCCAACTCACCTTTCCCCTTAAGCAAGCATAAGTTGGGTTTCTAAATTTGAGACCCTGTTCTGTTTTGTAATTCAGTTCCTGTGTAGCCAAGGTTACATTCCGTGTATTAGTGATATCTTATGATGTTTCTTTTCCTGTGTGACTTATTTCAGTTAGAATCATCGTACCTGAATCCACTCATTATGCTGCTACGGGCCTGATGACATAGATTTCATTGCTGAGTGATACTGCATTGTACGTAAGTACCACAACTTCTTTATCCATTTTTCACTTTCTGCGATATTGAACTTGTACCGTAAACCAGGTTCTTGTAAACAGAGCCGTCCCAACCTTTGGGGTGGCTGTGTCTTTTTGATTTTAATTTCCCTAAGCTATAGGACCATAAGTGGAAGTGCCCTAGGCTCTGTTGCTTTGTTTTTTAGATGTTTCAGGAAACACCATACACTTCTCCTGAGTGGCTGTTGGCAATTGACATCCCGCCCATCAGCATAACAAGGCTCCCAGTTCTCCATGGCCTGTCCTGCCTTTCTGGATTTTACACTTTTTTCAGATGGCCCTTTTGACCGGGGGGAAGTGAGACTTCATTGTAGTGCAGATTTCCTTTGCAACCTTGCTTGGTTGGCCAAAAAGGGCGTATGCGTTTTTTCCTGAATATATTCAGGAAAAAACGCATACGCCCTTTTTGGCCAAGTGCATCGTTGTGGACGTTCTGCCTCTTTTCCTATGCTTTCAATGCAATTCCAGTCTACCTCCTGAAATCGGTTTCCTGCAAATCTGCCCCGCTTTCAAGTCCTCTTGGCAGCCTTACTTCAGTATATTTTTGGACGATAGCTGTCATTTATAACTCTGCAGGTTTGTGAATTACAGTGCCCCTGAGCTCCTTTCTTCAACTCGCTTTCTCGTGAGCTGGCCGCAACACCGCAGGATGGCTTCAGGCCCTAATCTGGTTCCGGCACGGCACGCTGAGCCTTTGGTTAATTCCTCTTCCTGGTGGGAAATGAGAGTTAAATTTGCCCGTCCAGACACCTCCAGCTAGTCTGTCATTGGTTCTCCCTATTCCTGTTCATCTTCCGCAGAAATTGCAAACTGGGCCAAACAGGAGGTTAAAGGCACTGACTCTCCAAGTCGGGAGAGTGTTAGTAAAGCGTCTGGAATGTTGCACCCGAGTACCAGGGGACGAAAACTGACACATATTGGAACACGTCTCCCGATCACACGGTTGATCATACTCTGGGTTCCACATGCATGTTTTAGCTGAAGGAAGAATACCTTAAACCTGGAGAGTTGAGACCCGTGGAATGGGTACCATGCAATATGACTTCAAAGGGTCTTCATTTGCTCACCGAACCTCTCCAATCCTATCACTGCTGCGTTTATGCCCCTGTACACACACTTGATTCTCTTTCAGAGACATAGCAATCCATAGGTTTTAAGATACTTCCTAGTCAGGTACACTCTTAGGCATTTAATATGGGGTGTTGAGTCCATTTCGTTGAGCAAGGAGTAGCTCTTGTCTATTCCATATTTGGCTTAAGGAACTTTATCTGTGCTCATTTCAATCTCTGGTTTTATGCAGCACCCCAACTCACCTTTCCCCTTAAGCAAGCATAAGTTGGGTTTCTAAATTTGAGACCCTGTTCTGTTTTGTAATTCAGTTCCTGTGTAGCCAAGGTTACATTCCGTGTATTAGTGATATCTTATGATGTTTCTTTTCCTGTGTGACTTATTTCAGTTAGAATCATCGTACCTGAATCCACTCATTATGCTGCTACGGGCCTGATGACATAGATTTCATTGCTGAGTGATACTGCATTGTACGTAAGTACCACAACTTCTTTATCCATTTTTCACTTTCTGCGATATTGAACTTGTACCGTAAACCAGGTTCTTGTAAACAGAGCCGTCCCAACCTTTGGGGTGGCTGTGTCTTTTTGATTTTAATTTCCCTAAGCTATAGGACCATAAGTGGAAGTGCCCTAGGCTCTGTTGCTTTGTTTTTTAGATGTTTCAGGAAACACCATACACTTCTCCCGAGTGGCTGTTGGCAATTTACATCCCGCCCATCAGCATAACAAGGCTCCCAGTTCTCCATGGCCTGTCCTGCCTTTCTGGATTTTACACTTTTTTCAGATGGCCCTTTTGACCGGGGGGAAGTGAGACTTCATTGTAGTGCAGATTTCCTTTGCAACCTTGCTTGGTTGGCCAAAAAGGGCGTATGCGTTTTTTCCTGAATATATTCAGGAAAAAACGCATACGCCCTTTTTGGCCAAGTGCATCGTTGTGGACGTTCTGCCTCTTTTCCTATGCTTTCAATGCAATTCCAGTCTACCTCCTGAAATCGGTTTCCTGCAATTCTGCCCCGCTTTCAAGTCCTCTTGGCAGCCTTACTTCAGTATATTTTTGGACGATAGCTGTCATTTATAACTCTGCAGGTTTGTGAATTACAGTGCCCCTGAGCTCCTTTCTTCAACTCGCTTTCTCGTGAGCTGGCCGCAACACCGCAGGATGGCTTCAGGCCCTAATCTGGTTCCGGCACGGCACGCTGAGCCTTTGGTTAATTCCTCTTCCTGGTGGGAAATGAGAGTTAAATTTGCCCGTCCAGACACCTCCAGCTACTCTGTCATTGGTTCTCCCTATTCCTGTTCATCTTCCGCAGAAATTGCAAACTGGGCCAAATAGGAGGTTAAAGGCACTGACTCTCCAAGTCAGGAGAGTGTTAGTAAAGCGTCTGGAATGTTGCACCCGAGTACCAGGGGACGAAAACTGACACATATTGGAACACGTCTCCCGATCACACGGTTGATCATACTCTGGGTTCCACATGCATGTTTTAGCTGAAGGAAGAATACCTTAAACCTGGAGAGTTGAGACCCGTGGAATGGGTACCATGCAATATGACTTCAAAGGGTCTTCATTTGCTCACCGAACCTCTCCAATCCTATCACTGCTGCGTTTATGCCCCTGTACACACACTTGATTCTCTTTCAGAGACATAGCAATCCATAGGTTTTAAGATACTTCCTAGTCAGGTACACTCTTAGGCATTTAATATGGGGTGTTGAGTCCATTTCATTGAGCAAGGAGTAGCTCTTGTCTATTCCATATTTGGCTTAAGGAACTTTATCTGTGCTCATTTCAATCTCTGGTTTTATGCAGCACCCCAACTCACCTTTCCCCTTAAGCAAGCATAATTTGGGTTTCTAAATTTGAGACCCTGTTCTGTTTTGTAATTCAGTTCCTGTGTAGCCAAGGTTACATTCCGTGTATTAGTGATATCTTATGATGTTTCTTTTCCTGTGTGACTTATTTCAGTTAGAATCATCGTACCTGAATCCACTCATTATGCTGCTACGGGCCTGATGACATAGATTTCATTGCTGAGTGATACTGCATTGTACGTAAGTACCACAACTTCTTTATCCATTTTTCACTTTCTGCGATATTGAACTTGTACCGTAAACCAGGTTCTTGTAAACAGAGCCGTCCCAACCTTTGGGGTGGCTGTGTCTTTTTGATTTTAATTTCCCTAAGCTATAGGACCATAAGTGGAAGTGCCCTAGGCTCTGTTGCTTTGTTTTTTAGATGTTTCAGGAAACACCATACACTTCTCCCGAGTGGCTGTTGGCAATTTACATCCCGCCCATCAGCATAACAAGGCTCCCAGTTCTCCATGGCCTGTCCTGCCTTTCTGGATTTTACACTTTTTTCAGATGGCCCTTTTGACCGGGGGGAAGTGAGACTTCATTGTAGTGCAGATTTCCTTTGCAAGCTTGCTTGGTTGGCCAAAAAGGGCGTATGCGTTTTTTCCTGAATATATTCAGGAAAAAACGCATACGCCCTTTTTGGCCAAGTGCATCGTTGTGGACGTTCTGCCTCTTTTCCTATGCTTTAAATGCAATTCCAGTCTACCTCCTGAAATCGGTTTCCTGCAATTCTGCCCCGCTTTCAAGTCCTCTTGGCAGCCTTACTTCAGTATATTTTTGGACGATAGCTGTCATTTATAACTCTGCAGGTTTGTGAATTACAGTGCCCCTGAGCTCCTTTCTTCAACTCGCTTTCTCGTGAGCTGGCCGCAACACCGCAGGATGGCTTCAGGCCCTAATCTGGTTCCGGCACGGCACGCTGAGCCTTTGGTTAATTCCTCTTCCTGGTGGGAAATGAGAGTTAAATTTGCCCGTCCAGACACCTCCAGCTAGTCTGTCATTGGTTCTCCCTATTCCTGTTCATCTTCCGCAGAAATTGCAAACTGGGCCAAACAGGAGGTTAAAGGCACTGACTCTCCAAGTCGGGAGAGTGTTAGTAAAGCGTCTGGCATGTTGCACCCGAGTACCAGGGGACGAAAACTGAGACATATTGGAACACGTCTCCCGATCACACGGTTGATCATACTCTGGGTTCCACATGCATGTTTTAGCTGAAGGAAGAATACCTTAAACCTGGAGAGTTGAGACCCGTGGAATGGGTACCATGCAATATGACTTCAAAGGGTCTTCATTTGCTCACCGAACCTCTCCAATCCTATCACTGCTGCGTTTATGCCCCTGTACACACACTTGATTCTCTTTCAGAGACATAGCAATCCATAGGTTTTAAGATACTTCCTAGTCAGGTACACTCTTAGGCATTTAATATGGGGTGTTGAGTCCATTTCGTTGAGCAAGGAGTAGCTCTTGTCTATTCCATATTTGGCTTAAGGAACTTTATCTGTGCTCATTTCAATCTCTGGTTTTATGCAGCACCCCAACTCACCTTTCCCCTTAAGCAAGCATAATTTGGGTTTCTAAATTTGAGACCCTGTTCTGTTTTGTAATTCAGTTCCTGTGTAGCCAAGGTTACATTCCGTGTATTAGTGATATCTTATGATGTTTCTTTTCCTGTGTGACTTATTTCAGTTAGAATCATCGTACCTGAATCCACTCATTATGCTGCTACGGGCCTGATGACATAGATTTCATTGCTGAGTGATATTGCATTGTACGTAAGTACCACAACTTCTTTATCCATTTTTCACTTTCTGCGATATTGAACTTGTACCGTAAACCAGGTTCTTGTAAACAGAGCCGTCCCAACCTTTGGGGTGGCTGTGTCTTTTTGATTTTAATTTCCCTAAGCTATAGGACCATAAGTGGAAGTGCCCTAGGCTCTGTTGCTTTGTTTTTTAGATGTTTCAGGAAACACCATACACTTCTCCCGAGTGGCTGTTGGCAATTGACATCCCGCCCATCAGCATAACAAGGCTCCCAGTTCTCCATGACCTGTCCTGCCTTTCTGGATTTTACACTTTTTTCAGATGGCCCTTTTGACCGGGGGGAAGTGAGACTTCATTGTAGTGCAGATTTCCTTTGCAAGCTTGCTTGGTTGGCCAAAAAGGGCGTATGTGTTTTTTCCTGAATATATTCAGGAAAAAACGCATACGCCCTTTTTGGCCAAGTGCATCATTGTGGACGTTCTGCCTCTTTTCCTATGCTTTCAATGCAATTCCAGTCTACCTCCTGAAATCGGTTTCCTGCAATTCTGCCCCGCTTTCAAGTCCTCTTGGCAGCCTTACTTCAGTATATTTGTGGACGATAGCTGTCATTTATAACTCTGCAGGTTTGTGAATTACAGTGCCCCTGAGCTCCTTTCTTCAACTCGCTTTCTCGTGAGCTGGCCGCAACACCGCAGGATGGCTTCAGGCCCTAATCTGGTTCCGGCACGGCACGCTGAGCCTTTGGTTAATTCCTCTTCCTGGTGGGAAATGAGAGTTAAATTTGCCCGTCCAGACACCTCCAGCTAGTCTGTCATTGGTTCTCCCTATTCCTGTTCATCTTCCGCAGAAATTGCAAACTGGGCCAAACAGGAGGTTAAAGGCACTGACTCTCCAAGTCGGGAGAGTGTTAGTAAAGCGTCTGGAATGTTGCACCCGAGTACCAGGGGACGAAAACTGAGACATATTGGGACACGTTTCCCGATCACACGGTTGATCATACTCTGGGTTCCACATGCATGTTTTAGCTGAAGGAAGAATACCTTAAACCTGGAGAGTTGAGACCCGTGGAATGGGTACCATGCAATATGATTTCAAAGGGTCTTCATTTGCTCACCAAACCTCTCCAATCCTATCACTGCTGCGTTTATGCCCCTGTACACACACTTGATTCTCTTTCAGAGACATAGCAATCCATAGGTTTTAAGATACTTCCTAGTCAGGTACACTCTTAGGCATTTAATATGGGGTGTTGAGTCCATTTCGTTGAGCAAGGAGTAGCTCTTGTCTATTCCATATTTGGCTTAAGGAACTTTATCTGTGCTCATTTCAATCTCTGGTTTTATGCAGCACCCCAACTCACCTTTCCCCTTAAGCAAGCATAAGTTGGGTTTCTAAATTTGAGACCCTGTTCTGTTTTGTAATTCAGTTCCTGTGTAGCCAAGTTTACATTCCGTGTATTAGTGATATCTTATGATGTTTCTTTTCCTGTGTGACTTATTTCAGTTAGAATCATCGTACCTGAATCCACTCATTATGCTGCTACGGGCCTGATGACATAGATTTCATTGCTGAGTTATACTGCATTGTACGTAAGTACCACAACTTCTTTATCCATTTTTCACTTTCTGCGATATTGAACTTGTACCGTAAACCAGGTTCTTGTAAACAGAGCCGTCCCAACCTTTGGGGTGGCTGTGTCTTTTTGATTTTAATTTCCCTAAGCTATAGGACCATAAGTGGAAGTGCCCTAGGCTCTGTTGCTTTGTTTTTTAGATGTTTCAGGAAACACCATACACTTCTCCGGAGTGGCTGTTGGCAATTTACATCCCGCCCATCAGCATAACAAGGCTCCCAGTTCTCCATGGCCTGTCCTGCCTTTCTGGATTTTACACTTTTTTCAGATGGCCCTTTTGACCGGGGGGAAGTGAGACTTCATTGTAGTGCAGATTTCCTTTGCAAGCTTGCTTGGTTGGCCAAAAAGGGCGTATGCGTTTTTTCCTGAATATATTCAGGAAAAAACGCATACGCCCTTTTTGGCCAAGTGCATCATTGTGGACGTTCTGCCTCTTTTCCTATGCTTTAAATGCAATTCCAGTCTACCTCCTGAAATCGGTTTCCTGCAATTCTGCCCCGCTTTCAAGTCCTCTTGGCAGCCTTACTTCAGTATATTTTTGGACGATAGCTGTCATTTATAACTCTGCAGGTTTGTGAATTACAGTGCCCCTGAGCTCCTTTCTTCAACTCGCTTTCTCGTGAGGTGGCCGCAACACTGCAGGATGGCTTCAGGCCCTAATCTGGTTCCGGCACGGCATGCTGAGCCTTTGGTTAATTCCTCTTCCTGGTGGGAAATGAGAGTTAAATTTGCCCGTCCAGACACCTCCAGCTAGTCTCTCATTCATTCTCCCTATTCCTGTTCATCTTCCGCAGAAATTGCAAACTGGGCCAAACAGGAGGTTAAAGGCACTGACTCTCCAAGTCGGGAGAGTGTTAGTAAAGCGTCTGGAATGTTGCACCCGAGTACCAGGGGACGAAAACTGAGACATATTGGAACACGTCTCCCGATCACACGGTTGATCATACTCTGGGTTCCACATGCATGTTTTAGCTGAAGGAAGAATACCTTAAACCTGGAGAGTTGAGACCCGTGGAATGGGTACCATGCAATATGACTTCAAAGGGTCTTCATTTGCTCACCGAACCTCTCCAGTCCTATCACTGCTGCGTTTATGCCCCTGTACACACACTTGATTCTCTTTCAGAGACATAGCAATCCATAGGTTTTAAGATACTTCCTAGTCAGGTACACTCTTAGGCATTTAATATGGGGTGTTGAGTCCATTTCGTTGAGCAAGGAGTAGCTCTTGTCTATTCCATATTTGGCTTAAGGAACTTTATCTGTGCTCATTTCAATCTCTGGTTTTATGCAGCACCCCAACTCACCTTTCCTCTTAAGCAAGCATAAGTTGGGTTTCTAAATTTGAGACCCTGTTCTGTTTTGTAATTCAGTTACTGTGTAGCCAAGGTTACATTCCGTGTATTAGTGATATCTTATGATGTTTCTTTTCCTGTGTGACTTATTTCAGTTAGAATCATCGTACCTGAATCCACTCATTATGTTGCTACGGGCCTGATGACATAGATTTCATTGCTGAGTGATACTGCATTGTACGTAAGTACCACAACTTCTTTATCCATTTTTCACTTTCTGCGATATTGAACTTGTACCGTAAACCAGGTTCTTGTAAACAGAGCCGTCCCAACCTTTGGGGTGGCTGTGTCTTTTTGATTTTAATTTCCCTAAGCTATAGGACCATAAGTGGAAGTGCCCTAGGCTCTGTTGCTTTGTTTTTTAGATGTTTCAGGAAACACCATACACTTATCCCGAGTGGCTGTTGGCAATTTACATCCCGCCCATCAGCATAACAAGGCTCCCAGTTCTCCATGGCCTGTCCTGCCTTTCTGGATTTTACACTTTTTTCAGATGGCCCTTTTGACCGGGGGGAAGTGAGACTTCATTGTAGTGCAGATTTCCTTTGCAAGCTTGCTTGGTTGGCCAAAAAGGGCGTATGCGTTTTTTCCTGAATATATTCAGGAAAAAACGCATACGCCCTTTTTGGCCAAGTGCATCATTGTGGACGTTCTGCCTCTTTTCCTATGTTTTAAATGCAATTCCAGTCTACCTCCTGAAATCGGTTTCCTGCAATTCTGCCCCGCTTTCAAGTCCTCTTGGCAGCCTTACTTCAGTATATTTTTGGACGATAGCTGTCATTTATAACTCTGCAGGTTTGTGAATTACAGTGCCCCTGAGCTCCTTTCTGCAGCTCGCTTTCTCGTGAGCTGGCCGCAACACCGCAGGATGGCTTCAGGCCCTAATCTGGTTCCGGCACGGCACGCTGAGCCTTTGGTTAATTCCTCTTCCTGGTGGGAAATGAGAGTTAAATTTGCCCGTCCAGACACCTCCAGCTAGTCTGTCATTGGTTCTCCCTATTCCTGTTCATCTTCCGCAGAAATTGCAAACTGGGCCAAACAGGAGGTTAAAGGCACTGACTCTCCAAGTCGGGAGAGTGTTAGTAAAGCGTCTGGAATGTTGCACCCGAGTACCAGGGGACGAAAACTGAGACATATTGGAACACGTCTCCCGATCACACGGTTGATCATACTCTGGGTTCCACATGCATGTTTTAGCTGAAGGAAGAATACCTTAAACCTGGAGAGTTGAGACCCGTGGAATGGGTACCATGCAATATGACTTCAAAGGGTCTTCATTTGCTCACCGAACCTCTCCAATCCTATCACTGCTGCGTTTATGCCCCTGTACACACACTTGATTCTCTTTCAGAGACATAGCAATCCATAGGTTTTAAGATACTTCCTAGTCAGGTACACTCTTAGGCATTTAATATGGGGTGTTGAGTCCATTTCGTTGAGCAAGGAGTAGCTCTTGTCTATTCCATATTTGGCTTAAGGAACTTTATCTGTGCTCATTTCAATCTCTGGTTTTATGCAGCACCCCAACTCACCTTTCCCCTTAAGCAAGCATAAGTTGGGTTTCTAAATTTGAGACCCTGTTCTGTTTTGTAATTCAGTTCCTGTGTAGCCAAGTTTACATTCCGTGTATTAGTGATATCTTATGATGTTTCTATTTCTGTGTGACTTATTTCAGTTAGAATCATCGTACCTGAATCCACTCATTATGCTGCTACGGGCCTGATGACATAGATTTCATTGCTGAGTGATATTGCATTGTACGTAAGTACCACAACTTCTTTATCCATTTTTCACTTTCTGCGATATTGAACTTGTACCGTAAACCAGGTTCTTGTAAACAGAGCCGTCCCAACCTTTGGGGTGGCTGTGTCTTTTGATTTTAATTTCCCTAAGCTATAGGACCATAAGTGGAAGTGCCCTAGGCTCTGTTGCTTTGTTTTTTAGATGTTTCAGGAAACACCATACACTTCTCCCGAGTGGCTGTTGGCAATTTACATCCCGCCCATCAGCATAACAAGGCTCCCAGTTCTCCATGGCCTGTCCTGCCTTTCTGGATTTTACACTTTTTTCAGATGGCCCTTTTGACCGGGGGGAAGTGAGACTTCATTGTAGTGCAGATTTCCTTTGCAAGCTTGCTTGGTTGGCCAAAAAGGGCGTATGCGTTTTTTCCTGAATATATTCAGGAAAAAACGCATATGCCCTTTTTGGCCAAGTGCATCATTGTGGACGTTCTGCCTCTTTTCCTATGCTTTAAATGCAATTCCAGTCTACCTCCTGAAATCGGTTTCCTGCAATTCTGCCCCGCTTTCAAGTCCTCTTGGCAGCCTTACTTCAGTATATTTTTGGACGATAGCTGTCATTTATAACTCTGCAGGTTTGTGAATTACAGTGCCCCTGAGCTCCTTTCTTCAACTCGCTTTCTCGTGAGCTGGCCGCAACACCGCAGGATGGCTTCAGGCCCTAATCTGGTTCCGGCACGGCACGCTGAGCCTTTGGTTAATTCCTCTTCCTGGTGGGAAATGAGAGTTAAATTTGCCCGTCCAGACACCTCCAGCTAGTCTCTCATTCGTTCTCCCTATTCCTGTTCATCTTCCGCAGAAATTGCAAACTGGGCCATCAGGAGGTTAAAGGCGCTGACTCTCCAAGTCGGGAGAGTGTTAGTAAAGCGTCTGGAATGTTGCACCCGAGTACCAGGGGACGAAAACTGACACATATTGGAACACGTCTCCCGATCACACGGTTGATCATACTCTGGGTTCCACATGCATGTTTTAGCTGAAGGAAGAATACCTTAAACCTGGAGAGTTGAGACCCGTGGAATGGGTACCATGCAATATGACTTCAAAGGGTCTTCATTTGCTCAGCGAACCTCTCCAATCCTATCACTGCTGCGTTTATGCCCCTGTACACACACTTGATTCTCTTTCAGAGACATAGCAATCCATAGGTTTTAAGATACTTCCTAGTCAGGTACACTCTTAGGCATTTAATATGGGGTGTTGAGTCCATTTCGTTGAGCAAGGAGTAGCTCTTGTCTATTCCATATTTGGCTTAAGGAACTTTATCTGTGCTCATTTCAATCTCTGGTTTTATGCAGCACCCCAACTCACCTTTCCCCTTAAGCAAGCATAAGTTGGGTTTCTAAATTTGAGACCCTGTTCTGTTTTGTAATTCAGTTCCTGTGTAGCCAAGGTTACATTCCGTGTATTAGTGATATCTTATGATGTTTCTTTTTCTGTGTGACTTATTTCAGTTAGAATCATCGTACCTGAATCCACTCATTATGCTGCTACGGGCCTGATGACATAGATTTCATTGCTGAGTGATACTGCATTGTACGTAAGTACCACAACTTCTTTATCCATTTTTCACTTTCTGCGATATTGAACTTGTACCGTAAACCAGGTTCTTGTAAACAGAGCCGTCCCAACCTTTGGGGTGGCTGTGTCTTTTGATTTTAATTTCCCTAAGCTATAGGACCATAAGTGGAAGTGCCCTAGGCTCTGTTGCTTTGTTTTTTAGATGTTTCAGGAAACACCATACACTTCTCCCGAGTGGCTGTTGGCAATTGACATCCCGCCCATCAGCATAACAAGGCTCCCAGTTCTCCATGGCCTGTCCTGCCTTTCTGGATTTTACACTTTTTTCAGATGGCCCTTTTGACCGGGGGGAAGTGAGACTTCATTGTAGTGCAGATTTCCTTTGCAAGCTTGCTTGGTTGGCCAAAAAGGGCGTATGCGTTTTTTCCTGAATATATTCAGGAAAAAACGCATACGCCCTTTTTGGCCAAGTGCATCATTGTGGACGTTCTGCCTCTTTTCCTATGCTTTAAATGCAATTCCAGTCTACCTCCTGAAATCGGTTTCCTGCAATTCTGCCCCGCTTTCAAGTCCTCTTGGCAGCCTTACTTCAGTATATTTTTGGACGATAGCTGTCATTTATAACTCTGCAGGTTTGTGAATTACAGTGCCCCTGAGCTCCTTTCTTCAACTCGCTTTCTCGTGAGCTGGCCGCAACACCGCAGGATGGCTTCAGGCCCTAATCTGGTTCCGGCACGGCACGCTGAGCCTTTGGTTAATTCCTCTTCCTGGTGGGAAATGAGAGTTAAATTTGCCCGTCCAGACACCTCCAACTAGTCTGTCATTGGTTCTCCCTATTCCTGTTCATCTTCCGCAGAAATTGCAAACTGGGCCAAACAGGAGGTTAAAGGCACTGACTCTCCAAGTCGGGAGAGTGTTTGTAAAGCGTCTGGAATGTTGCACCCGAGTACCAGGGGACGAAAACTGAGACATATTGGAACACGTCTCCCGATCACACGGTTGATCATACTCTGGGTTCCACATGCATGTTTTAGCTGAAGGAAGAATACCTTAAACCTGGAGAGTTGAGACCCGTGGAATGGGTACCATGCAATATGACTTCAAAGGGTCTTCATTTGCTCACCGAACCTCTCCAATCCTATCACTGCTGCGTTTATGCCCCTGTACACACACTTGATTCTCTTTCAGAGACATAGCAATCCATAGGTTTTAAGATACTTCCTAGTCAGGTACACTCTTAGGCATTTAATATGGGGTGTTGAGTCCATTTCGTTGAGCAAGGAGTAGCTCTTGTCTATTCCATATTTGGCTTAAGGAACTTTATCTGTGCTCATTTCAATCTCTGGTTTTATGCAGCACCCCAACTCACCTTTCCCCTTAAGCAAGCATAAGTTGGGTTTCTAAATTTGAGACCCTGTTCTGTTTTGTAATTCAGTTCCTGTGTAGCCAAGGTTACATTCCGTGTATTAGTGATATCTTATGATGTTTCTTTTCCTGTGTGACTTATTTCAGTTAGAATCATCATACCTGAATCCACTCATTATGTTGCTACGGGCCTGATGACATAGATTTCATTGCTGAGTGATACTGCATTGTACGTAAGTACCACAAATTCTTTATCCATTTTTCACTTTCTGTGATATTGAACTTGTACCGTAAACCAGGTTCTTGCAAACAGAGCCGTCCCAACCTTTGGGGTGGCTGTGTCTTTTTGATTTTAATTTCCCTAAGCTATAGGACCATAAGTGGAAGTGCCCTAGGCTCTGTTGCTTTGTTTTTTAGATGTTTCAGGAAACACCATACACTTCTCCCGAGTGGCTGTTGGCAATTTACATCCCGCCCATCAGCATAACAAGGCTCCCAGTTCTCCATGGCCTGTCCTGCCTTTCTGGATTTTACACTTTTTTCAGATGGCCCTTTTGACCGGGGGGAAGTGAGACTTCATTGTAGTGCAGATTTCCTTTGCAAGCTTGCTTGGTTGGCCAAAAAGGGCGTATGCGTTTTTTCCTGAATATATTCAGGAAAAAACGCATACGCCCTTTTTGGCCAAGTGCATCATTGTGGACGTTCTGCCTCTTTTCCTATGCTTTAAATGCAATTCCAGTCTACCTCCTGAAATCGATTTCCTGCAATTCTGCTCCGCTTTCAAGTCCTCTTGGCAGCCTTACTTCAGTATATTTTTGGACGATAGCTGTCATTTATAACTCTGCAGGTTTGTGAATTACAGTGCCCCTGAGCTCCTTTCTTCAACTCGCTTTCTCGTGAGCTGGCCGCAACACCGCCGGATGGTTTCAGGCCCTAATCTGGTTCCGGCACGGCACGCTGAGCCTTTGGTTAATTCCTCTTCCTGGTGGGAAATGAGAGTTAAATTTGCCCGTCCAGACACCTCCAGCTAGTCTGTCATTGGTTCTCCCTATTCCTGTTCATCTTCCGCAGAAATTGCAAACTGGGCCAAACAGGAGGTTAAAGGCACTGACTCTCCAAGTCGGGAGAGTGTTAGTAAAGCGTCTGGAATGTTGCACCCGAGTACCAGGGGACGAAAACTGAGACATATTGGAACACGTCTCCCGATCACACGGTTGATCATACTCTGGGTTCCACATGCATGTTTTAGCTGAAGGAAGAATACCTTAAACCTGGAGAGTTGAGACCCGTGGAATGGGTACCATGCAATATGACTTCAAAGGGTCTTCATTTGCTCACCGAACCTCTCCAATCCTATCACTGCTGCGTTTATGCCCCTGTACACACACTTGATTCTCTTTCAGAGACATAGCAATCCATAGGTTTTAAGATACTTCCTAGTCAGGTACACTCTTAGGCATTTAATATGGGGTGTTGAGTCCATTTCGTTGAGCAAGGAGTAGCTCTTGTCTATTCCATATTTGGCTTAAGGAACTTTATCTGTGCTCATTTCAATCTCTGGTTTTATGCAGCACCCCAACTCACCTTTCCCCTTAAGCAAGCATAAGTTGGGTTTCTAAATTTGAGACCCTGTTCTGTTTTGTAATTCAGTTCCTGTGTAGCCAAGGTTACATTCCGTGTATTAGTGATATCTTATGATGTTTCTTTTCCTGTGTGACTTATTTCAGTTAGAATCATCATACCTGAATCCACTCATTATGTTGCTACGGGCCTGATGACATAGATTTCATTGCTGAGTGATACTGCATTGTACGTAAGTACCACAACTTCTTTATCCATTTTTCACTTTCTGTGATATTGAACTTGTACCGTAAACCAGGTTCTTGCAAACAGAGCCGTCCCAACATTTGCGGTGGCTGTGTCTTTTGATTTTAATTTCCCAAAGCTATAGGACCATAAGTGGAAGTGCCCTAGGCTCTGTTGCTTTGTTTTTTAGATGTTTCAGGAAACACCATACACTTCTCCCGAGTGGCTGTTGGCAATTGACATCCCGCCCATCAGCATAACAAGGCTCCCAGTTCTCCATGGCCTGTCCTGCCTTTCTGGATTTTACACTTTTTTCAGATGGCCCTTTTGACCGGGGGGAAGTGAGACTTCATTGTAGTGCAGATTTCCTTTGCAAGCTTGCTTGGTTGGCCAAAAAGGGCGTATGCGTTTTTTCCTGAATATATTCAGGAAAAAACGCATACGCCCTTTTTGGCCAAGTGCATCATTGTGGACGTTCTGCCTCTTTTCCTATGCTTTCAATGCAATTCCAGTCTACCTCCTGAAATCGGTTTCCTGCAATTCTGCCCCGCTTTCAAGTCCTCTTGGCAGCCTTACTTCAGTATATTTGTGGACGATAGCTGTCATTTATAACTCTGCAGGTTTGTGAATTACAGTGCCCCTGAGCTCCTTTCTTCAACTCGCTTTCTCGTGAGCTGGCCGCAACACCGCAGGATGGCTTCAGGCCCTAATCTGGTTCCGGCACGGCACGCTGAGCCTTTGGTTAATTCCTCTTCCTGGTGGGAAATGAGAGTTAAATTTGCCCGTCCAGACACCTCCAGCTAGTCTGTCATTGGTTCTCCCTATTCCTGTTCATCTTCCGCAGAAATTGCAAACTGGGCCAAACAGGAGGTTAAAGGCACTGACTCTCCAAGTCGGGAGAGTGTTAGTAAAGCGTCTGGAATGTTGCACCCGAGTACCAGGGGACGAAAACTGAGACATATTGGGACACGTCTCCCGATCACACGGTTGATCATACTCTGGGTTCCACATGCATGTTTTAGCTGAAGGAAGAATACCTTAAACCTGGAGAGTTGAGACCCGTGGAATGGGTACCATGCAATATGACTTCAAAGGGTCTTCATTTGCTCACCGAACCTCTCCAATCCTATCACTGCTGCGTTTATGCCCCTGTACACACACTTGATTCTCTTTCAGAGACATAGCAATCCATAGGTTTTAAGATACTTCCTAGTCAGGTACACTCTTAGGCATTTAATATGGGGTGTTGAGTCCATTTCGTTGAGCAAGGAGTAGCTCTTGTCTATTCCATATTTGGCTTAAGGAACTTTATCTGTGCTCATTTCAATCTCTGGTTTTATGCAGCACCCCAACTCACCTTTCCCCTTAAGCAAGCATAAGTTGGGTTTCTAAATTTGAGACCCTGTTCTGTTTTGTAATTCAGTTCCTGTGTAGCCAAGGTTACATTCCATGTATTAGTGATATCTTATGATGTTTCTTTTTCTGTGTGACTTATTTCAGTTAGAATCATCGTACCTGAATCCACTCATTATGCTGCTACGGGCCTGATGACATAGATTTCATTGCTGAGTGATACTGCATTGTACGTAAGTACCACAACTTCTTTATCCATTTTTCACTTTCTGCGATATTGAACTTGTACCGTAAACCAGGTTCTTGTAAACAGAGCCGTCCCAACCTTTGGGGTGGCTGTGTCTTTTTGATTTTAATTTCCCTAAGCTATAGGACCATAAGTGGAAGTGCCCTAGGCTCTGTTGCTTTGTTTTTTAGATGTTTCAGGAAACACCATACACTTCTCCCGAGTGGCTGTTGGCAATTGACATCCCGCCCATCAGCATAACAAGGCTCCCAGTTCTCCATGGCCTGTCCTGCCTTTCTGGATTTTACACTTTTTTCAGATGGCCCTTTTGACCGGGGGGAAGTGAGACTTCATTGTAGTGCAGATTTCCTTTGCAACCTTGCTTGGTTGGCCAAAAAGGGCGTATGCGTTTTTTCCTGAATATATTCAGGAAAAAACGCATACGCCCTTTTTGGCCAAGTGCATCATTGTGGACGTTCTGCCTCTTTTCCTATGCTTTAAATGCAATTCCAGTCTACCTCCTGAAATCGGTTTCCTGCAATTCTGCCCCGCTTTCAAGTCCTCTTGGCAGCCTTACTTCAGTGTATTTTTGGACGATAGCTGTCATTTATAACTCTGCAGGTTTGTGAATTACAGTGCCCCTGAGCTCCTTTCTTCAACTCGCTTTCTCGTGAGCTGGCCGCAACACCGCAGGATGGCTTCAGGCCCTAATCTGGTTCCGGCACGGCACGCTGAGCCTTTGGTTAATTCCTCTTCCTGGTGGGAAATGAGAGTTAAATTTGCCCGTCCAGACACCTCCAGCTAGTCTGTCATTGGTTCTCCCTATTCCTGTTCATCTTCCGCAGAAATTGCAAACTGGGCCAAACAGGAGGTTAAAGGCACTGACTCTCCAAGTCGGGAGAGTGTTAGTAAAGCGTCTGGCATGTTGCACCCGAGTACCAGGGGACGAAAACTGAGACATATTGGAACACGTCTCCCGATCACACGGTTGATCATACTCTGGGTTCCACATGCATGTTTTAGCTGAAGGAAGAATACCTTAAACCTGGAGAGTTGAGACCCGTGGAATGGGTACCATGCAATATGACTTCAAAGGGTCTTCATTTGCTCACCGAACCTCTCCAATCCTATCACTGCTGCGTTTATGCCCCTGTACACACACTTGATTCTCTTTCAGAGACATAGCAATCCATAGGTTTTAAGATACTTCCTAGTCAAGTACACTCTTAGGCATTTAATATGGGGTGTTGAGTCCATTTCGTTGAGCAAGGAGTAGCTCTTGTCTATTCCATATTTGGCTTAAGGAACTTTATCTGTGCTCATTTCAATCTCTGGTTTTATGCAGCACCCCAAATCACCTTTCCCCTTAAGCAAGCATAAGTTGGTTTTCTAAATTTGAGACCCTGTTCTGTTTTGTAATTCAGTTCCTGTGTAGCCAAGGTTACATTCCGTGTATTAGTGATATCTTATGATGTTTCTTTTCCTGTGTGACTTATTTCAGTTAGAATCATCGTACCTGAATCCACTCATTATGCTGCTACGGGCCTGATGACATAGATTTCATTGCTGAGTGATACTGCATTGTACGTAAGTACCACAACTTCTTTATCCATTTTTCACTTTCTGCGATATTGAACTTGTACCGTAAACCAGGTTCTTGTAAACAGAGCCGTCCCAACCTTTGAGGTGGCTGTGTCTTTTTGATTTTAATTTCCCTAAGCTATAGGACCATAAGTGGAAGTGCCCTAGGCTCTGTTGCTTTGTTTTTTAGATGTTTCAGGAAACACCATACACTTCTCCCGAGTGGCTGTTGGCAATTGACATCCCGCCCATCAGCATAACAAGGCTCCCAGTTCTCCATGGCCTGTC
The DNA here is from genome assembly GCF_949774975.1 of Lagenorhynchus albirostris. Classification (NCBI taxonomy): domain Eukaryota; kingdom Metazoa; phylum Chordata; class Mammalia; order Artiodactyla; family Delphinidae; genus Lagenorhynchus; species Lagenorhynchus albirostris. The sequence goes on along the minus strand of NW_026783446.1, from coordinate 340,828 downwards.
CTGCCTTTCTGGATTTTACACTTTTTTCAGATGGCCCTTTTGACCGGGGGGAAGTGAGACTTCATTGTAGTGCAGATTTCCTTTGCAAGCTTGCTTGGTTGGCCAAAAAGGGCGTATGCGTTTTTTCCTGAATATATTCAGGAAAAAACGCATACGCCCTTTTTGGCCAAGTGCATCGTTGTGGACGTTCTGCCTCTTTTCCTATGCTTTAAATGCAATTCCCGTCTACCTCCTGAAATCGGTTTCCTGCAATTCTGCCCCGCTTTCAAGTCCTCTTGGCAGCCTTACTTCAGTATATTTTTGGACGATAGCTGTCATTTATAACTCTGCAGGTTTGTGAATTACAGTGCCCCTGAGCTCCTTTCTTCAACTCGCTTTCTCGTGAGCTGGCCGCAACACCGCAGGATGGCTTCAGACCCTAATCTGGTTCCGGCACGGCACGCTGAGCCTTTGGTTAATTCCTCTTCCTGGTGGGAAATGAGAGTTAAATATGCCCGTCCAGACACCTCCAGCTAGTCTCTCATTGGTTCTCCCTATTCCTGTTCATCTTCCGCAGAAATTGCAAACTGGGCCAAACAGGAGGTTAAAGGCACTGACTCTCCAAGTCGGGAGAGTGTTAGTAAAGCGTCTGGAATGTTGCACACGAGTACCAGTGGACGAAAACTGACACATATTGGAACACGTCTCCCGATCACACGGTTGATCATACTCTGGGTTCCACATGCATGTTTTAGCTGAAGGAAGAATACCTTCAACCTGGAGAGTTGAGACCCGTGGAATGGGTACCATGCAATATGACTTCAAAGGGTCTTCATTTGCTCACCGAACCTCTCCAATCCTATCACTGCTGCGTTTATGCCCCTGTACACACACTTGATTCTCTTTCAGAGACATAGCAATCCATAGGTTTTAAGATACTTCCTAGTCAGGTACACTCTTAGGCATTTAATATGGGGTGTTGAGTCCATTTCGTTGAGCAAGGAGTAGCTCTTGTCTATTCCATATTTGGCTTAAGGAACTTTATCTGTGCTCATTTCAATCTCTGGTTTTATGCAGCACCCCAACTCACCTTTCCCCTTAAGCAAGCATAAGTTGGGTTTCTAAATTTGAGACCCTGTTCTGTTTTGTAATTCAGTTCCTGTGTAGCCAAGGTTACATTCCGTGTATTAGTGATATCTTATGATGTTTCTTTTTCTGTGTGACTTATTTCAGTTAGAATCATCGTACCTGAATCAACTCATTATGCTGCTACGGGCCTGATGACATAGATTTCATTGCTGAGTGATACTGCATTGTACGTAAGTACCACAACTTCTTTATCCATTTTTCACTTTCTGCGATATTGAACTTGTACCGTAAACCAGGTTCTTGTAAACAGAGCCGTCCCAACCTTTGGGGTGGCTGTGTCTTTTGATTTTAATTTCCCTAAGCTATAGGACCATAAGTGGAAGTGCCCTAGGCTCTGTTGCTTTGTTTTTTAGATGTTTCAGGAAACACCATACACTTCTCCCGAGTGGCTGTTGGCAATTGACATCCCGCCCATCAGCATAACAAGGCTCCCAGTTCTCAATGGCCTGTCCTGCCTTTCTGGATTTTACACTTTTTTCAGATGGCCCTTTTGACCGGGGGGAAGTGAGACTTCATTGTAGTGCAGATTTCCTTTGCAAGCTTGCTTGGTTGGCCAAAAAGGGCGTATGCGTTTTTTCCTGAATATATTCAGGAAAAAACGCATACGCCCTTTTTGGCCAAGTGCATCATTGTGGACGTTCTGCCTCTTTTCCTATGCTTTCAATGCAATTCCAGTCTACCTCCTGAAATCGGTTTCCTGCAATTCTGCCCCGCTTTCAAGTCCTCTTGGCAGCCTTACTTCAGTGTATTTTTGGACGATAGCTGTCATTTATAACTCTGCAGGTTTGTGAATTACAGTGCCCCTGAGCTCCTTTCTTCAACTCGCTTTCTCGTGAGCTGGCCGCAACACCGCAGGATGGCTTCAGGCCCTAATCTGGTTCCGGCACGGCACGCTGAGCCTTTGGTTAATTCCTCTTCCTGGTGGGAAATGAGAGTTAAATTTGCCCGTCCAGACACCTCCAGCTAGTCTGTCATTGGTTCTCCCTATTCCTGTTCATCTTCCGCAGAAATTGCAAACTGGGCCAAACAGGAGGTTAAAGGCACTGACTCTCCAAGTCGGGAGAGTGTTAGTAAGCGTCTGGAATGTTGCACCCGAGTACCAGGGGACGAAAACTGACACATATTGGAACACGTCTCCCGATCACACGGTTGATCATACTCTGGGTTCCACATGCATGTTTTAGCTGAAGGAAGAATACCTTAAACCTGGAGAGTTGAGACCCGTGGAATGGGTACCATGCAATATGACTTCAAAGGGTCTTCATTTGCTCACCGAACCTCTCCAATCCTATCACTGCTGCGTTTATGCCCCTGTACACACACTTGATTCTCTTTCAGAGACATAGCAATCCATAGGTTTTAAGATACTTCCTAGTCAGCTACACTCTTAGGCATTTAATATGGGGTGTTGAGTCCATTTCGTTGAGCAAGGAGTAGCTCTTGTCTATTCCATATTTGGCTTAAGGAACTTTATCTGTGCTCATTTCAATCTCTGGTTTTATGCAGCACCCCAACTCACCTTTCCCCTTAAGCAAGCATAAGTTGGGTTTCTAAATTTGAGACCCTGTTCTGTTTTGTAATTCAGTTCCTGTGTAGCCAAGGTTACATTCCGTGTATTAGTGATATCTTATGATGTTTCTTTTCCTGTGTGACTTATTTCAGTTAGAATCATCGTACCTGAATCCACTCATTATGCTGCTATGGGCCTGATGACATAGATTTCATTGCTGAGTGATATTGCATTGTACGTAAGTACCACAACTTCTTTATCCATTTTTCACTTTCTGCGATATTGAACTTGTACCGTAAACCAGGTTCTTGTAAACAGAGCCGTCCCAACCTTTGGGGTGGCTGTGTCTTTTGATTTTAATTTCCCTAAGCTATAGGACCATAAGTGGAAGTGCCCTAGGCTCTGTTGCTTTGTTTTTTAGATGTTTCAGGAAACACCATACACTTCTCCCGAGTGGCTGTTGGCAATTGACATCCCGCCCATCAGCATAACAAGGCTCCCAGTTCTCCATGGCCTGTCCTGCCTTTCTGGATTTTACACTTTTTTCAGATGGCCCTTTTGACCGGGGGGAAGTGAGACTTCATTGTAGTGCAGATTTCCTTTGCAAGCTTGCTTGGTTGGCCAAAAAGGGCGTATGCGTTTTTTCCTGAATATATTCAGGAAAAAACGCATACGCCCTTTTTGGCCAAGTGCATCATTGTGGACGTTCTGCCTCTTTTCCTATGCTTTAAATGCAATTCCAGTCTACCTCCTGAAATCGGTTTCCTGCAATTCTGCCCCGCTTTCAAGTCCTCTTGGCAGCCTTACTTCAGTATATTTTTGGACGATAGCTATCATTTATAACTCTGCAGGTTTGTGAATTACAGTGCCCCTGAGCTCCTTTCTTCAACTCGCTTTCTCGTGAGCTGGCCGCAACACCGCAGGATGGCTTCAGGCCCTAATCTGGTTCCGGCACGGCACGCTGAGCCTTTGGTTAATTCCTCTTCCTGGTGGGAAATGAGAGTTAAATTTGCCCGTCCAGACACCTCCAGCTAGTCTGTCATTGGTTCTCCCTATTCCTGTTCATCTTCCGCAGAAATTGCAAACTGGGCCAAACAGGAGGTTAAAGGCACTGACTCTCCAAGTCGGGAGAGTGTTAGTAAAGCGTCTGGAATGTTGCACCCGAGTACAAGGGGACGAAAACTGAGACATATTGGGACACGTCTCCCGATCACACGGTTGATCATACTCTGGGTTCCACATGCATGTTTTAGCTGAAGGAAGAATACCTTCAACCTGGAGAGTTGAGACCCGTGGAATGGGTACCATGCAATATGACTTCAAAGGGTCTTCATTTGCTCACCGAACCTCTCCAATCCTATCACTGCTGTGTTTATGCCCCTGTACACACACTTGATTCTCTTTCAGAGACATAGCAATCCATAGGTTTTAAGATACTTCCTAGTCAGGTACACTCTTAGGCATTTAATATGGGGTGTTGAGTCCATTTCGTTGAGCAAGGAGTAGCTCTTGTCTATTCCATATTTGGCTTAAGGAACTTTATCTGTGCTCATTTCAATCTCTGGTTTTATGCAGCACCCCAACTCACCTTTCCCCTTAAGCAAGCATAAGTTGGGTTTCTAAATTTGAGACCCTGTTCTGTTTTGTAATTCAGTTCCTGTGTAGCCAAGGTTACATTCCGTGTATTAGTGATATCTTATGATGTTTCTTTTTCTGTGTGACTTATTTCAGTTAGAATCATCGTACCTGAATCCACTCATTATGCTGCTACGGGCCTGATGACATAGATTTCATTGCTGAGTGATACTGCATTGTACGTAAGTACCACAACTTCTTTATCCATTTTTCACTTTCTGCGATATTGAACTTGTACCGTAAACCAGGTTCTTGTAAACAGAGCCGTCCCAACCTTTGGGGTGGCTGTGTCTTTTTGATTTTAATTTCCCTAAGCTATAGGACCATAAGTGGAAGTGCCCTAGGCTCTGTTGCTTTGTTTTTTAGATGTTTCAGGAAACACCATACACTTCTCCCGAGTGGCTGTTGGCAATTTACATCCCGCCCATCAGCATAACAAGGCTCCCAGTTCTCCATGGCCTGTCCTGCCTTTCTGGATTTTACACTTTTTTCAGATGGCCCTTTTGACCGGGGTGAAGTGAGACTTCATTGTAGTGCAGATTTCCTTTGCAAGCTTGCTTGGTTGGCCAAAAAGGGCGTATGCGTTTTTTCCTGAATATATTCAGGAAAAAACGCATACGCCCTTTTTGGCCAAGTGCATCATTGTGGACGTTCTGCCTCTTTTCCTATGCTTTAAATGCAATTCCAGTCTACCTCCTGAAATCGGTTTCCTGCAATTCTGCCCCGCTTTCAAGTCCTCTTGGCAGCCTTACTTCAGTATATTTTTGGACGATAGCTGTCATTTATAACTCTGCAGGTTTGTGAATTACAGTGCCCCTGAGCTCCTTTCTTCAACTCGCTTTCTCGTGAGCTGGCCACAACACCGCAGGATGGCTTCAGGCCTTAATCTGGTTCCGGCACGGCACGCTGAGCCTTTGGTTAATTCCTCTTCCTGGTGGGAAATGAGAGTTAAATTTGCCCGTCCAGACACCTCCAGCTAGTCTGTCATTGGTTCTCCCTATTCCTGTTCATCTTCCGCAGAAATTGCAAACTGGGCCAAACAGGAGGTTAAAGGCACTGACTCTCCAAGTCGGGAGAGTGTTAGTAAAGCGTCTGGAATGTTGCACCCGAGTACCAGGGGACGAAAACTGAGACATATTGGAACACGTCTCCCGATCACACGGTTGATCATACTCTGGGTTCCACATGCATGTTTTAGCTGAAGGAAGAATACCTTAAACCTGGAGAGTTGAGACCCGTGGAATGGGTACCATGCAATATGACTTCAAAGGGTCTTCATTTGCTCACCGAACCTCTCCAATCCTATCACTGCTGCGTTTATGCCCCTGTACACACACTTGATTCTCTTTCAGAGACATAGCAATCCAAAGGTTTTAAGATACTTCCTAGTCAGGTACACTCTTAGGCATTTAATATGGGGTGTTGAGTCCATTTCCTTGAGCAAGGAGTAGCTCTTGTCTATTCCATATTTGGCTTAAGGAACTTTATCTGTGCTCATTTCAATCTCTGGTTTTATGCAGCACCCCAACTCACCTTTCCCCTTAAGCAAGCATAAGTTGGGTTTCTAAATTTGAGACCCTGTTCTGTTTTGTAATTCAGTTCCTGTGTAGCCAAGGTTACATTCCGTGTATTAGTGATATCTTATGATGTTTCTTTTCCTGTGTGACTTATTTCAGTTAGAATCATCGTACCTGAATCCACTCATTATGCTGCTACGGGCCTGATGACATAGATTTCATTGCTGAGTGATATTGCATTGTACGTAAGTACCACAACTTCTTTATCCATTTTTCACTTTCTGCGATATTGAACTTGTACCGTAAACCAGGTTCTTGTAAACAGAGCCGTCCCAACCTTTGGGGTGGCTGTGTCTTTTGATTTTAATTTCCCTAAGCTATAGGACCATAAGTGGAAGTGCCCTAGGCTCTGTTGCTTTGTTTTTTAGATGTTTCAGGAAACACCATACACTTCTCCCGAGTGGCTGTTGGCAATTGACATCCCGCCCATCAGCATAACAAGGCTCCCAGTTCTCCATGGCCTGTCCTGCCTTTCTGGATTTTACACTTTTTTCAGATGGCCCTTTTGACCGGGGGGAAGTGAGACTTCATTGTAGTGCAGATTTCCTTTGCAACCTTGCTTGGTTGGCCAAAAAGGGCGTATGCGTTTTTTCCTGAATATATTCAGGAAAAAACGCATACGCCCTTTTTGGCCAAGTGCATCATTGTGGACGTTCTGCCTCTTTTCCTATGCTTTAAATGCAATTCCAGTCTACCTCCTGAAATCGGTTTCCTGCAATTCTGCCCCGCTTTCAAGTCCTCTTGGCAGCCTTACTTCAGTATATTTTTGGACGATAGCTGTCATTTATAACTCTGCATGTTTGTGAATTACAGTGCCCCTGAGCTCCTTTCTTCAAGTCGCTTTCTCGTGAGCTGGCCGCAACACCGCAGGATGGCTTCAGGCCCTAATCTGGTTCCGGCACGGCACGCTGAGCCTTTGGTTAATTCCTCTTCCTGGTGGGAAATGAGAGTTAAATTTGCCCGTCCAGACACCTCCAGCTAGTCTGTCATTGGTTCTCCCTATTCCTGTTCATCTTCCGCAGAAATTGCAAACTGGGCCAAACAGGAGGTTAAAGGCACTGACTCTCCAAGTCGGGAGAGTGTTAGTAAAGCGTCTGGAATGTTGCACCCGAGTACCAGGGGACGAAAACTGAGACATATTGGAACACGTCTCCCGATCACACGGTTGATCATACTCTGGGTTCCACATGCATGTTTTAGCTGAAGGAAGAATCCCTTAAACCTGGAGAGTTGAGACCCGTGGAATGGGTACCATGCAATATGACTTCAAAGGGTCTTCATTTGCTCACCGAACCTCTCCAATCCTATCACTGCTGCGTTTATGCCCCTGTACACACACTTGATTCTCTTTCAGAGACATAGCAATCCATAGGTTTTAAGATACTTCCTAGTCAGGTACACTCTTAGGCATTTAATATGGGGCGTTGAGTCCATTTCGTTGAGCAAGGAGTAGCTCTTGTCTATTCCATATTTGGCTTAAGGAACTTTATCTGTGCTCATTTCAATCTCTGGTTTTATGCAGCACCCCAACTCACCTTTCCCCTTAAGCAAGCATAAGTTGGGTTTCTAAATTTGAGACCCTGTTTGTTTTGTAATTCAGTTCCTGTGTAGCCAAGGTTACATTCCGTGTATTAGTGATATCTTATGATGTTTCTTTTCCTGTGTGACTTATTTCAGTTAGAATCATCGTACCTGAATCCACTCATTATGCTGCTACGGGCCTGATGACATAGATTTCATTGCTGAGTGATACTGCATTGTACGTAAGTACCACAACTTCTTTATCCATTTTTCACTTTCTGTGATATTGAACTTGTACCGTAAACCAGGTTCTTGTAAACAGAGCCGTCCCAACCTTTGGGGTGGCTGTGTCTTTTTGATTTTAATTTCCCTAAGCTATAGGACCATAAGTGGAAGTGCCCTAGACTCTGTTGCTTTGTTTTTTAGATGTTTCAGGAAACACCATACACTTCTCCCGAGTGGCTGTTGGCAATTGACATCCCGCCCATCAGCATAACAAGGCTCCCAGTTCTCCATGGCCTGTCCTGCCTTTCTGGATTTTACACTTTTTTCAGATGGCCCTTTTGACCGGGGGGAAGTGAGACTTCATTGTAGTGCAGATTTCCTTTGCAAGCTTGCTTGGTTGGCCAAAAAGGGCGTATGCGTTTTTTCCTGAATATATTCAGGAAAAAACGCATACGCCCTTTTTGGCCAAGTGCATCATTGTGGACGTTCTGCCTCTTTTCCTATGCTTTCAATGCAATTCCAGTCTACCTCCTGAAATCGGGTTCCTGCAATTCTGCCCCGCTTTCAAGTCCTCTTGGCAGCCTTACTTCAGTATATTTTTGGACGATAGCTGTCATTTATAACTCTGCAGGTTTGTGAATTACAGTGTCCCTGAGCTCCTTTCTTCAACTCGCTTTCTCGTGAGCTGGCCGCAACACCGCAGGATGGCTTCAGGCCCTAATCTGGTTCCGGCACGGCACGCTGAGCCTTTGGTTAATTCCTCTTCCTGGTGGGAAATGAGAGTTAAATTTGCCCGTCCAGACACCTCCAGCTAGTCTGTCATTGGTTCTCCCTATTCCTGTTCATCTTCCGCAGAAATTGCAAACTGGGCCAAACAGGAGGTTAAAGGCACTGACTCTCCAAGTCGGGAGAGTGTTAGTAAAGCATCTGGCATGTTGCACCCGAGTACCAGGGGACGAAAACTGAGACATATTGGAACACGTCTCCCGATCACATGGTTGATCATACTCTGGGTTCCACATGCATGTTTTAGCTGAAGGAAGAATACCTTAAACCTGGAGAGTTGAGACCCGTGGAATGGGTACCATGCAATATGACTTCAAAGGGTCTTCATTTGCTCACCGAACCTCTCCAATCCTATCACTGCTGCGTTTATGCCCCTGTACACACACTTGATTCTCTTTCAGAGACATAGCAATCCATAGGTTTTAAGATACTTCCTAGTCAGGTACACTCTTAGGCATTTAATATGGGGTGTTGAGTCCATTTCGTTGAGCAAGGAGTAGCTCTTGTCTATTCCATATTTGGCTTAAGGAACTTTATCTGTGCTCATTTCAATCTCTGGTTTTATGCAGCACCCCAACTCACCTTTCCCCTTAAGCAAGCATAAGTTGGGTTTCTAAATTTGAGACCCTGTTCTGTTTTGTAATTCAGTTCCTGTGTAACCAAGTTTACATTCCGTGTATTAGTGATATCTTATGATGTTTCTTTTTCTGTGTGACTTATTTCAGTTAGAATCATCGTACCTGAATCCACTCATTATGCTGCTACGGACCTGATGACATAGATTTCCTTGCTGAGTGATACTGCATTGTACGTAAGTACCACAACTTCTTTATCCATTTTTCACTTTCTGCGATATTGAACTTGTACCGTAAACCAGGTTCTTGTAAACAGAGCCGTCCCAACCTTTGGGGTGGCTGTGTCTTTTGATTTTAATTTCCCTAAGCTATAGGACCATAAGTGGAAGTGCCCTAGGCTCTGTTGCTTTGTTTTTTAGATGTTTCAGGAAACACCATACACTTCTCCCGAGTGGCTGTTGGCAATTTACATCCCGCCCATCAGCATAACAAGGCTCCCAGTTCTCCATGGCCTGTCCTGCCTTTCTGGATTTTACACTTTTTTCAGATGGCCCTTTTGACCGGGGGGAAGTGAGACTTCATTGTAGTGCAGATTTCCTTTGCAAGCTTCCTTGGTTGGCCAAAAAGGGCGTATGCGTTTTTTCCTGAATATATTCAGGAAAAAACGCATACGCCCTTTTTGGCCAAGTGCATCATTGTGGACGTTCTGCCTCTTTTCCTATGCTTTAAATGCAATTCCAGTCTACCTCCTGAAATCGGGTTCCTGCAATTCTGCCCCGCTTTCAAGTCCTCTTGGCAGCCTTACTTCAGTATATTTTTGGACGATAGCTGTCATTTATAACTCTGCAGGTTTGTGAATTACAGTGCCCCTGAGCTCCTTTCTTCAACTCGCTTTCTCGTGAGCTGGCCGCAACACTGCAGGATGGCTTCAGGCCCTAATCTGATTCCGGCACGGCACGCTGAGCCTTTGGTTAATTCCTCTTCCTGGTGGGAAATGAGAGTTAAATTTGCCCGTCCAGACACCTCCAGCTAGTCTGTCATTGGTTCTCCCTATTCCTGTTCATCTTCCGCAGAAATTGCAAACTGGGCCAAACAGGAGGTTAAAGGCACTGACTCTCCAAGTCGGGAGAGTGTTAGTAAAGCGTCTGGCATGTTGCACCCGAGTACCAGGTGACGAAAACTGAGACATATTGGAACACGTCTCCCGATCACACGGTTGATCATACTCTGGGTTCCACATGCATGTTTTAGCTGAAGGAAGAATACCTTAAACCTGGAGAGTTGAGACCCGTGGAATGGGTACCATGCAATATGACTTCAAAGGGTCTTCATTTGCTCACCGAACCTCTCCAATCCTATCACTGCTGCGTTTATGCCCCTGTACACACACTTGATTCTCTTTCAGAGACATAGCAATCCATAGGTTTTAAGATACTTCCTAGTCAGGTACACTCTTAGGCATTTAATATGGGGTGTTGAGTCCATTTCGTTGAGCAAGGAGTAGCTCTTGTCTATTCCATATTTGGCTTAAGGAACTTTATCTGTGCTCATTTCAATCTCTGGTTTTATGCAGCACCCCAACTCACCTTTCCCCTTAAGCAAGCATAATTTGGGTTTCTTAATTTGAGACCCTGTTCTGTTTTGTAATTCAGTTCCTGTGTAGCCAAGGTTACATTCCGTGTATTAGTGATATCTTATGATGTTTCTTTTCCTGTGTGACTTATTTCAGTTAGAATCATCGTACCTGAATCCACTCATTATGCTGCTACGGGCCTGATGACATAGATTTCATTGCTGAGTGATACTGCATTGTACGTAAGTACCACAACTTCTTTATCCATTTTTCACTTTCTGCGATATTGAACTTGTACCGTAAACCAGGTTCTTGTAAACAGAGCCGTCCCAACCTTTGGGGTGGCTGTGTCTTTTTGATTTTAATTTCCCTAAGCTATAGGACCATAAGTGGAAGTGCCCTAGGCTCTGTTGCTTTGTTTTTTAGATGTTTCAGGAAACACCATACACTTCTCCCGAGTGGCTGTTGGCAATTGACATCCCGCCCATCAGCATAACAAGGCTCCCAGTTCTCCATGGCCTGTCCTGCCTTTCTGGATTTTACACTTTTTTCAGATGGCCCTTTTGACCGGGGGGAAGTGAGACTTCATTGTAGTGCAGATTTCCTTTGCAAGCTTCCTTGGTTGGCCAAAAAGGGCGTATGCGTTTTTTCCTGAATATATTCAGGAAAAAACGCATACGCCCTTTTTGGCCAAGTGCATCATTGTGGACGTTCTGCCTCTTTTCCTATGCTTTAAATGCAATTCCAGTCTACCTCCTGAAATCGGGTTCCTGCAATTCTGCCCCGCTTTCAAGTCCTCTTGGCAGCCTTACTTCAGTATATTTTTGGACGATAGCTGTCATTTATAACTCTGCAGGTTTGTGAATTACAGTGCCCCTGAGCTCCTTTCTTCAACTCGCTTTCTCGTGAGCTGGCCACAACACCGCAGGATGGCTTCAGGCCTTAATCTGGTTCCGGCACGGCACGCTGAGCCTTTGGTTAATTCCTCTTCCTGGTGGGAAATGAGAGTTAAATTTGCCCGTCCAGACACCTCCAGCTAGTCTGTCATTGGTTCTCCCTATTCCTGTTCATCTTCCGCAGAAATTGCAAACTGGGCCAAACAGGAGGTTAAAGGCACTGACTCTCCAAGTCGGGAGAGTGTTAGTAAAGCGTCTGGAATGTTGCACCCGAGTACCAGGGGACGAAAACTGAGACATATTGGAACACGTCTCCCGATCACACGGTTGATCATACTCTGGGTTCCACATGCATGTTTTAGCTGAAGGAAGAATACCTTAAACCTGGAGAGTTGAGACCCGTGGAATGGGTACCATGCAATATGACTTCAAAGGGTCTTCATTTGCTCACCGAACCTCTCCAATCCTATCACTGCTGCGTTTATGCCCCTGTACACACACTTGATTCTCTTTCAGAGACATAGCAATCCATAGGTTTTAAGATACTTCCTAGTCAGGTACACTCTTAGGCATTTAATATGGGGTGTTGAGTCCATTTCGTTGAGCAAGGAGTAGCTCTTGTCTATTCCATATTTGGCTTAAGGAACTTTATCTGTGCTCATTTCAATCTCTGGTTTTATGCAGCACCCCAACTCACCTTTCCCCTTAAGCAAGCATAAGTTGGGTTTCTAAATTTGAGACCCTGTTCTGTTTTGTAATTCAGTTCCTGTGTAGCCAAGGTTACATTCCGTGTATTAGTGATATCTTATGATGTTTCTTTTTCTGTGTGACTTATTTCAGTTAGAATCATCATACCTGAATCCACTCATTATGCTGCTACGGGCCTGATGACATAGATTTCCTTGCTGAGTGATACTGCATTGTACGTAAGTACCACAACTTCTTTATCCATTTTTCACTTTCTGCGATATTGAACTTGTAACGTAAACCAGGTTCTTGTAAACAGAGCCGTCCCAACTTTTGGGGTGGCTGTGTCTTTTGATTTTAATTTCCCTAAGCTATAGGACCATAAGTGGAAGTGCCCTAGGCTCTGTTGCTTTGTTTTTTAGATGTTTCAGGAAACACCATACACTTCTCCCGAGTGGCTGTTGGCAATTGACATCCCGCCCATCAGCATAACAAGGCTGCCAGTTCTCCATGGCCTGTCCTGCCTTTCTGGATTTTACACTTTTTTCAGATGGCCCTTTTGACCGGGGGGAAGTGAGACTTCATTGTAGTGCAGATTTCCTTTGCAAGCTTGCTTGGTTGGCCAAAAAGGGCGTATGCGTTTTTTCCTGAATATATTCAGGAAAAAACGCATACGCCCTTTTTGGCCAAGTGCATCATTGTGGACGTTCTGCCTCTTTTCCTATGCTTTAAATGCAATTCCAGTCTACCTCCTGAAATCGGTTTCCTGCAATTCTGCCCCGCTTTCAAGTCCTCTTGGCAGCCTTACTTCAGTATATTTTTGGACGATAGCTGTCATTTATAACTCTGCAGGTTTGTGAATTACAGTGCCCCTGAGCTCCTTTCTTCAAGTCGCTTTCTCGTGAGCTGGCCGCAACACCGCAGGATGGCTTCAGGCCCTAATCTGGTTCCGGCACGGCACGCTGAGCCTTTGGTTAATTCCTCTTCCTGGTGGGAAATGAGAGTTAAATTTGCCCGTCCAGACACCTCCAGCTAGTCTGTCATTGGTTCTCCCTATTCCTGTTCATCTTCCACAGAAATTGCAAACTGGGCCAAACAGGAGGTTAAAGGCACTGACTCTCCAAGTCGGGAGAGTGTTAGTAAAGCGTCTGGAATGTTGCACCCGAGTACCAGGGGACGAAAACTGACACATATTGGAACACGTCTCCCGATCACACGGTTGATCATACTCTGGGTTCCACATGCATGTTTTAGCTGAAGGAAGAATACGTTAAACCTGGAGAGTTGAGACCCGTGGAATGGGTACCATGCAATATGACTTCAAAGGGTCTTCATTTGCTCACCGAACCTCTCCAATCCTATCACTGCTGCGTTTATGCCCCTGTACACACACTTGATTCTCTTTCAGAGACATAGCAATCCATAGGTTTTAAGATACTTCCTAGTCAGGTACACTCTTAGGCATTTAATATGGGGTGTTGAGTCCATTTCGTTGAGCAAGGAGTAGCTCTTGTCTATTCCATATTTGGCTTAAGGAACTTTACCTGTGCTCATTTCAATCTCTGGTTTTATGCAGCACCCCAACTCACCTTTCCCCTTAAGCAAGCATAAGTTGGTTTTCTAAATTTGAGACCCTGTTCTGTTTTGTAATTCAGTTCCTGTGTAGCCAAGGTTACATTCCGTGTATTAGTGATATCTTATGATGTTTCTTTTCCTGTGTGACTTATTTCAGTTAGAATCATCGTACCTGAATCCACTCATTATGCTGCTACGGGCCTGATGACTTAGATTTCATTGCTGAGTGATACTGCATTGTACGTAAGTACCACAACTTCTTTATCCATTTTTCACTTTCTGTGATATTGAACTTGTACCGTAAACCAGGTTCTTGTAAACAGAGCCGTCCCAACCTTTGGGGTGGCTGTGTCTTTTTGATTTTAATTTCCCTAAGCTATAGGACCATAAGTGGAAGTGCCCTAGGCTCTGTTGCTTTGTTTTTTAGATGTTTCAGGAAACACCATACACTTCTCCCGAGTGGCTGTTGGCAATTTACATCCCGCCCATCAGCATAACAAGGCTCCCAGTTCTCCATGGCCTGTCCTGCCTTTCTGGATTTTATACTTTTTTCAGATGGCCCTTTTGACCGGGGGGAAGTGAGACTTCATTGTAGTGCAGATTTCCTTTGCAAGCTTGCTTGGTTGGCCAAAAAGGGCGTATGCGTTTTTTCCTGAATATATTCAGGAAAAAACGCATACGCCCTTTTTGGCCAAGTGCATCATTGTGGACGTTCTGCCTCTTTTCCTATGCTTTCAATGCAATTCCAGTCTACCTCCTGAAATCGGTTTCCTGCAATTCTGCCCCGCTTTCAAGTCCTCTTGGCAGCCTTACTTCAGTATATTTTTGGACGATAGCTGTCATTTATAACTCTGCAGGTTTGTGAATTACAGTGCCCCTGAGCTCCTTTCTTCAACTCGCTTTCTCGTGAGCTGGCCGCAACACCGCAGGATGGCTTCAGGCCCTAATCTGGTTCCGGCACGGCACGCTGAGCCTTTGGTTAATTCCTCTTCCTGGTGGGAAATGAGAGTTAAATTTGCCCGTCCAGACACCTCCAGCTAGTCTGTCATTGGTTCTCCCTATTCCTGTTCATCTTCCGCAGAAATTGCAAACTGGGCCAAACAGGAGGTTAAAGGCACTGACTCTCCAAGTCGGGAGAGTGTTAGTAAAGCGTCTGGAATGTTGCACCCGAGTACCAGGGGACGAAAACTGACACATATTGGAACACGTCTCCCGATCACACGGTTGATCATACTCTGGGTTCCACATGCATGTTTTAGCTGAAGGAAGAATACCTTAAACCTGGAGAGTTGAGACCCGTGGAATGGGTACCATGCAATATGACTTCAAAGGGTCTTCATTTGCTCACCGAACCTCTCCAATCCTATCACTGCTGCGTTTATGCCCCTGTACACACGCTTGATTCTCTTTCAGAGACATAGCAATCCATAGGTTTTAAGATACTTCCTAGTCAGGTACACTCTTAGGCATTTAATATGGGGTGTTGAGTCCATTTCGTTGAGCAAGGAGTAGCTCTTGTCTATTCCATATTTGGCTTAAGGAACTTTATCTGTGCTCATTTCAATCTCTGGTTTTATGCAGCACCCCAACTCACCTTTCCCCTTAAGCAAGCATAAGTTGGGTTTCTAAATTTGAGACCCTGTTCTGTTTTGTAATTCAGTTCCTGTGTAGCCAAGGTTACATTCCGTGTATTAGTGATATCTTATGATGTTTCTTTTCCTGTGTGACTTATTTCAGTTAGAATCATCGTACCTGAATCCACTCATTATGCTGCTACGGGCCTGATGACATAGATTTCATTGCTGAGTGATACTGCATTGTACGTAAGTACCACAACTTCTTTATCCATTTTTCACTTTCTGCGATATTGAACTTGTACCGTAAACCAGGTTCTTGTAAACAGAGCCGTCCCAACCTTTGGGGTGGCTGTGTCTTTTTGATTTTAATTTCCCTAAGCTATAGGACCATAAGTGGAAGTGCCCTAGGCTCTGTTGCTTTGTTTTTTAGATGTTTCAGGAAACACCATACACTTCTCCCGAGTGGCTGTTGGCAATTGACATCCCGCCCATCAGCATAACAAGGCTCCCAGTTCTCCATGGCCTGTCCTGCCTTTCTGGATTTTACACTTTTTTCAGATGGCCCTTTTGACCGGGGGGAAGTGAGACTTCATTGTAGTGCAGATTTCCTTTGCAAGCTTGCTTGGTTGGCCAAAAAGGGCGTATGCGTTTTTTCCTGAATATATTCAGGAAAAAACGCATACGCCCTTTTTGGCCAAGTGCATCATTGTGGACGTTCTGCCTCTTTTCCTATGCTTTAAATGCAATTCCAGTCTACCTCCTGAAATCGGTTTCCTGCAATTCTGCCCCGCTTTCAAGTCCTCTTGGCAGCCTTACTTCAGTATATTTTTGGACGATAGCTGTCATTTATAACTCTGCAGGTTTGTGAATTACAGTGCCCCTGAGCTCCTTTCTTCAAGTCGCTTTCTCGTGAGCTGGCCGCAACACCGCAGGATGGCTTCAGGCCCTAATCTGGTTCCGGCACGGCACGCTGAGCCTTTGGTTAATTCCTCTTCCTGGTGGGAAATGAGAGTTAAATTTGCCCGTCCAGACACCTCCAGCTAGTCTGTCATTGGTTCTCCCTATTCCTGTTCATCTTCCGCAGAAATTGCAAACTGGGCCAAACAGGAGGTTAAAGGCACTGACTCTCCAAGTCGGGAGAGTGTTAGTAAAGCGTCTGGAATGTTGCACCCGAGTACCAGGGGACGAAAACTGACACATATTGGAACACGTCTCCCGATCACACGGTTGATCATACTCTGGGTTCCACATGCATGTTTTAGCTGAAGGAAGAATACGTTAAACCTGCAGAGTTGAGACCCGTGGAATGGGTACCATGCAATATGACTTCAAAGGGTCTTCATTTGCTCACCGAACCTCTCCAATCCTATCACTGCTGCGTTTATGCCCCTGTACACACACTTGATTCTCTTTCAGAGACATAGCAATCCATAGGTTTTAAGATACTTCCTAGTCAGGTACACTCTTAGGCATTTAATATGGGGTGTTGAGTCCATTTCGTTGAGCAAGGAGTAGCTCTTGTCTATTCCATATTTGGCTTAAGGAACTTTATCTGTGCTCATTTCAATCTCTGGTTTTATGCAGCACCCCAACTCACCTTTCCCCTTAAGCAAGCATAAGTTGGTTTTCTAAATTTGAGACCCTGTTCTGTTTTGTAATTCAGTTCCTGTGTAGCCAAGGTTACATTCCGTGTATTAGTGATATCTTATGATGTTTCTTTTCCTGTGTGACTTATTTCAGTTAGAATCATCGTACCTGAATCCACTCATTATGCTGCTACGGGCCTGATGACATAGATTTCATTGCTGAGTGATACTGCATTGTACGTAAGTACCACAACTTCTTTATCCATTTTTCACTTTCTGCGATATTGAACTTGTACCGTAAACCAGGTTCTTGTAAACAGAGCCGTCCCAACCTTTGGGGTGGCTGTGTCTTTTTGATTTTAATTTCCCTAAGCTATAGGACCATAAGTGGAAGTGCCCTAGGCTCTGTTGCTTTGTTTTTTAGATGTTTCAGGAAACACCATACACTTCTCCCGAGTGGCTGTTGGCAATTTACATCCCGCCCATCAGCATAACAAGGCTCCCAGTTCTCCATGGCCTGTCCTGCCTTTCTGGATTTTACACTTTTTTCAGATGGCCCTTTTGACCGGGGGGAAGTGAGACTTCATTGTAGTGCAGATTTCCTTTGCAAGCTTGCTTGGTTGGCCAAAAAGGGCGTATGCGTTTTTTCCTGAATATATTCAGGAAAAAACGCATACGCCCTTTTTGGCCAAGTGCATCATTGTGGACGTTCTGCCTCTTTTCCTATGCTTTAAATGCAATTCCAGTCTACCTCCTGAAATCGGTTTCCTGCAATTCTGCCCCGCTTTCAAGTCCTCTTGGCAGCCTTACTTCAGTATATTTTTGGACGATAGCTGTCATTTATAACTCTGCATGTTTGTGAATTACAGTGCCCCTGAGCTCCTTTCTTCAACTCGCTTTCTCGTGAGCTGGCCGCAACACCGCAGGATGGCTTCAGGCCCTAATCTGGTTCCGGCACGGCACGCTGAGCCTTTGGTTAATTCCTCTTCCTGGTGGGAAATGAGAGTTAAATTTGCCCGTCCAGACACCTCCAGCTAGTCTGTCATTGGTTCTCCCTATTCCTGTTCATCTTCCGCAGAAATTGCAAACTGGGCCAAACAGGAGGTTAAAGGCACTGACTCTCCAAGTCGGGAGAGTGTTAGTAAAGCGTCTGGAATGTTGCACCCGAGTACCAGGGGACGAAAACTGACACATATTGGAACACGTCTCCCGATCACACGGTTGATCATACTCTGGGTTCCACATGCATGTTTTAGCTGAAGGAAGAATACCTTAAACCTGGAGAGTTGAGACCCGTGGAATGGGTACCATGCAATATGACTTCAAAGGGTCTTCATTTGCTCACCGAACCTCTCCAATCCTATCACTGCTGCGTTTATGCCCCTGTACACACGCTTGATTCTCTTTCAGAGACATAGCAATCCATAGGTTTTAAGATACTTCCTAGTCAGGTACACTCTTAGGCATTGAATATGGGGTGTTGAGTCCATTTCGTTGAGCAAGGAGTAGCTCTTGTCTATTCCATATTTGGCTTAAGGAACTTTATCTGTGCTCATTTCAATCTCTGGTTTTATGCAGCACCCCAACTCACCTTTCCCCTTAAGCAAGCATAAGTTGGGTTTCTAAATTTGAGACCCTGTTCTGTTTTGTAATTCAGTTCCTGTGTAGCCAAGGTTACATTCCGTGTATTAGTGATATCTGATGATGTTTCTTTTCCTGTGTGACTTATTTCAGTTAGAATCATCGTACCTGAATCCACTCATTATGCTGCTACGGGCCTGATGACATAGATTTCATTGCTGAGTGATACTGCATTGTACGTAAGTACCACAACTTCTTTATCCATTTTTCACTTTCTGCGATATTGAACTTGTACCGTAAACCAGGTTCTTGTAAACAGAGCCGTCCCAACCTTTGGGGTGGCTGTGTCTTTTTGATTTTAATTTCCCTAAGCTATAGGACCATAAGTGGAAGTGCCCTAGGCTCTGTTGCTTTGTTTTTTAGATGTTTCAGGAAACACCATACACTTCTCCCGAGTGGCTGTTAGCAATTGACATCCCGCCCATCAGCATAACAAGGCTCCCAGTTCTCCATGGCCTGTCCTGCCTTTCTGGATTTTACACTTTTTTCAGATGGCCCTTTTGACCGGGGGGAAGTGAGACTTCATTGTAGTGCAGATTTCCTTTGCAAGCTTGCTTGGTTGGCCAAAAAGGGCGTATGCGTTTTTTCCTGAATATATTCAGGAAAAAACGCATACGCCCTTTTTGGCCAAGTGCATCATTGTGGACGTTCTGCCTCTTTTCCTATGCTTTCAATGCAATTCCAGTCTACCTCCTGAAATCGGTTTCCTGCAATTCTGCCCCGCTTTCAAGTCCTCTTGGCAGCCTTACTTCAGTATATTTTTGGACGATAGCTGTCATTTATAACTCTGCAGGTTTGTGAATTACAGTGCCCCTGAGCTCCTTTCTTCAACTCGCTTTCTCGTGAGCTGGCCGCAACACCGCAGGATGGCTTCAGGCCCTAATCTGGTTCCGGCACGGCACGCTGAGCCTTTGGTTAATTCCTCTTCCTGGTGGGAAATGAGAGTTAAATTTGCCCGTCCAGACACCTCCAGCTAGTCTGTCATTGGTTCTCCCTATTCCTGTTCATCTTCCGCAGAAATTGCAAACTGGGCCAAACAGGAGGTTAAAGGCACTGACTCTCCAAGTCGGGAGAGTGTTAGTAAAGCGTCTGGAATGTTGCACCCGAGTACCAGGGGACGAAAACTGAGACATATTGGAACACGTCTCCCGATCACACGGTTGATCATACTCTGGGTTCCACATGCATGTTTTAGCTGAAGGAAGAATACCTTAAACCTGGAGAGTTGAGACCCGTGGAATGGGTACCATGCAATATGACTTCAAAGGGTCTTCATTTGCTCACCGAACCTCTCCAATCCTATCACTGCTGCGTTTATGCCCCTGTACACACGCTTGATTCTCTTTCAGAGACATAGCAATCCATAGGTTTTAAGATACTTCCTAGTCAGCTACACTCTTAGGCATTTAATATGGGGTGTTGAGTCCATTTCGTTGAGCAAGGAGTAGCTCTTGTCTATTCCATATTTGGCTTAAGGAACTTTATCTGTGCTCATTTCAATCTCTGGTTTTATGCAGCACCCCAACTCACCTTTCCCCTTAAGCAAGCATAAGTTGGGTTTCTAAATTTGAGACCCTGTTCTGTTTTGTAATTCAGTTCCTGTGTAGCCAAGGTTACATTCCGTGTATTAGTGATATCTTATGATGTTTCTTTTCCTCTGTGACTTATTTCAGTTAGAATCATCATACCTGAATGCACTCATTATGCTGCTACGGGCCTGATGACATAGATTTCATTGCTGAGTGATATTGCATTGTACGTAAGTACCACAACTTCTTTATCCATTTTTCACTTTCTGCGATATTGAACTTGTACCGTAAACCAGGTTCTTGTAAACAGAGCTGTCCCAACCTTTGGGGTGGCTGTGTCTTTTGATTTTAATTTCCCTAAGCTATAGGACCATAAGTGGAAGTGCCCTAGGCTCTGTTGCTTTGTTTTTTAGATGTTTCAGGAAACACCATATACTTCTCCAGAGTGGCTGTTGGCAATTTACATCCCGCCCATCAGCATAACAAGGCTCCCAGTTCTCCATGGCCTGTCCTGCCTTTCTGGATTTTACACTTTTTTCAGATGGCCCTTTTGACCGGGGGGAAGTGAGTCTTCATTGTAGTGCAGATTTCCTTTGCAAGCTTGCTTGGTTGGCCAAAAAGGGCGTATGCGTTTTTTCCTGAATATATTCAGGAAAAAACGCATACGCCCTTTTTGGCCAAGTGCATCATTTTGGACATTCTGCCTCTTTTCCTATGCTTTAAATGCAATTCCAGTCTACCTCCTGAAATCGGTTTCCTGCAATTCTGCCCCGCTTTCAAGTCCTCTTGGCAGCCTTACTTCAGTATATTTTTGGACGATAGCTGTCATTTATAACTCTGCAGGTTTGTGAATTACAGTGCCCCTGAGCTCCTTTCTTCAACTCGCTTTCTCGTGAGCTGGCCGCAACACCGCAGGATGGCTTCAGGCCCTAATCTGGTTCTGGCACGGCACGCTGAGCCTTTGGTTAATTCCTCTTCCTGGTGGGAAATGAGAGTTAAATTTGCCCGTCCAGACACCTCCAGCTAGTCTGTCATTGGTTCTCCCTATTCCTGTTCATCTTCCGCAGAAATTGCAAACTGGGCCAAACAGGAGGTTAAAGGCACTGACTCTCCAAGTCGGGAGAGTGTTAGTAAAGCGTCTGGCATGTTGCACCCGAGTACCAGGGGACGAAAACTGAGACA
The DNA here is from genome assembly GCF_949774975.1 of Lagenorhynchus albirostris. NCBI lineage: Eukaryota > Metazoa > Chordata > Mammalia > Artiodactyla > Delphinidae > Lagenorhynchus > Lagenorhynchus albirostris. The sequence goes on along the minus strand of NW_026783446.1, from coordinate 319,625 downwards.
TATTGGAACACGTCTCCCGATCACACGGTTGATCATACTCTGGGTTCCACATGCATGTTTTAGCTGAAGGAAGAATACCTTAAACCTGGAGAGTTGAGACCCGTGGAATGGGTACCATGCAATATGACTTCAAAGGGTCTTCATTTGCTCACCGAACCTCTCCAATCCTATCACTGCTGCGTTTATGCCCCTGTACACACACTTGATTCTCTTTCAGAGACATAGCAATCCATAGGTTTTAAGATACTTCCTAGTCAGGTACACTCTTAGGCATTTAATATGGGGTGTTGAGTCCATTTCGTTGAGCAAGGAGTAGCTCTTGTCTATTCCATATTTGGCTTAAGGAACTTTATCTGTGCTCATTTCAATCTCTGGTTTTATGCAGCACCCCAACTCACCTTTCCCCTTAAGCAAGCATAAGTTGGGTTTCTAAATTTGAGACCCTGTTCTGTTTTGTAATTCAGTTCCTGTGTAGCCAAGGTTACATTCCGTGTATTAGTGATATCTTATGATGTTTCTTTTCCTGTGTGACTTATTTCAGTTAGAATCATCATACCTGAATCCACTCATTATGCTGCTACGGGCCTGATGACATAGATTTAATTGCTGAGTGATACTGCATTGTACGTAAGTACCACAACTTCTTTATCCATTTTTCACTTTCTGCGATATTGAACTTGTACCGTAAACCAGGTTCTTGTAAACAGAGCCGTCCCAACCTTTGGGGTGGCTGTGTCTTTTTGATTTTAATTTCCCTAAGCTATAGGACCATAAGTGGAAGTGCCCTAGGCTCTGTTGCTTTGTTTTTTAGATGTTTCAGGAAACACCATACACTTCTCCCGAGTGGCTGTTGGCAATTTACATCCCGCCCATCAGCATAACAAGGCTCCCAGTTCTCCATGGCCTGTCCTGCCTTTCTGGATTTTACACTTTTTTCAGATGGCCCTTTTGACCGGGGGGAAGTGAGACTTCATTGTAGTGCAGATTTCCTTTGCAAGCTTGCTTGGTTGGCCAAAAAGGGCGTATGCGTTTTTTCCTGAATATATTCAGGAAAAAACGCATACGCCCTTTTTGGCCAAGTGCATCATTGTGGACGTTCTGCCTCTTTTCCTATGCTTTCAATGCAATTCCAGTCTACCTCCTGAAATCGGTTTCCTGCAATTCTGCCCCGCTTGCAAGTCCTCTTGGCAGCCTTACTTCAGTATATTTTTGGACGATAGCTGTCATTTATAACTCTGCAGGTTTGTGAATTACAGTGCCCCTGAGCTCCTTTCTTCAACTCGCTTTCTCGTGAGCTGGCCGCAACACCGCAGGATGGCTTCAGGCCCTAATCTGGTTCCGGCACGGCACGCTGAGCCTTTGGTTAATTCCTCTTCCTGGTGGGAAATGAGAGTTAAATTTGCCCGTCCAGACACCTCCAGCTAGTCTGTCATTGGTTCTCCCTATTCCTGTTCATCTTCCGCAGAAATTGCAAACTGGGCCAAACAGGAGGTTAAAGGCACTGACTCTCCAAGTCGGGAGAGTGTTAGTAAAGCGTCTGGAATGTTGCACCCGAGTACCAGGGGACGAAAACTGAGACATATTGGAACACGTCTCCCGATCACACGGTTGATCATACTCTGGGTTCCACATGCATGTTTTAGCTGAAGGAAGAATACCTTAAACCTGGAGAGTTGAGACCCGTGGAATGGGTACCATGCAATATGACTTCAAAGGGTCTTCATTTGCTCACCGATCCTCTCCAATCCTATCACTGCTGCGTTTATGCCCCTGTACACACACTTGATTCTCTTTCAGAGACATAGCAATCCATAGGTTTTGAGATAATTCCTAGTCAGGTACACTCTTAGGCATTTAATATGGGGTGTTGAGTCCATTTCGTTGAGCAAGGAGTAGCTCTTGTCTATTCCATATTTGGCTTAAGGAACTTTATCTGTGCTCATTTCAATCTCTGGTTTTATGCAGCACCCCAACTCACCTTTCCCCTTAAGCAAGCATAAGTTGGGTTTCTAAATTTGAGACCCTGTTCTGTTTTGTAATTCAGTTCCTGTGTAGCCAAGGTTACATTCCGTGTATTAGTGATATCTTATGATGTTTCTTTTCCTGTGTGACTTATTTCAGTTAGAATCATCGTACCTGAATCCACTCATTATGCTGCTACGGGCCTGATGACATAGATTTCATTGCTGAGTGATACTGCATTGTACGTAAGTACCACAACTTCTTTATCCATTTTTCACTTTCTGCGATATTGAACTTGTACCGTAAACCAGGTTCTTGTAAACAGAGCCGTCCCAACCTTTGGGGTGGCTGTGTCTTTTTGATTTTAATTTCCCTAAGCTATAGGACCATAAGTGGAAGTGCCCTAGGCTCTGTTGCTTTGTTTTTTAGATGTTTCAGGAAACACCATACACTTCTCCCGAGTGGCTGTTGGCAATTTACATCCCGCCCATCAGCATAACAAGGCTCCCAGTTCTCCATGGCCTGTTCTGCCTTTCTGGATTTTACACTTTTTTCAGATGGCCCTTTTGACCGGGGGGAAGTGAGACTTCATTGTAGTGCAGATTTCCTTTGCAAGCTTGCTTGGTTGGCCAAAAAGGGCGTATGCGTTTTTTCCTGAATATATTCAGGAAAAAACGCATACGCCCTTTTTGGCCAAGTGCATCATTGTGGACGTTCTGCCTCTTTTCCTATACTTTCAATGCAATTCCAGTCTACCTCCTGAAATCGGTTTCCTGCAATTCTGCCCCGCTTTCAAGTCCTCTTGGCAGCCTTACTTCAGTATATTTTTGGACGATAGCTGTCATTTATAACTCTGCAGGTTTGTGAATTACAGTGCCCCTGAGCTCCTTTCTTCAACTCGCTTTCTCGTGAGCTGGCCGCAACACCGCAGGATGGCTTCAGGCCCTAATCTGGTTCCGGCACGGCACGCTGAGCCTTTGGTTAATTCCTCTTCCTGGTGGGAAATGAGAGTTAAATTTGCCCGTCCAGACACCTCCAGCTAGTCTCTCATTGGTTCTCCCTATTCCTGTTCATCTTCCGCAGAAATTGCAAACTGGGCCAAACAGGAGGTTAAAGGCACTGACTCTCCAAGTCGGGAGAGTGTTAGTAAAGCGTCTGGAATGTTGCACCCGAGTACCAGGGGACGAAAACTGAGACATAATGGAACACGTCTCCCGATCACACGGTTGATCATACTCTGGGTTCCACATGCATGTTTTAGCTGAAGGAAGAATACCTTAAACATGGAGAGTTGAGACCCGTGGAATGGGTACCATGCAATATGACTTCAAAGGGTCTTCATTTGCTCACCGAACCTCTCCAATCCTATCACTGCTGCGTTTATGACCCTGCACACACGCTTGATTCTCTTTTGGAGACATAGCAATCCATAGGTTTTAAGATACTTCCTAGTCAGGTACATTCTTAAGTGTTTAATATGGGGTGTTGAATCCATTTTGTTGAGCAAGGAGTAGCTCTTGTCTATTCCATATTTGGCTTAAGGAACTTTATCTGTGCTCATTTCAATCTCTGGTTTTATGCAGCACCCCAACTCACCTTTCCCCTTAAGCAAGCATAAGTTGGTTTTCTAAATTTGAGACCCTGTTCTGTTTTGGAATTCAGTTCCTGTGTAGCCAAGTTTACATTCCGTGTATTAGTGATATCTTATGATGTTTCTTTTTCTGTGTGACTTATTTCAGTTAGAATCATCGTACCTGAATCCACTCATTATGCTGCTACGGGCCTGATGACATAGATTTCATTGCTGAGTGATACTGCATTGTACGTAAGTACCACAACTTCTTTATCCATTTTTCACTTTCTGCGATATTGTACTTGTACCGTAAACCAGGTTCTTGTAAACAGAGCCGTCCCAACCTTTGGGGTGGCTGTGTCTTTTTGATTTTAATTTCCCTAAGCTATTGGACCATAAGTGGAAGTGCCCTAGGCTCTGTTGCTTTGTTTTTTAGATGTTTCAGGAAACACCATACACTTCTCCCGAGTGGCTGTTGGCAATTTACATCCCGCCCATCAGCATAACAAGGCTCCCAGTTCTCCATGGCCTGTCCTGCCTTTCTGGATTTTACACTTTTTTCAGAGGGCCCTTTTGACCGGGGGGAAGTGAGACTTCATTGTAGTGCAGATTTCCTTTGCAAGCTTGCTTGGTTGGCCAAAAAGAGCGTATGCGTTTTTTCCTGAATATATTCAGGAAAAAACGCATACGCCCTTTTTGGCCAAGTGCATCATTGTGGACGTTCTGCCTCTTTTCCTATGCTTTAAATGCAATTCCAGTCTACCTCCTGAAATCGGTTTCCTGCAATTCTGCCCCGCTTTCAAGTCCTCTAGGCACCCTTACTTCAGTATATTTTTGGACGATAGCTGTCATTTATAACTCTGCAGGTTTGTGAATTACAGTGCCCCTGAACTCCTTTCTTCAACTCGCTTTCTCGTGAGCTGGCCGCAACACCGCAGGATGGCTTCAGGCCCTAATCTGGTTCCGGCACGGCACGCTGAGCCTTTGGTTAATTCCTCTTCCTGGTGCGAAATGAGAGTTAAATTTGCCCATCCAGACACCTCCATCTAGTCTGTCATTTGTTCTCCCTATTCCTGTTCATCTTCCGCAGAAATTGCAAACTGGGCCAAACAGGAGGTTAAAGGCACTGACTCTCCAAGTCGGGAGAGTGTTAGTAAAGCGTCTGGAATGTTGCACCCGAGTACCAGGGGACGAAAACTGAGACATATTGGAACACGTCTCCCGATCACACGGTTGATCATACTCTGGGTTCCACATGCATGTTTTAGCTGAAGGAAGAATACCTTAAACCTGGAGAGTTGAGACCCGTGGAATGGGTACCATGCAATATGACTTCAAAGGGTCTTCATTTGCTCACCGAACCTCTCCAATCCTATCACTGCTGTGTTTATGCCCCTGCACACACGCTTGATTCTCTTTCGGAGACATAGCAATCCATAGGTTTTAAGATACTTCCTAGTCAGGTACATTCTTAGGTGTTTAATATGGGGTGTTGAATCCATTTCATTGAGCAAGGAGTAGCTCTTGTCTATTCCATATTTGGCTTAAGGAACTTTATCTGTGCTCATTTCAATCTCTGGTTTTATGCAGCACCCCAACTCACCTTTCCCCTTAAGCAAGCATAAGTTGGGTTTCTAAATTTGAGACCCTGTTCTGTTTTGTAATTCAGTTCCTGTGTAGCCAAGTTTACATTCCGTGTATTAGTGATATCTTATGATGTTTCTTTTCCTGTGTGACTTATTTCAGTTAGAATCATCATACCTGAATCCACTCATTATGCTGCTACGGGCCTGATGACATAGATTTCATTGCTGAGTGATATTGCATTGTACGTAAGTACCACAACTTCTTTATCCATTTTTCACTTTCTGCGATATTGATCTTGTACCGTAAACGTGGTTCTTGTAAACACAGCCGTGCCAAACTTTGGGGTGGCTGTGTTTTTTTGATTTTAATTTCCCTAAGCTATAGGACCATAAGTGGAAGTGCCCTAGGCTCTGTTGCTTTGTTTTTTAGATGTTTCAGGAAACACCATACACTTCTCCCGAGTGGCTGTTGGCAATTGACATCCCGCCCATCAGCATAACAAGGCTCCCAGTTCTCCATGGCCTGTCCTGCCTTTCTGGATTTTACACTTTATTCAGATGGCCCTTTTGACAGGGGGGAAGTGAGACTTCATTGTAGTGCAGATTTCCTTTGCAAGCTTGCTTGGTTGGCCAAAAAGGGCGTATGCGTTTTTTCCTGAATATATTCAGGAAAAAACGCATACGCCCTTTTTGGCCAAGTGCATCATTGTGGACGTTCTGCCTCTTTTCCTATGCTTTCAATGCAATTCCAGTCTACCTCCTGAAATCGGTTTCCTGCAATTGCCCCGCTTTCAAGTCCTCTTGGCAGCCTTACTTCAGTATATTTTTGGACGATAGCTGTCATTTATAACTCTGCAGGTTTGTGAATTACAGTGCCCCTGAGCTCCTTTCTTCAACTCGCTTTCTCGTGAGCTGGCCGCAACACCGCAGGATGGCTTCAGGCCCTAATCTGGTTCCGGCACGGCACGCTGAGCCTTTGGTTAATTCCTCTTCCTGGTGGGAAATGAGAGTTAAATTTGCCCGTCCAGACACCTCCAGCTAGTCTGTCATTGGTTCTCCCTATTCCTGTTCATCTTCCGCAGAAATTGCAAACTGGGCCAAACAGGAGGTTTTGTAATTCAGTTCCTGTGTAGCCAAGGTTACATTCCGTGTATTAGTGATATCTTATGATGTTTCTTTTCCTGTGTGACTTATTTCAGTTAGAATCATCGTACCTGAATCCACTCATTATGCTGCTACGGGCCTGATGACATAGATTTCATTGCTGAGTGATACTGCATTGTACGTAAGTACCACAACTTCTTTATCCATTTTTCTGCGATATTGAACTTGTACTTTCTGCGATATTGAACTTGTACCGTAAACTTTCTGCGATATTGAACTTTCTGCGATATTGAACTTGTACCGTAAACCAGGTTCTTGTAAACAGAGCCGTCCCAACCTTTGGGGTGGCTGTGTCTTTTTGATTTTAATTTCCCTAAGCTATAGGACCATAAGTGGAAGTGCCCTAGGCTCTGTTGCTTTGTTTTTTAGATGTTTCAGGAAACACCATACACTTCTCCCGAGTGGCTGTTGGCAATTGACATCCCGCCCATCAGCATAACAAGGCTCCCAGTTCTCCATGGCCTGTCCTGCCTTTCTGGATTTTACACTTTTTTCAGATGGCCCTTTTGACCGGGGGGAAGTGAGACTTCATTGTAGTGCAGATTTCCTTTGCAAGCTTGCTTGGTTGGCCAAAAAGGGCGTATGCGTTTTTTCCTGAATATATTCAGGAAAAAACGCATACGCCCTTTTTGGCCAAGTGCATCATTGTGGACGTTCTGCCTCTTTTCCTATGCTTTCAATGCAATTCCAGTCTACCTCCTGAAATCGGTTTCCTGCAATTCTGCCCCGCTTTCAAGTCCTCTTGGCAGCCTTACTTCAGTATATTTTTGGACGATAGCTGTCATTTATAACTCTGCAGGTTTGTGAATTACAGTGCCCCTGAGCTCCTTTCTTCAACTCGCTTTCTCGTGAGCTGGCCGCAACACCGCAGGATGGCTTCAGGCCCTAATCTGGTTCCGGCACGGCACGCTGAGCCTTTGGTTAATTCCTCTTCCTGGTGGGAAATGAGAGTTAAATTTGCCCGTCCAGACACCTCCAGCTAGTCTGTCATTGGTTCTCCCTATTCCTGTTCATCTTCCGCAGAAATTGCAAACTGGGCCAAACAGGAGGTTAAAGGCACTGACTCTCCAAGTCGGGAGAGTGTTAGTAAAGCGTCTGGAATGTTGCACCCGAGTACCAGGGGACGAAAACTGAGACATATTGGGACACGTCTCCCGATCACACGGTTGATCATACTCTGGGTTCCACATGCATGTTTTAGCTGAAGGAAGAATACCTTAACCCTGGAGAGTTGAGACCCGTGGAATGGGTACCATGCAATATGACTTCAAAGGGTCTTCATTTGCTCACCGAACCTCTCCAATCCTATCACTGCTGCGTTTATGCCCCTGTACACACACTTGATTCTCTTTCAGAGACATAGCAATCCATAGGTTTTAAGATACTTCCTAGTCAGGTACACTCTTAGGCATTTAATATGGGGTGTTGAGTCCATTTCGTTGAGCAAGGAGTAGCTCTTGTCTATTCCATATTTGGCTTAAGGAACTTTATCTGTGCTCATTTCAATCTCTGGTTTTATGCAGCACCCCAACTCACCTTTCCCCTTAAGCAAGCATAAGTTGGGTTTCTAAATTTGAGACCCTGTTCTGTTTTGTAATTCAGTTCCTGTGTAGCCAAGGTTACATTCCGTGTATTAGTGATATCTTTTGATGTTTCTTTTCCTGTGTGACTTATTTCAGTTAGAATCATCATACCTGAATCCACTCATTATGTTGCTACGGGCCTGATGACATAGATTTCATTGCTGAGTGATACTGCATTGTACGTAAGTACCACAACTTCTTTATCCATTTTTCACTTTCTGTGATATTGAACTTGTACCGTAAACCAGGTTCTTGAAAACAGAGCCGTCCCAACCTTTGGGGTGGCTGTGTCTTTTGATTTTAATTTCCCAAAGCTATAGGACCATAAGTGGAAGTGCCCTAGGCTCTGTTGCTTTGTTTTTTAGATGTTTCAGGAAACACCATACACTTCTCCCGAGTGGCTGTTGGCAATTTACATCCCACCCATCAGCATAACATTCTCCCAGTCCTCCATGGCCTGTCCTGCCTTTCTGGATTTTACACTTTTTTCAGATGGCCCTTTTGACCGGGGGGAAGTGAGACTTCTTTGTAGTGCAGATTTCCTTTGCAAGCTTGCTTGGTTGGCCAAAAAGGGCGTATGCGTTTTTTCCTGAATATATTCAGGAAAAAACGCATACGCCCTTTTTGGCCAAGTGCATCATTGTGGACGTTCTGCCTCTTTTCCTATGCTTTCAATGCAATTCCAGTCTACCTCCTGAAATCGGTTTCCTGCAATTCTGCCCCGCTTTCAAGTCCTCTTGGCAGCCTTACTTCAGTATATTTTTGGACGATAGCTGTCATTTATAACTCTGCAGGTTTGTGAATTACAGTGCCCCTGAGCTCCTTTCTTCAACTCGCTTTCTCGTGAGCTGGCCGCAACACCGCAGGATGGCTTCAGGCCCTAATCTGGTTCCGGCACGGCACGCTGAGCCTTTGGTTAATTCCTCTTCCTGGTGGGAAATGAGAGTTAAATTTGCCCGTCCAGACACCTCCAGCTAGTCTCTCATTCGTTCTCCCTATTCCTGTTCATCTTCCGCAGAAATTGCAAACTGGGCCATCAGGAGGTTAAAGGCGCTGACTCTCCAAGTCGGGAGAGTGTTAGTAAAGCGTCTGGAATGTTGCACCCGAGTACCAGGGGACGAAAACTGACACATATTGGAACACGTCTCCCGATCACACGGTTGATCATACTCTGGGTTCCACATGCATGTTTTAGCTGAAGGAAGAATACCTTAAACCTGGAGAGTTGAGACCCGTGGAATGGGTACCATGCAATATGACTTCAAAGGGTCTTCATTTGCTCACCGAACCTCTCCAATCCTATCACTGCTGCGTTTATGCCCCTGTACACACACTTGATTCTCTTTCAGAGACATAGCAATCCATAGGTTTTAAGATACTTCCTAGTCAGGTACACTCTTAGGCATTTAATATGGGGTGTTGAGTCCATTTCCTTGAGCAAGGAGTAGCTCTTGTCTATTCCATATTTGGCTTAAGGAACTTTATCTGTGCTCATTTCAATCTCTGGTTTTATGCAGCACCCCAACTCACCTTTCCCCTTAAGCAAGCATAAGTTGGGTTTCTAAATTTGAGACCCTGTTCTGTTTTGTAATTCAGTTCCTGTGTAGCCAAGGTTACATTCCGTGTATTAGTGATATCTTATGATGTTTCTTTTCCTGTGTGACTTATTTCAGTTAGAATCATCGTACCTGAATCCACTCATTATGCTGCTACGGGCCTGATGACATAGATTTCATTGCTGAGTGATATTGCATTGTACGTAAGTACCACAACTTCTTTATCCATTTTTCACTTTCTGCGATATTGAACTTGTACCGTAAACCAGGTTCTTGTAAACAGAGCCGTCCCAACCTTTGGGGTGGCTGTGTCTTTTGATTTTAATTTCCCTAAGCTATAGGACCATAAGTGGAAGTGCCCTAGGCTCTGTTGCTTTGTTTTTTAGATGTTTCAGGAAACACCATACACTTCTCCCGAGTGGCTGTTGGCAATTTACATCCCGCCCATCAGCATAACAAGGCTCCCAGTTCTCCATGGCCTGTCCTGCCTTTCTGGATTTTACACTTTTTTCAGATGGCCCTTTTGACCGGGGGGAAGTGAGACTTCATTGTAGTGCAGATTTCCTTTGCAAGCTTGCTTGGTTGGCCAAAAAGGGCGTATGCGTTTTTTCCTGAATATATTCAGGAAAAAACGCATACGCCCTTTTTGGCCAAGTGCATCATTGTGGACGTTCTGCCTCTTTTCCTATGCTTTAAATGCAATTCCAGTCTACCTCCTGAAATCGGTTTCCTGCAATTCTGCCCCGCTTTCAAGTCCTCTTGGCAGCCTTACTTCAGTATATTTTTGGACGATAGCTGTCATTTATAACTCTGCAGGTTTGTGAATTACAGTGCCCCTGAGCTCCTTTCTTCAAGTCGCTTTCTCGTGAGCTGGCCGCAACACCGCAGGATGGCTTCAGGCCCTAATCTGGTTCCGGCACGGCACGCTGAGCCTTTGGTTAATTCCTCTTCCTGGTGGGAAATGAGAGTTAAATTTGCCCGTCCAGACACCTCCAGCTAGTCTGTCATTGGTTCTCCCTATTCCTGTTCATCTTCCGCAGAAATTGCAAACTGGGCCAAACAGGAGGTTAAAGGCACTGACTCTCCAAGTCGGGAGAGTGTTAGTAAAGCGTCTGGAATGTTGCACCCGAGTACCAGGGGACGAAAACTGAGACATATTGGAACACGTCTCCCGATCACACGGTTGATCATACTCTGGGTTCCACATGCATGTTTTAGCTGAAGGAAGAATACCTTAAACCTGGACAGTTGAGACCCGTGGAATGGGTACCATGCAATATGACTTCAAAGGGTCTTCATTTGCTCACCGAACCTGTCCAATCCTATCACTGCTGCGTTTATGCCCCTGTACACACACTTGATTCTCTTTCAGAGACATAGCAATCCATAGGTTTTAAGATACTTCCTAGTCAGGTACACTCTTAGGCATTTAATATGGGGTGTTGAGTCCATTTCGTTGAGCAAGGAGTAGCTCTTGTCTATTCCATATTTGGCTTAAGGAACTTTATCTGTGCTCATTTCAATCTCTGGTTTTATGCAGCACCCCAACTCACCTTTCCCCTTAAGCAAGCATAAGTTGGGTTTCTAAATTTGAGACCCTGTTCTGTTTTGTAATTCAGTTCCTGTGTAGCCAAGGTTACATTCCGTGTATTAGTGATATCTTATGATGTTTCTTTTCCTGTGTGACTTATTTCAGTTAGAATCATCATACCTGAATCCACTCATTATGTTGCTACGGGCCTGATGACATAGATTTCATTGCTGAGTGATACTGCATTGTACGTAAGTACCACAACTTCTTTATCCATTTTTCACTTTCTGTGATATTGAACTTGTACCGTAAACCAGGTTCTTGCAAACAGAGCCGTCCCAACCTTTGGGGTGGCTGTGTCTTTTGATTTTAATTTCCCAAAGCTATAGGACCATAAGTGGAAGTGCCCTAGGCTCTGTTGCTTTGTTTTTTAGATGTTTCAGGAAACACCATACACTTCTCCCGAGTGGCTGTTGGCAATTTACATCCCACCCATCAGCATAACATTCTCCCAGTCCTCCATGGCCTGTCCTGCCTTTCTAGATTTTACACTTTTTTCAGATGGCCCTTTTGACCGGGGGGAAGTGAGACTTCATTGTAGTGCAGATTTCCTTTGCAAGCTTGCTTGGTTGGCCAAAAAGGGCGTATGCGTTTTTTCCTGAATATATTCAGGAAAAAACGCATACGCCCTTTTTGGCCAAGTGCATCATTGTGGACGTTCTGCCTCTTTTCCTATGCTTTAAATGCAATTCCAGTCTACCTCCTGAAATCGGTTTCCTGCAATTCTGCCCCGCTTTCAAGTCCTCTTGGCAGCCTTACTTCAGTGTATTTTTGGACGATAGCTGTCATTTATAACTCTGCAGGTTTGTGAATTACAGTGCCCCTGAGCTCCTTTCTTCAACTCGCTTTCTCGTGAGCTGGCCGCAACACCGCAGGATGGCTTCAGGCCCTAATCTGGTTCCGGCACGGCACGCTGAGCCTTTGGTTAATTCCTCTTCCTGGTGGGAAATGAGAGTTAAATTTGCCCGTCCAGACACCTCCAGCTAGTCTGTCATTGGTTCTCCCTATTCCTGTTCATCTTCCGCAGAAATTGCAAACTGGGCCAAACAGGAGGTTAAAGGCACTGACTCTCCAAGTCGGGAGAGTGTTAGTAAAGCGTCTGGAATGTTGCACCCGAGTACCAGGGGACGAAAACTGACACATATTGGAACACGTCTCCCGATCACATGGTTGATCATACTCTGGGTTCCACATGCATGTTTTAGCTGAAGGAAGAATACCTTAAACCTGGAGAGTTGAGACCCGTGGAATGGGTACCATGCAATATGACTTCAAAGGGTCTTCATTTGCTCACCGAACCTCTCCAATCCTATCACTGCTGCGTTTATGCCCCTGTACACACACTTGATTCTCTTTCAGAGACATAGCAATCCATAGGTTTTAAGATACTTCCTAGTCAGGTACACTCTTAGGCATTTAATATGGGGTGTTGGGTCCATTTCGTTGAGCGAGGAGTAGCTCTTGTCTATTCCATATTTGGCTTAAGGAACTTTATCTGTGCTCATTTCAATCTCTGGTTTTATGCAGCACCCCAACTCACCTTTCCCCTTAAGCAAGCATAAGTTGGGTTTCTAAATTTGAGACCCTGTTCTGTTTTGTAATTCAGTTCCTGTGTAGCCAAGGTTACATTCCGTGTATTAGTGATATCTTATGATGTTTCTTTTCCTGTGTGACTTATTTCAGTTAGAATCATCGTACCTGAATCCACTCATTATGCTGCTACGGGCCTGATGACATAGATTTCATTGCTGAGTGATACTGCATTGTACGTAAGTACCACAACTTCTTTATCCATTTTTCACTTTCTGCGATATTGAACTTGTACCGTAAACCAGGTTCTTGTAAACAGAGCCGTCCCAACCTTTGGGGTGGCTGTGTCTTTTGATTTTAATTTCCCTAAGCTATAGGACCATAAGTGGAAGTGCCCTAGGCTCTGTTGCTTTGTTTTTTAGATGTTTCAGGAAACACCATACACTTCTCCCGAGTGGCTGTTGGCAATTTACATCCCACCCATCAGCATAACATTCTCCCAGTCCTCCATGGCCTGTCCTGCCTTTCTGGATTTTACACTTTTTTCAGATGGCCCTTTTGACCGGGGGGAAGTGAGACTTCATTGTAGTGCAGATTTCCTTTGCAAGCTTGCTTGGTTGGCCAAAAAGGGCGTATGCGTTTTTTCCTGAATATATTCAGGAAAAAACGCATACGCCCTTTTTGGCCAAGTGCATCATTGTGGACGTTCTGCCTCTTTTCCTATGCTTTAAATGCAATTCCAGTCTACCTCCTGAAATCGGTTTCCTGCAATTCTGCCCCGCTTTCAAGTCCTCTTGGCAGCCTTACTTCAGTATATTTTTGGACAATAGCTGTCATTTATAACTCTGCAGGTTTGTGAATTACAGTGCCCCTGAGCTCCTTTCTTCAACTCGCTTTCTCGTGAGCTGGCCACAACACCGCAGGATGGCTTCAGGCCCTAATCTGGTTCCGGCACGGCACGCTGAGCCTTTGGTTAATTCCTCTTCCTGGTGGGAAATGAGAGTTAAATTTGCCCGTCCAGACACCTCCAGCTAGTCTCTCATTCGTTCTCCCTATTCCTGTTCATCTTCCGCAGAAATTGCAAACTGGGCCATCAGGAGGTTAAAGGCGCTGACTCTCCAAGTCGGGAGAGTGTTAGTAAAGCGTCTGGAATGTTGCACCCGAGTACCAGGGGACGAAAACTGAGACATATTGGAACACGTCTCCCAATCACACGGTTGATCATACTCTGGGTTCCACATGCATGTTTTAGCTGAAGGAAGAATACCTTAAACCTGGAGAGTTGAGACCCGTGGAATGGGTACCATGCAATATGACTTCAAAGGGTCTTCATTTGCTCACCGAACCTCTCCAATCCTATCACTGCTGCGTTTATGCCCCTGTACACACACTTGATTCTCTTTCAGAGACATAGCAATCCATAGGTTTTAAGATACTTCCTAGTCAGGTACACTCTTAGGCATTTAATATGGGGTGTTGAGTCCATTTCGTTGAGCAAGGAGTAGCTCTTGTCTATTCCATATTTGGCTTAAGGAACTTTATCTGTGCTCATTTCAATCTCTGGTTTTATGCAGCACCCCAACTCACCTTTCCCCTTAAGCAAGCATAAGTTGGGTTTCTAAATTTGAGACCCTGTTCTGTTTTGTAATTCAGTTCCTGTGTAGCCAAGGTTACATTCCGTGTATTAGTGATATCTTATGATGTTTCTTTTCCTGTGTGACTTATTTCAGTTAGAATCATCATACCTGAATCCACTCATTATGTTGCTACGGGCCTGATGACATAGATTTCATTGCTGAGTGATACTGCATTGTACGTAAGTACCACAACTTCTTTATCCATTTTTCACTTTCTGTGATATTGAACTTGTACCGTAAACCAGGTTCTTGCAAACAGAGCCGTCCCAACCTTTGGGGTGGCTGTGTCTTTTGATTTTAATTTCCCAAAGCTATAGGACCATAAGTGGAAGTGCCCTAGGCTCTGTTGCTTTGTTTTTTAGATGTTTCAGGAAACACCATACACTTCTCCCGAGTGGCTGTTGGCAATTGACATCCCGCCCATCAGCATAACAAGGCTCCCAGTTCTCCATGGCCTGTCCTGCCTTTCTGGATTTTACACTTTTTTCAGATGGCCCTTTTGACCGGGGGGAAGTGAGACTTCATTGTAGTGCAGATTTCCTTTGCAACCTTGCTTGGTTGGCCAAAAAGGGCGTATGCGTTTTTTCCTGAATATATTCAGGAAAAAACGCATACGCCCTTTTTGGCCAAGTGCATCATTGTGGACGTTCTGCCTCTTTTCCTATGCTTTCAATGCAATTCCAGTCTACCTCCTGAAATCGGTTTCCTGCAATTCTGCCCCGCTTTCAAGTCCTCTTGGCAGCCTTACTTCAGTATATTTTTGGACGATAGCTGTCATTTATAACTCTGCAGGTTTGTGAATTACAGTGCCCCTGAGCTCCTTTCTTCAACTCGCTTTCTCGTGAGCTGGCCGCAACACCGCAGGATGGCTTCAGGCCCTAATCTGGTTCCGGCACGGCACGCTGAGCCTTTGGTTAATTCCTCTTCCTGGTGGGAAATGAGAGTTAAATTTGCCCGTCCAGACACCTCCAGCTAGTCTCTCATTCGTTCTCCCTATTCCTGTTCATCTTCCGCAGAAATTGCAAACTGGGCCAAACAGGAGGTTAAAGGCACTGACTCTCCAAGTCGGGAGAGTGTTAGTAAAGCGTCTGGAATGTTGCACCCGAGTACCAGG
This sequence comes from Lagenorhynchus albirostris, assembly GCF_949774975.1. NCBI lineage: Eukaryota > Metazoa > Chordata > Mammalia > Artiodactyla > Delphinidae > Lagenorhynchus > Lagenorhynchus albirostris. The sequence continues at coordinate 304,329 of NW_026783446.1, read as the reverse complement.
GGACGAAAACTGAGACATATTGGAACACGTCTCCCGATCACACGGTTGATCATACTCTGGGTTCCACATGCATGTTTTAGCTGAAGGAAGAATACCTTAAACCTGGAGAGTTGAGACCCGTGGAATGGGTACCATGCAATATGACTTCAAAGGGTCTTCATTTGCTCACCGAACCTCTCCAATCCTATCACTGCTGCGTTTATGCCCCTGTACACACACTTGATTCTCTTTCAGAGACATAGCAATCCATAGGTTTTAAGATACTTCCTAGTCAGGTACACTCTTAGGCATTTAATATGGGGTGTTGAGTCCATTTCGTTGAGCGAGGAGTAGCTCTTGTCTATTCCATATTTGGCTTAAGGAACTTTATCTGTGCTCATTTCAATCTCTGGTTTTATGCAGCACCCCAACTCACCTTTCCCCTTAAGCAAGCATAAGTTGGGTTTCTAAATTTGAGACCCTGTTCTGTTTTGTAATTCAGTTCCTGTGTAGCCAAGGTTACATTCCGTGTATTAGTGATATCTTATGATGTTTCTTTTCCTGTGTGACTTATTTCAGTTAGAATCATCATACCTGAATCCACTCATTATGTTGCTACGGGCCTGATGACATAGATTTCATTGCTGAGTGATACTGCATTGTACGTAAGTACCACAACTTCTTTATCCATTTTTCACTTTCTGTGATATTGAACTTGTACCGTAAACCAGGTTCTTGCAAACAGAGCCGTCCCAACCTTTGGGGTGGCTGTGTCTTTTGATTTTAATTTCCCAAAGCTATAGGACCATAAGTGGAAGTGCCCTAGGCTCTGTTGCTTTGTTTTTTAGATGTTTCAGGAAACACCATACACTTCTCCCGAGTGGCTGTTGGCAATTTACATCCCACCCATCAGCATAACATTCTCCCAGTCCTCCATGGCCTGTCCTGCCTTTCTGGATTTTACACTTTTTTCAGATGGCCCTTTTGACCGGGGGGAAGTGAGACTTCATTGTAGTGCAGATTTCCTTTGCAAGCTTGCTTGGTTGGCCAAAAAGGGCGTATGCGTTTTTTCCTGAATATATTCAGGAAAAAACGCATACGCCCTTTTTGGCCAAGTGCATCATTGTGGACGTTCTGCCTCTTTTCCTATGCTTTAAATGCAATTCCAGTCTACCTCCTGAAATCGGTTTCCTGCAATTCTGCCCCGCTTTCAAGTCCTCTTGGCAGCCTTACTTCAGTATATTTTTGGACAATAGCTGTCATTTATAACTCTGCAGGTTTGTGAATTACAGTGCCCCTGAGCTCCTTTCTTCAACTCGCTTTCTCGTGAGCTGGCCACAACACCGCAGGATGGCTTCAGGCCCTAATCTGGTTCCGGCACGGCACGCTGAGCCTTTGGTTAATTCCTCTTCCTGGTGGGAAATGAGAGTTAAATTTGCCCGTCCAGACACCTCCAGCTAGTCTCTCATTCGTTCTCCCTATTCCTGTTCATCTTCCGCAGAAATTGCAAACTGGGCCATCAGGAGGTTAAAGGCGCTGACTCTCCAAGTCGGGAGAGTGTTAGTAAAGCGTCTGGAATGTTGCACCCGAGTACCAGGGGACGAAAACTGACACATATTGGAACACGTCTCCCGATCACACGGTTGATCATACTCTGGGTTCCACATGCATGTTTTAGCTGAAGGAAGAATACCTTAAACCTGGAGAGTTGAGACCCGTGGAATGGGTACCATGCAATATGACTTCAAAGGGTCTTCATTTGCTCACCGAACCTCTCCAATCCTATCACTGCTGCGTTTATGCCCCTGTACACACACTTGATTCTCTTTCAGAGACATAGCAATCCATAGGTTTTAAGATACTTCCTAGTCAGGTACACTCTTAGGCATTTAATATGGGGTGTTGAGTCCATTTCGTTGAGCGAGGAGTAGCTCTTGTCTATTCCATATTTGGCTTAAGGAACTTTATCTGTGCTCATTTCAATCTCTGGTTTTATGCAGCACCCCAACTCACCTTTCCCCTTAAGCAAGCATAAGTTGGGTTTCTAAATTTGAGACCCTGTTCTGTTTTGTAATTCAGTTCCTGTGTAGCCAAGGTTACATTCCGTGTATTAGTGATATCTTATGATGTTTCTTTTCCTGTGTGACTTATTTCAGTTAGAATCATCATACCTGAATCCACTCATTATGTTGCTACGGGCCTGATGACATAGATTTCATTGCTGAGTGATACTGCATTGTACGTAAGTACCACAACTTCTTTATCCATTTTTCACTTTCTGTGATATTGAACTTGTACCGTAAACCAGGTTCTTGCAAACAGAGCCGTCCCAACCTTTGGGGTGGCTGTGTCTTTTGATTTTAATTTCCCAAAGCTATAGGACCATAAGTGGAAGTGCCCTAGGCTCTGTTGCTTTGTTTTTTAGATGTTTCAGGAAACACCATACACTTCTCCCGAGTGGCTGTTGGCAATTTACATCCCACCCATCAGCATAACATTCTCCCAGTCCTCCATGGCCTGTCCTGCCTTTCTGGATTTTACACTTTTTTCAGATGGCCCTTTTGACCGGGGGGAAGTGAGACTTCATTGTAGTGCAGATTTCCTTTGCAAGCTTGCTTGGTTGGCCAAAAAGGGCGTATGCGTTTTTTCCTGAATATATTCAGGAAAAAACGCATACGCCCTTTTTGGCCAAGTGCATCATTGTGGACGTTCTGCCTCTTTTCCTATGCTTTAAATGCAATTCCAGTCTACCTCCTGAAATCGGTTTCCTGCAATTCTGCCCCGCTTTCAAGTCCTCTTGGCAGCCTTACTTCAGTATATTTTTGGACAATAGCTGTCATTTATAACTCTGCAGGTTTGTGAATTACAGTGCCCCTGAGCTCCTTTCTTCAACTCGCTTTCTCGTGAGCTGGCCACAACACCACAGGATGGCTTCAGGCCCTAATCTGGTTCCGGCACGGCACGCTGAGCCTTTGGTTAATTCCTCTTCCTGGTGGGAAATGAGAGTTAAATTTGCCCGTCCAGACACCTCCAGCTAGTCTCTCATTCGTTCTCCCTATTCCTGTTCATCTTCCGCAGAAATTGCAAACTGGGCCATCAGGAGGTTAAAGGCGCTGACTCTCCAAGTCGGGAGAGTGTTAGTAAAGCGTCTGGAATGTTGCACCCGAGTACCAGGGGACGAAAACTGAGACATATTGGAACACGTCTCCCAATCACACGGTTGATCATACTCTGGGTTCCACATGCATGTTTTAGCTGAAGGAAGAATACCTTAAACCTGGAGAGTTGAGACCCGTGGAATGGGTACCATGCAATATGACTTCAAAGGGTCTTCATTTGCTCACCGAACCTCTCCAATCCTATCACTGCTGCGTTTATGCCCCTGTACACACACTTGATTCTCTTTCAGAGACATAGCAATCCATAGGTTTTAAGATACTTCCTAGTCAGGTACACTCTTAGGCATTTAATATGGGGTGTTGAGTCCATTTCGTTGAGCAAGGAGTAGCTCTTGTCTATTCCATATTTGGCTTAAGGAACTTTATCTGTGCTCATTTCAATCTCTGGTTTTATGCAGCACCCCAACTCACCTTTCCCCTTAAGCAAGCATAAGTTGGGTTTCTAAATTTGAGACCCTGTTCTGTTTTGTAATTCAGTTCCTGTGTAGCCAAGGTTACATTCCGTGTATTAGTGATATCTTATGATGTTTCTTTTCCTGTGTGACTTATTTCAGTTAGAATCATCATACCTGAATCCACTCATTATGTTGCTACGGGCCTGATGACATAGATTTCATTGCTGAGTGATACTGCATTGTACGTAAGTACCACAACTTCTTTATCCATTTTTCACTTTCTGTGATATTGAACTTGTACCGTAAACCAGGTTCTTGCAAACAGAGCCGTCCCAACCTTTGGGGTGGCTGTGTCTTTTGATTTTAATTTCCCAAAGCTATAGGACCATAAGTGGAAGTGCCCTAGGCTCTGTTGCTTTGTTTTTTAGATGTTTCAGGAAACACCATACACTTCTCCCGAGTGGCTGTTGGCAATTTACATCCCACCCATCAGCATAACATTCTCCCAGTCCTCCATGGCCTGTCCTGCCTTTCTGGATTTTACACTTTTTTCAGATGGCCCTTTTGACCGGGGGGAAGTGAGACTTCATTGTAGTGCAGATTTCCTTTGCAAGCTTGCTTGGTTGGCCAAAAAGGGCGTATGCGTTTTTTCCTGAATATATTCAGGAAAAAACGCATACGCCCTTTTTGGCCAAGTGCATCATTGTGGACGTTCTGCCTCTTTTCCTATGCTTTAAATGCAATTCCAGTCTACCTCCTGAAATCGGTTTCCTGCAATTCTGCCCCGCTTTCAAGTCCTCTTGGCAGCCTTACTTCAGTATATTTTTGGACAATAGCTGTCATTTATAACTCTGCAGGTTTGTGAATTACAGTGTCCCTGAGCTCCTTTCTTCAACTCGCTTTCTCGTGAGCTGGCCACAACACCGCAGGATGGCTTCAGGCCCTAATCTGGTTCCGGCACGGCACGCTGAGCCTTTGGTTAATTCCTCTTCCTGGTGGGAAATGAGAGTTAAATTTGCCCGTCCAGACACCTCCAGCTAGTCTCTCATTCGTTCTCCCTATTCCTGTTCATCTTCCGCAGAAATTGCAAACTGGGCCATCAGGAGGTTAAAGGCGCTGACTCTCCAAGTCGGGAGAGTGTTAGTAAAGCGTCTGGAATGTTGCACCCGAGTACCAGGGGACGAAAACTGAGACATATTGGAACACGTCTCCCAATCACACGGTTGATCATACTCTGGGTTCCACATGCATGTTTTAGCTGAAGGAAGAATACCTTAAACCTGGAGAGTTGAGACCCGTGGAATGGGTACCATGCAATATGACTTCAAAGGGTCTTCATTTGCTCACCGAACCTCTCCAATCCTATCACTGCTGCGTTTATGCCCCTGTACACACACTTGATTCTCTTTCAGAGACATAGCAATCCATAGGTTTTAAGATACTTCCTAGTCAGGTACACTCTTAGGCATTTAATATGGGGTGTTGAGTCCATTTCGTTGAGCAAGGAGTAGCTCTTGTCTATTCCATATTTGGCTTAAGGAACTTTATCTGTGCTCATTTCAATCTCTGGTTTTATGCAGCACCCCAACTCACCTTTCCCCTTAAGCAAGCATAAGTTGGGTTTCTAAATTTGAGACCCTGTTCTGTTTTGTAATTCAGTTCCTGTGTAGCCAAGGTTACATTCCGTGTATTAGTGATATCTTATGATGTTTCTTTTCCTGTGTGACTTATTTCAGTTAGAATCATCATACCTGAATCCACTCATTATGTTGCTACGGGCCTGATGACATAGATTTCATTGCTGAGTGATACTGCATTGTACGTAAGTACCACAACTTCTTTATCCATTTTTCACTTTCTGTGATATTGAACTTGTACCGTAAACCAGGTTCTTGCAAACAGAGCCGTCCCAACCTTTGGGGTGGCTGTGTCTTTTGATTTTAATTTCCCAAAGCTATAGGACCATAAGTGGAAGTGCCCTAGGCTCTGTTGCTTTGTTTTTTAGATGTTTCAGGAAACACCATACACTTCTCCCGAGTGGCTGTTGGCAATTTACATCCCACCCATCAGCATAACATTCTCCCAGTCCTCCATGGCCTGTCCTGCCTTTCTGGATTTTACACTTTTTTCAGATGGCCCTTTTGACCGGGGGGAAGTGAGACTTCATTGTAGTGCAGATTTCCTTTGCAAGCTTGCTTGGTTGGCCAAAAAGGGCGTATGCGTTTTCTCCTGAATATATTCAGGAAAAAACGCATACGCCCTTTTTGGCCAAGTGCATCATTGTGGACGTTCTGCCTCTTTTCCTATGCTTTCAATGCAATTCCAGTCTACCTCCTGAAATCGGTTTCCTGCAATTCTGCCCCGCTTTCAAGTCCTCTTGGCAGCCTTACTTCAGTATATTTTTGGACGATAGCTGTCATTTATAACTCTGCAGGTTTGTGAATTACAGTGCCCCTGAGCTCCTTTCTTCAACTCGCTTTCTCGTGAGCTGGCCGCAACACCGCAGGATGGCTTCAGGCCCTAATCTGGTTCCGGCACGGCACGCTGAGCCTTTGGTTAATTCCTCTTCCTGGTGGGAAATGAGAGTTAAATTTGCCCGTCCAGACACCTCCAGCTAGTCTCTCATTCGTTCTCCCTATTCCTGTTCATCTTCCGCAGAAATTGCAAACTGGGCCATCAGGAGGTTAAAGGCGCTGACTCTCCAAGTCGGGAGAGTGTTAGTAAAGCGTCTGGAATGTTGCACCCGAGTACCAGGGGACGAAAACTGAGACATATTGGAACACGTCTCCCGATCACACGGTTGATCATACTCTGGGTTCCACATGCATGTTTTAGCTGAAGGAAGAATACCTTAAACCTGGAGAGTTGAGACCCGTGGAATGGGTACCATGCAATATGACTTCAAAGGGTCTTCATTTGCTCACCGAACCTCTCCAATCCTATCACTGCTGCGTTTATGCCCCTGTACACACACTTGATTCTCTTTCAGAGACATAGCAATCCATAGGTTTTAAGATACTTCCTAGTCAGGTACACTCTTAGGCATTTAATATGGGGTGTTGAGTCCATTTCCTTGAGCAAGGAGTAGCTCTTGTCTATTCCATATTTGGCTTAAGGAACTTTATCTGTGCTCATTTCAATCTCTGGTTTTATGCAGCACCCCAACTCACCTTTCCCCTTAAGCAAGCATAAGTTGGGTTTCTAAATTTGAGACCCTGTTCTGTTTTGTAATTCAGTTCCTGTGTAGCCAAGGTTACATTCCGTGTATTAGTGATATCTTATGATGTTTCTTTTCCTGTGTGACTTATTTCAGTTAGAATCATCGTACCTGAATCCACTCATTATGCTGCTACGGGCCTGATGACATAGATTTCATTGCTGAGTGATATTGCATTGTACGTAAGTACCACAACTTCTTTATCCATTTTTCACTTTCTGCGATATTGAACTTGTACCGTAAACCAGGTTCTTGTAAACAGAGCCGTCCCAACCTTTGGGGTGGCTGTGTCTTTTGATTTTAATTTCCCTAAGCTATAGGACCATAAGTGGAAGTGCCCTAGGCTCTGTTGCTTTGTTTTTTAGATGTTTCAGGAAACACCATACACTTCTCCCGAGTGGCTGTTGGCAATTTACATCCCGCCCATCAGCATAACAAGGCTCCCAGTTCTCCATGGCCTGTCCTGCCTTTCTGGATTTTACACTTTTTTCAGATGGCCCTTTTGACCGGGGGGAAGTGAGACTTCATTGTAGTGCAGATTTCCTTTGCAAGCTTGCTTGGTTGGCCAAAAAGGGCGTATGCGTTTTTTCCTGAATATATTCAGGAAAAAACGCATACGCCCTTTTTGGCCAAGTGCATCATTGTGGACGTTCTGCCTCTTTTCCTATGCTTTCAATGCAATTCCAGTCTACCTCCTGAAATCGGTTTCCTGCAATTCTGCCCCGCTTTCAAGTCCTCTTGGCAGCCTTACTTCAGTATATTTTTGGACGATAGCTGTCATTTATAACTCTGCAGGTTTGTGAATTACAGTGCCCCTGAGCTCCTTTCTTCAACTCGCTTTCTCGTGAGCTGGCCGCAACACCGCAGGATGGCTTCAGGCCCTAATCTGGTTCCGGCACGGCACGCTGAGCCTTTGGTTAATTCCTCTTCCTGGTGGGAAATGAGAGTTAAATTTGCCCGTCCAGACACCTCCAGCTAGTCTGTCATTGGTTCTCCCTATTCCTGTTCATCTTCCGCAGAAATTGCAAACTGGGCCAAACAGGAGGTTAAAGGCACTGACTCTCCAAGTCGGGAGAGTGTTAGTAAAGCGTCTGGAATGTTGCACCCGAGTACCAGGGGACGAAAACTGACACATATTGGAACACGTCTCCCGATCACACGGTTGATCATACTCTGGGTTCCACATGCATGTTTTAGCTGAAGGAAGAATACCTTAAACCTGGAGAGTTGAGACCCGTGGAATGGGTACCATGCAATATGACTTCAAAGGGTCTTCATTTGCTCACCGAACCTCTCCAATCCTATCACTGCTGCGTTTATGCCCCTGTACACACACTTGATTCTCTTTCAGAGACATAGCAATCCATAGGTTTTAAGATACTTCCTAGTCAGGTACACTCTTAGGCATTTAATATGGGGTGTTGAGTCCATTTCGTTGAGCAAGGAGTAGCTCTTGTCTATTCCATATTTGGCTTAAGGAACTTTATCTGTGCTCATTTCAATCTCTGGTTTTATGCAGCACCCCAACTCACCTTTCCCCTTAAGCAAGCATAAGTTGGGTTTCTAAATTTGAGACCCTGTTCTGTTTTGTAATTCAGTTCCTGTGTAGCCAAGGTTACATTCCGTGTATTAGTGATATCTTATGATGTTTCTTTTCCTGTGTGACTTATTTCAGTTAGAATCATCATACCTGAATCCACTCATTATGTTGCTACGGGCCTGATGACATAGATTTCATTGCTGAGTGATACTGCATTGTACGTAAGTACCACAACTTCTTTATCCATTTTTCACTTTCTGTGATATTGAACTTGTACCGTAAACCAGGTTCTTGCAAACAGAGCCGTCCCAACCTTTGGGGTGGCTGTGTCTTTTGATTTTAATTTCCCAAAGCTATAGGACCATAAGTGGAAGTGCCCTAGGCTCTGTTGCTTTGTTTTTTAGATGTTTCAGGAAACACCATACACTTCTCCCGAGTGGCTGTTGGCAATTTACATCCCACACATCAGCATAACATTCTCCCAGTCCTCCATGGCCTGTCCTGCCTTTCTGGATTTTACACTTTTTTCAGATGGCCCTTTTGACCGGGGGGAAGTGAGACTTCATTGTAGTGCAGATTTCCTTTGCAAGCTTGCTTGGTTGGCCAAAAAGGGCGTATGCGTTTTTTCCTGAATATATTCAGGAAAAAACGCATACGCCCTTTTTGGCCAAGTGCATCATTGTGGACGTTCTGCCTCTTTTCCTATGCTTTAAATGCAATTCCAGTCTACCTCCTGAAATCGGTTTCCTGCAATTCTGCCCCGCTTTCAAGTCCTCTTGGCAGCCTTACTTCAGTATATTTTTGGACGATAGCTGTCATTTATAACTCTGCAGGTTTGTGAATTACAGTGCCCCTGAGCTCCTTTCTTCAACTCGCTTTCTCGTGAGCTGGCCGCAACACCGCAGGATGGCTTCAGGCCCTAATCTGGTTCCGGCACGGCACGCTGAGCCTTTGGTTAATTCCTCTTCCTGGTGGGAAATGAGAGTTAAATTTGCCCGTCCAGACACCTCCAGCTAGTCTGTCATTGGTTCTCCCTATTCCTGTTCATCTTCCGCAGAAATTGCAAACTGGGCCAAACAGGAGGTTAAAGGCACTGACTCTCCAAGTCGGGAGAGTGTTAGTAAAGCGTCTGGAATGTTGCACCCGAGTACCAGGGGACGAAAACTGAGACATATTGGAACACGTCTCCCGATCACACGGTTGATCATACTCTGGGTTCCACATGCATGTTTTAGCTGAAGGAAGAATACCTTAAACCTGGAGAGTTGAGACCCGTGGAATGGGTACCATGCAATATGACTTCAAAGGGTCTTCATTTGCTCACCGAACCTCTCCAATCCTATCACTGCTGCGTTTATGCCCCTGTACACACACTTGATTCTCTTTCAGAGACATAGCAATCCATAGGTTTTAAGATACTTCCTAGTCAGGTACACTCTTAGGCATTTAATATGGGGTGTTGAGTCCATTTCCTTGAGCAAGGAGTAGCTCTTGTCTATTCCATATTTGGCTTAAGGAACTTTATCTGTGCTCATTTCAATCTCTGGTTTTATGCAGCACCCCAACTCACCTTTCCCCTTAAGCAAGCATAAGTTGGGTTTCTAAATTTGAGACCCTGTTCTGTTTTGTAATTCAGTTCCTGTGTAGCCAAGGTTACATTCCGTGTATTAGTGATATCTTATGATGTTTCTTTTCCTGTGTGACTTATTTCAGTTAGAATCATCGTACCTGAATCCACTCATTATGTTGCTACGGGCCTGATGACATAGATTTCATTGCTGAGTGATACTGCATTGTACGTAAGTACCACAACTTCTTTATCCATTGTTCACTTTCTGCGATATTGAACTTGTACCGTAAACCAGGTTCTTGTAAACAGAGCCGTCCCAACCTTTGGGGTGGCTGTGACTTTTTGATTTTAATTTCCCTAAGCTATAGGACCATAAGTGGAAGTGCCCTAGGCTCTGTTGCTTTGTTTTTTAGATGTTTCAGGAAACACCATACACTTCTCCCGAGTGGCTGTTGGCAATTGACATCCCGCCCATCAGCATAACAAGGCTCCCAGTTCTCCATGGCCTGTCCTGCCTTTCTGGATTTTACACTTTTTTCAGATGGCCCTTTTGACCGGGGGGAAGTGAGACTTCATTGTAGTGCAGATTTCCTTTGCAACCTTGCTTGGTTGGCCAAAAAGGGCGTATGCGTTTTTTCCTGAATATATTCAGGAAAAAACGCATACGCCCTTTTTGGCCAAGTGCATCATTGTGGACGTTCTGCCTCTTTTCCTATGCTTTAAATGCAATTCCAGTCTACCTCCTGAAATCGGTTTCCTGCAATTCTGCCCCGCTTTCAAGTCCTCTTGGCAGCCTTACTTCAGTGTATTTTTGGACGATAGCTGTCATTTATAACTCTGCAGGTTTGTGAATTACAGTGCCCCTGAGCTCCTTTCTTCAACTCGCTTTCTCGTGAGCTGGCCGCAACACCGCAGGATGGCTTCAGGCCCTAATCTGGTTCCGGCACGGCACGCTGAGCCTTTGGTTAATTCCTCTTCCTGGTGGGAAATGAGAGTTAAATTTGCCCGTCCAGACACCTCCAGCTAGTCTGTCATTGGTTCTCCCTATTCCTGTTCATCTTCCGCAGAAATTGCAAACTGGGCCAAACAGGAGGTTAAAGGCACTGACTCTCCAAGTCGGGAGAGTGTTAGTAAAGCGTCTGGAATGTTGCACCCGAGTACCAGGGGACGAAAACTGACACATATTGGAACACGTCTCCCGATCACACGGTTGATCATACTCTGGGTTCCACATGCATGTTTTAGCTGAAGGAAGAATACCTTAAACCTGGAGAGTTGAGACCCGTGGAATGGGTACCATGCAATATGACTTCAAAGGGTCTTCATTTGCTCACCGAACCTCTCCAATCCTATCACTGCTGCGTTTATGCCCCTGTACACACACTTGATTCTCTTTCAGAGACATAGCAATCCATAGGTTTTAAGATACTTCCTAGTCAGGTACACTCTTAGGCATTTAATATGGGGTGTTGAGTCCATTTCGTTGAGCGAGGAGTAGCTCTTGTCTATTCCATATTTGGCTTAAGGAACTTTATCTGTGCTCATTTCAATCTCTGGTTTTATGCAGCACCCCAACTCACCTTTCCCCTTAAGCAAGCATAAGTTGGGTTTCTAAATTTGAGACCCTGTTCTGTTTTGTAATTCAGTTCCTGTGTAGCCAAGGTTACATTCCGTGTATTAGTGATATCTTATGATGTTTCTTTTCCTGTGTGACTTATTTCAGTTAGAATCATCGTACCTGAATCCACTCATTATGCTGCTACGGGCCTGATGACATAGATTTCATTGCTGAGTGATACTGCATTGTACGTAAGTACCACAACTTCTTTATCCATTTTTCACTTTCTGCGATATTGAACTTGTACCGTAAACCAGGTTCTTGTAAACAGAGCCGTCCCAACCTTTGGGGTGGCTGTGTCTTTTGATTTTAATTTCCCTAAGCTATAGGACCATAAGTGGAAGTGCCCTAGGCTCTGTTGCTTTGTTTTTTAGATGTTTCAGGAAACACCATACACTTCTCCCGAGTGGCTGTTGGCAATTGACATCCCGCCCATCAGCATAACAAGGCTCCCAGTTCTCCATGGCCTGTCCTGCCTTTCTGGATTTTACACTTTTTTCAGATGGCCCTTTTGACCGGGGGGAAGTGAGACTTCATTGTAGTGCAGATTTCCTTTGCAAGCTTGCTTGGTTGGCCAAAAAGGGCGTATGCGTTTTATCCTGAATATATTCAGGAAAAAACGCATACGCCCTTTTTGGCCAAGTGCATCATTGTGGACGTTCTGCCTCTTTTCCTATGCTTTAAATGCAATTCCAGTCTACCTCCTGAAATCGGTTTCCTGCAATTCTGCCCCGCTTTCAAGTCCTCTTGGCAGCCTTACTTCAGTATATTTTTGGACGATAGCTGTCATTTATAACTCTGCAGGTTTGTGAATTACAGTGCCCCTGAGCTCCTTTCTTCAAGTCGCTTTCTCGTGAGCTGGCCGCAACACCGCAGGATGGCTTCAGGCCCTAATCTGGTTCCGGCACGGCACGCTGAGCCTTTGGTTAATTCCTCTTCCTGGTGGGAAATGAGAGTTAAATTTGCCCGTCCAGACACCTCCAGCTAGTCTCTCATTCGTTCTCCCTATTCCTGTTCATCTTCCGCAGAAATTGCAAACTGGGCCATCAGGAGGTTAAAGGCGCTGACTCTCCAAGTCGGGAGAGTGTTAGTAAAGCGTCTGGAATGTTGCACCCGAGTACCAGGGGACGAAAACTGAGACATATTGGAACACGTCTCCCGATCACACGGTTGATCATACTCTGGGTTCCACATGCATGTTTTAGCTGAAGGAAGAATACCTTAAACCTGGAGAGTTGAGACCCGTGGAATGGGTACCATGCAATATGACTTCAAAGGGTCTTCATTTGCTCACCGAACCTCTCCAATCCTATCACTGCTGCGTTTATGCCCCTGTACACACACTTGATTCTCTTTCAGAGACATAGCAATCCATAGGTTTTAAGATACTTCCTAGTCAGGTACACTCTTAGGCATTTAATATGGGGTGTTGAGTCCATTTCGTTGAGCAAGGAGTAGCTCTTGTCTATTCCATATTTGGCTTAAGGAACTTTATCTGTGCTCATTTCAATCTCTGGTTTTATGCAGCACCCCAACTCACCTTTCCCCTTAAGCAAGCATAAGTTGGGTTTCTAAATTTGAGACCCTGTTCTGTTTTGTAATTCAGTTCCTGTGTAGCCAAGGTTACATTCCGTGTATTAGTGATATCTTATGATGTTTCTTTTCCTGTGTGACTTATTTCAGTTAGAATCATCATACCTGAATCCACTCATTATGTTGCTACGGGCCTGATGACATAGATTTCATTGCTGAGTGATACTGCATTGTACGTAAGTACCACAACTTCTTTATCCATTTTTCACTTTCTGTGATATTGAACTTGTACCGTAAACCAGGTTCTTGCAAACAGAGCCGTCCCAACCTTTGGGGTGGCTGTGTCTTTTGATTTTAATTTCCCAAAGCTATAGGACCATAAGTGGAAGTGCCCTAGGCTCTGTTGCTTTGTTTTTTAGATGTTTCAGGAAACACCATACACTTCTCCCGAGTGGCTGTTGGCAATTTACATCCCACCCATCAGCATAACATTCTCCCAGTCCTCCATGGCCTGTCCTGCCTTTCTGGATTTTACACTTTTTTCAGATGGCCCTTTTGACCGGGGGGAAGTGAGACTTCATTGTAGTGCAGATTTCCTTTGCAAGCTTGCTTGGTTGGCCAAAAAGGGCGTATGCGTTTTTTCCTGAATATATTCAGGAAAAAACGCATACGCCCTTTTTGGCCAAGTGCATCATTGTGGACGTTCTGCCTCTTTTCCTATGCTTTAAATGCAATTCCAGTCTACCTCCTGAAATCGGTTTCCTGCAATTCTGCCCCGCTTTCAAGTCCTCTTGGCAGCCTTACTTCAGTATATTTTTGGACAATAGCTGTCATTTATAACTCTGCAGGTTTGTGAATTACAGTGCCCCTGAGCTCCTTTCTTCAACTCGCTTTCTCGTGAGCTGGCCACAACACCGCAGGATGGCTTCAGGCCCTAATCTGGTTCCGGCACGGCACGCTGAGCCTTTGGTTAATTCCTCTTCCTGGTGGGAAATGAGAGTTAAATTTGCCCGTCCAGACACCTCCAGCTAGTCTCTCATTCGTTCTCCCTATTCCTGTTCATCTTCCGCAGAAATTGCAAACTGGGCCATCAGGAGGTTAAAGGCGCTGACTCTCCAAGTCGGGAGAGTGTTAGTAAAGCATCTGGAATGTTGCACCCGAGTACCAGGGGACGAAAACTGAGACATATTGGAACACGTCTCCCAATCACACGGTTGATCATACTCTGGGTTCCACATGCATGTTTTAGCTGAAGGAAGAATACCTTAACCCTGGAGAGTTGAGACCCGTGGAATGGGTACCATGCAATATGACTTCAAAGGGTCTTCATTTGCTCACCGAACCTCTCCAATCCTATCACTGCTGCGTTTATGCCCCTGTACACACACTTGATTCTCTTTCAGAGACATAGCAATCCATAGGTTTTAAGATACTTCCTAGTCAGGTACACTCTTAGGCATTTAATATGGGGTGTTGAGTCCATTTCCTTGAGCAAGGAGTAGCTCTTGTCTATTCCATATTTGGCTTAAGGAACTTTATCTGTGCTCATTTCAATCTCTGGTTTTATGCAGCACCCCAACTCACCTTTCCCCTTAAGCAAGCATAAGTTGGGTTTCTAAATTTGAGACCCTGTTCTGTTTTGTAATTCAGTTCCTGTGTAGCCAAGGTTACATTCCGTGTATTAGTGATATCTTATGATGTTTCTTTTCCTGTGTGACTTATTTCAGTTAGAATCATCATACCTGAATCCACTCATTATGTTGCTACGGGCCTGATGACATAGATTTCATTGCTGAGTGATACTGCATTGTACGTAAGTACCACAACTTCTTTATCCATTTTTCACTTTCTGTGATATTGAACTTGTACCGTAAACCAGGTTCTTGCAAACAGAGCCGTCCCAACCTTTGGGGTGGCTGTGTCTTTTGATTTTAATTTCCCAAAGCTATAGGACCATAAGTGGAAGTGCCCTAGGCTCTGTTGCTTTGTTTTTTAGATGTTTCAGGAAACACCATACACTTCTCCCGAGTGGCTGTTGGCAATTTACATCCCACCCATCAGCATAACATTCTCCCAGTCCTCCATGGCCTGTCCTGCCTTTCTGGATTTTACACTTTTTTCAGATGGCCCTTTTGACCGGGGGGAAGTGAGACTTCATTGTAGTGCAGATTTCCTTTGCAAGCTTGCTTGGTTGGCCAAAAAGGGCGTATGCGTTTTTTCCTGAATATATTCAGGAAAAAACGCATACGCCCTTTTTGGCCAAGTGCATCATTGTGGACGTTCTGCCTCTTTTCCTATGCTTTAAATGCAATTCCAGTCTACCTCCTGAAATCGGTTTCCTGCAATTCTGCCCCGCTTTCAAGTCCTCTTGGCAGCCTTACTTCAGTATATTTTTGGACAATAGCTGTCATTTATAACTCTGCAGGTTTGTGAATTACAGTGCCCCTGAGCTCCTTTCTTCAACTCGCTTTCTCGTGAGCTGGCCACAACACCGCAGGATGGCTTCAGGCCCTAATCTGGTTCCGGCACGGCACGCTGAGCCTTTGGTTAATTCCTCTTCCTGGTGGGAAATGAGAGTTAAATTTGCCCGTCCAGACACCTCCAGCTAGTCTCTCATTCGTTCTCCCTATTCCTGTTCATCTTCCGCAGAAATTGCAAACTGGGCCATCAGGAGGTTAAAGGCGCTGACTCTCCAAGTCGGGAGAGTGTTAGTAAAGCATCTGGAATGTTGCACCCGAGTACCAGGGGACAAAAACTGAGACATATTGGAACACGTCTCCCAATCACACGGTTGATCATACTCTGGGTTCCACATGCATGTTTTAGCTGAAGGAAGAATACCTTAAACCTGGAGAGTTGAGACCCGTGGAATGGGTACCATGCAATATGACTTCAAAGGGTCTTCATTTGCTCACCGAACCTCTCCAATCCTATCACTGCTGCGTTTATGCCCCTGTACACACACTTGATTCTCTTTCAGAGACATAGCAATCCATAGGTTTTAAGATACTTCCTAGTCAGGTACACTCTTAGGCATTTAATATGGGGTGTTGAGTCCATTTCGTTGAGCAAGGAGTAGCTCTTGTCTATTCCATATTTGGCTTAAGGAACTTTATCTGTGCTCATTTCAATCTCTGGTTTTATGCAGCACCCCAACTCACCTTTCCCCTTAAGCAAGCATAAGTTGGGTTTCTAAATTTGAGACCCTGTTCTGTTTTGTAATTCAGTTCCTGTGTAGCCAAGGTTACATTCCGTGTATTAGTGATATCTTATGATGTTTCTTTTCCTGTGTGACTTATTTCAGTTAGAATCATCATACCTGAATCCACTCATTATGTTGCTACGGGCCTGATGACATAGATTTCATTGCTGAGTGATACTGCATTGTACGTAAGTACCACAACTTCTTTATCCATTTTTCACTTTCTGTGATATTGAACTTGTACCGTAAACCAGGTTCTTGCAAACAGAGCCGTCCCAACCTTTGGGGTGGCTGTGTCTTTTGATTTTAATTTCCCAAAGCTATAGGACCATATGTGGAAGTGCCCTAGGCTCTGTTGCTTTGTTTTTTAGATGTTTCAGGAAACACCATACACTTCTCCCGAGTGGCTGTTGGCAATTGACATCCCACACATCAGCATAACATTCTCCCAGTCCTCCATGGCCTGTCCTGCCTTTCTGGATTTTACACTTTTTTCAGATGGCCCTTTTGACCGGGGGGAAGTGAGACTTCATTGTAGTGCAGATTTCCTTTGCAAGCTTGCTTGGTTGGCCAAAAAGGGCGTATGCGTTTTTTCCTGAATATATTCAGGAAAAAACGCATACGCCCTTTTTGGCCAAGTGCATCATTGTGGACGTTCTGCCTCTTTTCCTATGCTTTAAATGCAATTCCAGTCTACCTCCTGAAATCGGTTTCCTGCAATTCTGCCCCGCTTTCAAGTCCTCTTGGCAGCCTTACTTCAGTATAATTTTGGACAATAGCTGTCATTTATAACTCTGCAGGTTTGTGAATTACAGTGCCCCTGAGCTCCTTTCTTCAACTCGCTTTCTCGTGAGCTGGCCACAACACCGCAGGATGGCTTCAGGCCCTAATCTGGTTCCGGCACGGCACGCTGAGCCTTTGGTTAATTCCTCTTCCTGGTGGGAAATGAGAGTTAAATTTGCCCGTCCAGACACCTCCAGCTAGTCTCTCATTCGTTCTCCCTATTCCTGTTCATCTTCCGCAGAAATTGCAAACTGGGCCATCAGGAGGTTAAAGGCGCTGACTCTCCAAGTCGGGAGAGTGTTAGTAAAGCATCTGGAATGTTGCACCCGAGTACCAGGGGACGAAAACTGAGACATATTGGAACACGTCTCCCAATCACACGGTTGATCATACTCTGGGTTCCACATGCATGTTTTAGCTGAAGGAAGAATACCTTAACCCTGGAGAGTTGAGACCCGTGGAATGGGTACCATGCAATATGACTTCAAAGGGTCTTCATTTGCTCACCGAACCTCTCCAATCCTATCACTGCTGCGTTTATGCCCCTGTACACACACTTGATTCTCTTTCAGAGACATAGCAATCCATAGGTTTTAAGATACTTCCTAGTCAGGTACACTCTTAGGCATTTAATATGGGGTGTTGAGTCCATTTCGTTGAGCAAGGAGTAGCTCTTGTCTATTCCATATTTGGCTTAAGGAACTTTATCTGTGCTCATTTCAATCTCTGGTTTTATGCAGCACCCCAACTCACCTTTCCCCTTAAGCAAGCATAAGTTGGGTTTCTAAATTTGAGACCCTGTTCTGTTTTGTAATTCAGTTCCTGTGTAGCCAAGGTTACATTCCGTGTATTAGTGATATCTTATGATGTTTCTTTTCCTGTGTGACTTATTTCAGTTAGAATCATCGTACCTGAATCCACTCATTATGCTGCTACGGGCCTGATGACATAGATTTCATTGCTGAGTGATACTGCATTGTACGTAAGTACCACAACTTCTTTATCCATTTTTCACTTTCTGTGATATTGAACTTGTACCGTAAACCAGGTTCTTGCAAACAGAGCCGTCCCAACCTTTGGGGTGGCTGTGTCTTTTGATTGTAATTTCCCAAAGCTATAGGACCATAAGTGGAAGTGCCCTAGGCTCTGTTGCTTTGTTTTTTAGATGTTTCAGGAAACACCATACACTTCTCCCGAGTGGCTGTTGGCAATTTACATCCCACCCATCAGCATAACATTCTCCCAGTCCTCCATGGCCTGTCCTGCCTTTCTGGATTTTACACTTTTTTCAGATGGCCCTTTTGACCGGGGGGAAGTGAGACTTCATTGTAGTGCAGATTTCCTTTGCAAGCTTGCTTGGTTGGCCAAAAAGGGCGTATGCGTTTTTTCCTGAATATATTCAGGAAAAAACGCATACGCCCTTTTTGGCCAAGTGCATCATTGTGGACGTTCTGCCTCTTTTCCTATGCTTTAAATGCAATTCCAGTCTACCTCCTGAAATCGGTTTCCTGCAAGTCTGCCCCGCTTTCAAGTCCTCTTGGCAGCCTTACTTCAGTATATTTTTGGACGATAGCTGTCATTTATAACTCTGCAGGTTTGTGAATTACAGTGCCCCTGAGCTCCTTTCTTCAACTCGCTTTCTCGTGAGCTGGCCGCAACACCGCAGGATGGCTTCAGGCCCTAATCTGGTTCCGGCACGGCACGCTGAGCCTTTGGTTAATTCCTCTTCCTGGTGGGAAATGAGAGTTAAATTTGCCCGTCCAGACACCTCCAGCTAGTCTCTCATTCGTTCTCCCTATTCCTGTTCATCTTCCGCAGAAATTGCAAACTGGGCCATCAGGAGGTTAAAGGCGCTGACTCTCCAAGTCGGGAGAGTGTTAGTAAAGCGTCTGGAATGTTGCACCCGAGTACCAGGGGACGAAAACTGAGACATATTGGAACACGTCTCCCGATCACACGGTTGATCATACTCTGGGTTCCACATGCATGTTTTAGCTGAAGGAAGAATACCTTAAACCTGGAGAGTTGAGACCCGTGGAATGGGTACCATGCAATATGACTTCAAAGGGTCTTCATTTGCTCACCGAACCTCTCCAATCCTATCACTGCTGCGTTTATGCCCCTGTACACACACTTGATTCTCTTTCAGAGACATAGCAATCCATAGGTTTTAAGATACTTCCTAGTCAGGTACACTCTTAGGCATTTAATATGGGGTGTTGAGTCCATTTCCTTGAGCAAGGAGTAGCTCTTGTCTATTCCATATTTGGCTTAAGGAACTTTATCTGTGCTCATTTCAATCTCTGGTTTTATGCAGCACCCCAACTCACCTTTCCCCTTAAGCAAGCATAAGTTGGGTTTCTAAATTTGAGACCCTGTTCTGTTTTGTAATTCAGTTCCTGTGTAGCCAAGGTTACATTCCGTGTATTAGTGATATCTTATGATGTTTCTTTTCCTGTGTGACTTATTTCAGTTAGAATCATCGTACCTGAATCCACTCATTATGCTGCTACGGGCCTGATGACATAGATTTCATTGCTGAGTGATATTGCATTGTACGTAAGTACCACAACTTCTTTATCCATTTTTCACTTTCTGCGATATTGAACTTGTACCGTAAACCAGGTTCTTGTAAACAGAGCCGTCCCAACCTTTGGGGTGGCTGTGTCTTTTGATTTTAATTTCCCTAAGCTATAGGACCATAAGTGGAAGTGCCCTAGGCTCTGTTGCTTTGTTTTTTAGATGTTTCAGGAAACACCATACACTTCTCCCGAGTGGCTGTTGGCAATTGACATCCCGCCCATCAGCATAACAAGGCTCCCAGTTCTCCATGGCCTGTCCTGCCTTTCTGGATTTTACACTTTTTTCAGATGGCCCTTTTGACCGGGGGGAAGTGAGACTTCATTGTAGTGCAGATTTCCTTTGCAAGCTTGCTTGGTTGGCCAAAAAGGGCATATGCGTTTTTTCCTGAATATATTCAGGAAAAAACGCATACGCCCTTTTTGGTCAAGTGCATCATTGTGGACGTTCTGCCTCTTTTCCTATGCTTTAAATGCAATTCCAGTCTACCTCCTGAAATCGGTTTCCTGCAATTCTGCCCCGCTTTCAAGTCCTCTTGGCAGCCTTACTTCAGTATATTTTTGGACGATAGCTGTCATTTATAACTCTGCAGGTTTGTGAATTACAGTGCCCCTGAGCTCCTTTCTTCAACTCGCTTTCTCGTGAGCTGGCCGCAACACCGCAGGATGGCTTCAGGCCCTAATCTGGTTCCGGCACGGCACGCTGAGCCTTTGGTTAATTCCCCTTCCTGGTGGGAAATGAGAGTTAAATTTGCCCGTCCAGACACCTCCAGCTAGTCTGTCATTGGTTCTCCCTATTCCTGTTCATCTTCCGCAGAAATTGCAAACTGGGCCAAACAGGAGGTTAAAGGCACTGACTCTCCAAGTCGGGAGAGTGTTAGTAAAGCGTCTGGAATGTTGCACCCGAGTACCAGGGGACGAAAACTGAGACATATTGGGACACGTCTCCCGATCACACGGTTGATCATACTCTGGGTTCCACATGCATGTTTTAGCTGAAGGAAGAATACCTTAACCCTGGAGAGTTGAGACCCGTGGAATGGGTACCATGCAATATGACTTCAAAGGGTCTTCATTTGCTCACCGAACCTCTCCAATCCTATCACTGCTGCGTTTATGCCCCTGTACACACACTTGATTCTCTTTCAGAGACATAGCAATCCATAGGTTTTAAGATACTTCCTAGTCAGGTACACTCTTAGGCATTTAATATGGGGTGTTGAGTCCATTTCCTTGAGCAAGGAGTAGCTCTTGTCTATTCCATATTTGGCTTAAGGAACTTTATCTGTGCTCATTTCAATCTCTGGTTTTATGCAGCACCCCAACTCACCTTTCCCCTTAAGCAAGCATAAGTTGGGTTTCTAAATTTGAGACCCTGTTCTGTTTTGTAATTCAGTTCCTGTGTAGCCAAGGTTACATTCCGTGTATTAGTGATATCTTATGATGTTTCTTTTCCTGTGTGACTTATTTCAGTTAGAATCATCGTACCTGAATCCACTCATTATGCTGCTACGGGCCTGATGACATAGATTTCATTGCTGAGTGATACTGCATTGTACGTAAGTACCACAACTTCTTTATCCATTTTTCACTTTCTGCGATATTGAACTTGTACCGTAAACCAGGTTCTTGTAAACAGAGCCGTCCCAACCTTTGGGGTGGCTGTGTCTTTTGATTTTAATTTCCCAAAGCTATAGGACCATAAGTGGAAGTGCCCTAGGCTCTGTTGCTTTGTTTTTTAGATGTTTCAGGAAACACCATACACTTCTCCCGAGTGGCTGTTGGCAATTGACATCCCGCCCATCAGCATAACAAGGCTCCCAGTTCTCCATGGCCTGTCCTGCCTTTCTGGATTTTACACTTTTTTCAGATGGCCCTTTTGACCGGGGGGAAGTGAGACTTCATTGTAGTGCAGATTTCCTTTGCAAGCTTGCTTGGTTGGCCAAAAAGGGCGTATGCGTTTTTTCCTGAATATATTCAGGAAAAAACGCATACGCCCTTTTTGGCCAAGTGCATCATTGTGGACGTTCTGCCTCTTTTCCTATGCTTTCAATGCAATTCCAGTCTACCTCCTGAAATCGGTTTCCTGCAATTCTGCCCCGCTTTCAAGTCCTCTTGGCAGCCTTACTTCAGTATATTTTTGGACGATAGCTGTCATTTATAACTCTGCAGGTTTGTGAATTACAGTGCCCCTGAGCTCCTTTCTTCAACTCGCTTTCTCGTGAGCTGGCCGCAACACCGCAGGATGGCTTCAGGCCCTAATCTGGTTCCGGCACGGCACGCTGAGCCTTTGGTTAATTCCTCTTCCTGGTGGGAAATGAGAGTTAAATTTGCCCGTCCAGACACCTCCAGCTAGTCTGTCATTGGTTCTCCCTATTCCTGTTCATCTTCCGCAGAAATTGCAAACTGGGCCAAACAGGAGGTTAAAGGCACTGACTCTCCAAGTCGGGAGAGTGTTAGTAAAGCGTCTGGCATGTTGCACCCGAGTACCAGGGGACGAAAACTGAGACATATTGGAACACGTCTCCCGATCACACGGTTGATCATACTCTGGGTTCCACATGCATGTTTTAGCTGAAGGAAGAATACCTTAAACCTGGAGAGTTGAGACCCGTGGAATGGGTACCATGCAATATGACTTCAAAGGGTCTTCATTTGCTCACCGAACCTCTCCAATCCTATCACTGCTGCGTTTATGCCCCTGTACACACACTTGATTCTCTTTCAGAGACATAGCAATCCATAGGTTTTAAGATACTTCCTAGTCAGGTACACTCTTAGGCATTTAATATGGGGTGTTGAGTCCATTTCGTTGAGCAAGGAGTAGCTCTTGTCTATTCCATATTTGGCTTAAGGAACTTTATCTGTGCTCATTTCAATCTCTGGTTTTATGCAGCACCCCAACTCACCTTTCCCCTTAAGCAAGCATAAGTTGGGTTTCTAAATTTGAGACCCTGTTCTGTTTTGTAATTCAGTTCCTGTGTAGCCAAGGTTACATTCCGTGTATTAGTGATATCTTATGATGTTTCTTTTCCTGTGTGACTTATTTCAGTTAGAATCATCGTACCTGAATCCACTCATTATGCTGCTACGGGCCTGATGACATAGATTTCATTGCTGAGTGATACTGCATTGTACGTAAGTACCACAACTTCTTTATCCATTTTTCACTTTCTGCGATATTGAACTTGTACCGTAAACCAGGTTCTTGTAAACAGAGCCGTCCCAACCTTTGGGGTGGCTGTGTCTTTTTGATTTTAATTTCCCTAAGCTATAGGACCATAAGTGGAAGTGCCCTAGGCTCTGTTGCTTTGTTTTTTAGATGTTTCAGGAAACACCATACACTTCTCCCGAGTGGCTGTTGGCAATTGACATCCCGCCCATCAGCATAACAAGGCTCCCAGTTCTCCATGGCCTGTCCTGCCTTTCTGGATTTTACACTTTTTTCAGATGGCCCTTTTGACCGGGGGGAAGTGAGACTTCATTGTAGTGCAGATTTCCTTTGCAAGCTTGCTTGGTTGGCCAAAAAGGGCGTATGCGTTTTTTCCTGAATATATTCAGGAAAAAACGCATACGCCCTTTTTGGCCAAGTGCATCATTGTGGACGTTCTGCCTCTTTTCCTATGCTTTCAATGCAATTCCAGTCTACCTCCTGAAATCGGTTTCCTGCAATTCTGCCCCGCTTTCAAGTCCTCTTGGCAGCCTTACTTCAGTATATTTTTGGACGATAGCTGTCATTTATAACTCTGCAGGTTTGTGAATTACAGTGCCCCTGAGCTCCTTTCTTCAACTCGCTTTCTCGTGAGCTGGCCGCAACACCGCAGGATGGCTTCAGGCCCTAATCTGGTTCCGGCACGGCACGCTGAGCCTTTGGTTAATTCCTCTTCCTGGTGGGAAATGAGAGTTAAATTTGCCCGTCCAGACACCTCCAGCTAGTCTGTCATTGGTTCTCCCTATTCCTGTTCATCTTCCGCAGAAATTGCAAACTGGGCCAAACAGGAGGTTAAAGGCACTGACTCTCCAAGTCGGGAGAGTGTTAGTAAAGCGTCTGGCATGTTGCACCTGAGTACCAGGGGACGAAAACTGAGACATATTGGAACACGTCTCCCGATCACACGGTTGATCATACTCTGGGTTCCACATGCATGTTTTAGCTGAAGGAAGAATACCTTAAACCTGGAGAGTTGAGACCCGTGGAATGGGTACCATGCAATATGACTTCAAAGGGTCTTCATTTGCTCACCGAACCTCTCCAATCCTATCACTGCTGCGTTTATGCCCCTGTACACACGCTTGATTCTCTTTCAGAGACATAGCAATCCATAGGTTTTAAGATACTTCCTAGTCAGGTACACTCTTAGGCATTTAATATGGGGTGTTGAGTCCATTTCGTTGAGCAAGGAGTAGCTCTTGTCTATTCCATATTTGGCTTAAGGAACTTTATCTGTGCTCATTTCAATCTCTGGTTTTATGCAGCACCCCAACTCACCTTTCCCCTTAAGCAAGCATAAGTTGGGTTTCTAAATTTGAGACCCTGTTCTGTTTTGTAATTCAGTTCCTGTGTAGCCAAGGTTACATTCCGTGTATTAGTGATATCTTATGATGTTTCTTTTCCTGTGTGACTTATTTCAGTTAGAATCATCGTACCTGAATCCACTCATTATGCTGCTACGGGCCTGATGACATAGATTTCATTGCTGAGTGATACTGCATTGTACGTAAGTACCACAACTTCTTTATCCATTTTTCACTTTCTGCGATATTGAACTTGTACCGTAAACCAGGTTCTTGTAAACAGAGCCGTCCCAACCTTTGGGGTGGCTGTGTCTTTTTGATTTTAATTTCCCTAAGCTATAGGACCATAAGTGGAAGTGCCCTAGGCTCTGTTGCTTTGTTTTTTAGATGTTTCAGGAAACACCATACACTTCTCCCGAGTGGCTGTTGGCAATTGACATCCCGCCCATCAGCATAACAAGGCTCCCAGTTCTCCATGGCCTGTCCTGCCTTTCTGGATTTTACACTTTTTTCAGATGGCCCTTTTGACCGGGGGGAAGTGAGACTTCATTGTAGTGCAGATTTCCTTTGCAAGCTTGCTTGGTTGGCCAAAAAGGGCGTATGCGTTTTTTCCTGAATATATTCAGGAAAAAACGCATACGCCCTTTTTGGCCAAGTGCATCATTGTGGACGTTCTGCCTCTTTTCCTATGCTTTAAATGCAATTCCAGTCTACCTCCTGAAATCGGTTTCCTGCAATTCTGCCCCGCTTTCAAGTCCTCTTGGCAGCCTTACTTCAGTGTATTTTTGGACGATAGCTGTCATTTATAACTCTGCAGGTTTGTGAATTACAGTGCCCCTGAGCTCCTTTCTTCAACTCGCTTTCTCGTGAGCTGGCCGCAACACCGCAGGATGGCTTCAGGCCCTAATCTGGTTCCGGCACGGCACGCTGAGCCTTTGGTTAATTCCTCTTCCTGGTGGGAAATGAGAGTTAAATTTGCCCGTCCAGACACCTCCAGCTAGTCTGTCATTGGTTCTCCCTATTCCTGTTCATCTTCCGCAGAAATTGCAAACTGGGCCAAACAGGAGGTTAAAGGCACTGACTCTCCAAGTCGGGAGAGTGTTAGTAAAGCGTCTGGAATGTTGCACCCGAGTACCAGGGGACGAAAACTGACACATATTGGAACACGTCTCCCGATCACACGGTTGATCATACTCTGGGTTCCACATGCATGTTTTAGCTGAAGGAAGAATACCTTAAACCTGGAGAGTTGAGACCCGTGGAATGGGTACCATGCAATATGACTTCAAAGGGTCTTCATTTGCTCACCGAACCTCTCCAATCCTATCACTGCTGCGTTTATGCCCCTGTACACACACTTGATTCTCTTTCAGAGACATAGCAATCCATAGGTTTTAAGATACTTCCTAGTCAGGTACACTCTTAGGCATTTAATATGGGGTGTTGAGTCCATTTCGTTGAGCAAGGAGTAGCTCTTGTCTATTCCATATTTGGCTTAAGGAACTTTATCTGTGCTCATTTCAATCTCTGGTTTTATGCAGCACCCCAACTCACCTTTCCCCTTAAGCAAGCATAAGTTGGGTTTCTAAATTTGAGACCCTGTTCTGTTTTGTAATTCAGTTCCTGTGTAGCCAAGGTTACATTCCGTGTATTAGTGATATCTTATGATGTTTCTTTTCCTGTGTGACTTATTTCAGTTAGAATCATCGTACCTGAATCCACTCATTATGCTGCTACGGGCCTGATGACATAGATTTCATTGCTGAGTGATACTGCATTGTACGTAAGTACCACAACTTCTTTATCCATTTTTCACTTTCTGCGATATTGAACTTGTACCGTAAACCAGGTTCTTGTAAACAGAGCCGTCCCAACCTTTGGGGTGGCTGTGTCTTTTTGATTTTAATTTCCCTAAGCTATAGGACCATAAGTGGAAGTGCCCTAGGCTCTGTTGCTTTGTTTTTTAGATGTTTCAGGAAACACCATACACTTCTCCCGAGTGGCTGTTGGCAATTTACATCCCGCCCATCAGCATAACAAGGCTCCCAGTTCTCCATGGCCTGTCCTGCCTTTCTGGATTTTACACTTTTTTCAGATGGCCCTTTTGACCGGGGGGAAGTGAGACTTCATTGTAGTGCAGATTTCCTTTGCAAGCTTGCTTGGTTGGCCAAAAAGGGCGTATGCGTTTTTTCCTGAATATATTCAGGAAACAACGCATACGCCCTTTTTGGCCAAGTGCATCATTGTGGACGTTCTGCCTCTTTTCCTATGCTTTCAATGCAATTCCAGTCTACCTCCTGAAATCGGTTTCCTGCAATTCTGCCCCGCTTTCAAGTCCTCTTGGCAGCCTTACTTCAGTATATTTTTGGACGATAGCTGTCATTTATAACTCTGCAGGTTTGTGAATTACAGTGCCCCTGAGCTCCTTTCTTCAACTCGCTTTCTCGTGAGCTGGCCGCAACACCGCAGGATGGCTTCAGGCCCTAATCTGGTTCCGGCACGGCACGCTGAGCCTTTGGTTAATTCCTCTTCCTGGTGGGAAATGAGAGTTAAATTTGCCCGTCCAGACACCTCCAGCTAGTCTGTCATTGGTTCTCCCTATTCCTGTTCATCTTCCGCAGAAATTGCAAACTGGGCCAAACAGGAGGTTAAAGGCACTGACTCTCCAAGTCGGGAGAGTGTTAGTAAAGCATCTGGAATGTTGCACCCGAGTACCAGGGGACGAAAACTGAGACATATTTGAACACGTCTCCCGATCACACGGTTGATCATACTCTGGGTTCCACATGCATGTTTTAGCTGAAGGAAGAATACCTTAAACCTGGAGAGTTGAGACCCGTGGAATGGGTACCATGCAATATGACTTCAAAGGGTCTTCATTTGCTCACCGAACCTCTCCAATCCTATCACTGCTGCGTTTATGCCCCTGTACACACACTTGATTCTCTTTCAGAGACATAGCAATCCATAGGTTTTAAGATACTTCCTAGTCAGGTACACTCTTAGGCATTTAATATGGGGTGTTGAGTCCATTTCCTTGAGCAAGGAGTAGCTCTTGTCTATTCCATATTTGGCTTAAGGAACTTTATCTGTGCTCATTTCAATCTCTGGTTTTATGCAGCACCCCAACTCACCTTTCCCCTTAAGCAAGCATAAGTTGGGTTTCTAAATTTGAGACCCTGTTCTGTTTTGTAATTCAGTTCCTGTGTAGCCAAGTTTACATTCCGTGTATTAGTGATATCTTATGATGTTTCTTTTTCTGTGTGACTTATTTCAGTTAGAATCATCGTACCTGAATCCACTCATTATGCTGCTACGGGCCTGATGGCATAGATTTCATTGCTGAGTGATATTGCATTGTACGTAAGTACCACAACTTCTTTATCCATTTTTCACTTTCTGCGATATTGAACTTGTACCGTAAACCAGGTTCTTGTAAACAGAGCCGTCCCAACTTTTGGGGTGGCTGTGTCTTTTGATTTTAATTTCCCTAAGCTATAGGACCATAAGTGGAAGTGCCCTAGGCTCTGTTGCTTTGTTTTTTAGATGTTTCAGGAAACACCATACACTTCTCCCGAGTGGCTGTTGGCAATTTACATCCCGCCCATCAGCATAACAAGGCTCCCAGTTCTCCATGGCCTGTCCTGCCTTTCTGGATTTTACACTTTTTTCAGATGGCCCTTTTGACCGGGGGGAAGTGAGACTTCATTGTAGTGCAGATTTCCTTTGCAAGCTTGCTTGGTTGGCCAAAAAGGGCGTATGCGTTTTTTCCTGAATATACTCAGGAAAAAACGCATACGCCCTTTTTGGCCAAGTGCATCATTGTGGACGTTCTGCCTCTTTTCCTATGCTTTAAATGCAATTCCAGTCTACCTCCTGAAATCGGTTTCCTGCAATTCTGCCCCGCTTTCAAGTCCTCTTGGCAGCCTCACTTCAGTATATTTTTGGATAATAGCTGTCATTTATAACTCTGCAGGTTTGTGAATTACAGTGCCCCTGAGCTCCTTTCTTCAACTCGCTTTCTCGTGAGCTGGCCGCAACACCGCAGGATGGCTTCAGGCCCTAATCTGGTTCCGGCACGGCACGCTGAGCCTTTGGTTAATTCCTCTTCCTGGTGGGAAATGAGAGTTAAATTTGCCCGTCCAGACACCTCCAGCTAGTCTGTCATTGGTTCTCCCTATTCCTGTTCATCTTCCGCAGAAATTGCAAACTGGGCCAAACAGGAGGTTAAAGGCACTGACTCTCCAAGTCGGGAGAGTGTTAGTAAAGCGTCTGGAATGTTGCACCCGAGTACCAGGGGACGAAAACTGACACATATTGGAACACGTCTCCCGATCACACGGTTGATCATACTCTGGGTTCCACATGCATGTTTTAGCTGAAGGAAGAATACCTTAAACCTGGAGAGTTGAGACCCGTGGAATGGGTACCATGCAATATGATTTCAAAGGGTCTTCATTTGCTCACCGAACCTCTCCAATCCTATCACTGCTGCGTTTATGCCCCTGTACACACACTTGATTCTCTTTCAGAGACATAGCAATCCATAGGTTTTAAGATACTTCCTAGTCAGGTACACTCTTAGGCATTTAATATGGGGTGTTGAGTCCATTTCGTTGAGCAAGGAGTAGCTCTTGTCTATTCCATATTTGGCTTAAGGAACTTTATCTGTGCTCATTTCAATCTCTGGTTTTATGCAGCACCCCAACTCACCTTTCCCCTTAAGCAAGCATAAGTTGGTTTTCTAAATTTGAGACCCTGTTCTGTTTTGTAATTCAGTTCCTGTGTAGCCAAGGTTACATTCCGTGTATTAGTGATATCTTATGATGTTTCTTTTTCTGTGTGACTTATTTCAGTTAGAATCATCGTACCTGAATCCACTCATTATGCTGCTACGGGCCTGATGACATAGATTTCATTGCTGAGTGATCCTGCATTGTACGTAAGTACCACAACTTCTTTATCTATTTTTCACTTTCTGCGATATTGAACTTGTACCGTAAACCAGGTTCTTGTAAACAGAGCCGTCCCAACCTTTGGGGTGGCTGTGTCTTTTTGATTTTAATTTCCCTAAGCTATAGGACCATAAGTGGAAGTGCCCTAGGCTCTGTTGCTTTGTTTTTTAGATGTTTCAGGAAACACCATACACTTCTCCCGAGTGGCTGTTGGCAATTTACATCCCGCCCATCAGCATAACAAGGCTCCCAGTTCTCCATGGCCTGTCCTGCCTTTCTGGATTTTACACTTTTTTCAGATGGCCCTTTTGACCGGGGGGAAGTGAGACTTCATTGTAGTGCAGATTTCCTTTGCAAGCTTGCTTGGTTGGCCAAAAAGGGCGTATGCGTTTTTTCCTGAATATATTCAGGAAAAAACGCATACGCCCTTTTTGGCCAAGTGCATCATTGTGGACGTTCTGCCTCTTTTCCTATGCTTTCAATGCAATTCCAGTCTACCTCCTGAAATCGGTTTCCTGCAATTCTGCCCCGCTTTCAAGTCCTCTTGGCAGCCTTACTTCAGTATATTTTTGGACGATAGCTGTCATTTATAACTCTGCAGGTTTGTGAATTACAGTGCCCCTGAGCTCCTTTCTTCAACTCGCTTTCTCGTGAGCTGGCCGCAACACCGCAGGATGGCTTCAGGCCCTAATCTGGTTCCGGCACGGCACGCTGAGCCTTTGGTTAATTCCTCTTCCTGGTGGGAAATGAGAGTTAAATTTGCCCGTCCAGACACCTCCAGCTAGTCTGTCATTGGTTCTCCCTATTCCTGTTCATCTTCCGCAGAAATTGCAAACTGGGCCAAACAGGAGGTTAAAGGCACTGACTCTCCAAGTCGGGAGAGTGTTAGTAAAGCATCTGGAATGTTGCACCCGAGTACCAGGGGACGAAAACTGAGACATATTGGAACACGTCTCCCGATCACACGGTTGATCATACTCTGGGTTCCACATGCATGTTTTAGCTGAAGGAAGAATACCTTAAACCTGGAGAGTTGAGACCCGTGGAATGGGTACCATGCAATATGACTTCAAAGGGTCTTCATTTGCTCACCGAACCTCTCCAATCCTATCACTGCTGCGTTTATGCCCCTGTACACACACTTGATTCTCTTTCAGAGACATAGCAATCCATAGGTTTTAAGATACTTCCTAGTCAGGTACACTCTTAGGCATTTAATATGGGGTGTTGAGTCCATTTCCTTGAGCAAGGAGTAGCTCTTGTCTATTCCATATTTGGCTTAAGGAACTTTATCTGTGCTCATTTCAATCTCTGGTTTTATGCAGCACCCCAACTCACCTTTCCCCTTAAGCAAGCATAAGTTGGGTTTCTAAATTTGAGACCCTGTTCTGTTTTGTAATTCAGTTCCTGTGTAGCCAAGTTTACATTCCGTGTATTAGTGATATCTTATGATGTTTCTTTTTCTGTGTGACTTATTTCAGTTAGAATCATCGTACCTGAATCCACTCATTATGCTGCTACGGGCCTGATGGCATAGATTTCATTGCTGAGTGATATTGCATTGTACGTAAGTACCACAACTTCTTTATCCATTTTTCACTTTCTGCGATATTGAACTTGTACCGTAAACCAGGTTCTTGTAAACAGAGCCGTCCCAACTTTTGGGGTGGCTGTGTCTTTTGATTTTAATTTCCCTAAGCTATAGGACCATAAGTGGAAGTGCCCTAGGCTCTGTTGCTTTGTTTTTTAGATGTTTCAGGAAACACCATACACTTCTCCCGAGTGGCTGTTGGCAATTTACATCCCGCCCATCAGCATAACAAGGCTCCCAGTTCTCCATGGCCTGTCCTGCCTTTCTGGATTTTACACTTTTTTCAGATGGCCCTTTTGACCGGGGGGAAGTGAGACTTCATTGTAGTGCAGATTTCCTTTGCAAGCTTGCTTGGTTGGCCAAAAAGGGCGTATGCGTTTTTTCCTGAATATACTCAGGAAAAAACGCATACGCCCTTTTTGGCCAAGTGCATCATTGTGGACGTTCTGCCTCTTTTCCTATGCTTTAAATGCAATTCCAGTCTACCTCCTGAAATCGGTTTCCTGCAATTCTGCCCCGCTTTCAAGTCCTCTTGGCAGCCTCACTTCAGTATATTTTTGGATAATAGCTGTCATTTATAACTCTGCAGGTTTGTGAATTACAGTGCCCCTGAGCTCCTTTCTTCAACTCGCTTTCTCGTGAGCTGGCCGCAACACCGCAGGATGGCTTCAGGCCCTAATCTGGTTCCGGCACGGCACGCTGAGCCTTTGGTTAATTCCTCTTCCTGGTGGGAAATGAGAGTTAAATTTGCCCGTCCAGACACCTCCAGCTAGTCTGTCATTGGTTCTCCCTATTCCTGTTCATCTTCCGCAGAAATTGCAAACTGGGCCAAACAGGAGGTTAAAGGCACTGACTCTCCAAGTCGGGAGAGTGTTAGTAAAGCGTCTGGAATGTTGCACCCGAGTACCAGGGGACGAAAACTGACACATATTGGAACACGTCTCCCGATCACACGGTTGATCATACTCTGGGTTCCACATGCATGTTTTAGCTGAAGGAAGAATACCTTAAACCTGGAGAGTTGAGACCCGTGGAATGGGTACCATGCAATATGATTTCAAAGGGTCTTCATTTGCTCACCGAACCTCTCCAATCCTATCACTGCTGCGTTTATGCCCCTGTACACACACTTGATTCTCTTTCAGAGACATAGCAATCCATAGGTTTTAAGATACTTCCTAGTCAGGTACACTCTTAGGCATTTAATATGGGGTGTTGAGTCCATTTCGTTGAGCAAGGAGTAGCTCTTGTCTATTCCATATTTGGCTTAAGGAACTTTATCTGTGCTCATTTCAATCTCTGGTTTTATGCAGCACCCCAACTCACCTTTCCCCTTAAGCAAGCATAAGTTGGTTTTCTAAATTTGAGACCCTGTTCTGTTTTGTAATTCAGTTCCTGTGTAGCCAAGGTTACATTCCGTGTATTAGTGATATCTTATGATGTTTCTTTTTCTGTGTGACTTATTTCAGTTAGAATCATCGTACCTGAATCCACTCATTATGCTGCTACGGGCCTGATGACATAGATTTCATTGCTGAGTGATCCTGCATTGTACGTAAGTACCACAACTTCTTTATCTATTTTTCACTTTCTGCGATATTGAACTTGTACCGTAAACCAGGTTCTTGTAAACAGAGCCGTCCCAACCTTTGGGGTGGCTGTGTCTTTTTGATTTTAATTTCCCTAAGCTATAGGACCATAAGTGGAAGTGCCCTAGGCTCTGTTGCTTTGTTTTTTAGATGTTTCAGGAAACACCATACACTTCTCCCGAGTGGCTGTTGGCAATTTACATCCCGCCCATCAGCATAACAAGGCTCCCAGTTCTCCATGGCCTGTCCTGCCTTTCTGGATTTTACACTTTTTTCAGATGGCCCTTTTGACCGGGGGGAAGTGAGACTTCATTGTAGTGCAGATTTCCTTTGCAAGCTTGCTTGGTTGGCCAAAAAGGGCGTATGCGTTTTTTCCTGAATATATTCAGGAAAAAACGCATACGCCCTTTTTGGCCAAGTGCATCATTGTGGACGTTCTGCCTCTTTTCCTATGCTTTAAATGCAATTCCAGTCTACCTCCTGAAATCGGTTTCCTGCAATTCTGCCCCGCTTTCAAGTCCTCTTGGCAGCCTTACTTCAGTATATTTTTGGACGATAGCTGTCATTTATAACTCTGCAGGTTTGTGAATTACAGTGCCCCTGAGCTCCTTTCTTCAACTCGCTCTCTCGTGAGCTGGCCGCAACACCGCAGGATGGCTTCAGGCCCTAATCTGGTTCCGGCACGGCACGCTGAGCCTTTGGTTAATTCCTCTTCCTGGTGGGAAATGAGAGTTAAATTTGCCCGTCCAGACACCTCCAGCTAGTCTGTCATTGGTTCTCCCTATTCCTGTTCATCTTCCGCAGAAATTGCAAACTGGGCCAAACAGGAGGTTAAAGGCACTGACTCTCCAAGTCGGGAGAGTGTTAGTAAAGCGTCTGGAATGTTGCACCCGAGTACCAGGGGACGAAAACTGAGACATATTGGAACACGTCTCCCGATCACACGGTTGATCATACTCTGGGTTCCACATGCATGTTTTAGCTGAAGGAAGAA
Organism: Lagenorhynchus albirostris; assembly: GCF_949774975.1. Taxonomy (NCBI): domain Eukaryota; kingdom Metazoa; phylum Chordata; class Mammalia; order Artiodactyla; family Delphinidae; genus Lagenorhynchus; species Lagenorhynchus albirostris. Next base: position 271,090 of record NW_026783446.1, on the reverse strand, counting down.
TACCTTAAACCTGGAGAGTTGAGACCCGTGGAATGGGTACCACGCAATATGATTTCAAAGGGTCTTCATTTGCTCACCAAACCTCTCCAATCCTATCACTGCTGCGTTTATGCCCCTGTACACACACTTGATTCTCTTTCAGAGACATAGCAATCCATAGGTTTTAAGATACTTCCTAGTCAGGTACACTCTTAGGCATTTAATATGGGGTGTTGAGTCCATTTCGTTGAGCAAGGAGTAGCTCTGGTCTATTCCATATTTGGCTTAAGGAACTTTATCTGTGCTCATTTCAATCTCTGGTTTTATGCAGCACCCCAACTCACCTTTCCCCTTAAGCAAGCATAAGTTGGGTTTCTAAATTTGAGACCCTGTTCTGTTTTGTAATTCAGTTCCTGTGTAGCCAAGGTTACATTCCGTGTATTAGTGATATCTTATGATGTTTCTTTTCCTGTGTGACTTATTTCAGTTAGAATCATCGTACCTGAATCCACTCATTATGCTGCTACGGGCCTGATGACATAGATTTCATTGCTGAGTGATCCTGCATTGTACGTAAGTACCACAACTTCTTTATCCATTTTTCACTTTCTGCGATATTGAACTTGTACCGTAAACCAGGTTCTTGTAAACAGAGCCGTCCCAACCTTTGGGGTGGCTGTGTCTTTTTGATTTTAATTTCCCTAAGCTATAGGACCATAAGTGGAAGTGCCCTAGGCTCTGTTGCTTTGTTTTTTAGATGTTTCAGGAAACACCATACACTTCTCCCGAGTGGCTGTTGGCAATTGACATCCCGCCCATCAGCATAACAAGGCTCCCAGTTCTCCATGGCCTGTCCTGCCTTTCTGGATTTTACACTTTTTTCAGATGGCCCTTTTGACCGGGGGGAAGTGAGACTTCATTGTAGTGCAGATTTCCTTTGCAAGCTTGCTTGGTTGGCCAAAAAGGGCGTATGCGTTTTTTCCTGAATATACTCAGGAAAAAACGCATACGCCCTTTTTGGCCAAGTGCATCATTGTGGACGTTCTGCCTCTTTTCCTATGCTTTAAATGCAATTCCAGTCTACCTCCTGAAATCGGTTTCCTGCAATTCTGCCCCGCTTTCAAGTCCTCTTGGCAGCCTCACTTCAGTATATTTTTGGATAATAGCTGTCATTTATAACTCTGCAGGTTTGTGAATTACAGTGCCCCTGAGCTCCTTTCTTCAACTCGCTTTCTCGTGAGCTGGCCGCAACACCGCAGGATGGCTTCAGGCCCTAATCTGGTTCCGGCACGGCACGCTGAGCCTTTGGTTAATTCCTCTTCCTGGTGGGAAATGAGAGTTAAATTTGCCCGTCCAGACACCTCCAGCTAGTCTGTCATTGGTTCTCCCTATTCCTGTTCATCTTCCGCAGAAATTGCAAACTGGGCCAAACAGGAGGTTAAAGGCACTGACTCTCCAAGTCGGGAGAATGTTAGTAAAGCGTCTGGAATGTTGCACCCGAGTACCAGGGGACGAAAACTGACACATATTGGAACACGTCTCCCGATCACACGGTTGATCATACTCTGGGTTCCACATGCATGTTTTAGCTGAAGGAAGAATACCTTAAACCTGGAGAGTTGAGACCCGTGGAATGGGTACCATGCAATATGATTTCAAAGGGTCTTCATTTGCTCACCGAACCTCTCCAATCCTATCACTGCTGCGTTTATGCCCCTGTACACACACTTGATTCTCTTTCAGAGACATAGCAATCCATAGGTTTTAAGATACTTCCTAGTCAGGTACACTCTTAGGCATTTAATATGGGGTGTTGAGTCCATTTCGTTGAGCAAGGAGTAGCTCTTGTCTATTCCATATTTGGCTTAAGGAACTTTATCTGTGCTCATTTCAATCTCTGGTTTTATGCAGCACCCCAACTCACCTTTCCCCTTAAGCAAGCATAAGTTGGTTTTCTAAATTTGAGACCCTGTTCTGTTTTGTAATTCAGTTCCTGTGTAGCCAAGGTTACATTCCGTGTATTAGTGATATCTTATGATGTTTCTTTTTCTGTGTGACTTATTTCAGTTAGAATCATCGTACCTGAATCCACTCATTATGCTGCTACGGGCCTGATGACATAGATTTCATTGCTGAGTGATCCTGCATTGTACGTAAGTACCACAACTTCTTTATCTATTTTTCACTTTCTGCGATATTGAACTTGTACCGTAAACCAGGTTCTTGTAAACAGAGCCGTCCCAACCTTTGGGGTGGCTGTGTCTTTTTGATTTTAATTTCCCTAAGCTATAGGACCATAAGTGGAAGTGCCCTAGGCTCTGTTGCTTTGTTTTTTAGATGTTTCAGGAAACACCATACACTTCTCCCGAGTGGCTGTTGGCAATTTACATCCCGCCCATCAGCATAACAAGGCTCCCAGTTCTCCATGGCCTGTCCTGCCTTTCTGGATTTTACACTTTTTTCAGATGGCCCTTTTGACCGGGGGGAAGTGAGACTTCATTGTAGTGCAGATTTCCTTTGCAAGCTTGCTTGGTTGGCCAAAAAGGGCGTATGCGTTTTTTCCTGAATATATTCAGGAAAAAACGCATACGCCCTTTTTGGCCAAGTGCATCATTGTGGACGTTCTGCCTCTTTTCCTATGCTTTAAATGCAATTCCAGTCTACCTCCTGAAATCGGTTTCCTGCAATTCTGCCCCGCTTTCAAGTCCTCTTGGCAGCCTTACTTCAGTATATTTTTGGACGATAGCTGTCATTTATAACTCTGCAGGTTTGTGAATTACAGTGCCCCTGAGCTCCTTTCTTCAACTCGCTCTCTCGTGAGCTGGCCGCAACACCGCAGGATGGCTTCAGGCCCTAATCTGGTTCCGGCACGGCACGCTGAGCCTTTGGTTAATTCCTCTTCCTGGTGGGAAATGAGAGTTAAATTTGCCCGTCCAGACACCTCCAGCTAGTCTGTCATTGGTTCTCCCTATTCCTGTTCATCTTCCGCAGAAATTGCAAACTGGGCCAAACAGGAGGTTAAAGGCACTGACTCTCCAAGTCGGGAGAGTGTTAGTAAAGCGTCTGGAATGTTGCACCCGAGTACCAGGGGACGAAAACTGAGACATATTGGAACACGTCTCCCGATCACACGGTTGATCATACTCTGGGTTCCACATGCATGTTTTAGCTGAAGGAAGAATACCTTAAACCTGGAGAGTTGAGACCCGTGGAATGGGTACCACGCAATATGATTTCAAAGGGTCTTCATTTGCTCACCAAACCTCTCCAATCCTATCACTGCTGCGTTTATGCCCCTGTACACACACTTGATTCTCTTTCAGAGACATAGCAATCCATAGGTTTTAAGATACTTCCTAGTCAGGTACACTCTTAGGCATTTAATATGGGGTGTTGAGTCCATTTCGTTGAGCAAGGAGTAGCTCTGGTCTATTCCATATTTGGCTTAAGGAACTTTATCTGTGCTCATTTCAATCTCTGGTTTTATGCAGCACCCCAACTCACCTTTCCCCTTAAGCAAGCATAAGTTGGGTTTCTAAATTTGAGACCCTGTTCTGTTTTGTAATTCAGTTCCTGTGTAGCCAAGGTTACATTCCGTGTATTAGTGATATCTTATGATGTTTCTTTTCCTGTGTGACTTATTTCAGTTAGAATCATCGTACCTGAATCCACTCATTATGCTGCTACGGGCCTGATGACATAGATTTCATTGCTGAGTGATCCTGCATTGTACGTAAGTACCACAACTTCTTTATCCATTTTTCACTTTCTGCGATATTGAACTTGTACCGTAAACCAGGTTCTTGTAAACAGAGCCGTCCCAACCTTTGGGGTGGCTGTGTCTTTTTGATTTTAATTTCCCTAAGCTATAGGACCATAAGTGGAAGTGCCCTAGGCTCTGTTGCTTTGTTTTTTAGATGTTTCAGGAAACACCATACACTTCTCCCGAGTGGCTGTTGGCAATTTACATCCCGCCCATCAGCATAACAAGGCTCCCAGTTCTCCATGGCCTGTCCTGCCTTTCTGGATTTTACACTTTTTTCAGATGGCCCTTTTGACCGGGGGGAAGTGAGACTTCATTGTAGTGCAGATTTCCTTTGCAAGCTTGCTTGGTTGGCCAAAAAGGGCGTATGCGTTTTTTCCTGAATATATTCAGGAAAAAACGCATACGCCCTTTTTGGCCAAGTGCATCATTGTGGACGTTCTGCCTCTTTTCCTATGCTTTAAATGCAATTCCAGTCTACCTCCTGAAATCGGTTTCCTGCAATTCTGCCCCGCTTTCAAGTCCTCTTGGCAGCCTTACTTCAGTATATTTTTGGACGATAGCTGTCATTTATAACTCTGCAGGTTTGTGAATTACAGTGCCCCTGAGCTCCTTTCTTCAACTCGCTTTCTCGTGAGCTGGCCGCAACACCGCAGGATGGCTTCAGGCCCTAATCTGGTTCCGGCACGGCACGCTGAGCCTTTGGTTAATTCCTCTTCCTGGTGGGAAATGAGAGTTAAATTTGCCCGTCCAGACACCTCCAGCTAGTCTGTCATTGGTTCTCCCTATTCCTGTTCATCTTCCGCAGAAATTGCAAACTGGGCCAAACAGGAGGTTAAAGGCACTGACTCTCCAAGTCGGGAGAGTGTTAGTAAAGCGTCTGGAATGTTGCACCCGAGTACCAGGGGACGAAAACTGACACATATTGGAACACGTCTCCCGATCACACGGTTGATCATACTCTGGGTTCCACATGCATGTTTTAGCTGAAGGAAGAATACCTTAAACCTGGAGAGTTGAGACCCGTGGAATGGGTACCATGCAATATGATTTCAAAGGGTCTTCATTTGCTCACCAAACCTCTCCAATCCTATCACTGTTGCGTTTATGCCCCTGTACACACACTTGATTCTCTTTCAGAGACATAGCAATCCATAGGTTTTAAGATACTTCCTAGTCAGGTACACTCTTAGGCATTTAATATGGGGTGTTGAGTCCATTTCGTTGAGCAAGGAGTAGCTCTTGTCTATTCCATATTTGGCTTAAGGAACTTTATCTGTGCTCATTTCAATCTCTGGTTTTATGCAGCACCCCAACTCACCTTTCCCCTTAAGCAAGCATAAGTTGGGTTTCTAAATTTGAGACCCTGTTCTGTTTTGTAATTCAGTTCCTGTGTAGCCAAGTTTACATTCCGTGTATTAGTGATATCTTATGATGTTTCTTTTTCTGTGTGACTTATTTCAGTTAGAATCATCGTACCTGAATCCACTCATTATGCTGCTACGGGCCTGATGACATAGATTTCATTGCTGAGTGATACTGCATTGTACGTAAGTACCACAACTTCTTTATCCATTTTTCACTTTCTGCGATATTGAACTTGTACCGTAAACCAGGTTCTTGTAAACAGAGCCGTCCCAACCTTTGGGGTGGCTGTGTCTTTTGATTTTAATTTCCCTAAGCTATAGGACCATAAGTGGAAGTGCCCTAGGCTCTGTTGCTTTGTTTTTTAGATGTTTCAGGAAACACCATACACTTCTCCCGAGTGGCTGTTGGCAATTTACATCCCGCCCATCAGCATAACAAGGCTCCCAGTTCTCCATGGCCTGTCCTGCCTTTCTGGATTTTACACTTTTTTCAGATGGCCCTTTTGACCGGGGGGAAGTGAGACTTCATTGTAGTGCAGATTTCCTTTGCAAGCTTGCTTGGTTGGCCAAAAAGGGCGTATGCGTTTTTTCCTGAATATATTCAGGAAAAAATGCATACGCCCTTTTTGGCCAAGTGCATCATTGTGGACGTTCTGCCTCTTTTCCTATGCTTTCAATGCAATTCCAGTCTACCTCCTGAAATCGGTTTCCTGCAATTCTGCCCCGCTTTCAAGTCCTCTTGGCAGCCTTACTTCAGTATATTTTTGGACGATAGCTGTCATTTATAAGTCTGCAGGTTTGTGAATTACAGTGCCCCTGAGCTCCTTTCTTCAACTCGCTTTCTCGTGAGCTGGCCGCAACACCGCAGGATGGCTTCAGGCCCTAATCTGGTTCCGGCACGGCACGCTGAGCCTTTGGTTAATTCCTCTTCCTGGTGGGAAATGAGAGTTAAATTTGCCCGTCCAGACACCTCCAGCTAGTCTGTCATTGGTTCTCCCTATTCCTGTTCATCTTCCGCAGAAATTGCAAACTGGGCCAAACAGGAGGTTAAAGGCACTGACTCTCCAAGTCGGGAGAGTGTTAGTAAAGCGTCTGGAATGTTGCACCCGAGTACCAGGGGACGAAAACTGACACATATTGGAACACGTCTCCCGATCACACGGTTGATCATACTCTGGGTTCCACATGCATGTTTTAGCTGAAGGAAGAATACCTTAAACCTGGAGAGTTGAGACCCGTGGAATGGGTACCATGCAATATGATTTCAAAGGGTCTTCATTTGCTCACCGAACCTCTCCAATCCTATCACTGCTGCGTTTATGCCCCTGTACACACACTTGATTCTCTTTCAGAGACATAGCAATCCATAGGTTTTAAGATACTTCCTAGTCAGGTACACTCTTAGGCATTTAATATGGGGTGTTGAGTCCATTTCGTTGAGCAAGGAGTAGCTCTTGTCTATTCCATATTTGGCTTAAGGAACTTTATCTGTGCTCATTTCAATCTCTGGTTTTATGCAGCACCCCAACTCACCTTTCCCCTTAAGCAAGCATAAGTTGGGTTTCTAAATTTGAGACCCTGTTCTGTTTTGTAATTCAGTTCCTGTGTAGCCAAGGTTACATTCCGTGTATTAGTGATATCTTATGATGTTTCTTTTCCTGTGTGACTTATTTCAGTTAGAATCATCGTACCTGAATCCACTCATTATGCTGCTACGGGCCTGATGACATAGATTTCATTGCTGAGTGATACTGCATTGTACGTAAGTACCACAACTTCTTTATCCATTTTTCACTTTCTGCGATATTGAACTTGTACCGTAAACCAGGTTCTTGTAAACAGAGCCGTCCCAACCTTTGGGGTGGCTGTGTCTTTTTGATTTTAATTTCCCTAAGCTATAGGACCATAAGTGGAAGTGCCCTAGGCTCTGTTGCTTTGTTTTTTAGATGTTTCAGGAAACACCATACACTTCTCCGGAGTGGCTGTTGGCAATTTACATCCCGCCCATCAGCATAACAAGGCTCCCAGTTCTCCATGGCCTGTCCTGCCTTTCTGGATTTTACACTTTTTTCAGATGGCCCTTTTGACCGGGGGGAAGTGAGACTTCATTGTAGTGCAGATTTCCTTTGCAAGCTTGCTTGGTTGGCCAAAAAGGGCGTATGCGTTATTTCCTGAATATATTCAGGAATAAACGCATACGCCCTTTTTGGCCAAGTGCATCATTGTGGACGTTCTGCCTCTTTTCCTATGCTTTCAATGCAATTCCAGTCTACCTCCTGAAATCGGTTTCCTGCAATTCTGCCCCGCTTTCAAGTCCTCTTGGCAGCCTTACTTCAGTATATTTTTGGACGATAGCTGTCATTTATAACTCTGCAGGTTTGTGAATTACAGTGCCCCTGAGCTCCTTTCTTCAACTCGCTTTCTCGTGAGCTGGCCGCAACACCGCAGGATGGCTTCAGGCCCTAATCTGGTTCCGGCACGGCACGCTGAGCCTTTGGTTAATTCCTCTTCCTGGTGGGAAATGAGAGTTAAATTTGCCCGTCCAGACACCTCCAGCTAGTCTGTCATTGGTTCTCCCTATTCCTGTTCATCTTCCGCAGAAATTGCAAACTGGGCCAAACAGGAGGTTAAAGACACTGACTCTCCAAGTCGGGAGAGTGTTAGTAAAGCGTCTGGAATGTTGCACCCGAGTACCAGGGGACGAAAACTGAGACATATTGGAACACGTCTCCCGATCACACGGTTGATCATACTCTGGGTTCCACATGCATGTTTTAGCTGAAGGAAGAATACCTTAAACCTGGAGAGTTGAGACCCGTGGAATGGGTACCATGCAATATGACTTCAAAGGGTCTTCATTTGCTCACCGAACCTCTCCAATCCTATCACTGCTGCGTTTATGCCCCTGTACACACACTTGATTCTCTTTCAGAGACATAGCAATCCATAGGTTTTAAGATACTTCCTAGTCAGGTACACTCTTAGGCATTTAATATGGGGTGTTGAGTCCATTTCGTTGAGCAAGGAGTAGCTCTTGTCTATTCCATATTTGGCTTAAGGAACTTTATCTGTGCTCATTTCAATCTCTGGTTTTATGCAGCACCCCAACTCACCTTTCCCCTTAAGCAAGCATAAGTTGGGTTTCTAAATTTGAGACCCTGTTCTGTTTTGTAATTCAGTTCCTGTGTAGCCAAGGTTACATTCCGTGTATTAGTGATATCTTATGATGTTTCTTTTCCTGTGTGACTTATTTCAGTTAGAATCATCGTACCTGAATCCACTCATTATGCTGCTACGGGCCTGATGACATAGATTTCATTGCTGAGTGATACTGCATTGTACGTAAGTACCACAACTTCTTTATCCATTTTTCACTTTCTGCGATATTGAACTTGTACCGTAAACCAGGTTCTTGTAAACAGAGCCGTCCCAACCTTTGGGGTGGCTGTGTCTTTTTGATTTTAATTTCCCTAAGCTATAGGACCATAAGTGGAAGTGCCCTAGGCTCTGTTGCTTTGTTTTTTAGATGTTTCAGGAAACACCATACACTTCTCCCGAGTGGCTGTTGGCAATTTACATCCCGCCCATCAGCATAACAAGGCTCCCAGTTCTCCATGGCCTGTCCTGCCTTTCTGGATTTTACACTTTTTTCAGATGGCCCTTTTGACCGGGGGGAAGTGAGACTTCATTGTAGTGCAGATTTCCTTTGCAAGCTTGCTTGGTTGGCCAAAAAGGGCGTATGCGTTTTTTCCTGAATATATTCAGGAAAAAACGCATACGCCCTTTTTGGCCAAGTGCATCGTTGTGGACGTTCTGCCTCTTTTCCTATGCTTTCAATGCAATTCCAGTCTACCTCCTGAAATCGGTTTCCTGCAATTCTGCCCCGCTTTCAAGTCCTCTTGGCAGCCTTACTTCAGTATATTTGTGGACGATAGCTGTCATTTATAACTCTGCAGGTTTGTGAATTACAGTGCCCCTGAGCTCCTTTCTTCAACTCGCTTTCTCGTGAGCTGGCCGCAACACCGCAGGATGGCTTCAGGCCCTAATCTGGTTCCGGCACGGCACGCTGAGCCTTTGGTTAATTCCTCTTCCTGGTGGGAAATGAGAGTTAAATTTGCCCGTCCAGACACCTCCAGCTAGTCTGTCATTGGTTCTCCCTATTCCTGTTCATCTTCCGCAGAAATTGCAAACTGGGCCAAACAGGAGGTTAAAGGCACTGACTCTCCAAGTCGGGAGAGTGTTAGTAAAGCGTCTGGAATGTTGCACCCGAGTACCAGGGGACGAAAACTGAGACATATTGGGACACGTCTCCCGATCACACGGTTGATCATACTCTGGGTTCCACATGCATGTTTTAGCTGAAGGAAGAATACCTTAAACCTGGAGAGTTGAGACCCGTGGAATGGGTACCATGCAATATGACTTCAAAGGGTCTTCATTTGCTCACCGAACCTCTCCAATCCTATCACTGCTGCGTTTATGCCCCTGTACACACACTTGATTCTCTTTCAGAGACATAGCAATCCATAGGTTTTAAGATACTTCCTAGTCAGGTACACTCTTAGGCATTTAATATGGGGTGTTGAGTCCATTTCGTTGAGCAAGGAGTAGCTCTTGTCTATTCCATATTTGGCTTAAGGAACTTTATCTGTGCTCATTTCAATCTCTGGTTTTATGCAGCACCCCAACTCACCTTTCCCCTTAAGCAAGCATAAGTTGGGTTTCTAAATTTGAGACCCTGTTCTGTTTTGTAATTCAGTTCCTGTGTAGCCAAGGTTACATTCCGTGTATTAGTGATATCTTATGATGTTTCTTTTCCTGTGTGACTTATTTCAGTTAGAATCATCGTACCTGAATCCACTCATTATGCTGCTACGGGCCTGATGACATAGATTTCATTGCTGAGTGATACTGCATTGTACGTAAGTACCACAACTTCTTTATCCATTTTTCACTTTCTGCGATATTGAACTTGTACCGTAAACCAGGTTCTTGTAAACAGAGCCGTCCCAACCTTTGGGGTGGCTGTGTCTTTTTGATTTTAATTTCCCTAAGCTATAGGACCATAAGTGGAAGTGCCCTAGGCTCTGTTGCTTTGTTTTTTAGATGTTTCAGGAAACACCATACACTTCTCCCGAGTGGCTGTTGGCAATTTACATCCCGCCCATCAGCATAACAAGGCTCCCAGTTCTCCATGGCCTGTCCTGCCTTTCTGGATTTTACACTTTTTTCAGATGGCCCTTTTGACCGGGGGGAAGTGAGACTTCATTGTAGTGCAGATTTCCTTTGCAAGCTTGCTTGGTTGGCCAAAAAGGGCGTATGCGTTTTTTCCTGAATATATTCAGGAAAAAACGCATACGCCCTTTTTGGCCAAGTGCATCGTTGTGGACGTTCTGCCTCTTTTCCTATGCTTTCAATGCAATTCCAGTCTACCTCCTGAAATCGGTTTCCTGCAATTCTGCCCCGCTTTCAAGTCCTCTTGGCAGCCTTACTTCAGTATATTTTTGGATGATAGCTGTCATTTATAACTCTGCAGGTTTGTGAATTACAGTGCCCCTGAGCTCCTTTCTTCAAGTCGCTTTCTCGTGAGCTGGCCGCAACACCGCAGGATGGCTTCAGGCCCTAATCTGGTTCCGGCACGGCACGCTGAGCCTTTGGTTAATTCCTCTTCCTGGTGGGAAATGAGAGTTAAATTTGCCCGTCCAGACACCTCCAGCTAGTCTGTCATTGGTTCTCCCTATTCCTGTTCATCTTCCGCAGAAATTGCAAACTGGGCCAAACAGGAGGTTAAAGGCACTGACTCTCCAAGTCGGGAGAGTGTTAGTAAAGCGTCTGGAATGTTGCACCCGAGTACCAGGGGACGAAAACTGAGACATATTGGAACACGTCTCCCGATCACACGGTTGATCATACTCTGGGTTCCACATGCATGTTTTAGCTGAAGGAAGAATACCTTAAACCTGGAGAGTTGAGACCCGTGGAATGGGTACCATGCAATATGACTTCAAAGGGTCTTCATTTGCTCACCGAACCTCTCCAATCCTATCACTGCTGCGTTTATGCCCCTGTACACACACTTGATTCTCTTTCAGAGACATAGCAATCCATAGGTTTTAAGATACTTCCTAGTCAGGTACACTCTTAGGCATTTAATATGGGGTGTTGAGTCCATTTCGTTGAGCAAGGAGTAGCTCTTGTCTATTCCATATTTGGCTTAAGGAACTTTATCTGTGCTCATTTCAATCTCTGGTTTTATGCAGCACCCCAACTCACCTTTCCCCTTAAGCAAGCATAAGTTGGGTTTCTAAATTTGAGACCCTGTTCTGTTTTGTAATTCAGTTCCTGTGTAGCCAAGGTTACATTCCGTGTATTAGTGATATCTTATGATGTTTCTTTTCCTGTGTGACTTATTTCAGTTAGAATCATCGTACCTGAATCCACTCATTATGCTGCTACGGGCCTGATGACATAGATTTCATTGCTGAGTGATACTGCATTGTACGTAAGTACCACAACTTCTTTATCCATTTTTCACTTTCTGCGATATTGAACTTGTACCGTAAACCAGGTTCTTGTAAACAGAGCCGTCCCAACCTTTGGGGTGGCTGTGTCTTTTTGATTTTAATTTCCCTAAGCTATAGGACCATAAGTGGAAGTGCCCTAGGCTCTGTTGCTTTGTTTTTTAGATGTTTCAGGAAACACCATACACTTCTCCCGAGTGGCTGTTGGCAATTTACATCCCGCCCATCAGCATAACAAGGCTCCCAGTTCTCCATGGCCTGTCCTGCCTTTCTGGATTTTACACTTTTTTCAGATGGCCCTTTTGACCGGGGGGAAGTGAGACTTCATTGTAGTGCAGATTTCCTTTGCAAGCTTGCTTGGTTGGCCAAAAAGGGCGTATGCGTTTTTTCCTGAATATATTCAGGAAAAAACGCATACGCCCTTTTTGGCCAAGTGCATCATTGTGGACGTTCTGCCTCTTCCTATGCTTTCAATGCAATTCCAGTCTACCTCCTGAAATCGGTTTCCTGCAATTCTGCCCCGCTTTCAAGTCCTCTTGGCAGCCTTACTTCAGTATATTTTTGGACGATAGCTGTCATTTATAACTCTGCAGGTTTGTGAATTACAGTGCCCCTGAGCTCCTTTCTTCAACTCGCTTTCTCGTGAGCTGGCCGCAACACCGCAGGATGGCTTCAGGCCCTAATCTGGTTCCGGCACGGCACGCTGAGCCTTTGGTTAATTCCTCTTCCTGGTGGGAAATGAGAGTTAAATTTGCCCGTCCAGACACCTCCAGCTAGTCTGTCATTGGTTCTCCCTATTCCTGTTCATCTTCCGCAGAAATTGCAAACTGGGCCAAACAGGAGGTTAAAGGCACTGACTCTCCAAGTCGGGAGAGTGTTAGTAAAGCGTCTGGAATGTTGCACCCGAGTACCAGGGGACGAAAACTGAGACATATTGGAACACGTCTCCCGATCACACGGTTGATCATACTCTGGGTTCCACATGCATGTTTTAGCTGAAGGAAGAATACCTTAAACCTGGAGAGTTGAGACCCGTGGAATGGGTACCATGCAATATGACTTCAAAGGGTCTTCATTTGCTCACCAAACCTCTCCAATCCTATCACTGCTGCGTTTATGCCCCTGTACACACACTTGATTCTCTTTCAGAGACATAGCAATCCATAGGTTTTAAGATACTTCCTAGTCAGGTACACTCTTAGGCATTTAATATGGGGTGTTGAGTCCATTTCCTTGAGCAAGGAGTAGCTCTTGTCTATTCCATATTTGGCTTAAGGAACTTTATCTGTGCTCATTTCAATCTCTGGTTTTATGCAGCACCCCAACTCACCTTTCCCCTTAAGCAAGCATAAGTTGGTTTTCTAAATTTGAGACCCTGTTCTGTTTTGTAATTCAGTTCCTGTGTAGCCAAGGTTACATTCCGTGTATTAGTGATATCTTATGATGTTTCTTTTCCTGTGTGACTTATTTCAGTTAGAATCATCGTACCTGAATCCACTCATTATGCTGCTACGGGCCTGATGACATAGATTTCATTGCTGAGTGATACTGCATTGTACGTAAGTACCACAACTTCTTTATCCATTTTTCACTTTCTGCGATATTGAACTTGTACCGTAAACCAGGTTCTTGTAAACAGAGCCGTCCCAACCTTTGGGGTGGCTGTGTCTTTTTGATTTTAATTTCCCTAAGCTATAGGACCATAAGTGGAAGTGCCCTAGGCTCTGTTGCTTTGTTTTTTAGATGTTTCAGGAAACACCATACACTTCTCCCGAGTGGCTGTTGGCAATTTACATCCCGCCCATCAGCATAACAAGGCTCCCAGTTCTCCATGGCCTGTCCTGCCTTTCTGGATTTTACACTTTTTTCAGATGGCCCTTTTGACCGGGGGGAAGTGAGACTTCATTGTAGTGCAGATTTCCTTTGCAAGCTTGCTTGGTTGGCCAAAAAGGGCGTATGCGTTTTTTCCTGAATATATTCAGGAAAAAACGCATACGCCCTTTTTGGCCAAGTGCATCATTGTGGACGTTCTGCCTCTTTTCCTATGCTTTCAATGCAATTCCAGTCTACCTCCTGAAATCGGTTTCCTGCAATTCTGCCCCGCTTTCAAGTCCTCTTGGCAGCCTTACTTCAGTATATTTTTGGACGATAGCTGTCATTTATAACTCTGCAGGTTTGTGAATTACAGTGCCCCTGAGCTCCTTTCTTCAACTCGCTTTCTCGTGAGCTGGCCGCAACACCGCAGGATGGCTTCAGGCCCTAATCTGGTTCCGGCACGGCACGCTGAGCCTTTGGTTAATTCCTCTTCCTGGTGGGAAATGAGAGTTAAATTTGCCCGTCCAGACACCTCCAGCTAGTCTGTCATTGGTTCTCCCTATTCCTGTTCATCTTCCGCAGAAATTGCAAACTGGGCCAAACAGGAGGTTAAAGGCACTGACTCTCCAAGTCGGGAGAGTGTTAGTAAAGCGTCTGGAATGTTGCACCCGAGTACCAGGGGACGAAAACTGAGACATATTGGAACACGTCTCCCGATCACACGGTTGATCATACTCTGGGTTCCACATGCATGTTTTAGCTGAAGGAAGAATACCTTAAACCTGGAGAGTTGAGACCCGTGGAATGGGTACCATGCAATATGACTTCAAAGGGTCTTCATTTGCTCACCAAACCTCTCCAATCCTATCACTGCTGCGTTTATGCCCCTGTACACACACTTGATTCTCTTTCAGAGACATAGCAATCCATAGGTTTTAAGATACTTCCTAGTCAGGTACACTCTTAGGCATTTAATATGGGGTGTTGAGTCCATTTCGTTGAGCAAGGAGTAGCTCTTGTCTATTCCATATTTGGCTTAAGGAACTTTATCTGTGCTCATTTCAATCTCTGGTTTTATGCAGCACCCCAACTCACCTTTCCCCTTAAGCAAGCATAAGTTGGGTTTCTAAATTTGAGACCCTGTTCTGTTTTGTAATTCAGTTCCTGTGTAGCCAAGGTTACATTCCGTGTATTAGTGATATCTTATGATGTTTCTTTTCCTGTGTGACTTATTTCAGTTAGAATCATCGTACCTGAATCCACTCATTATGCTGCTACGGGCCTGATGACATAGATTTCATTGCTGAGTGATACTGCATTGTACGTAAGTACCACAACTTCTTTATCCATTTTTCACTTTCTGCGATATTGAACTTGTACCGTAAACCAGGTTCTTGTAAACAGAGCCGTCCCAACCTTTGGGGTGGCTGTGTCTTTTTGATTTTAATTTCCCTAAGCTATAGGACCATAAGTGGAAGTGCCCTAGGCTCTGTTGCTTTGTTTTTTAGATGTTTCAGGAAACACCATACACTTCTCCCGAGTGGCTGTTGGCAATTTACATCCCGCCCATCAGCATAACAAGGCTCCCAGTTCTCCATGGCCTGTCCTGCCTTTCTGGATTTTACACTTTTTTCAGATGGCCCTTTTGACCGGGGGGAAGTGAGACTTCATTGTAGTGCAGATTTCCTTTGCAAGCTTGCTTGGTTGGCCAAAAAGGGCGTATGCGTTTTTTCCTGAATATATTCAGGAAAAAACGCATACGCCCTTTTTGGCCAAGTGCATCATTGTGGACGTTCTGCCTCTTTTCCTATGCTTTAAATGCAATTCCAGTCTACCTCCTGAAATCGGTTTCCTGCAATTCTGCCCCACTTTCAAGTCCTCTTGGCAGCCTTACTTCAGTATATTTTTGGACGATAGCTGTCATTTATAACTCTGCAGGTTTGTGAATTACAGTGCCCCTGAGCTCCTTTCTTCAACTCGCTTTCTCGTGAGCTGGCCGCAACACCGCAGGATGGCTTCAGGCCCTAATCTGGTTCCGGCACGGCACGCTGAGCCTTTGGTTAATTCCTCTTCCTGGTGGGAAATGAGAGTTAAATTTGCCCGTCCAGACACCTCCAGCTAGTCTGTCATTGGTTCTCCCTATTCCTGTTCATCTTCCACAGAAATTGCAAACTGGGCCAAACAGGAGGTTAAAGGCACTGACTCTCCAAGTCGGGAGAGTGTTAGTAAAGCGTCTGGAATGTTGCACCCGAGTACCAGGGGACGAAAACTGAGACATATTGGAACACGTCTCCCGATCACACGGTTGATCATACTCTGGGTTCCACATGCATGTTTTAGCTGAAGGAAGAATACCTTAAACCTGGAGAGTTGAGACCCGTGGAATGGGTACCATGCAATATGACTTCAAAGGGTCTTCATTTGCTCACCGAACCTCTCCAATCCTATCACTGCTGCGTTTATGCCCCTGTACACACACTTGATTCTCTTTCAGAGACATAGCAATCCATAGGTTTTAAGATACTTCCTAGTCAGGTACACTCTTAGGCATTTAATATGGGGTGTTGAGTCCATTTCCTTGAGCAAGGAGTAGCTCTTGTCTATTCCATATTTGGCTTAAGGAACTTTATCTGTGCTCATTTCAATCTCTGGTTTTATGCAGCACCCCAACTCACCTTTCCCCTTAAGCAAGCATAAGTTGGGTTTCTAAATTTGAGACCCTGTTCTGTTTTGTAATTCAGTTCCTGTGTAGCCAAGGTTACATTCCGTGTATTAGTGATATCTTATGATGTTTCTTTTCCTGTGTGACTTATTTCAGTTAGAATCATCATACCTGAATCCACTCATTATGCTGCTACGGGCCTGATGACATAGATTTCATTGCTGAGTGATACTGCATTGTACGTAAGTACCACAACTTCTTTATCCATTTTTCACTTTCTGCGATATTGAACTTGTACCGTAAACCAGGTTCTTGTAAACAGAGCCGTCCCAACCTTTGGGGTGGCTGTGTCTTTTTGATTTTAATTTCCCTAAGCTATAGGACCATAAGTGGAAGTGCCCTAGGCTCTGTTGCTTTGTTTTTTAGATGTTTCAGGAAACACCATACACTTCTCCCGAGTGGCTGTTGGCAATTTACATCCCGCCCATCAGCATAACAAGGCTCCCAGTTCTCCATGGCCTGTCCTGCCTTTCTGGATTTTACACTTTTTTCAGATGGCCCTTTTGACCGGGGGGAAGTGAGACTTCATTGTAGTGCAGATTTCCTTTGCAAGCTTGCTTGGTTGGCCAAAAAGGGCGTATGCGTTTTTTCCTGAATATATTCAGGAATAAACGCATACGCCCTTTTTGGCCAAGTGCATCATTGTGGACGTTCTGCCTCTTTTCCTATGCTTTAAATGCAATTCCAGTCTACCTCCTGAAATCGGTTTCCTGCAATTCTGCCCCGCTTTCAAGTCCTCTTGGCAGCCTTACTTCAGTATATTTTTGGACGATAGCTGTCATTTATAACTCTGCAGGTTTGTGAATTACAGTGCCCCTGAGCTCCTTTCTTCAACTCGCTTTCTCGTGAGCTGGCCGCAACACCGCAGGATGGCTTCAGGCCCTAATCTGGTTCCGGCACGGCACGCTGAGCCTTTGGTTAATTCCTCTTCCTGGTGGGAAATGAGAGTTAAATTTGCCCGTCCAGACACCTCCAGCTAGTCTGTCATTGGTTCTCCCTATTCCTGTTCATCTTCCGCAGAAATTGCAAACTGGGCCAAACAGGAGGTTAAAGGCACTGACTCTCCAAGTCGGGAGAGTGTTAGTAAAGCGTCTGGAATGTTGCACCCGAGTACCAGGGGACGAAAACTGACACATATTGGAACACGTCTCCCGATCACACGGTTGATCATACTCTGGGTTCCACATGCATGTTTTAGCTGAAGGAAGAATACCTTAAACCTGGAGAGTTGAGACCCGTGGAATGGGTACCATGCAATATGACTTCAAAGGGTCTTCATTTGCTCACCGAACCTCTCCAATCCTATCACTGCTGCGTTTATGCCCCTGTACACACACTTGATTCTCTTTCAGAGACATAGCAATCCATAGGTTTTAAGATACTTCCTAGTCAGGTACACTCTTAGGCATTTAATATGGGGTGTTGAGTCCATTTCCTTGAGCAAGGAGTAGCTCTTGTCTATTCCATATTTGGCTTAAGGAACTTTATCTGTGCTCATTTCAATCTCTGGTTTTATGCAGCACCCCAACTCACCTTTCCCCTTAAGCAAGCATAAGTTGGGTTTCTAAATTTGAGACCCTGTTCTGTTTTGTAATTCAGTTCCTGTGTAGCCAAGGTTACATTCCGTGTATTAGTGATATCTTATGATGTTTCTTTTCCTGTGTGACTTATTTCAGTTAGAATCATCATACCTGAATCCACTCATTATGCTGCTACGGGCCTGATGACATAGATTTCATTGCTGAGTGATACTGCATTGTACGTAAGTACCACAACTTCTTTATCCATTTTTCACTTTCTGCGATATTGAACTTGTACCGTAAACCAGGTTCTTGTAAACAGAGCCGTCCCAACCTTTGGGGTGGCTGTGTCTTTTTGATTTTAATTTCCCTAAGCTATAGGACCATAAGTGGAAGTGCCCTAGGCTCTGTTGCTTTGTTTTTTAGATGTTTCAGGAAACACCATACACTTCTCCCGAGTGGCTGTTGGCAATTTACATCCCGCCCATCAGCATAACAAGGCTCCCAGTTCTCCATGGCCTGTCCTGCCTTTCTGGATTTTACACTTTTTTCAGATGGCCCTTTTGACCGGGGGGAAGTGAGACTTCATTGTAGTGCAGATTTCCTTTGCAAGCTTGCTTGGTTGGCCAAAAAGGGCGTATGCGTTTTTTCCTGAATATATTCAGGAAAAAACGCATACGCCCTTTTTGGCCAAGTGCATCATTGTGGACGTTCTGCCTCTTTTCCTATGCTTTAAATGCAATTCCAGTCTACCTCCTGAAATCGGTTTCCTGCAATTCTGCCCCGCTTTCAAGTCCTCTTGGCAGCCTTACTTCAGTATATTTTTGGACGATAGCTGTCATTTATAACTCTGCAGGTTTGTGAATTACAGTGCCCCTGAGCTCCTTTCTTCAACTCGCTTTCTCGTGAGCTGGCCGCAACACCGCAGGATGGCTTCAGGCCCTAATCTGGTTCCGGCACGGCACGCTGAGCCTTTGGTTAATTCCTCTTCCTGGTGGGAAATGAGAGTTAAATTTGCCCGTCCAGACACCTCCAGCTAGTCTGTCATTGGTTCTCCCTATTCCTGTTCATCTTCCGCAGAAATTGCAAACTGGGCCAAACAGGAGGTTAAAGGCACTGACTCTCCAAGTCGGGAGAGTGTTAGTAAAGCGTCTGGAATGTTGCACCCGAGTACCAGGGGACGAAAACTGAGACATATTGGAACACGTCTCCCGATCACACGGTTGATCATACTCTGGGTTCCACATGCATGTTTTAGCTGAAGGAAGAATACCTTAAACCTGGAGAGTTGAGACCCGTGGAATGGGTACCATGCAATATGACTTCAAAGGGTCTTCATTTGCTCACCGAACCTCTCCAATCCTATCACTGCTGCGTTTATGCCCCTGTACACACACTTGATTCTCTTTCAGAGACATAGCAATCCATAGGTTTTAAGATACTTCCTAGTCAGGTACACTCTTAGGCATTTAATATGGGGTGTTGAGTCCATTTCCTTGAGCAAGGAGTAGCTCTTGTCTATTCCATATTTGGCTTAAGGAACTTTATCTGTGCTCATTTCAATCTCTGGTTTTATGCAGCACCCCAACTCACCTTTCCCCTTAAGCAAGCATAAGTTGGGTTTCTAAATTTGAGACCCTGTTCTGTTTTGTAATTCAGTTCCTGTGTAGCCAAGGTTACATTCCGTGTATTAGTGATATCTTATGATGTTTCTTTTCCTGTGTGACTTATTTCAGTTAGAATCATCATACCTGAATCCACTCATTATGCTGCTATGGGCCTGATGACATAGATTTCATTGCTGAGTGATACTGCATTGTACGTAAGTACCACAACTTCTTTATCCATTTTTCACTTTCTGCGATATTGAACTTGTACCGTAAACCAGGTTCTTGTAAACAGAGCCGTCCCAACCTTTGGGGTGGCTGTGTCTTTTTGATTTTAATTTCCCTAAGCTATAGGACCATAAGTGGAAGTGCCCTAGGCTCTGTTGCTTTGTTTTTTAGATGTTTCAGGAAACACCATACACTTCTCCCGAGTGGCTGTTGGCAATTTACATCCCGCCCATCAGCATAACAAGGCTCCCAGTTCTCCATGGCCTGTCCTGCCTTTCTGGATTTTACACTTTTTTCAGATGGCCCTTTTGACCGGGGGGAAGTGAGACTTCATTGTAGTGCAGATTTCCTTTGCAAGCTTGCTTGGTTGGCCAAAAAGGGCGTATGCGTTTTTTCCTGAATATATTCAGGAAAAAACGCATACGCCCTTTTTGGCCAAGTGCATCATTGTGGACGTTCTGCCTCTTTTCCTATGCTTTAAATGCAATTCCAGTCTACCTCCTGAAATCGGTTTCCTGCAATTCTGCCCCGCTTTCAAGTCCTCTTGGCAGCCTTACTTCAGTATATTTTTGGACGATAGCTGTCATTTATAACTCTGCAGGTTTGTGAATTACAGTGCCCCTGAGCTCCTTTCTTCAACTCGCTTTCTCGTGAGCTGGCCGCAACACCGCAGGATGGCTTCAGGCCCTAATCTGGTTCCGGCACGGCACGCTGAGCCTTTGGTTAATTCCTCTTCCTGGTGGGAAATGAGAGTTAAATTTGCCCGTCCAGACACCTCCAGCTAGTCTGTCATTGGTTCTCCCTATTCCTGTTCATCTTCCGCAGAAATTGCAAACTGGGCCAAACAGGAGGTTAAAGGCACTGACTCTCCAAGTCGGGAGAGTGTTAGTAAAGCGTCTGGAATGTTGCACCCGAGTACCAGGGGACGAAAACTGACACATATTGGAACACGTCTCCCGATCACACGGTTGATCATACTCTGGGTTCCACATGCATGTTTTAGCTGAAGGAAGAATACCTTAAACCTGGAGAGTTGAGACCCGTGGAATGGGTACCATGCAATATGACTTCAAAGGGTCTTCATTTGCTCACCGAACCTCTCCAATCCTATCACTGCTGCGTTTATGCCCCTGTACACACACTTGATTCTCTTTCAGAGACATAGCAATCCATAGGTTTTAAGATACTTCCTAGTCAGGTACACTCTTAGGCATTTAATATGGGGTGTTGAGTCCATTTCCTTGAGCAAGGAGTAGCTCTTGTCTATTCCATATTTGGCTTAAGGAACTTTATCTGTGCTCATTTCAATCTCTGGTTTTATGCAGCACCCCAACTCACCTTTCCCCTTAAGCAAGCATAAGTTGGGTTTCTAAATTTGAGACCCTGTTCTGTTTTGTAATTCAGTTCCTGTGTAGCCAAGGTTACATTCCGTGTATTAGTGATATCTTATGATGTTTCTTTTCCTGTGTGACTTATTTCAGTTAGAATCATCGTACCTGAATCCACTCATTATGCTGCTACGGGCCTGATGACATAGATTTCATTGC
Source organism: Lagenorhynchus albirostris (assembly GCF_949774975.1). NCBI lineage: Eukaryota > Metazoa > Chordata > Mammalia > Artiodactyla > Delphinidae > Lagenorhynchus > Lagenorhynchus albirostris. The sequence continues at coordinate 250,021 of NW_026783446.1, read as the reverse complement.
TGAGTGATACTGCATTGTACGTAAGTACCACAACTTCTTTATCCATTTTTCACTTTCTGCGATATTGAACTTGTACCGTAAACCAGGTTCTTGTAAACAGAGCCGTCCCAACCTTTGGGGTGGCTGTGTCTTCTTGATTTTAATTTCCCTAAGCTATAGGACCATAAGTGGAAGTGCCCTAGGCTCTGTTGCTTTGTTTTTTAGATGTTTCAGGAAACACCATACACTTCTCCCGAGTGGCTGTTGGCAATTTACATCCCGCCCATCAGCATAACAAGGCTCCCAGTTCTCCATGGCCTGTCCTGCCTTTCTGGATTTTACACTTTTTTCAGATGGCCCTTTTGACCGGGGGGAAGTGAGACTTCATTGTAGTGCAGATTTCCTTTGCAAGCTTGCTTGGTTGGCCAAAAAGGGCGTATGCGTTTTTTCCTGAATATATTCAGGAAAAAACGCATACGCCCTTTTTGGCCAAGTGCATCATTGTGGACGTTCTGCCTCTTTTCCTATGCTTTCAATGCAATTCCAGTCTACCTCCTGAAATCGGTTTCCTGCAATTCTGCCCCGCTTTCAAGTCCTCTTGGCAGCCTTACTTCAGTATATTTTTGGACGATAGCTGTCATGTATAACTCTGCAGGTTTGTGAATTACAGTGCCCCTGAGCTCCTTTCTTCAACTCGCTTTCTCGTGAGCTGGCCGCAACACCGCAGGATGGCTTCAGGCCCTAATCTGGTTCCGGCACGGCACGCTGAGCCTTTGGTTAATTCCTCTTCCTGGTGGGAAATGAGAGTTAAATTTGCCCGTCCAGACACCTCCAGCTAGTCTGTCATTGGTTCTCCCTATTCCTGTTCATCTTCCGCAGAAATTGCAAACTGGGCCAAACAGGAGGTTAAAGGCACTGACTCTCCAAGTCGGGAGAGTGTTAGTAAAGCGTCTGGCATGTTGCACCCGAGTACCAGGGGACGAAAACTGACACATATTGGAACACGTCTCCCGATCACACGGTTGATCATACTCTGGGTTCCACATGCATGTTTTAGCTGAAGGAAGAATACCTTAAACCTGGAGAGTTGAGACCCGTGGAATGGGTACCATGCAATATGACTTCAAAGGGTCTTCATTTGCTCACCGAACCTCTCCAATCCTATCACTGCTGCGTTTATGCCCCTGTACACACACTTGATTCTCTTTCAGAGACATAGCAATCCATAGGTTTTAAGATACTTCCTAGTCAGGTACACTCTTAGGCATTTAATATGGGGTGTTGAGTCCATTTCCTTGAGCAAGGAGTAGCTCTTGTCTATTCCATATTTGGCTTAAGGAACTTTATCTGTGCTCATTTCAATCTCTGGTTTTATGCAGCACCCCAACTCACCTTTCCCCTTAAGCAAGCATAAGTTGGGTTTCTAAATTTGAGACCCTGTTCTGTTTTGTAATTCAGTTCCTGTGTAGCCAAGGTTACATTCCGTGTATTAGTGATATCTTATGATGTTTCTTTTCCTGTGTGACTTATTTCAGTTAGAATCATCGTACCTGAATCCACTCATTATGTTGCTACGGCCCTGATGACATAGATTTCATTGCTGAGTGATACTGCATTGTACGTAAGTACCACAACTTCTTTATCCATTTTTCACTTTCTGCGATATTGAACTTGTACCGTAAACCAGGTTCTTGTAAACAGAGCCGTCCCAACCTTTGGGGTGGCTGTGTCTTTTTGATTTTAATTTCCCTAAGCTATAGGACCATAAGTGGAAGTGCCCTAGGCTCTGTTGCTTTGTTTTTTAGATGTTTCAGGAAACACCATACACTTCTCCCGAGTGGCTGTTGGCAATTTACATCCCGCCCATCAGCATAACAAGGCTCCCAGTTCTCCATGGCCTGTCCTGCCTTTCTGGATTTTACACTTTTTTCAGATGGCCCTTTTGACCGGGGGGAAGTGAGACTTCATTGTAGTGCAGATTTCCTTTGCAAGCTTGCTTGGTTGGCCAAAAAGGGCGTATGCGTTTTTTCCTGAATATATTCAGGAAAAAACGCATACGCCCTTTTTGGCCAAGTGCATCATTGTGGACGTTCTGCCTCTTTTCCTATGCTTTAAATGCAATTCCAGTCTACCTCCTGAAATCGGTTTCCTGCAATTCTGCCCCGCTTTCAAGTCCTCTTGGCAGCCTTACTTCAGTATATTTTTGGACGATAGCTGTCATGTATAACTCTGCAGGTTTGTGAATTACAGTGCCCCTGAGCTCCTTTCTTCAACTCGCTTTCTCGTGAGCTGGCCGCAACACCGCAGGATGGCTTCAGGCCCTAATCTGGTTCCGGCACGGCACGCTGAGCCTTTGGTTAATTCCTCTTCCTGGTGGGAAATGAGAGTTAAATTTGCCCGTCCAGACACCTCCAGCTAGTCTGTCATTGGTTCTCCCTATTCCTGTTCATCTTCCGCAGAAATTGCAAACTGGGCCAAACAGGAGGTTAAAGGCACTGACTCTCCAAGTCGGGAGAGTGTTAGTAAAGCGTCTGGCATGTTGCACCCGAGTACCAGGGGACGAAAACTGACACATATTGGAACACGTCTCCCGATCACACGGTTGATCATACTCTGGGTTCCACATGCATGTTTTAGCTGAAGGAAGAATACCTTAACCCTGGAGAGTTGAGACCCGTGGAATGGGTACCATGCAATATGACTTCAAAGGGTCTTCATTTGCTCACCGAACCTCTCCAATCCTATCACTGCTGCGTTTATGCCCCTGTACACACACTTGATTCTCTTTCAGAGACATAGCAATCCATAGGTTTTAAGATACTTCCTAGTCAGGTACACTCTTAGGCCTTTAATATGGGGTGTTGAGTCCATTTCGTTGAGCAAGGAGTAGCTCTTGTCTATTCCATATTTGGCTTAAGGAACTTTATCTGTGCTCATTTCAATCTCTGGTTTTATGCAGCACCCCAAGTCACCTTTCCCCTTAAGCAAGCATAAGTTGGGTTTCTAAATTTGAGACCCTGTTCTGTTTTGTAATTCAGTTCCTGTGTAGCCAAGGTTACATTCCGTGTATTAGTGATATCTTATGATGTTTCTTTTCCTGTGTGACTTATTTCAGTTAGAATCATCGTACCTGAATCCACTCATTATGTTGCTACGGCCCTGATGACATAGATTTCATTGCTGAGTGATACTGCATTGTACGTAAGTACCACAACTTCTTTATCCATTTTTCACTTTCTGCGATATTGAACTTGTACCGTAAACCAGGTTCTTGTAAACAGAGCCGTCCCAACCTTTGGGGTGGCTGTGTCTTTTTGATTTTAATTTCCCTAAGCTATAGGACCATAAGTGGAAGTGCCCTAGGCTCTGTTGCTTTGTTTTTTAGATGTTTCAGGAAACACCATACACTTCTCCCGAGTGGCTGTTGGCAATTTACATCCCGCCCATCAGCATAACAAGGCTCCCAGTTCTCCATGGCCTGTCCTGCCTTTCTGGATTTTACACTTTTTTCAGATGGCCCTTTTGACCGGGGGGAAGTGAGACTTCATTGTAGTGCAGATTTCCTTTGCAAGCTTGCTTGGTTGGCCAAAAAGGGCGTATGCGTTTTTTCCTGAATATATTCAGGAAAAAACGCATACGCCCTTTTTGGCCAAGTGCATCATTGTGGACGTTCTGCCTCTTTTCCTATGCTTTAAATGCAATTCCAGTCTACCTCCTGAAATCGGTTTCCTGCAATTCTGCCCCGCTTTCAAGTCCTCTTGGCAGCCTTACTTCAGTATATTTTTGGACGATAGCTGTCATGTATAAATCTGCAGGTTTGTGAATTACAGTGCCCCTGAGCTCCTTTCTTCAACTCGCTTTCTCGTGAGCTGGCCGCAACACCGCAGGATGGCTTCAGGCCCTAATCTGGTTCCGGCACGGCACGCTGAGCCTTTGGTTAATTCCTCTTCCTGGTGGGAAATGAGAGTTAAATTTGCCCGTCCAGACACCTCCAGCTAGTCTGTCATTGGTTCTCCCTATTCCTGTTCATCTTCCGCAGAAATTGCAAACTGGGCCAAACAGGAGGTTAACCAAGTCGGGAGAGTGTTAGTAAAGCGTCTGGAATGTTGCACCCGAGTACCAGGGGACGAAAACTGAGACATATTGGAACACGTCTCCCGATCACACGGTTGATCATACTCTGGGTTCCACATGCATGTTTTAGCTGAAGGAAGAATACCTTAAACCTGGAGAGTTGAGACCCGTGGAATGGGTACCATGCAATATGACTTCAAAGGGTCTTCATTTGCTCACCGAACCTCTCCAATCCTATCACTGCTGCGTTTATGCCCCTGCACACACGCTTGATTCTCTTTCGGAGACATAGCAATCCATAGGTTTTAAGATACTTCCTAGTCAGGTACACTCTTAGGCATTTAATATGGGGTGTTGAGTCCATTTCGTTGAGCAAGGAGTAGCTCTTGTCTATTCCATATTTGGCTTAAGGAACTTTATCTGTGCTCATTTCAATCTCTGGTTTTATGCAGCACCCCAACTCACCTTTCCCCTTAAGCAAGCATAAGTTGGGTTTCTAAATTTGAGACCCTGTTCTGTTTTGTAATTCAGTTCCTGTGTAGCCAAGGTTACATTCCGTGTATTAGTGATATCTTATGATGTTTCTTTTCCTGTGTGACTTATTTCAGTTAGAATCATCGTACCTGAATCCACTCATTATGCTGCTACGGGCCTGATGACATAGATTTCATTGCTGAGTGATACTGCATTGTACGTAAGTACCACAACTTCTTTATCCATTTTTCACTTTCTGCGATATTGAACTTGTACCGTAAACCAGGTTCTTGTAAACAGAGCCGTCCCAACCTTTGGGGTGGCTGTGTCTTTTTGATTTTAATTTCCCTAAGCTATAGGACCATAAGTGGAAGTGCCCTAGGCTCTGTTGCTTTGTTTTTTAGATGTTTCAGGAAACACCATACACTTCTCCCGAGTGGCTGTTGGCAATTTACATCCCGCCCATCAGCATAACAAGGCTCCCAGTTCTCCATGGCCTGTCCTGCCTTTCTGGATTTTACACTTTTTTCAGATGGCCCTTTTGACCGGGGGGAAGTGAGACTTCATTGTAGTGCAGATTTCCTTTGCAAGCTTGCTTGGTTGGCCAAAAAGGGCGTATGCGTTTTTTCCTGAATATATTCAGGAAAAAACGCATACGCCCTTTTTGGCCAAGTGCATCATTGTGGACGTTCTGCCTCTTTTCCTATGCTTTCAATGCAATTCCAGTCTACCTCCTGAAATCGGTTTCCTGCAATTCTGCCCCGCTTTCAAGTCCTCTTGGCAGCCTTACTTCAGTATATTTTTGGACGATAGCTGTCATTTATAACTCTGCAGGTTTGTGAATTACAGTGCCCCTGAGCTCCTTTCTTCAACTCGCTTTCTCGTGAGCTGGCCGCAACACCGCAGGATGGCTTCAGGCCCTAATCTGGTTCCGGCACGGCACGCTGAGCCTTTGGTTAATTCCTCTTCCTGGTGGGAAATGAGAGTTAAATTTGCCCGTCCAGACACCTCCAGCTAGTCTCTCATTGGTTCTCCCTATTCCTGTTCATCTTCCGCAGAAATTGCAAACTGGGCCAAACAGGAGGTTAAAGGCACTGACTCTCCAAGTCGGGAGAGTGTTAGTAAAGCGTCTGGAATGTTGCACCCGAGTACCAGGGGACGAAAACTGAGACATATTGGGACACGTCTCCCGATCACACGGTTGATCATACTCTGGGTTCCACATGCATGTTTTAGCTGAAGGAAGAATACCTTAAACCTGGAGAGTTGAGACCCGTGGAATGGGTACCATGCAATATGACTTCAAAGGGTCTTCATTTGCTCACCGAACCTCTCCAATCCTATCACTGCTGCGTTTATGCCCCTGTACACACACTTGATTCTCTTTCAGAGACATAGCAATCCATAGGTTTTAAGATACTTCCTAGTCAGGTACACTCTTAGGCATTTAATATGGGGTGTTGAGTCCATTTCGTTGAGCAAGGAGTAGCTCTTGTCTATTCCATATTTGGCTTAAGGAACTTTATCTGTGCTCATTTCAATCTCTGGTTTTATGCAGCACCCCAACTCACCTTTCCCCTTAAGCAAGCATAAGTTGGGTTTCTAAATTTGAGACCCTGTTCTGTTTTGTAATTCAGTTCCTGTGTAGCCAAGGATACATTCCGTGTATTAGTGATATCTTATGATGTTTCTTTTCCTGTGTGACTTATTTCAGTTAGAATCATCGTACCTGAATCCACTCATTATGCTGCTACGGGCCTGATGACATAGATTTCATTGCTGAGTGATACTGCATTGTACGTAAGTACCACAACTTCTTTATCCATTTTTCACTTTCTGCGATATTGAACTTGTACCGTAAACCAGGTTCTTGTAAACAGAGCCGTCCCAACCTTTGGGGTGGCTGTGTCTTTTTGATTTTAATTTCCCTAAGCTATAGGACCATAAGTGGAAGTGCCCTAGGCTCTGTTGCTTTGTTTTTTAGATGTTTCAGGAAACACCATACACTTCTCCTGAGTGGCTGTTGGCAATTGACATCCCGCCCATCAGCATAACAAGGCTCCCAGTTCTCCATGGCCTGTCCTGCCTTTCTGGATTTTACACTTTTTTCAGATGGCCCTTTTGACCGGGGGGAAGTGAGACTTCATTGTAGTGCAGATTTCCTTTGCAACCTTGCTTGGTTGGCCAAAAAGGGCGTATGCGTTTTTTCCTGAATATATTCAGGAAAAAACGCATACGCCCTTTTTGGCCAAGTGCATCGTTGTGGACGTTCTGCCTCTTTTCCTATGCTTTCAATGCAATTCCAGTCTACCTCCTGAAATCGGTTTCCTGCAATTCTGCCCCGCTTTCAAGTCCTCTTGGCAGCCTTACTTCAGTATATTTTTGGACGATAGCTGTCATTTATAACTCTGCAGGTTTGTGAATTACAGTGCCCCTGAGCTCCTTTCTTCAACTCGCTTTCTCGTGAGCTGGCCGCAACACCGCAGGATGGCTTCAGGCCCTAATCTGGTTCCGGCACGGCACGCTGAGCCTTTGGTTAATTCCTCTTCCTGGTGGGAAATGAGAGTTAAATTTGCCCGTCCAGACACCTCCAGCTAGTCTGTCATTGGTTCTCCCTATTCCTGTTCATCTTCCGCAGAAATTGCAAACTGGGCCAAACAGGAGGTTAAAGGCACTGACTCTCCAAGTCGGGAGAGTGTTAGTAAAGCGTCTGGAATGTTGCACCCGAGTACCAGGGGACGAAAACTGACACATATTGGAACACGTCTCCCGATCACACGGTTGATCATACTCTGGGTTCCACATGCATGTTTTAGCTGAAGGAAGAATACCTTAAACCTGGAGAGTTGAGACCCGTGGAATGGGTACCATGCAATATGATTTCAAAGGGTCTTCATTTGCTCACCAAACCTCTCCAATCCTATCACTGCTGCGTTTATGCCCCTGTACACACACTTGATTCTCTTTCAGAGACATAGCAATCCATAGGTTTTAAGATACTTCCTAGTCAGGTACACTCTTAGGCATTTAATATGGGGTGTTGAGTCCATTTCGTTGAGCAAGGAGTAGCTCTTGTCTATTCCATATTTGGCTTAAGGAACTTTATCTGTGCTCATTTCAATCTCTGGTTTTATGCAGCACCCCAACTCACCTTTCCCCTTAAGCAAGCATAAGTTGGGTTTCTAAATTTGAGACCCTGTTCTGTTTTGTAATTCAGTTCCTGTGTAGCCAAGGTTACATTCCGTGTATTAGTGATATCTTATGATGTTTCTTTTCCTGTGTGACTTATTTCAGTTAGAATCATCGTACCTGAATCCACTCATTATGCTGCTACGGGCCTGATGACATAGATTTCATTGCTGAGTGATACTGCATTGTACGTAAGTACCACAACTTCTTTATCCATTTTTCACTTTCTGCGATATTGAACTTGTACCGTAAACCAGGTTCTTGTAAACAGAGCCGTCCCAACCTTTGGGGTGGCTGTGTCTTTTTGATTTTAATTTCCCTAAGCTATAGGACCATAAGTGGAAGTGCCCTAGGCTCTGTTGCTTTGTTTTTTAGATGTTTCAGGAAACACCATACACTTCTCCCGAGTGGCTGTTGGCAATTTACATCCCGCCCATCAGCATAACAAGGCTCCCAGTTCTCCATGGCCTGTCCTGCCTTTCTGGATTTTACACTTTTTTCAGATGGCCCTTTTGACCGGGGGGAAGTGAGACTTCATTGTAGTGCAGATTTCCTTTGCAACCTTGCTTGGTTGGCCAAAAAGGGCGTATGCGTTTTTTCCTGAATATATTCAGGAAAAAACGCATACGCCCTTTTTGGCCAAGTGCATCGTTGTGGACGTTCTGCCTCTTTTCCTATGCTTTCAATGCAATTCCAGTCTACCTCCTGAAATCGGTTTCCTGCAATTCTGCCCCGCTTTCAAGTCCTCTTGGCAGCCTTACTTCAGTATATTTTTGGACGATAGCTGTCATTTATAACTCTGCAGGTTTGTGAATTACAGTGCCCCTGAGCTCCTTTCTTCAACTCGCTTTCTCGTGAGCTGGCCGCAACACCGCAGGATGGCTTCAGGCCCTAATCTGGTTCCGGCACGGCACGCTGAGCCTTTGGTTAATTCCTCTTCCTGGTGGGAAATGAGAGTTAAATTTGCCCGTCCAGACACCTCCAGCTACTCTGTCATTGGTTCTCCCTATTCCTGTTCATCTTCCGCAGAAATTGCAAACTGGGCCAAATAGGAGGTTAAAGGCACTGACTCTCCAAGTCAGGAGAGTGTTAGTAAAGCGTCTGGAATGTTGCACCCGAGTACCAGGGGACGAAAACTGACACATATTGGAACACGTCTCCCGATCACACGGTTGATCATACTCTGGGTTCCACATGCATGTTTTAGCTGAAGGAAGAATACCTTAAACCTGGAGAGTTGAGACCCGTGGAATGGGTACCATGCAATATGACTTCAAAGGGTCTTCATTTGCTCACCGAACCTCTCCAATCCTATCACTGCTGCGTTTATGCCCCTGTACACACACTTGATTCTCTTTCAGAGACATAGCAATCCATAGGTTTTAAGATACTTCCTAGTCAGGTACACTCTTAGGCATTTAATATGGGGTGTTGAGTCCATTTCATTGAGCAAGGAGTAGCTCTTGTCTATTCCATATTTGGCTTAAGGAACTTTATCTGTGCTCATTTCAATCTCTGGTTTTATGCAGCACCCCAACTCACCTTTCCCCTTAAGCAAGCATAATTTGGGTTTCTAAATTTGAGACCCTGTTCTGTTTTGTAATTCAGTTCCTGTGTAGCCAAGGTTACATTCCGTGTATTAGTGATATCTTATGATGTTTCTTTTCCTGTGTGACTTATTTCAGTTAGAATCATCGTACCTGAATCCACTCATTATGCTGCTACGGGCCTGATGACATAGATTTCATTGCTGAGTGATACTGCATTGTACGTAAGTACCACAACTTCTTTATCCATTTTTCACTTTCTGCGATATTGAACTTGTACCGTAAACCAGGTTCTTGTAAACAGAGCCGTCCCAACCTTTGGGGTGGCTGTGTCTTTTTGATTTTAATTTCCCTAAGCTATAGGACCATAAGTGGAAGTGCCCTAGGCTCTGTTGCTTTGTTTTTTAGATGTTTCAGGAAACACCATACACTTCTCCCGAGTGGCTGTTGGCAATTTACATCCCGCCCATCAGCATAACAAGGCTCCCAGTTCTCCATGGCCTGTCCTGCCTTTCTGGATTTTACACTTTTTTCAGATGGCCCTTTTGACCGGGGGGAAGTGAGACTTCATTGTAGTGCAGATTTCCTTTGCAAGCTTGCTTGGTTGGCCAAAAAGGGCGTATGCGTTTTTTCCTGAATATATTCAGGAAAAAACGCATACGCCCTTTTTGGCCAAGTGCATCGTTGTGGACGTTCTGCCTCTTTTCCTATGCTTTAAATGCAATTCCAGTCTACCTCCTGAAATCGGTTTCCTGCAATTCTGCCCCGCTTTCAAGTCCTCTTGGCAGCCTTACTTCAGTATATTTTTGGACGATAGCTGTCATTTATAACTCTGCAGGTTTGTGAATTACAGTGCCCCTGAGCTCCTTTCTTCAACTCGCTTTCTCGTGAGCTGGCCGCAACACCGCAGGATGGCTTCAGGCCCTAATCTGGTTCCGGCACGGCACGCTGAGCCTTTGGTTAATTCCTCTTCCTGGTGGGAAATGAGAGTTAAATTTGCCCGTCCAGACACCTCCAGCTAGTCTGTCATTGGTTCTCCCTATTCCTGTTCATCTTCCGCAGAAATTGCAAACTGGGCCAAACAGGAGGTTAAAGGCACTGACTCTCCAAGTCGGGAGAGTGTTAGTAAAGCGTCTGGCATGTTGCACCCGAGTACCAGGGGACGAAAACTGAGACATATTGGAACACGTCTCCCGATCACACGGTTGATCATACTCTGGGTTCCACATGCATGTTTTAGCTGAAGGAAGAATACCTTAAACCTGGAGAGTTGAGACCCGTGGAATGGGTACCATGCAATATGACTTCAAAGGGTCTTCATTTGCTCACCGAACCTCTCCAATCCTATCACTGCTGCGTTTATGCCCCTGTACACACACTTGATTCTCTTTCAGAGACATAGCAATCCATAGGTTTTAAGATACTTCCTAGTCAGGTACACTCTTAGGCATTTAATATGGGGTGTTGAGTCCATTTCGTTGAGCAAGGAGTAGCTCTTGTCTATTCCATATTTGGCTTAAGGAACTTTATCTGTGCTCATTTCAATCTCTGGTTTTATGCAGCACCCCAACTCACCTTTCCCCTTAAGCAAGCATAATTTGGGTTTCTAAATTTGAGACCCTGTTCTGTTTTGTAATTCAGTTCCTGTGTAGCCAAGGTTACATTCCGTGTATTAGTGATATCTTATGATGTTTCTTTTCCTGTGTGACTTATTTCAGTTAGAATCATCGTACCTGAATCCACTCATTATGCTGCTACGGGCCTGATGACATAGATTTCATTGCTGAGTGATATTGCATTGTACGTAAGTACCACAACTTCTTTATCCATTTTTCACTTTCTGCGATATTGAACTTGTACCGTAAACCAGGTTCTTGTAAACAGAGCCGTCCCAACCTTTGGGGTGGCTGTGTCTTTTTGATTTTAATTTCCCTAAGCTATAGGACCATAAGTGGAAGTGCCCTAGGCTCTGTTGCTTTGTTTTTTAGATGTTTCAGGAAACACCATACACTTCTCCCGAGTGGCTGTTGGCAATTGACATCCCGCCCATCAGCATAACAAGGCTCCCAGTTCTCCATGACCTGTCCTGCCTTTCTGGATTTTACACTTTTTTCAGATGGCCCTTTTGACCGGGGGGAAGTGAGACTTCATTGTAGTGCAGATTTCCTTTGCAAGCTTGCTTGGTTGGCCAAAAAGGGCGTATGTGTTTTTTCCTGAATATATTCAGGAAAAAACGCATACGCCCTTTTTGGCCAAGTGCATCATTGTGGACGTTCTGCCTCTTTTCCTATGCTTTCAATGCAATTCCAGTCTACCTCCTGAAATCGGTTTCCTGCAATTCTGCCCCGCTTTCAAGTCCTCTTGGCAGCCTTACTTCAGTATATTTGTGGACGATAGCTGTCATTTATAACTCTGCAGGTTTGTGAATTACAGTGCCCCTGAGCTCCTTTCTTCAACTCGCTTTCTCGTGAGCTGGCCGCAACACCGCAGGATGGCTTCAGGCCCTAATCTGGTTCCGGCACGGCACGCTGAGCCTTTGGTTAATTCCTCTTCCTGGTGGGAAATGAGAGTTAAATTTGCCCGTCCAGACACCTCCAGCTAGTCTGTCATTGGTTCTCCCTATTCCTGTTCATCTTCCGCAGAAATTGCAAACTGGGCCAAACAGGAGGTTAAAGGCACTGACTCTCCAAGTCGGGAGAGTGTTAGTAAAGCGTCTGGAATGTTGCACCCGAGTACCAGGGGACGAAAACTGAGACATATTGGGACACGTTTCCCGATCACACGGTTGATCATACTCTGGGTTCCACATGCATGTTTTAGCTGAAGGAAGAATACCTTAAACCTGGAGAGTTGAGACCCGTGGAATGGGTACCATGCAATATGATTTCAAAGGGTCTTCATTTGCTCACCAAACCTCTCCAATCCTATCACTGCTGCGTTTATGCCCCTGTACACACACTTGATTCTCTTTCAGAGACATAGCAATCCATAGGTTTTAAGATACTTCCTAGTCAGGTACACTCTTAGGCATTTAATATGGGGTGTTGAGTCCATTTCGTTGAGCAAGGAGTAGCTCTTGTCTATTCCATATTTGGCTTAAGGAACTTTATCTGTGCTCATTTCAATCTCTGGTTTTATGCAGCACCCCAACTCACCTTTCCCCTTAAGCAAGCATAAGTTGGGTTTCTAAATTTGAGACCCTGTTCTGTTTTGTAATTCAGTTCCTGTGTAGCCAAGTTTACATTCCGTGTATTAGTGATATCTTATGATGTTTCTTTTCCTGTGTGACTTATTTCAGTTAGAATCATCGTACCTGAATCCACTCATTATGCTGCTACGGGCCTGATGACATAGATTTCATTGCTGAGTGATACTGCATTGTACGTAAGTACCACAACTTCTTTATCCATTTTTCACTTTCTGCGATATTGAACTTGTACCGTAAACCAGGTTCTTGTAAACAGAGCCGTCCCAACCTTTGGGGTGGCTGTGTCTTTTTGATTTTAATTTCCCTAAGCTATAGGACCATAAGTGGAAGTGCCCTAGGCTCTGTTGCTTTGTTTTTTAGATGTTTCAGGAAACACCATACACTTCTCCGGAGTGGCTGTTGGCAATTTACATCCCGCCCATCAGCATAACAAGGCTCCCAGTTCTCCATGGCCTGTCCTGCCTTTCTGGATTTTACACTTTTTTCAGATGGCCCTTTTGACCGGGGGGAAGTGAGACTTCATTGTAGTGCAGATTTCCTTTGCAAGCTTGCTTGGTTGGCCAAAAAGGGCGTATGCGTTTTTTCCTGAATATATTCAGGAAAAAACGCATACGCCCTTTTTGGCCAAGTGCATCATTGTGGACGTTCTGCCTCTTTTCCTATGCTTTAAATGCAATTCCAGTCTACCTCCTGAAATCGGTTTCCTGCAATTCTGCCCCGCTTTCAAGTCCTCTTGGCAGCCTTACTTCAGTATATTTTTGGACGATAGCTGTCATTTATAACTCTGCAGGTTTGTGAATTACAGTGCCCCTGAGCTCCTTTCTTCAACTCGCTTTCTCGTGAGGTGGCCGCAACACTGCAGGATGGCTTCAGGCCCTAATCTGGTTCCGGCACGGCATGCTGAGCCTTTGGTTAATTCCTCTTCCTGGTGGGAAATGAGAGTTAAATTTGCCCGTCCAGACACCTCCAGCTAGTCTCTCATTCATTCTCCCTATTCCTGTTCATCTTCCGCAGAAATTGCAAACTGGGCCAAACAGGAGGTTAAAGGCACTGACTCTCCAAGTCGGGAGAGTGTTAGTAAAGCGTCTGGAATGTTGCACCCGAGTACCAGGGGACGAAAACTGAGACATATTGGAACACGTCTCCCGATCACACGGTTGATCATACTCTGGGTTCCACATGCATGTTTTAGCTGAAGGAAGAATACCTTAAACCTGGAGAGTTGAGACCCGTGGAATGGGTACCATGCAATATGACTTCAAAGGGTCTTCATTTGCTCACCGAACCTCTCCAGTCCTATCACTGCTGCGTTTATGCCCCTGTACACACACTTGATTCTCTTTCAGAGACATAGCAATCCATAGGTTTTAAGATACTTCCTAGTCAGGTACACTCTTAGGCATTTAATATGGGGTGTTGAGTCCATTTCGTTGAGCAAGGAGTAGCTCTTGTCTATTCCATATTTGGCTTAAGGAACTTTATCTGTGCTCATTTCAATCTCTGGTTTTATGCAGCACCCCAACTCACCTTTCCCCTTAAGCAAGCATAAGTTGGGTTTCTAAATTTGAGACCCTGTTCTGTTTTGTAATTCAGTTACTGTGTAGCCAAGGTTACATTCCGTGTATTAGTGATATCTTATGATGTTTCTTTTCCTGTGTGACTTATTTCAGTTAGAATCATCGTACCTGAATCCACTCATTATGTTGCTACGGGCCTGATGACATAGATTTCATTGCTGAGTGATACTGCATTGTACGTAAGTACCACAACTTCTTTATCCATTTTTCACTTTCTGCGATATTGAACTTGTACCGTAAACCAGGTTCTTGTAAACAGAGCCGTCCCAACCTTTGGGGTGGCTGTGTCTTTTTGATTTTAATTTCCCTAAGCTATAGGACCATAAGTGGAAGTGCCCTAGGCTCTGTTGCTTTGTTTTTTAGATGTTTCAGGAAACACCATACACTTATCCCGAGTGGCTGTTGGCAATTTACATCCCGCCCATCAGCATAACAAGGCTCCCAGTTCTCCATGGCCTGTCCTGCCTTTCTGGATTTTACACTTTTTTCAGATGGCCCTTTTGACCGGGGGGAAGTGAGACTTCATTGTAGTGCAGATTTCCTTTGCAAGCTTGCTTGGTTGGCCAAAAAGGGCGTATGCGTTTTTTCCTGAATATATTCAGGAAAAAACGCATACGCCCTTTTTGGCCAAGTGCATCATTGTGGACGTTCTGCCTCTTTTCCTATGTTTTAAATGCAATTCCAGTCTACCTCCTGAAATCGGTTTCCTGCAATTCTGCCCCGCTTTCAAGTCCTCTTGGCAGCCTTACTTCAGTATATTTTTGGACGATAGCTGTCATTTATAACTCTGCAGGTTTGTGAATTACAGTGCCCCTGAGCTCCTTTCTGCAGCTCGCTTTCTCGTGAGCTGGCCGCAACACCGCAGGATGGCTTCAGGCCCTAATCTGGTTCCGGCACGGCACACTGAGCCTTTGGTTAATTCCTCTTCCTGGTGGGAAATGAGAGTTAAATTTGCCCGTCCAGACACCTCCAGCTAGTCTGTCATTGGTTCTCCCTATTCCTGTTCATCTTCCGCAGAAATTGCAAACTGGGCCAAACAGGAGGTTAAAGGCACTGACTCTCCAAGTCGGGAGAGTGTTAGTAAAGCGTCTGGAATGTTGCACCCGAGTACCAGGGGACGAAAACTGAGACATATTGGAACACGTCTCCCGATCACACGGTTGATCATACTCTGGGTTCCACATGCATGTTTTAGCTGAAGGAAGAATACCTTAAACCTGGAGAGTTGAGACCCGTGGAATGGGTACCATGCAATATGACTTCAAAGGGTCTTCATTTGCTCACCGAACCTCTCCAATCCTATCACTGCTGCGTTTATGCCCCTGTACACACACTTGATTCTCTTTCAGAGACATAGCAATCCATAGGTTTTAAGATACTTCCTAGTCAGGTACACTCTTAGGCATTTAATATGGGGTGTTGAGTCCATTTCGTTGAGCAAGGAGTAGCTCTTGTCTATTCCATATTTGGCTTAAGGAACTTTATCTGTGCTCATTTCAATCTCTGGTTTTATGCAGCACCCCAACTCACCTTTCCCCTTAAGCAAGCATAAGTTGGGTTTCTAAATTTGAGACCCTGTTCTGTTTTGTAATTCAGTTCCTGTGTAGCCAAGTTTACATTCCGTGTATTAGTGATATCTTATGATGTTTCTATTTCTGTGTGACTTATTTCAGTTAGAATCATCGTACCTGAATCCACTCATTATGCTGCTACGGGCCTGATGACATAGATTTCATTGCTGAGTGATATTGCATTGTACGTAAGTACCACAACTTCTTTATCCATTTTTCACTTTCTGCGATATTGAACTTGTACCGTAAACCAGGTTCTTGTAAACAGAGCCGTCCCAACCTTTGGGGTGGCTGTGTCTTTTGATTTTAATTTCCCTAAGCTATAGGACCATAAGTGGAAGTGCCCTAGGCTCTGTTGCTTTGTTTTTTAGATGTTTCAGGAAACACCATACACTTCTCCCGAGTGGCTGTTGGCAATTTACATCCCGCCCATCAGCATAACAAGGCTCCCAGTTCTCCATGGCCTGTCCTGCCTTTCTGGATTTTACACTTTTTTCAGATGGCCCTTTTGACCGGGGGGAAGTGAGACTTCATTGTAGTGCAGATTTCCTTTGCAAGCTTGCTTGGTTGGCCAAAAAGGGCGTATGCGTTTTTTCCTGAATATATTCAGGAAAAAACGCATATGCCCTTTTTGGCCAAGTGCATCATTGTGGACGTTCTGCCTCTTTTCCTATGCTTTAAATGCAATTCCAGTCTACCTCCTGAAATCGGTTTCCTGCAATTCTGCCCCGCTTTCAAGTCCTCTTGGCAGCCTTACTTCAGTATATTTTTGGACGATAGCTGTCATTTATAACTCTGCAGGTTTGTGAATTACAGTGCCCCTGAGCTCCTTTCTTCAACTCGCTTTCTCGTGAGCTGGCCGCAACACCGCAGGATGGCTTCAGGCCCTAATCTGGTTCCGGCACGGCACGCTGAGCCTTTGGTTAATTCCTCTTCCTGGTGGGAAATGAGAGTTAAATTTGCCCGTCCAGACACCTCCAGCTAGTCTCTCATTGGTTCTCCCTATTCCTGTTCATCTTCCGCAGAAATTGCAAACTGGGCCATCAGGAGGTTAAAGGCGCTGACTCTCCAAGTCGGGAGAGTGTTAGTAAAGCGTCTGGAATGTTGCACCCGAGTACCAGGGGACGAAAACTGACACATATTGGAACACGTCTCCCGATCACACGGTTGATCATACTCTGGGTTCCACATGCATGTTTTAGCTGAAGGAAGAATACCTTAAACCTGGAGAGTTGAGACCCGTGGAATGGGTACCATGCAATATGACTTCAAAGGGTCTTCATTTGCTCAGCGAACCTCTCCAATCCTATCACTGCTGCGTTTATGCCCCTGTACACACACTTGATTCTCTTTCAGAGACATAGCAATCCATAGGTTTTAAGATACTTCCTAGTCAGGTACACTCTTAGGCATTTAATATGGGGTGTTGAGTCCATTTCGTTGAGCAAGGAGTAGCTCTTGTCTATTCCATATTTGGCTTAAGGAACTTTATCTGTGCTCATTTCAATCTCTGGTTTTATGCAGCACCCCAACTCACCTTTCCCCTTAAGCAAGCATAAGTTGGGTTTCTAAATTTGAGACCCTGTTCTGTTTTGTAATTCAGTTCCTGTGTAGCCAAGGTTACATTCCGTGTATTAGTGATATCTTATGATGTTTCTTTTTCTGTGTGACTTATTTCAGTTAGAATCATCGTACCTGAATCCACTCATTATGCTGCTACGGGCCTGATGACATAGATTTCATTGCTGAGTGATACTGCATTGTACGTAAGTACCACAACTTCTTTATCCATTTTTCACTTTCTGCGATATTGAACTTGTACCGTAAACCAGGTTCTTGTAAACAGAGCCGTCCCAACCTTTGGGGTGGCTGTGTCTTTTGATTTTAATTTCCCTAAGCTATAGGACCATAAGTGGAAGTGCCCTAGGCTCTGTTGCTTTGTTTTTTAGATGTTTCAGGAAACACCATACACTTCTCCCGAGTGGCTGTTGGCAATTGACATCCCGCCCATCAGCATAACAAGGCTCCCAGTTCTCCATGGCCTGTCCTGCCTTTCTGGATTTTACACTTTTTTCAGATGGCCCTTTTGACCGGGGGGAAGTGAGACTTCATTGTAGTGCAGATTTCCTTTGCAAGCTTGCTTGGTTGGCCAAAAAGGGCGTATGCGTTTTTTCCTGAATATATTCAGGAAAAAACGCATACGCCCTTTTTGGCCAAGTGCATCATTGTGGACGTTCTGCCTCTTTTCCTATGCTTTAAATGCAATTCCAGTCTACCTCCTGAAATCGGTTTCCTGCAATTCTGCCCCGCTTTCAAGTCCTCTTGGCAGCCTTACTTCAGTATATTTTTGGACGATAGCTGTCATTTATAACTCTGCAGGTTTGTGAATTACAGTGCCCCTGAGCTCCTTTCTTCAACTCGCTTTCTCGTGAGCTGGCCGCAACACCGCAGGATGGCTTCAGGCCCTAATCTGGTTCCGGCACGGCACGCTGAGCCTTTGGTTAATTCCTCTTCCTGGTGGGAAATGAGAGTTAAATTTGCCCGTCCAGACACCTCCAACTAGTCTGTCATTGGTTCTCCCTATTCCTGTTCATCTTCCGCAGAAATTGCAAACTGGGCCAAACAGGAGGTTAAAGGCACTGACTCTCCAAGTCGGGAGAGTGTTTGTAAAGCGTCTGGAATGTTGCACCCGAGTACCAGGGGACGAAAACTGAGACATATTGGAACACGTCTCCCGATCACACGGTTGATCATACTCTGGGTTCCACATGCATGTTTTAGCTGAAGGAAGAATACCTTAAACCTGGAGAGTTGAGACCCGTGGAATGGGTACCATGCAATATGACTTCAAAGGGTCTTCATTTGCTCACCGAACCTCTCCAATCCTATCACTGCTGCGTTTATGCCCCTGTACACACACTTGATTCTCTTTCAGAGACATAGCAATCCATAGGTTTTAAGATACTTCCTAGTCAGGTACACTCTTAGGCATTTAATATGGGGTGTTGAGTCCATTTCGTTGAGCAAGGAGTAGCTCTTGTCTATTCCATATTTGGCTTAAGGAACTTTATCTGTGCTCATTTCAATCTCTGGTTTTATGCAGCACCCCAACTCACCTTTCCCCTTAAGCAAGCATAAGTTGGGTTTCTAAATTTGAGACCCTGTTCTGTTTTGTAATTCAGTTCCTGTGTAGCCAAGGTTACATTCCGTGTATTAGTGATATCTTATGATGTTTCTTTTCCTGTGTGACTTATTTCAGTTAGAATCATCATACCTGAATCCACTCATTATGTTGCTACGGGCCTGATGACATAGATTTCATTGCTGAGTGATACTGCATTGTACGTAAGTACCACAAATTCTTTATCCATTTTTCACTTTCTGTGATATTGAACTTGTACCGTAAACCAGGTTCTTGCAAACAGAGCCGTCCCAACCTTTGGGGTGGCTGTGTCTTTTTGATTTTAATTTCCCTAAGCTATAGGACCATAAGTGGAAGTGCCCTAGGCTCTGTTGCTTTGTTTTTTAGATGTTTCAGGAAACACCATACACTTCTCCCGAGTGGCTGTTGGCAATTTACATCCCGCCCATCAGCATAACAAGGCTCCCAGTTCTCCATGGCCTGTCCTGCCTTTCTGGATTTTACACTTTTTTCAGATGGCCCTTTTGACCGGGGGGAAGTGAGACTTCATTGTAGTGCAGATTTCCTTTGCAAGCTTGCTTGGTTGGCCAAAAAGGGCGTATGCGTTTTTTCCTGAATATATTCAGGAAAAAACGCATACGCCCTTTTTGGCCAAGTGCATCATTGTGGACGTTCTGCCTCTTTTCCTATGCTTTCAATGCAATTCCAGTCTACCTCCTGAAATCGGTTTCCTGCAATTCTGCCCCGCTTGCAAGTCCTCTTGGCAGCCTTACTTCAGTATATTTTTGGACGATAGCTGTCATTTATAACTCTGCAGGTTTGTGAATTACAGTGCCCCTGAGCTCCTTTCTTCAACTCGCTTTCTCGTGAGCTGGCCGCAACACCGCAGGATGGCTTCAGGCCCTAATCTGGTTCCGGCACGGCACGCTGAGCCTTTGGTTAATTCCTCTTCCTGGTGGGAAATGAGAGTTAAATTTGCCCGTCCAGACACCTCCAGCTAGTCTGTCATTGGTTCTCCCTATTCCTGTTCATCTTCCGCAGAAATTGCAAACTGGGCCAAACAGGAGGTTAAAGGCACTGACTCTCCAAGTCGGGAGAGTGTTAGTAAAGCGTCTGGAATGTTGCACCCGAGTACCAGGGGACGAAAACTGAGACATATTGGAACACGTCTCCCGATCACACGGTTGATCATACTCTGGGTTCCACATGCATGTTTTAGCTGAAGGAAGAATACCTTAAACCTGGAGAGTTGAGACCCGTGGAATGGGTACCATGCAATATGACTTCAAAGGGTCTTCATTTGCTCACCGAACCTCTCCAATCCTATCACTGCTGCGTTTATGCCCCTGTACACACACTTGATTCTCTTTCAGAGACATAGCAATCCATAGGTTTTAAGATACTTCCTAGTCAGGTACACTCTTAGGCATTTAATATGGGGTGTTGAGTCCATTTCGTTGAGCAAGGAGTAGCTCTTGTCTATTCCATATTTGGCTTAAGGAACTTTATCTGTGCTCATTTCAATCTCTGGTTTTATGCAGCACCCCAACTCACCTTTCCCCTTAAGCAAGCATAAGTTGGGTTTCTAAATTTGAGACCCTGTTCTGTTTTGTAATTCAGTTCCTGTGTAGCCAAGGTTACATTCCGTGTATTAGTGATATCTTATGATGTTTCTTTTCCTGTGTGACTTATTTCAGTTAGAATCATCATACCTGAATCCACTCATTATGTTGCTACGGGCCTGATGACATAGATTTCATTGCTGAGTGATATTGCATTGTACGTAAGTACCACAACTTCTTTATCCATTTTTCACTTTCTGTGATATTGAACTTGTACCGTAAACCAGGTTCTTGCAAACAGAGCCGTCCCAACATTTGCGGTGGCTGTGTCTTTTGATTTTAATTTCCCAAAGCTATAGGACCATAAGTGGAAGTGCCCTAGGCTCTGTTGCTTTGTTTTTTAGATGTTTCAGGAAACACCATACACTTCTCCCGAGTGGCTGTTGGCAATTGACATCCCGCCCATCAGCATAACAAGGCTCCCAGTTCTCCATGGCCTGTCCTGCCTTTCTGGATTTTACACTTTTTTCAGATGGCCCTTTTGACCGGGGGGAAGTGAGACTTCATTGTAGTGCAGATTTCCTTTGCAAGCTTGCTTGGTTGGCCAAAAAGGGCGTATGCGTTTTTTCCTGAATATATTCAGGAAAAAACGCATACGCCCTTTTTGGCCAAGTGCATCATTGTGGACGTTCTGCCTCTTTTCCTATGCTTTCAATGCAATTCCAGTCTACCTCCTGAAATCGGTTTCCTGCAATTCTGCCCCGCTTTCAAGTCCTCTTGGCAGCCTTACTTCAGTATATTTGTGGACGATAGCTGTCATTTATAACTCTGCAGGTTTGTGAATTACAGTGCCCCTGAGCTCCTTTCTTCAACTCGCTTTCTCGTGAGCTGGCCGCAACACCGCAGGATGGCTTCAGGCCCTAATCTGGTTCCGGCACGGCACGCTGAGCCTTTGGTTAATTCCTCTTCCTGGTGGGAAATGAGAGTTAAATTTGCCCGTCCAGACACCTCCAGCTAGTCTGTCATTGGTTCTCCCTATTCCTGTTCATCTTCCGCAGAAATTGCAAACTGGGCCAAACAGGAGGTTAAAGGCACTGACTCTCCAAGTCGGGAGAGTGTTAGTAAAGCGTCTGGAATGTTGCACCCGAGTACCAGGGGACGAAAACTGAGACATATTGGGACACGTCTCCCGATCACACGGTTGATCATACTCTGGGTTCCACATGCATGTTTTAGCTGAAGGAAGAATACCTTAAACCTGGAGAGTTGAGACCCGTGGAATGGGTACCATGCAATATGACTTCAAAGGGTCTTCATTTGCTCACCGAACCTCTCCAATCCTATCACTGCTGCGTTTATGCCCCTGTACACACACTTGATTCTCTTTCAGAGACATAGCAATCCATAGGTTTTAAGATACTTCCTAGTCAGGTACACTCTTAGGCATTTAATATGGGGTGTTGAGTCCATTTCATTGAGCAAGGAGTAGCTCTTGTCTATTCCATATTTGGCTTAAGGAACTTTATCTGTGCTCATTTCAATCTCTGGTTTTATGCAGCACCCCAACTCACCTTTCCCCTTAAGCAAGCATAAGTTGGGTTTCTAAATTTGAGACCCTGTTCTGTTTTGTAATTCAGTTCCTGTGTAGCCAAGGTTACATTCCATGTATTAGTGATATCTTATGATGTTTCTTTTTCTGTGTGACTTATTTCAGTTAGAATCATCGTACCTGAATCCACTCATTATGCTGCTACGGGCCTGATGACATAGATTTCATTGCTGAGTGATACTGCATTGTACGTAAGTACCACAACTTCTTTATCCATTTTTCACTTTCTGCGATATTGAACTTGTACCGTAAACCAGGTTCTTGTAAACAGAGCCGTCCCAACCTTTGGGGTGGCTGTGTCTTTTTGATTTTAATTTCCCTAAGCTATAGGACCATAAGTGGAAGTGCCCTAGGCTCTGTTGCTTTGTTTTTTAGATGTTTCAGGAAACACCATACACTTCTCCCGAGTGGCTGTTGGCAATTGACATCCCGCCCATCAGCATAACAAGGCTCCCAGTTCTCCATGGCCTGTCCTGCCTTTCTGGATTTTACACTTTTTTCAGATGGCCCTTTTGACCGGGGGGAAGTGAGACTTCATTGTAGTGCAGATTTCCTTTGCAACCTTGCTTGGTTGGCCAAAAAGGGCGTATGCGTTTTTTCCTGAATATATTCAGGAAAAAACGCATACGCCCTTTTTGGCCAAGTGCATCGTTGTGGACGTTCTGCCTCTTTTCCTATGCTTTCAATGCAATTCCAGTCTACCTCCTGAAATCGGTTTCCTGCAATTCTGCCCCGCTTTCAAGTCCTCTTGGCAGCCTTACTTCAGTATATTTTTGGACGATAGCTGTCATTTATAACTCTGCAGGTTTGTGAATTACAGTGCCCCTGAGCTCCTTTCTTCAACTCGCTTTCTCGTGAGCTGGCCGCAACACCGCAGGATGGCTTCAGGCCCTAATCTGGTTCCGGCACGGCACGCTGAGCCTTTGGTTAATTCCTCTTCCTGGTGGGAAATGAGAGTTAAATTTGCCCGTCCAGACACCTCCAGCTACTCTGTCATTGGTTCTCCCTATTCCTGTTCATCTTCCGCAGAAATTGCAAACTGGGCCAAATAGGAGGTTAAAGGCACTGACTCTCCAAGTCAGGAGAGTGTTAGTAAAGCGTCTGGAATGTTGCACCCGAGTACCAGGGGACGAAAACTGACACATATTGGAACACGTCTCCCGATCACACGGTTGATCATACTCTGGGTTCCACATGCATGTTTTAGCTGAAGGAAGAATACCTTAAACCTGGAGAGTTGAGACCCGTGGAATGGGTACCATGCAATATGACTTCAAAGGGTCTTCATTTGCTCACCGAACCTCTCCAATCCTATCACTGCTGCGTTTATGCCCCTGTACACACACTTGATTCTCTTTCAGAGACATAGCAATCCATAGGTTTTAAGATACTTCCTAGTCAGGTACACTCTTAGGCATTTAATATGGGGTGTTGAGTCCATTTCATTGAGCAAGGAGTAGCTCTTGTCTATTCCATATTTGGCTTAAGGAACTTTATCTGTGCTCATTTCAATCTCTGGTTTTATGCAGCACCCCAACTCACCTTTCCCCTTAAGCAAGCATAATTTGGGTTTCTAAATTTGAGACCCTGTTCTGTTTTGTAATTCAGTTCCTGTGTAGCCAAGGTTACATTCCGTGTATTAGTGATATCTTATGATGTTTCTTTTCCTGTGTGACTTATTTCAGTTAGAATCATCGTACCTGAATCCACTCATTATGCTGCTACGGGCCTGATGACATAGATTTCATTGCTGAGTGATACTGCATTGTACGTAAGTACCACAACTTCTTTATCCATTTTTCACTTTCTGCGATATTGAACTTGTACCGTAAACCAGGTTCTTGTAAACAGAGCCGTCCCAACCTTTGGGGTGGCTGTGTCTTTTTGATTTTAATTTCCCTAAGCTATAGGACCATAAGTGGAAGTGCCCTAGGCTCTGTTGCTTTGTTTTTTAGATGTTTCAGGAAACACCATACACTTCTCCCGAGTGGCTGTTGGCAATTTACATCCCGCCCATCAGCATAACAAGGCTCCCAGTTCTCCATGGCCTGTCCTGCCTTTCTGGATTTTACACTTTTTTCAGATGGCCCTTTTGACCGGGGGGAAGTGAGACTTCATTGTAGTGCAGATTTCCTTTGCAAGCTTGCTTGGTTGGCCAAAAAGGGCGTATGCGTTTTTTCCTGAATATATTCAGGAAAAAACGCATACGCCCTTTTTGGCCAAGTGCATCGTTGTGGACGTTCTGCCTCTTTTCCTATGCTTTAAATGCAATTCCAGTCTACCTCCTGAAATCGGTTTCCTGCAATTCTGCCCCGCTTTCAAGTCCTCTTGGCAGCCTTACTTCAGTATATTTTTGGACGATAGCTGTCATTTATAACTCTGCAGGTTTGTGAATTACAGTGCCCCTGAGCTCCTTTCTTCAACTCGCTTTCTCGTGAGCTGGCCGCAACACCGCAGGATGGCTTCAGGCCCTAATCTGGTTCCGGCACGGCACGCTGAGCCTTTGGTTAATTCCTCTTCCTGGTGGGAAATGAGAGTTAAATTTGCCCGTCCAGACACCTCCAGCTAGTCTGTCATTGGTTCTCCCTATTCCTGTTCATCTTCCGCAGAAATTGCAAACTGGGCCAAACAGGAGGTTAAAGGCACTGACTCTCCAAGTCGGGAGAGTGTTAGTAAAGCGTCTGGCATGTTGCACCCGAGTACCAGGGGACGAAAACTGAGACATATTGGAACACGTCTCCCGATCACACGGTTGATCATACTCTGGGTTCCACATGCATGTTTTAGCTGAAGGAAGAATACCTTAAACCTGGAGAGTTGAGACCCGTGGAATGGGTACCATGCAATATGACTTCAAAGGGTCTTCATTTGCTCACCGAACCTCTCCAATCCTATCACTGCTGCGTTTATGCCCCTGTACACACACTTGATTCTCTTTCAGAGACATAGCAATCCATAGGTTTTAAGATACTTCCTAGTCAGGTACACTCTTAGGCATTTAATATGGGGTGTTGAGTCCATTTCGTTGAGCAAGGAGTAGCTCTTGTCTATTCCATATTTGGCTTAAGGAACTTTATCTGTGCTCATTTCAATCTCTGGTTTTATGCAGCACCCCAACTCACCTTTCCCCTTAAGCAAGCATAATTTGGGTTTCTAAATTTGAGACCCTGTTCTGTTTTGTAATTCAGTTCCTGTGTAGCCAAGGTTACATTCCGTGTATTAGTGATATCTTATGATGTTTCTTTTCCTGTGTGACTTATTTCAGTTAGAATCATCGTACCTGAATCCACTCATTATGCTGCTACGGGCCTGATGACATAGATTTCATTGCTGAGTGATATTGCATTGTACGTAAGTACCACAACTTCTTTATCCATTTTTCACTTTCTGCGATATTGAACTTGTACCGTAAACCAGGTTCTTGTAAACAGAGCCGTCCCAACCTTTGGGGTGGCTGTGTCTTTTTGATTTTAATTTCCCTAAGCTATAGGACCATAAGTGGAAGTGCCCTAGGCTCTGTTGCTTTGTTTTTTAGATGTTTCAGGAAACACCATACACTTCTCCCGAGTGGCTGTTGGCAATTGACATCCCGCCCATCAGCATAACAAGGCTCCCAGTTCTCCATGACCTGTCCTGCCTTTCTGGATTTTACACTTTTTTCAGATGGCCCTTTTGACCGGGGGGAAGTGAGACTTCATTGTAGTGCAGATTTCCTTTGCAAGCTTGCTTGGTTGGCCAAAAAGGGCGTATGTGTTTTTTCCTGAATATATTCAGGAAAAAACGCATACGCCCTTTTTGGCCAAGTGCATCATTGTGGACGTTCTGCCTCTTTTCCTATGCTTTCAATGCAATTCCAGTCTACCTCCTGAAATCGGTTTCCTGCAATTCTGCCCCGCTTTCAAGTCCTCTTGGCAGCCTTACTTCAGTATATTTGTGGACGATAGCTGTCATTTATAACTCTGCAGGTTTGTGAATTACAGTGCCCCTGAGCTCCTTTCTTCAACTCGCTTTCTCGTGAGCTGGCCGCAACACCGCAGGATGGCTTCAGGCCCTAATCTGGTTCCGGCACGGCACGCTGAGCCTTTGGTTAATTCCTCTTCCTGGTGGGAAATGAGAGTTAAATTTGCCCGTCCAGACACCTCCAGCTAGTCTGTCATTGGTTCTCCCTATTCCTGTTCATCTTCCGCAGAAATTGCAAACTGGGCCAAACAGGAGGTTAAAGGCACTGACTCTCCAAGTCGGGAGAGTGTTAGTAAAGCGTCTGGAATGTTGCACCCGAGTACCAGGGGACGAAAACTGAGACATATTGGGACACGTTTCCCGATCACACGGTTGATCATACTCTGGGTTCCACATGCATGTTTTAGCTGAAGGAAGAATACCTTAAACCTGGAGAGTTGAGACCCGTGGAATGGGTACCATGCAATATGATTTCAAAGGGTCTTCATTTGCTCACCAAACCTCTCCAATCCTATCACTGCTGCGTTTATGCCCCTGTACACACACTTGATTCTCTTTCAGAGACATAGCAATCCATAGGTTTTAAGATACTTCCTAGTCAGGTACACTCTTAGGCATTTAATATGGGGTGTTGAGTCCATTTCGTTGAGCAAGGAGTAGCTCTTGTCTATTCCATATTTGGCTTAAGGAACTTTATCTGTGCTCATTTCAATCTCTGGTTTTATGCAGCACCCCAACTCACCTTTCCCCTTAAGCAAGCATAAGTTGGGTTTCTAAATTTGAGACCCTGTTCTGTTTTGTAATTCAGTTCCTGTGTAGCCAAGTTTACATTCCGTGTATTAGTGATATCTTATGATGTTTCTTTTCCTGTGTGACTTATTTCAGTTAGAATCATCGTACCTGAATCCACTCATTATGCTGCTACGGGCCTGATGACATAGATTTCATTGCTGAGTTATACTGCATTGTACGTAAGTACCACAACTTCTTTATCCATTTTTCACTTTCTGCGATATTGAACTTGTACCGTAAACCAGGTTCTTGTAAACAGAGCCGTCCCAACCTTTGGGGTGGCTGTGTCTTTTTGATTTTAATTTCCCTAAGCTATAGGACCATAAGTGGAAGTGCCCTAGGCTCTGTTGCTTTGTTTTTTAGATGTTTCAGGAAACACCATACACTTCTCCGGAGTGGCTGTTGGCAATTTACATCCCGCCCATCAGCATAACAAGGCTCCCAGTTCTCCATGGCCTGTCCTGCCTTTCTGGATTTTACACTTTTTTCAGATGGCCCTTTTGACCGGGGGGAAGTGAGACTTCATTGTAGTGCAGATTTCCTTTGCAAGCTTGCTTGGTTGGCCAAAAAGGGCGTATGTGTTTTTTCCTGAATATATTCAGGAAAAAACGCATACGCCCTTTTTGGCCAAGTGCATCATTGTGGACGTTCTGCCTCTTTTCCTATGCTTTCAATGCAATTCCAGTCTACCTCCTGAAATCGGTTTCCTGCAATTCTGCCCCGCTTTCAAGTCCTCTTGGCAGCCTTACTTCAGTATATTTGTGGA
Source organism: Lagenorhynchus albirostris (assembly GCF_949774975.1). NCBI lineage: Eukaryota > Metazoa > Chordata > Mammalia > Artiodactyla > Delphinidae > Lagenorhynchus > Lagenorhynchus albirostris. The sequence continues at coordinate 222,571 of NW_026783446.1, read as the reverse complement.
CGATAGCTGTCATTTATAACTCTGCAGGTTTGTGAATTACAGTGCCCCTGAGCTCCTTTCTTCAACTCGCTTTCTCGTGAGCTGGCCGCAACACCGCAGGATGGCTTCAGGCCCTAATCTGGTTCCGGCACGGCACGCTGAGCCTTTGGTTAATTCCTCTTCCTGGTGGGAAATGAGAGTTAAATTTGCCCGTCCAGACACCTCCAGCTAGTCTGTCATTGGTTCTCCCTATTCCTGTTCATCTTCCGCAGAAATTGCAAACTGGGCCAAACAGGAGGTTAAAGGCACTGACTCTCCAAGTCGGGAGAGTGTTAGTAAAGCGTCTGGAATGTTGCACCCGAGTACCAGGGGACGAAAACTGAGACATATTGGGACACGTTTCCCGATCACACGGTTGATCATACTCTGGGTTCCACATGCATGTTTTAGCTGAAGGAAGAATACCTTAAACCTGGAGAGTTGAGACCCGTGGAATGGGTACCATGCAATATGATTTCAAAGGGTCTTCATTTGCTCACCAAACCTCTCCAATCCTATCACTGCTGCGTTTATGCCCCTGTACACACACTTGATTCTCTTTCAGAGACATAGCAATCCATAGGTTTTAAGATACTTCCTAGTCAGGTACACTCTTAGGCATTTAATATGGGGTGTTGAGTCCATTTCGTTGAGCAAGGAGTAGCTCTTGTCTATTCCATATTTGGCTTAAGGAACTTTATCTGTGCTCATTTCAATCTCTGGTTTTATGCAGCACCCCAACTCACCTTTCCCCTTAAGCAAGCATAAGTTGGGTTTCTAAATTTGAGACCCTGTTCTGTTTTGTAATTCAGTTCCTGTGTAGCCAAGTTTACATTCCGTGTATTAGTGATATCTTATGATGTTTCTTTTCCTGTGTGACTTATTTCAGTTAGAATCATCGTACCTGAATCCACTCATTATGCTGCTACGGGCCTGATGACATAGATTTCATTGCTGAGTTATACTGCATTGTACGTAAGTACCACAACTTCTTTATCCATTTTTCACTTTCTGCGATATTGAACTTGTACCGTAAACCAGGTTCTTGTAAACAGAGCCGTCCCAACCTTTGGGGTGGCTGTGTCTTTTTGATTTTAATTTCCCTAAGCTATAGGACCATAAGTGGAAGTGCCCTAGGCTCTGTTGCTTTGTTTTTTAGATGTTTCAGGAAACACCATACACTTCTCCGGAGTGGCTGTTGGCAATTTACATCCCGCCCATCAGCATAACAAGGCTCCCAGTTCTCCATGGCCTGTCCTGCCTTTCTGGATTTTACACTTTTTTCAGATGGCCCTTTTGACCGGGGGGAAGTGAGACTTCATTGTAGTGCAGATTTCCTTTGCAAGCTTGCTTGGTTGGCCAAAAAGGGCGTATGCGTTTTTTCCTGAATATATTCAGGAAAAAACGCATACGCCCTTTTTGGCCAAGTGCATCATTGTGGACGTTCTGCCTCTTTTCCTATGCTTTAAATGCAATTCCAGTCTACCTCCTGAAATCGGTTTCCTGCAATTCTGCCCCGCTTTCAAGTCCTCTTGGCAGCCTTACTTCAGTATATTTTTGGACGATAGCTGTCATTTATAACTCTGCAGGTTTGTGAATTACAGTGCCCCTGAGCTCCTTTCTTCAACTCGCTTTCTCGTGAGGTGGCCGCAACACTGCAGGATGGCTTCAGGCCCTAATCTGGTTCCGGCACGGCATGCTGAGCCTTTGGTTAATTCCTCTTCCTGGTGGGAAATGAGAGTTAAATTTGCCCGTCCAGACACCTCCAGCTAGTCTCTCATTCATTCTCCCTATTCCTGTTCATCTTCCGCAGAAATTGCAAACTGGGCCAAACAGGAGGTTAAAGGCACTGACTCTCCAAGTCGGGAGAGTGTTAGTAAAGCGTCTGGAATGTTGCACCCGAGTACCAGGGGACGAAAACTGAGACATATTGGAACACGTCTCCCGATCACACGGTTGATCATACTCTGGGTTCCACATGCATGTTTTAGCTGAAGGAAGAATACCTTAAACCTGGAGAGTTGAGACCCGTGGAATGGGTACCATGCAATATGACTTCAAAGGGTCTTCATTTGCTCACCGAACCTCTCCAGTCCTATCACTGCTGCGTTTATGCCCCTGTACACACACTTGATTCTCTTTCAGAGACATAGCAATCCATAGGTTTTAAGATACTTCCTAGTCAGGTACACTCTTAGGCATTTAATATGGGGTGTTGAGTCCATTTCGTTGAGCAAGGAGTAGCTCTTGTCTATTCCATATTTGGCTTAAGGAACTTTATCTGTGCTCATTTCAATCTCTGGTTTTATGCAGCACCCCAACTCACCTTTCCCCTTAAGCAAGCATAAGTTGGGTTTCTAAATTTGAGACCCTGTTCTGTTTTGTAATTCAGTTACTGTGTAGCCAAGGTTACATTCCGTGTATTAGTGATATCTTATGATGTTTCTTTTCCTGTGTGACTTATTTCAGTTAGAATCATCGTACCTGAATCCACTCATTATGTTGCTACGGGCCTGATGACATAGATTTCATTGCTGAGTGATACTGCATTGTACGTAAGTACCACAACTTCTTTATCCATTTTTCACTTTCTGCGATATTGAACTTGTACCGTAAACCAGGTTCTTGTAAACAGAGCCGTCCCAACCTTTGGGGTGGCTGTGTCTTTTTGATTTTAATTTCCCTAAGCTATAGGACCATAAGTGGAAGTGCCCTAGGCTCTGTTGCTTTGTTTTTTAGATGTTTCAGGAAACACCATACACTTATCCCGAGTGGCTGTTGGCAATTTACATCCCGCCCATCAGCATAACAAGGCTCCCAGTTCTCCATGGCCTGTCCTGCCTTTCTGGATTTTACACTTTTTTCAGATGGCCCTTTTGACCGGGGGGAAGTGAGACTTCATTGTAGTGCAGATTTCCTTTGCAAGCTTGCTTGGTTGGCCAAAAAGGGCGTATGCGTTTTTTCCTGAATATATTCAGGAAAAAACGCATACGCCCTTTTTGGCCAAGTGCATCATTGTGGACGTTCTGCCTCTTTTCCTATGTTTTAAATGCAATTCCAGTCTACCTCCTGAAATCGGTTTCCTGCAATTCTGCCCCGCTTTCAAGTCCTCTTGGCAGCCTTACTTCAGTATATTTTTGGACGATAGCTGTCATTTATAACTCTGCAGGTTTGTGAATTACAGTGCCCCTGAGCTCCTTTCTGCAGCTCGCTTTCTCGTGAGCTGGCCGCAACACCGCAGGATGGCTTCAGGCCCTAATCTGGTTCCGGCACGGCACACTGAGCCTTTGGTTAATTCCTCTTCCTGGTGGGAAATGAGAGTTAAATTTGCCCGTCCAGACACCTCCAGCTAGTCTGTCATTGGTTCTCCCTATTCCTGTTCATCTTCCGCAGAAATTGCAAACTGGGCCAAACAGGAGGTTAAAGGCACTGACTCTCCAAGTCGGGAGAGTGTTAGTAAAGCGTCTGGAATGTTGCACCCGAGTACCAGGGGACGAAAACTGAGACATATTGGAACACGTCTCCCGATCACACGGTTGATCATACTCTGGGTTCCACATGCATGTTTTAGCTGAAGGAAGAATACCTTAAACCTGGAGAGTTGAGACCCGTGGAATGGGTACCATGCAATATGACTTCAAAGGGTCTTCATTTGCTCACCGAACCTCTCCAATCCTATCACTGCTGCGTTTATGCCCCTGTACACACACTTGATTCTCTTTCAGAGACATAGCAATCCATAGGTTTTAAGATACTTCCTAGTCAGGTACACTCTTAGGCATTTAATATGGGGTGTTGAGTCCATTTCGTTGAGCAAGGAGTAGCTCTTGTCTATTCCATATTTGGCTTAAGGAACTTTATCTGTGCTCATTTCAATCTCTGGTTTTATGCAGCACCCCAACTCACCTTTCCCCTTAAGCAAGCATAAGTTGGGTTTCTAAATTTGAGACCCTGTTCTGTTTTGTAATTCAGTTCCTGTGTAGCCAAGTTTACATTCCGTGTATTAGTGATATCTTATGATGTTTCTATTTCTGTGTGACTTATTTCAGTTAGAATCATCGTACCTGAATCCACTCATTATGCTGCTACGGGCCTGATGACATAGATTTCATTGCTGAGTGATATTGCATTGTACGTAAGTACCACAACTTCTTTATCCATTTTTCACTTTCTGCGATATTGAACTTGTACCGTAAACCAGGTTCTTGTAAACAGAGCCGTCCCAACCTTTGGGGTGGCTGTGTCTTTTGATTTTAATTTCCCTAAGCTATAGGACCATAAGTGGAAGTGCCCTAGGCTCTGTTGCTTTGTTTTTTAGATGTTTCAGGAAACACCATACACTTCTCCCGAGTGGCTGTTGGCAATTTACATCCCGCCCATCAGCATAACAAGGCTCCCAGTTCTCCATGGCCTGTCCTGCCTTTCTGGATTTTACACTTTTTTCAGATGGCCCTTTTGACCGGGGGGAAGTGAGACTTCATTGTAGTGCAGATTTCCTTTGCAAGCTTGCTTGGTTGGCCAAAAAGGGCGTATGCGTTTTTTCCTGAATATATTCAGGAAAAAACGCATATGCCCTTTTTGGCCAAGTGCATCATTGTGGACGTTCTGCCTCTTTTCCTATGCTTTAAATGCAATTCCAGTCTACCTCCTGAAATCGGTTTCCTGCAATTCTGCCCCGCTTTCAAGTCCTCTTGGCAGCCTTACTTCAGTATATTTTTGGACGATAGCTGTCATTTATAACTCTGCAGGTTTGTGAATTACAGTGCCCCTGAGCTCCTTTCTTCAACTCGCTTTCTCGTGAGCTGGCCGCAACACCGCAGGATGGCTTCAGGCCCTAATCTGGTTCCGGCACGGCACGCTGAGCCTTTGGTTAATTCCTCTTCCTGGTGGGAAATGAGAGTTAAATTTGCCCGTCCAGACACCTCCAGCTAGTCTCTCATTGGTTCTCCCTATTCCTGTTCATCTTCCGCAGAAATTGCAAACTGGGCCATCAGGAGGTTAAAGGCGCTGACTCTCCAAGTCGGGAGAGTGTTAGTAAAGCGTCTGGAATGTTGCACCCGAGTACCAGGGGACGAAAACTGACACATATTGGAACACGTCTCCCGATCACACGGTTGATCATACTCTGGGTTCCACATGCATGTTTTAGCTGAAGGAAGAATACCTTAAACCTGGAGAGTTGAGACCCGTGGAATGGGTACCATGCAATATGACTTCAAAGGGTCTTCATTTGCTCAGCGAACCTCTCCAATCCTATCACTGCTGCGTTTATGCCCCTGTACACACACTTGATTCTCTTTCAGAGACATAGCAATCCATAGGTTTTAAGATACTTCCTAGTCAGGTACACTCTTAGGCATTTAATATGGGGTGTTGAGTCCATTTCGTTGAGCAAGGAGTAGCTCTTGTCTATTCCATATTTGGCTTAAGGAACTTTATCTGTGCTCATTTCAATCTCTGGTTTTATGCAGCACCCCAACTCACCTTTCCCCTTAAGCAAGCATAAGTTGGGTTTCTAAATTTGAGACCCTGTTCTGTTTTGTAATTCAGTTCCTGTGTAGCCAAGGTTACATTCCGTGTATTAGTGATATCTTATGATGTTTCTTTTTCTGTGTGACTTATTTCAGTTAGAATCATCGTACCTGAATCCACTCATTATGCTGCTACGGGCCTGATGACATAGATTTCATTGCTGAGTGATACTGCATTGTACGTAAGTACCACAACTTCTTTATCCATTTTTCACTTTCTGCGATATTGAACTTGTACCGTAAACCAGGTTCTTGTAAACAGAGCCGTCCCAACCTTTGGGGTGGCTGTGTCTTTTGATTTTAATTTCCCTAAGCTATAGGACCATAAGTGGAAGTGCCCTAGGCTCTGTTGCTTTGTTTTTTAGATGTTTCAGGAAACACCATACACTTCTCCCGAGTGGCTGTTGGCAATTGACATCCCGCCCATCAGCATAACAAGGCTCCCAGTTCTCCATGGCCTGTCCTGCCTTTCTGGATTTTACACTTTTTTCAGATGGCCCTTTTGACCGGGGGGAAGTGAGACTTCATTGTAGTGCAGATTTCCTTTGCAAGCTTGCTTGGTTGGCCAAAAAGGGCGTATGCGTTTTTTCCTGAATATATTCAGGAAAAAACGCATACGCCCTTTTTGGCCAAGTGCATCATTGTGGACGTTCTGCCTCTTTTCCTATGCTTTAAATGCAATTCCAGTCTACCTCCTGAAATCGGTTTCCTGCAATTCTGCCCCGCTTTCAAGTCCTCTTGGCAGCCTTACTTCAGTATATTTTTGGACGATAGCTGTCATTTATAACTCTGCAGGTTTGTGAATTACAGTGCCCCTGAGCTCCTTTCTTCAACTCGCTTTCTCGTGAGCTGGCCGCAACACCGCAGGATGGCTTCAGGCCCTAATCTGGTTCCGGCACGGCACGCTGAGCCTTTGGTTAATTCCTCTTCCTGGTGGGAAATGAGAGTTAAATTTGCCCGTCCAGACACCTCCAACTAGTCTGTCATTGGTTCTCCCTATTCCTGTTCATCTTCCGCAGAAATTGCAAACTGGGCCAAACAGGAGGTTAAAGGCACTGACTCTCCAAGTCGGGAGAGTGTTTGTAAAGCGTCTGGAATGTTGCACCCGAGTACCAGGGGACGAAAACTGAGACATATTGGAACACGTCTCCCGATCACACGGTTGATCATACTCTGGGTTCCACATGCATGTTTTAGCTGAAGGAAGAATACCTTAAACCTGGAGAGTTGAGACCCGTGGAATGGGTACCATGCAATATGACTTCAAAGGGTCTTCATTTGCTCACCGAACCTCTCCAATCCTATCACTGCTGCGTTTATGCCCCTGTACACACACTTGATTCTCTTTCAGAGACATAGCAATCCATAGGTTTTAAGATACTTCCTAGTCAGGTACACTCTTAGGCATTTAATATGGGGTGTTGAGTCCATTTCGTTGAGCAAGGAGTAGCTCTTGTCTATTCCATATTTGGCTTAAGGAACTTTATCTGTGCTCATTTCAATCTCTGGTTTTATGCAGCACCCCAACTCACCTTTCCCCTTAAGCAAGCATAAGTTGGGTTTCTAAATTTGAGACCCTGTTCTGTTTTGTAATTCAGTTCCTGTGTAGCCAAGGTTACATTCCGTGTATTAGTGATATCTTATGATGTTTCTTTTCCTGTGTGACTTATTTCAGTTAGAATCATCATACCTGAATCCACTCATTATGTTGCTACGGGCCTGATGACATAGATTTCATTGCTGAGTGATACTGCATTGTACGTAAGTACCACAAATTCTTTATCCATTTTTCACTTTCTGTGATATTGAACTTGTACCGTAAACCAGGTTCTTGCAAACAGAGCCGTCCCAACCTTTGGGGTGGCTGTGTCTTTTTGATTTTAATTTCCCTAAGCTATAGGACCATAAGTGGAAGTGCCCTAGGCTCTGTTGCTTTGTTTTTTAGATGTTTCAGGAAACACCATACACTTCTCCCGAGTGGCTGTTGGCAATTTACATCCCGCCCATCAGCATAACAAGGCTCCCAGTTCTCCATGGCCTGTCCTGCCTTTCTGGATTTTACACTTTTTTCAGATGGCCCTTTTGACCGGGGGGAAGTGAGACTTCATTGTAGTGCAGATTTCCTTTGCAAGCTTGCTTGGTTGGCCAAAAAGGGCGTATGCGTTTTTTCCTGAATATATTCAGGAAAAAACGCATACGCCCTTTTTGGCCAAGTGCATCATTGTGGACGTTCTGCCTCTTTTCCTATGCTTTAAATGCAATTCCAGTCTACCTCCTGAAATCGATTTCCTGCAATTCTGCTCCGCTTTCAAGTCCTCTTGGCAGCCTTACTTCAGTATATTTTTGGACGATAGCTGTCATTTATAACTCTGCAGGTTTGTGAATTACAGTGCCCCTGAGCTCCTTTCTTCAACTCGCTTTCTCGTGAGCTGGCCGCAACACCGCAGGATGGTTTCAGGCCCTAATCTGGTTCCGGCACGGCACGCTGAGCCTTTGGTTAATTCCTCTTCCTGGTGGGAAATGAGAGTTAAATTTGCCCGTCCAGACACCTCCAGCTAGTCTGTCATTGGTTCTCCCTATTCCTGTTCATCTTCCGCAGAAATTGCAAACTGGGCCAAACAGGAGGTTAAAGGCACTGACTCTCCAAGTCGGGAGAGTGTTAGTAAAGCGTCTGGAATGTTGCACCCGAGTACCAGGGGACGAAAACTGAGACATATTGGAACACGTCTCCCGATCACACGGTTGATCATACTCTGGGTTCCACATGCATGTTTTAGCTGAAGGAAGAATACCTTAAACCTGGAGAGTTGAGACCCGTGGAATGGGTACCATGCAATATGACTTCAAAGGGTCTTCATTTGCTCACCGAACCTCTCCAATCCTATCACTGCTGCGTTTATGCCCCTGTACACACACTTGATTCTCTTTCAGAGACATAGCAATCCATAGGTTTTAAGATACTTCCTAGTCAGGTACACTCTTAGGCATTTAATATGGGGTGTTGAGTCCATTTCGTTGAGCAAGGAGTAGCTCTTGTCTATTCCATATTTGGCTTAAGGAACTTTATCTGTGCTCATTTCAATCTCTGGTTTTATGCAGCACCCCAACTCACCTTTCCCCTTAAGCAAGCATAAGTTGGGTTTCTAAATTTGAGACCCTGTTCTGTTTTGTAATTCAGTTCCTGTGTAGCCAAGGTTACATTCCGTGTATTAGTGATATCTTATGATGTTTCTTTTCCTGTGTGACTTATTTCAGTTAGAATCATCATACCTGAATCCACTCATTATGTTGCTACGGGCCTGATGACATAGATTTCATTGCTGAGTGATACTGCATTGTACGTAAGTACCACAACTTCTTTATCCATTTTTCACTTTCTGTGATATTGAACTTGTACCGTAAACCAGGTTCTTGCAAACAGAGCCGTCCCAACATTTGCGGTGGCTGTGTCTTTTGATTTTAATTTCCCAAAGCTATAGGACCATAAGTGGAAGTGCCCTAGGCTCTGTTGCTTTGTTTTTTAGATGTTTCAGGAAACACCATACACTTCTCCCGAGTGGCTGTTGGCAATTGACATCCCGCCCATCAGCATAACAAGGCTCCCAGTTCTCCATGGCCTGTCCTGCCTTTCTGGATTTTACACTTTTTTCAGATGGCCCTTTTGACCGGGGGGAAGTGAGACTTCATTGTAGTGCAGATTTCCTTTGCAAGCTTGCTTGGTTGGCCAAAAAGGGCGTATGCGTTTTTTCCTGAATATATTCAGGAAAAAACGCATACGCCCTTTTTGGCCAAGTGCATCATTGTGGACGTTCTGCCTCTTTTCCTATGCTTTCAATGCAATTCCAGTCTACCTCCTGAAATCGGTTTCCTGCAATTCTGCCCCGCTTTCAAGTCCTCTTGGCAGCCTTACTTCAGTATATTTGTGGACGATAGCTGTCATTTATAACTCTGCAGGTTTGTGAATTACAGTGCCCCTGAGCTCCTTTCTTCAACTCGCTTTCTCGTGAGCTGGCCGCAACACCGCAGGATGGCTTCAGGCCCTAATCTGGTTCCGGCACGGCACGCTGAGCCTTTGGTTAATTCCTCTTCCTGGTGGGAAATGAGAGTTAAATTTGCCCGTCCAGACACCTCCAGCTAGTCTGTCATTGGTTCTCCCTATTCCTGTTCATCTTCCGCAGAAATTGCAAACTGGGCCAAACAGGAGGTTAAAGGCACTGACTCTCCAAGTCGGGAGAGTGTTAGTAAAGCGTCTGGAATGTTGCACCCGAGTACCAGGGGACGAAAACTGAGACATATTGGGACACGTCTCCCGATCACACGGTTGATCATACTCTGGGTTCCACATGCATGTTTTAGCTGAAGGAAGAATACCTTAAACCTGGAGAGTTGAGACCCGTGGAATGGGTACCATGCAATATGACTTCAAAGGGTCTTCATTTGCTCACCGAACCTCTCCAATCCTATCACTGCTGCGTTTATGCCCCTGTACACACACTTGATTCTCTTTCAGAGACATAGCAATCCATAGGTTTTAAGATACTTCCTAGTCAGGTACACTCTTAGGCATTTAATATGGGGTGTTGAGTCCATTTCATTGAGCAAGGAGTAGCTCTTGTCTATTCCATATTTGGCTTAAGGAACTTTATCTGTGCTCATTTCAATCTCTGGTTTTATGCAGCACCCCAACTCACCTTTCCCCTTAAGCAAGCATAAGTTGGGTTTCTAAATTTGAGACCCTGTTCTGTTTTGTAATTCAGTTCCTGTGTAGCCAAGGTTACATTCCATGTATTAGTGATATCTTATGATGTTTCTTTTTCTGTGTGACTTATTTCAGTTAGAATCATCGTACCTGAATCCACTCATTATGCTGCTACGGGCCTGATGACATAGATTTCATTGCTGAGTGATACTGCATTGTACGTAAGTACCACAACTTCTTTATCCATTTTTCACTTTCTGCGATATTGAACTTGTACCGTAAACCAGGTTCTTGTAAACAGAGCCGTCCCAACCTTTGGGGTGGCTGTGTCTTTTTGATTTTAATTTCCCTAAGCTATAGGACCATAAGTGGAAGTGCCCTAGGCTCTGTTGCTTTGTTTTTTAGATGTTTCAGGAAACACCATACACTTCTCCCGAGTGGCTGTTGGCAATTGACATCCCGCCCATCAGCATAACAAGGCTCCCAGTTCTCCATGGCCTGTCCTGCCTTTCTGGATTTTACACTTTTTTCAGATGGCCCTTTTGACCGGGGGGAAGTGAGACTTCATTGTAGTGCAGATTTCCTTTGCAAGCTTGCTTGGTTGGCCAAAAAGGGCGTATGCGTTTTTTCCTGAATATATTCAGGAAAAAACGCATACGCCCTTTTTGGCCAAGTGCATCATTGTGGACGTTCTGCCTCTTTTCCTATGCTTTAAATGCAATTCCAGTCTACCTCCTGAAATCGGTTTCCTGCAATTCTGCCCCGCTTTCAAGTCCTCTTGGCAGCCTTACTTCAGTGTATTTTTGGACGATAGCTGTCATTTATAACTCTGCAGGTTTGTGAATTACAGTGCCCCTGAGCTCCTTTCTTCAACTCGCTTTCTCGTGAGCTGGCCGCAACACCGCAGGATGGCTTCAGGCCCTAATCTGGTTCCGGCACGGCACGCTGAGCCTTTGGTTAATTCCTCTTCCTGGTGGGAAATGAGAGTTAAATTTGCCCGTCCAGACACCTCCAGCTAGTCTGTCATTGGTTCTCCCTATTCCTGTTCATCTTCCGCAGAAATTGCAAACTGGGCCAAACAGGAGGTTAAAGGCACTGACTCTCCAAGTCGGGAGAGTGTTAGTAAAGCGTCTGGCATGTTGCACCCGAGTACCAGGGGACGAAAACTGAGACATATTGGAACACGTCTCCCGATCACACGGTTGATCATACTCTGGGTTCCACATGCATGTTTTAGCTGAAGGAAGAATACCTTAAACCTGGAGAGTTGAGACCCGTGGAATGGGTACCATGCAATATGACTTCAAAGGGTCTTCATTTGCTCACCGAACCTCTCCAATCCTATCACTGCTGCGTTTATGCCCCTGTACACACACTTGATTCTCTTTCAGAGACATAGCAATCCATAGGTTTTAAGATACTTCCTAGTCAAGTACACTCTTAGGCATTTAATATGGGGTGTTGAGTCCATTTCGTTGAGCAAGGAGTAGCTCTTGTCTATTCCATATTTGGCTTAAGGAACTTTATCTGTGCTCATTTCAATCTCTGGTTTTATGCAGCACCCCAAATCACCTTTCCCCTTAAGCAAGCATAAGTTGGTTTTCTAAATTTGAGACCCTGTTCTGTTTTGTAATTCAGTTCCTGTGTAGCCAAGGTTACATTCCGTGTATTAGTGATATCTTATGATGTTTCTTTTCCTGTGTGACTTATTTCAGTTAGAATCATCGTACCTGAATCCACTCATTATGCTGCTACGGGCCTGATGACATAGATTTCATTGCTGAGTGATACTGCATTGTACGTAAGTACCACAACTTCTTTATCCATTTTTCACTTTCTGCGATATTGAACTTGTACCGTAAACCAGGTTCTTGTAAACAGAGCCGTCCCAACCTTTGAGGTGGCTGTGTCTTTTTGATTTTAATTTCCCTAAGCTATAGGACCATAAGTGGAAGTGCCCTAGGCTCTGTTGCTTTGTTTTTTAGATGTTTCAGGAAACACCATACACTTCTCCCGAGTGGCTGTTGGCAATTGACATCCCGCCCATCAGCATAACAAGGCTCCCAGTTCTCCATGGCCTGTCCTGCCTTTCTGGATTTTACACTTTTTTCAGATGGCCCTTTTGACCGGGGGGAAGTGAGACTTCATTGTAGTGCAGATTTCCTTTGCAAGCTTGCTTGGTTGGCCAAAAAGGGCGTATGCGTTTTTTCCTGAATATATTCAGGAAAAAACGCATACGCCCTTTTTGGCCAAGTGCATCGTTGTGGACGTTCTGCCTCTTTTCCTATGCTTTAAATGCAATTCCCGTCTACCTCCTGAAATCGGTTTCCTGCAATTCTGCCCCGCTTTCAAGTCCTCTTGGCAGCCTTACTTCAGTATATTTTTGGACGATAGCTGTCATTTATAACTCTGCAGGTTTGTGAATTACAGTGCCCCTGAGCTCCTTTCTTCAACTCGCTTTCTCGTGAGCTGGCCGCAACACCGCAGGATGGCTTCAGACCCTAATCTGGTTCCGGCACGGCACGCTGAGCCTTTGGTTAATTCCTCTTCCTGGTGGGAAATGAGAGTTAAATATGCCCGTCCAGACACCTCCAGCTAGTCTCTCATTGGTTCTCCCTATTCCTGTTCATCTTCCGCAGAAATTGCAAACTGGGCCAAACAGGAGGTTAAAGGCACTGACTCTCCAAGTCGGGAGAGTGTTAGTAAAGCGTCTGGAATGTTGCACACGAGTACCAGTGGACGAAAACTGACACATATTGGAACACGTCTCCCGATCACACGGTTGATCATACTCTGGGTTCCACATGCATGTTTTAGCTGAAGGAAGAATACCTTCAACCTGGAGAGTTGAGACCCGTGGAATGGGTACCATGCAATATGACTTCAAAGGGTCTTCATTTGCTCACCGAACCTCTCCAATCCTATCACTGCTGCGTTTATGCCCCTGTACACACACTTGATTCTCTTTCAGAGACATAGCAATCCATAGGTTTTAAGATACTTCCTAGTCAGGTACACTCTTAGGCATTTAATATGGGGTGTTGAGTCCATTTCGTTGAGCAAGGAGTAGCTCTTGTCTATTCCATATTTGGCTTAAGGAACTTTATCTGTGCTCATTTCAATCTCTGGTTTTATGCAGCACCCCAACTCACCTTTCCCCTTAAGCAAGCATAAGTTGGGTTTCTAAATTTGAGACCCTGTTCTGTTTTGTAATTCAGTTCCTGTGTAGCCAAGGTTACATTCCGTGTATTAGTGATATCTTATGATGTTTCTTTTTCTGTGTGACTTATTTCAGTTAGAATCATCGTACCTGAATCAACTCATTATGCTGCTACGGGCCTGATGACATAGATTTCATTGCTGAGTGATACTGCATTGTACGTAAGTACCACAACTTCTTTATCCATTTTTCACTTTCTGCGATATTGAACTTGTACCGTAAACCAGGTTCTTGTAAACAGAGCCGTCCCAACCTTTGGGGTGGCTGTGTCTTTTGATTTTAATTTCCCTAAGCTATAGGACCATAAGTGGAAGTGCCCTAGGCTCTGTTGCTTTGTTTTTTAGATGTTTCAGGAAACACCATACACTTCTCCCGAGTGGCTGTTGGCAATTGACATCCCGCCCATCAGCATAACAAGGCTCCCAGTTCTCCATGGCCTGTCCTGCCTTTCTGGATTTTACACTTTTTTCAGATGGCCCTTTTGACCGGGGGGAAGTGAGACTTCATTGTAGTGCAGATTTCCTTTGCAAGCTTGCTTGGTTGGCCAAAAAGGGCGTATGCGTTTTTTCCTGAATATATTCAGGAAAAAACGCATACGCCCTTTTTGGCCAAGTGCATCATTGTGGACGTTCTGCCTCTTTTCCTATGCTTTCAATGCAATTCCAGTCTACCTCCTGAAATCGGTTTCCTGCAATTCTGCCCCGCTTTCAAGTCCTCTTGGCAGCCTTACTTCAGTGTATTTTTGGACGATAGCTGTCATTTATAACTCTGCAGGTTTGTGAATTACAGTGCCCCTGAGCTCCTTTCTTCAACTCGCTTTCTCGTGAGCTGGCCGCAACACCGCAGGATGGCTTCAGGCCCTAATCTGGTTCCGGCACGGCACGCTGAGCCTTTGGTTAATTCCTCTTCCTGGTGGGAAATGAGAGTTAAATTTGCCCGTCCAGACACCTCCAGCTAGTCTGTCATTGGTTCTCCCTATTCCTGTTCATCTTCCGCAGAAATTGCAAACTGGGCCAAACAGGAGGTTAAAGGCACTGACTCTCCAAGTCGGGAGAGTGTTAGTAAAGCGTCTGGAATGTTGCACCCGAGTACCAGGGGACGAAAACTGACACATATTGGAACACGTCTCCCGATCACACGGTTGATCATACTCTGGGTTCCACATGCATGTTTTAGCTGAAGGAAGAATACCTTAAACCTGGAGAGTTGAGACCCGTGGAATGGGTACCATGCAATATGACTTCAAAGGGTCTTCATTTGCTCACCGAACCTCTCCAATCCTATCACTGCTGCGTTTATGCCCCTGTACACACACTTGATTCTCTTTCAGAGACATAGCAATCCATAGGTTTTAAGATACTTCCTAGTCAGCTACACTCTTAGGCATTTAATATGGGGTGTTGAGTCCATTTCGTTGAGCAAGGAGTAGCTCTTGTCTATTCCATATTTGGCTTAAGGAACTTTATCTGTGCTCATTTCAATCTCTGGTTTTATGCAGCACCCCAACTCACCTTTCCCCTTAAGCAAGCATAAGTTGGGTTTCTAAATTTGAGACCCTGTTCTGTTTTGTAATTCAGTTCCTGTGTAGCCAAGGTTACATTCCGTGTATTAGTGATATCTTATGATGTTTCTTTTCCTGTGTGACTTATTTCAGTTAGAATCATCGTACCTGAATCCACTCATTATGCTGCTACGGGCCTGATGACATAGATTTCATTGCTGAGTGATATTGCATTGTACGTAAGTACCACAACTTCTTTATCCATTTTTCACTTTCTGCGATATTGAACTTGTACCGTAAACCAGGTTCTTGTAAACAGAGCCGTCCCAACCTTTGGGGTGGCTGTGTCTTTTGATTTTAATTTCCCTAAGCTATAGGACCATAAGTGGAAGTGCCCTAGGCTCTGTTGCTTTGTTTTTTAGATGTTTCAGGAAACACCATACACTTCTCCCGAGTGGCTGTTGGCAATTGACATCCCGCCCATCAGCATAACAAGGCTCCCAGTTCTCCATGGCCTGTCCTGCCTTTCTGGATTTTACACTTTTTTCAGATGGCCCTTTTGACCGGGGGGAAGTGAGACTTCATTGTAGTGCAGATTTCCTTTGCAAGCTTGCTTGGTTGGCCAAAAAGGGCGTATGCGTTTTTTCCTGAATATATTCAGGAAAAAACGCATACGCCCTTTTTGGCCAAGTGCATCATTGTGGACGTTCTGCCTCTTTTCCTATGCTTTAAATGCAATTCCAGTCTACCTCCTGAAATCGGTTTCCTGCAATTCTGCCCCGCTTTCAAGTCCTCTTGGCAGCCTTACTTCAGTATATTTTTGGACGATAGCTATCATTTATAACTCTGCAGGTTTGTGAATTACAGTGCCCCTGAGCTCCTTTCTTCAACTCGCTTTCTCGTGAGCTGGCCGCAACACCGCAGGATGGCTTCAGGCCCTAATCTGGTTCCGGCACGGCACGCTGAGCCTTTGGTTAATTCCTCTTCCTGGTGGGAAATGAGAGTTAAATTTGCCCGTCCAGACACCTCCAGCTAGTCTGTCATTGGTTCTCCCTATTCCTGTTCATCTTCCGCAGAAATTGCAAACTGGGCCAAACAGGAGGTTAAAGGCACTGACTCTCCAAGTCGGGAGAGTGTTAGTAAAGCGTCTGGAATGTTGCACCCGAGTACAAGGGGACGAAAACTGAGACATATTGGGACACGTCTCCCGATCACACGGTTGATCATACTCTGGGTTCCACATGCATGTTTTAGCTGAAGGAAGAATACCTTCAACCTGGAGAGTTGAGACCCGTGGAATGGGTACCATGCAATATGACTTCAAAGGGTCTTCATTTGCTCACCGAACCTCTCCAATCCTATCACTGCTGTGTTTATGCCCCTGTACACACACTTGATTCTCTTTCAGAGACATAGCAATCCATAGGTTTTAAGATACTTCCTAGTCAGGTACACTCTTAGGCATTTAATATGGGGTGTTGAGTCCATTTCGTTGAGCAAGGAGTAGCTCTTGTCTATTCCATATTTGGCTTAAGGAACTTTATCTGTGCTCATTTCAATCTCTGGTTTTATGCAGCACCCCAACTCACCTTTCCCCTTAAGCAAGCATAAGTTGGGTTTCTAAATTTGAGACCCTGTTCTGTTTTGTAATTCAGTTCCTGTGTAGCCAAGGTTACATTCCGTGTATTAGTGATATCTTATGATGTTTCTTTTTCTGTGTGACTTATTTCAGTTAGAATCATCGTACCTGAATCCACTCATTATGCTGCTACGGGCCTGATGACATAGATTTCATTGCTGAGTGATACTGCATTGTACGTAAGTACCACAACTTCTTTATCCATTTTTCACTTTCTGCGATATTGAACTTGTACCGTAAACCAGGTTCTTGTAAACAGAGCCGTCCCAACCTTTGGGGTGGCTGTGTCTTTTTGATTTTAATTTCCCTAAGCTATAGGACCATAAGTGGAAGTGCCCTAGGCTCTGTTGCTTTGTTTTTTAGATGTTTCAGGAAACACCATACACTTCTCCCGAGTGGCTGTTGGCAATTTACATCCCGCCCATCAGCATAACAAGGCTCCCAGTTCTCCATGGCCTGTCCTGCCTTTCTGGATTTTACACTTTTTTCAGATGGCCCTTTTGACCGGGGTGAAGTGAGACTTCATTGTAGTGCAGATTTCCTTTGCAAGCTTGCTTGGTTGGCCAAAAAGGGCGTATGCGTTTTTTCCTGAATATATTCAGGAAAAAACGCATACGCCCTTTTTGGCCAAGTGCATCATTGTGGACGTTCTGCCTCTTTTCCTATGCTTTAAATGCAATTCCAGTCTACCTCCTGAAATCGGTTTCCTGCAATTCTGCCCCGCTTTCAAGTCCTCTTGGCAGCCTTACTTCAGTATATTTTTGGACGATAGCTGTCATTTATAACTCTGCAGGTTTGTGAATTACAGTGCCCCTGAGCTCCTTTCTTCAACTCGCTTTCTCGTGAGCTGGCCACAACACCGCAGGATGGCTTCAGGCCTTAATCTGGTTCCGGCACGGCACGCTGAGCCTTTGGTTAATTCCTCTTCCTGGTGGGAAATGAGAGTTAAATTTGCCCGTCCAGACACCTCCAGCTAGTCTGTCATTGGTTCTCCCTATTCCTGTTCATCTTCCGCAGAAATTGCAAACTGGGCCAAACAGGAGGTTAAAGGCACTGACTCTCCAAGTCGGGAGAGTGTTAGTAAAGCGTCTGGAATGTTGCACCCGAGTACCAGGGGACGAAAACTGAGACATATTGGAACACGTCTCCCGATCACACGGTTGATCATACTCTGGGTTCCACATGCATGTTTTAGCTGAAGGAAGAATACCTTAAACCTGGAGAGTTGAGACCCGTGGAATGGGTACCATGCAATATGACTTCAAAGGGTCTTCATTTGCTCACCGAACCTCTCCAATCCTATCACTGCTGCGTTTATGCCCCTGTACACACACTTGATTCTCTTTCAGAGACATAGCAATCCAAAGGTTTTAAGATACTTCCTAGTCAGGTACACTCTTAGGCATTTAATATGGGGTGTTGAGTCCATTTCCTTGAGCAAGGAGTAGCTCTTGTCTATTCCATATTTGGCTTAAGGAACTTTATCTGTGCTCATTTCAATCTCTGGTTTTATGCAGCACCCCAACTCACCTTTCCCCTTAAGCAAGCATAAGTTGGGTTTCTAAATTTGAGACCCTGTTCTGTTTTGTAATTCAGTTCCTGTGTAGCCAAGGTTACATTCCGTGTATTAGTGATATCTTATGATGTTTCTTTTCCTGTGTGACTTATTTCAGTTAGAATCATCGTACCTGAATCCACTCATTATGCTGCTACGGGCCTGATGACATAGATTTCATTGCTGAGTGATATTGCATTGTACGTAAGTACCACAACTTCTTTATCCATTTTTCACTTTCTGCGATATTGAACTTGTACCGTAAACCAGGTTCTTGTAAACAGAGCCGTCCCAACCTTTGGGGTGGCTGTGTCTTTTGATTTTAATTTCCCTAAGCTATAGGACCATAAGTGGAAGTGCCCTAGGCTCTGTTGCTTTGTTTTTTAGATGTTTCAGGAAACACCATACACTTCTCCCGAGTGGCTGTTGGCAATTGACATCCCGCCCATCAGCATAACAAGGCTCCCAGTTCTCCATGGCCTGTCCTGCCTTTCTGGATTTTACACTTTTTTCAGATGGCCCTTTTGACCGGGGGGAAGTGAGACTTCATTGTAGTGCAGATTTCCTTTGCAACCTTGCTTGGTTGGCCAAAAAGGGCGTATGCGTTTTTTCCTGAATATATTCAGGAAAAAACGCATACGCCCTTTTTGGCCAAGTGCATCATTGTGGACGTTCTGCCTCTTTTCCTATGCTTTAAATGCAATTCCAGTCTACCTCCTGAAATCGGTTTCCTGCAATTCTGCCCCGCTTTCAAGTCCTCTTGGCAGCCTTACTTCAGTATATTTTTGGACGATAGCTGTCATTTATAACTCTGCATGTTTGTGAATTACAGTGCCCCTGAGCTCCTTTCTTCAACTCGCTTTCTCGTGAGCTGGCCGCAACACCGCAGGATGGCTTCAGGCCCTAATCTGGTTCCGGCACGGCACGCTGAGCCTTTGGTTAATTCCTCTTCCTGGTGGGAAATGAGAGTTAAATTTGCCCGTCCAGACACCTCCAGCTAGTCTGTCATTGGTTCTCCCTATTCCTGTTCATCTTCCGCAGAAATTGCAAACTGGGCCAAACAGGAGGTTAAAGGCACTGACTCTCCAAGTCGGGAGAGTGTTAGTAAAGCGTCTGGAATGTTGCACCCGAGTACCAGGGGACGAAAACTGAGACATATTGGAACACGTCTCCCGATCACACGGTTGATCATACTCTGGGTTCCACATGCATGTTTTAGCTGAAGGAAGAATCCCTTAAACCTGGAGAGTTGAGACCCGTGGAATGGGTACCATGCAATATGACTTCAAAGGGTCTTCATTTGCTCACCGAACCTCTCCAATCCTATCACTGCTGCGTTTATGCCCCTGTACACACACTTGATTCTCTTTCAGAGACATAGCAATCCATAGGTTTTAAGATACTTCCTAGTCAGGTACACTCTTAGGCATTTAATATGGGGCGTTGAGTCCATTTCGTTGAGCAAGGAGTAGCTCTTGTCTATTCCATATTTGGCTTAAGGAACTTTATCTGTGCTCATTTCAATCTCTGGTTTTATGCAGCACCCCAACTCACCTTTCCCCTTAAGCAAGCATAAGTTGGGTTTCTAAATTTGAGACCCTGTTTGTTTTGTAATTCAGTTCCTGTGTAGCCAAGGTTACATTCCGTGTATTAGTGATATCTTATGATGTTTCTTTTCCTGTGTGACTTATTTCAGTTAGAATCATCGTACCTGAATCCACTCATTATGCTGCTACGGGCCTGATGACATAGATTTCATTGCTGAGTGATACTGCATTGTACGTAAGTACCACAACTTCTTTATCCATTTTTCACTTTCTGTGATATTGAACTTGTACCGTAAACCAGGTTCTTGTAAACAGAGCCGTCCCAACCTTTGGGGTGGCTGTGTCTTTTTGATTTTAATTTCCCTAAGCTATAGGACCATAAGTGGAAGTGCCCTAGACTCTGTTGCTTTGTTTTTTAGATGTTTCAGGAAACACCATACACTTCTCCCGAGTGGCTGTTGGCAATTGACATCCCGCCCATCAGCATAACAAGGCTCCCAGTTCTCCATGGCCTGTCCTGCCTTTCTGGATTTTACACTTTTTTCAGATGGCCCTTTTGACCGGGGGGAAGTGAGACTTCATTGTAGTGCAGATTTCCTTTGCAAGCTTGCTTGGTTGGCCAAAAAGGGCGTATGCGTTTTTTCCTGAATATATTCAGGAAAAAACGCATACGCCCTTTTTGGCCAAGTGCATCATTGTGGACGTTCTGCCTCTTTTCCTATGCTTTCAATGCAATTCCAGTCTACCTCCTGAAATCGGTTTCCTGCAATTCTGCCCCGCTTTCAAGTCCTCTTGGCAGCCTTACTTCAGTGTATTTTTGGACGATAGCTGTCATTTATAACTCTGCAGGTTTGTGAATTACAGTGCCCCTGAGCTCCTTTCTTCAACTCGCTTTCTCGTGAGCTGGCCGCAACACCGCAGGATGGCTTCAGGCCCTAATCTGGTTCCGGCACGGCACGCTGAGCCTTTGGTTAATTCCTCTTCCTGGTGGGAAATGAGAGTTAAATTTGCCCGTCCAGACACCTCCAGCTAGTCTGTCATTGGTTCTCCCTATTCCTGTTCATCTTCCGCAGAAATTGCAAACTGGGCCAAACAGGAGGTTAAAGGCACTGACTCTCCAAGTCGGGAGAGTGTTAGTAAAGCGTCTGGAATGTTGCACCCGAGTACCAGGGGACGAAAACTGACACATATTGGAACACGTCTCCCGATCACACGGTTGATCATACTCTGGGTTCCACATGCATGTTTTAGCTGAAGGAAGAATACCTTAAACCTGGAGAGTTGAGACCCGTGGAATGGGTACCATGCAATATGACTTCAAAGGGTCTTCATTTGCTCACCGAACCTCTCCAATCCTATCACTGCTGCGTTTATGCCCCTGTACACACACTTGATTCTCTTTCAGAGACATAGCAATCCATAGGTTTTAAGATACTTCCTAGTCAGCTACACTCTTAGGCATTTAATATGGGGTGTTGAGTCCATTTCGTTGAGCAAGGAGTAGCTCTTGTCTATTCCATATTTGGCTTAAGGAACTTTATCTGTGCTCATTTCAATCTCTGGTTTTATGCAGCACCCCAACTCACCTTTCCCCTTAAGCAAGCATAAGTTGGGTTTCTAAATTTGAGACCCTGTTCTGTTTTGTAATTCAGTTCCTGTGTAGCCAAGGTTACATTCCGTGTATTAGTGATATCTTATGATGTTTCTTTTCCTGTGTGACTTATTTCAGTTAGAATCATCGTACCTGAATCCACTCATTATGCTGCTACGGGCCTGATGACATAGATTTCCTTGCTGAGTGATATTGCATTGTACGTAAGTACCACAACTTCTTTATCCATTTTTCACTTTCTGCGATATTGAACTTGTACCGTAAACCAGGTTCTTGTAAACAGAGCCGTCCCAACCTTTGGGGTGGCTGTGTCTTTTGATTTTAATTTCCCTAAGCTATAGGACCATAAGTGGAAGTGCCCTAGGCTCTGTTGCTTTGTTTTTTAGATGTTTCAGGAAACACCATACACTTCTCCCGAGTGGCTGTTGGCAATTGACATCCCGCCCATCAGCATAACAAGGCTCCCAGTTCTCCATGGCCTGTCCTGCCTTTCTGGATTTTACACTTTTTTCAGATGGCCCTTTTGACCGGGGGGAAGTGAGACTTCATTGTAGTGCAGATTTCCTTTGCAAGCTTCCTTGGTTGGCCAAAAAGGGCGTATGCGTTTTTTCCTGAATATATTCAGGAAAAAACGCATACGCCCTTTTTGGCCAAGTGCATCATTGTGGACGTTCTGCCTCTTTTCCTATGCTTTAAATGCAATTCCAGTCTACCTCCTGAAATCGGGTTCCTGCAATTCTGCCCCGCTTTCAAGTCCTCTTGGCAGCCTTACTTCAGTATATTTTTGGACGATAGCTGTCATTTATAACTCTGCAGGTTTGTGAATTACAGTGCCCCTGAGCTCCTTTCTTCAACTCGCTTTCTCGTGAGCTGGCCGCAACACTGCAGGATGGCTTCAGGCCCTAATCTGATTCCGGCACGGCACGCTGAGCCTTTGGTTAATTCCTCTTCCTGGTGGGAAATGAGAGTTAAATTTGCCCGTCCAGACACCTCCAGCTAGTCTGTCATTGGTTCTCCCTATTCCTGTTCATCTTCCGCAGAAATTGCAAACTGGGCCAAACAGGAGGTTAAAGGCACTGACTCTCCAAGTCGGGAGAGTGTTAGTAAAGCGTCTGGCATGTTGCACCCGAGTACCAGGTGACGAAAACTGAGACATATTGGAACACGTCTCCCGATCACACGGTTGATCATACTCTGGGTTCCACATGCATGTTTTAGCTGAAGGAAGAATACCTTAAACCTGGAGAGTTGAGACCCGTGGAATGGGTACCATGCAATATGACTTCAAAGGGTCTTCATTTGCTCACCGAACCTCTCCAATCCTATCACTGCTGCGTTTATGCCCCTGTACACACACTTGATTCTCTTTCAGAGACATAGCAATCCATAGGTTTTAAGATACTTCCTAGTCAGGTACACTCTTAGGCATTTAATATGGGGTGTTGAGTCCATTTCGTTGAGCAAGGAGTAGCTCTTGTCTATTCCATATTTGGCTTAAGGAACTTTATCTGTGCTCATTTCAATCTCTGGTTTTATGCAGCACCCCAACTCACCTTTCCCCTTAAGCAAGCATAATTTGGGTTTCTTAATTTGAGACCCTGTTCTGTTTTGTAATTCAGTTCCTGTGTAGCCAAGGTTACATTCCGTGTATTAGTGATATCTTATGATGTTTCTTTTCCTGTGTGACTTATTTCAGTTAGAATCATCGTACCTGAATCCACTCATTATGCTGCTACGGGCCTGATGACATAGATTTCATTGCTGAGTGATACTGCATTGTACGTAAGTACCACAACTTCTTTATCCATTTTTCACTTTCTGCGATATTGAACTTGTACCGTAAACCAGGTTCTTGTAAACAGAGCCGTCCCAACCTTTGGGGTGGCTGTGTCTTTTTGATTTTAATTTCCCTAAGCTATAGGACCATAAGTGGAAGTGCCCTAGGCTCTGTTGCTTTGTTTTTTAGATGTTTCAGGAAACACCATACACTTCTCCCGAGTGGCTGTTGGCAATTGACATCCCGCCCATCAGCATAACAAGGCTCCCAGTTCTCCATGGCCTGTCCTGCCTTTCTGGATTTTACACTTTTTTCAGATGGCCCTTTTGACCGGGGGGAAGTGAGACTTCATTGTAGTGCAGATTTCCTTTGCAAGCTTCCTTGGTTGGCCAAAAAGGGCGTATGCGTTTTTTCCTGAATATATTCAGGAAAAAACGCATACGCCCTTTTTGGCCAAGTGCATCATTGTGGACGTTCTGCCTCTTTTCCTATGCTTTCAATGCAATTCCAGTCTACCTCCTGAAATCGGGTTCCTGCAATTCTGCCCCGCTTTCAAGTCCTCTTGGCAGCCTTACTTCAGTATATTTTTGGACGATAGCTGTCATTTATAACTCTGCAGGTTTGTGAATTACAGTGCCCCTGAGCTCCTTTCTTCAACTCGCTTTCTCGTGAGCTGGCCACAACACCGCAGGATGGCTTCAGGCCTTAATCTGGTTCCGGCACGGCACGCTGAGCCTTTGGTTAATTCCTCTTCCTGGTGGGAAATGAGAGTTAAATTTGCCCGTCCAGACACCTCCAGCTAGTCTGTCATTGGTTCTCCCTATTCCTGTTCATCTTCCGCAGAAATTGCAAACTGGGCCAAACAGGAGGTTAAAGGCACTGACTCTCCAAGTCGGGAGAGTGTTAGTAAAGCGTCTGGAATGTTGCACCCGAGTACCAGGGGACGAAAACTGAGACATATTGGAACACGTCTCCCGATCACACGGTTGATCATACTCTGGGTTCCACATGCATGTTTTAGCTGAAGGAAGAATACCTTAAACCTGGAGAGTTGAGACCCGTGGAATGGGTACCATGCAATATGACTTCAAAGGGTCTTCATTTGCTCACCGAACCTCTCCAATCCTATCACTGCTGCGTTTATGCCCCTGTACACACACTTGATTCTCTTTCAGAGACATAGCAATCCATAGGTTTTAAGATACTTCCTAGTCAGGTACACTCTTAGGCATTTAATATGGGGTGTTGAGTCCATTTCGTTGAGCAAGGAGTAGCTCTTGTCTATTCCATATTTGGCTTAAGGAACTTTATCTGTGCTCATTTCAATCTCTGGTTTTATGCAGCACCCCAACTCACCTTTCCCCTTAAGCAAGCATAAGTTGGGTTTCTAAATTTGAGACCCTGTTCTGTTTTGTAATTCAGTTCCTGTGTAGCCAAGGTTACATTCCGTGTATTAGTGATATCTTATGATGTTTCTTTTTCTGTGTGACTTATTTCAGTTAGAATCATCATACCTGAATCCACTCATTATGCTGCTACGGGCCTGATGACATAGATTTCCTTGCTGAGTGATACTGCATTGTACGTAAGTACCACAACTTCTTTATCCATTTTTCACTTTCTGCGATATTGAACTTGTAACGTAAACCAGGTTCTTGTAAACAGAGCCGTCCCAACTTTTGGGGTGGCTGTGTCTTTTGATTTTAATTTCCCTAAGCTATAGGACCATAAGTGGAAGTGCCCTAGGCTCTGTTGCTTTGTTTTTTAGATGTTTCAGGAAACACCATACACTTCTCCCGAGTGGCTGTTGGCAATTGACATCCCGCCCATCAGCATAACAAGGCTCCCAGTTCTCCATGGCCTGTCCTGCCTTTCTGGATTTTACACTTTTTTCAGATGGCCCTTTTGACCGGGGGGAAGTGAGACTTCATTGTAGTGCAGATTTCCTTTGCAAGCTTGCTTGGTTGGCCAAAAAGGGCGTATGCGTTTTTTCCTGAATATATTCAGGAAAAAACGCATACGCCCTTTTTGGCCAAGTGCATCATTGTGGACGTTCTGCCTCTTTTCCTATGCTTTAAATGCAATTCCAGTCTACCTCCTGAAATCGGTTTCCTGCAATTCTGCCCCGCTTTCAAGTCCTCTTGGCAGCCTTACTTCAGTATATTTTTGGACGATAGCTGTCATTTATAACTCTGCAGGTTTGTGAATTACAGTGCCCCTGAGCTCCTTTCTTCAAGTCGCTTTCTCGTGAGCTGGCCGCAACACCGCAGGATGGCTTCAGGCCCTAATCTGGTTCCGGCACGGCACGCTGAGCCTTTGGTTAATTCCTCTTCCTGGTGGGAAATGAGAGTTAAATTTGCCCGTCCAGACACCTCCAGCTAGTCTGTCATTGGTTCTCCCTATTCCTGTTCATCTTCCACAGAAATTGCAAACTGGGCCAAACAGGAGGTTAAAGGCACTGACTCTCCAAGTCGGGAGAGTGTTAGTAAAGCGTCTGGAATGTTGCACCCGAGTACCAGGGGACGAAAACTGACACATATTGGAACACGTCTCCCGATCACACGGTTGATCATACTCTGGGTTCCACATGCATGTTTTAGCTGAAGGAAGAATACGTTAAACCTGGAGAGTTGAGACCCGTGGAATGGGTACCATGCAATATGACTTCAAAGGGTCTTCATTTGCTCACCGAACCTCTCCAATCCTATCACTGCTGCGTTTATGCCCCTGTACACACACTTGATTCTCTTTCAGAGACATAGCAATCCATAGGTTTTAAGATACTTCCTAGTCAGGTACACTCTTAGGCATTTAATATGGGGTGTTGAGTCCATTTCGTTGAGCAAGGAGTAGCTCTTGTCTATTCCATATTTGGCTTAAGGAACTTTACCTGTGCTCATTTCAATCTCTGGTTTTATGCAGCACCCCAACTCACCTTTCCCCTTAAGCAAGCATAAGTTGGTTTTCTAAATTTGAGACCCTGTTCTGTTTTGTAATTCAGTTCCTGTGTAGCCAAGGTTACATTCCGTGTATTAGTGATATCTTATGATGTTTCTTTTCCTGTGTGACTTATTTCAGTTAGAATCATCGTACCTGAATCCACTCATTATGCTGCTACGGGCCTGATGACTTAGATTTCATTGCTGAGTGATACTGCATTGTACGTAAGTACCACAACTTCTTTATCCATTTTTCACTTTCTGTGATATTGAACTTGTACCGTAAACCAGGTTCTTGTAAACAGAGCCGTCCCAACCTTTGGGGTGGCTGTGTCTTTTTGATTTTAATTTCCCTAAGCTATAGGACCATAAGTGGAAGTGCCCTAGGCTCTGTTGCTTTGTTTTTTAGATGTTTCAGGAAACACCATACACTTCTCCCGAGTGGCTGTTGGCAATTTACATCCCGCCCATCAGCATAACAAGGCTCCCAGTTCTCCATGGCCTGTCCTGCCTTTCTGGATTTTATACTTTTTTCAGATGGCCCTTTTGACCGGGGGGAAGTGAGACTTCATTGTAGTGCAGATTTCCTTTGCAAGCTTGCTTGGTTGGCCAAAAAGGGCGTATGCGTTTTTTCCTGAATATATTCAGGAAAAAACGCATACGCCCTTTTTGGCCAAGTGCATCATTGTGGACGTTCTGCCTCTTTTCCTATGCTTTCAATGCAATTCCAGTCTACCTCCTGAAATCGGTTTCCTGCAATTCTGCCCCGCTTTCAAGTCCTCTTGGCAGCCTTACTTCAGTATATTTTTGGACGATAGCTGTCATTTATAACTCTGCAGGTTTGTGAATTACAGTGCCCCTGAGCTCCTTTCTTCAACTCGCTTTCTCGTGAGCTGGCCGCAACACTGCAGGATGGCTTCAGGCCCTAATCTGGTTCCGGCACGGCACGCTGAGCCTTTGGTTAATTCCTCTTCCTGGTGGGAAATGAGAGTTAAATTTGCCCGTCCAGACACCTCCAGCTAGTCTGTCATTGGTTCTCCCTATTCCTGTTCATCTTCCGCAGAAATTGCAAACTGGGCCAAACAGGAGGTTAAAGGCACTGACTCTCCAAGTCGGGAGAGTGTTAGTAAAGCGTCTGGAATGTTGCACCCGAGTACCAGGGGACGAAAACTGAGACATATTGGAACACGTCTCCCGATCACACGGTTGATCATACTCTGGGTTCCACATGCATGTTTTAGCTGAAGGAAGAATACCTTAAACCTGGAGAGTTGAGACCCGTGGAATGGGTACCATGCAATATGACTTCAAAGGGTCTTCATTTGCTCACCGAACCTCTCCAATCCTATCACTGCTGCGTTTATGCCCCTGTACACACGCTTGATTCTCTTTCAGAGACATAGCAATCCATAGGTTTTAAGATACTTCCTAGTCAGGTACACTCTTAGGCATTTAATATGGGGTGTTGAGTCCATTTCGTTGAGCAAGGAGTAGCTCTTGTCTATTCCATATTTGGCTTAAGGAACTTTATCTGTGCTCATTTCAATCTCTGGTTTTATGCAGCACCCCAACTCACCTTTCCCCTTAAGCAAGCATAAGTTGGTTTTCTAAATTTGAGACCCTGTTCTGTTTTGTAATTCAGTTCCTGTGTAGCCAAGGTTACATTCCGTGTATTAGTGATATCTTATGATGTTTCTTTTCCTGTGTGACTTATTTCAGTTAGAATCATCGTACCTGAATCCACTCATTATGCTGCTACGGGCCTGATGACATAGATTTCATTGCTGAGTGATACTGCATTGTACGTAAGTACCACAACTTCTTTATCCATTTTTCACTTTCTGCGATATTGAACTTGTACCGTAAACCAGGTTCTTGTAAACAGAGCCGTCCCAACCTTTGGGGTGGCTGTGTCTTTTTGATTTTAATTTCCCTAAGCTATAGGACCATAAGTGGAAGTGCCCTAGGCTCTGTTGCTTTGTTTTTTAGATGTTTCAGGAAACACCATACACTTCTCCCGAGTGGCTGTTGGCAATTGACATCCCGCCCATCAGCATAACAAGGCTCCCAGTTCTCCATGGCCTGTCCTGCCTTTCTGGATTTTACACTTTTTTCAGATGGCCCTTTTGACCGGGGGGAAGTGAGACTTCATTGTAGTGCAGATTTCCTTTGCAAGCTTGCTTGGTTGGCCAAAAAGGGCGTATGCGTTTTTTCCTGAATATATTCAGGAAAAAACGCATACGCCCTTTTTGGCCAAGTGCATCATTGTGGACGTTCTGCCTCTTTTCCTATGCTTTAAATGCAATTCCAGTCTACCTCCTGAAATCGGTTTCCTGCAATTCTGCCCCGCTTTCAAGTCCTCTTGGCAGCCTTACTTCAGTATATTTTTGGACGATAGCTGTCATTTATAACTCTGCAGGTTTGTGAATTACAGTGCCCCTGAGCTCCTTTCTTCAAGTCGCTTTCTCGTGAGCTGGCCGCAACACCGCAGGATGGCTTCAGGCCCTAATCTGGTTCCGGCACGGCACGCTGAGCCTTTGGTTAATTCCTCTTCCTGGTGGGAAATGAGAGTTAAATTTGCCCGTCCAGACACCTCCAGCTAGTCTGTCATTGGTTCTCCCTATTCCTGTTCATCTTCCGCAGAAATTGCAAACTGGGCCAAACAGGAGGTTAAAGGCACTGACTCTCCAAGTCGGGAGAGTGTTAGTAAAGCGTCTGGAATGTTGCACCCGAGTACCAGGGGACGAAAACTGACACATATTGGAACACGTCTCCCGATCACACGGTTGATCATACTCTGGGTTCCACATGCATGTTTTAGCTGAAGGAAGAATACGTTAAACCTGCAGAGTTGAGACCCGTGGAATGGGTACCATGCAATATGACTTCAAAGGGTCTTCATTTGCTCACCGAACCTCTCCAATCCTATCACTGCTGCGTTTATGCCCCTGTACACACACTTGATTCTCTTTCAGAGACATAGCAATCCATAGGTTTTAAGATACTTCCTAGTCAGGTACACTCTTAGGCATTTAATATGGGGTGTTGAGTCCATTTCGTTGAGCAAGGAGTAGCTCTTGTCTATTCCATATTTGGCTTAAGGAACTTTATCTGTGCTCATTTCAATCTCTGGTTTTATGCAGCACCCCAACTCACCTTTCCCCTTAAGCAAGCATAAGTTGGTTTTCTAAATTTGAGACCCTGTTCTGTTTTGTAATTCAGTTCCTGTGTAGCCAAGGTTACATTCCGTGTATTAGTGATATCTTATGATGTTTCTTTTCCTGTGTGACTTATTTCAGTTAGAATCATCGTACCTGAATCCACTCATTATGCTGCTACGGGCCTGATGACATAGATTTCATTGCTGAGTGATACTGCATTGTACGTAAGTACCACAACTTCTTTATCCATTTTTCACTTTCTGCGATATTGAACTTGTACCGTAAACCAGGTTCTTGTAAACAGAGCCGTCCCAACCTTTGGGGTGGCTGTGTCTTTTTGATTTTAATTTCCCTAAGCTATAGGACCATAAGTGGAAGTGCCCTAGGCTCTGTTGCTTTGTTTTTTAGATGTTTCAGGAAACACCATACACTTCTCCCGAGTGGCTGTTGGCAATTTACATCCCGCCCATCAGCATAACAAGGCTCCCAGTTCTCCATGGCCTGTCCTGCCTTTCTGGATTTTACACTTTTTTCAGATGGCCCTTTTGACCGGGGGGAAGTGAGACTTCATTGTAGTGCAGATTTCCTTTGCAAGCTTGCTTGGTTGGCCAAAAAGGGCGTATGCGTTTTTTCCTGAATATATTCAGGAAAAAACGCATACGCCCTTTTTGGCCAAGTGCATCATTGTGGACGTTCTGCCTCTTTTCCTATGCTTTAAATGCAATTCCAGTCTACCTCCTGAAATCGGTTTCCTGCAATTCTGCCCCGCTTTCAAGTCCTCTTGGCAGCCTTACTTCAGTATATTTTTGGACGATAGCTGTCATTTATAACTCTGCATGTTTGTGAATTACAGTGCCCCTGAGCTCCTTTCTTCAACTCGCTTTCTCGTGAGCTGGCCGCAACACCGCAGGATGGCTTCAGGCCCTAATCTGGTTCCGGCACGGCACGCTGAGCCTTTGGTTAATTCCTCTTCCTGGTGGGAAATGAGAGTTAAATTTGCCCGTCCAGACACCTCCAGCTAGTCTGTCATTGGTTCTCCCTATTCCTGTTCATCTTCCGCAGAAATTGCAAACTGGGCCAAACAGGAGGTTAAAGGCACTGACTCTCCAAGTCGGGAGAGTGTTAGTAAAGCGTCTGGAATGTTGCACCCGAGTACCAGGGGACGAAAACTGAGACATATTGGAACACGTCTCCCGATCACACGGTTGATCATACTCTGGGTTCCACATGCATGTTTTAGCTGAAGGAAGAATACCTTAAACCTGGAGAGTTGAGACCCGTGGAATGGGTACCATGCAATATGATTTCAAAGGGTCTTCATTTGCTCACCGAACCTCTCCAATCCTATCACTGCTGCGTTTATGCCCCTGTACACACGCTTGATTCTCTTTCAGAGACATAGCAATCCATAGGTTTTAAGATACTTCCTAGTCAGGTACACTCTTAGGCATTTAATATGGGGTGTTGAGTCCATTTCGTTGAGCAAGGAGTAGCTCTTGTCTATTCCATATTTGGCTTAAGGAACTTTATCTGTGCTCATTTCAATCTCTGGTTTTATGCAGCACCCCAACTCACCTTTCCCCTTAAGCAAGCATAAGTTGGTTTTCTAAATTTGAGACCCTGTTCTGTTTTGTAATTCAGTTCCTGTGTAGCCAAGGTTACATTCCGTGTATTAGTGATATCTTATGATGTTTCTTTTCCTGTGTGACTTATTTCAGTTAGAATCATCGTACCTGAATCCACTCATTATGCTGCTACGGGCCTGATGACATAGATTTCATTGCTGAGTGATACTGCATTGTACGTAAGTACCACAACTTCTTTATCCATTTTTCACTTTCTGCGATATTGAACTTGTACCGTAAACCAGGTTCTTGTAAACAGAGCCGTCCCAACCTTTGGGGTGGCTGTGTCTTTTTGATTTTAATTTCCCTAAGCTATAGGACCATAAGTGGAAGTGCCCTAGGCTCTGTTGCTTTGTTTTTTAGATGTTTCAGGAAACACCATACACTTCTCCCGAGTGGCTGTTGGCAATTTACATCCCGCCCATCAGCATAACAAGGCTCCCAGTTCTCCATGGCCTGTCCTGCCTTTCTGGATTTTACACTTTTTTCAGATGGCCCTTTTGACCGGGGGGAAGTGAGACTTCATTGTAGTGCAGATTTCCTTTGCAAGCTTGCTTGGTTGGCCAAAAAGGGCGTATGCGTTTTTTCCTGAATATATTCAGGAAAAAATGCATACGCCCTTTTTGGCCAAGTGCATCATTGTGGACGTTCTGCCTCTTTTCCTATGCTTTAAATGCAATTCCAGTCTACCTCCTGAAATCGGTTTCCTGCAATTCTGCCCCGCTTTCAAGTCCTCTTGGCAGCCTTACTTCAGTATATTTGTGGACGATAGCTGTCATTTATAACTCTGCAGGTTTGTGAATTACAGTGCCCCTGAGCTCCTTTCTTCAACTCGCTTTCTCGTGAGCTGGCCGCAACACCGCAGGATGGCTTCAGGCCCTAATCTGGTTCCGGCACGGCACGCTGAGCCTTTGGTTAATTCCTCTTCCTGGTGGGAAATGAGAGTTAAATTTGCCCGTCCAGACACCTCCAGCTAGTCTGTCATTGGTTCTCCCTATTCCTGTTCATCTTCCGCAGAAATTGCAAACTGGGCCAAACAGGAGGTTAAAGGCACTGACTCTCCAAGTCGGGAGAGTGTTAGTAAAGCGTCTGGAATGTTGCACCCGAGTACCAGGGGACGAAAACTGACACATATTGGAACACGTCTCCCGATCACACGGTTGATCATACTCTGGGTTCCACATGCATGTTTTAGCTGAAGGAAGAATACCTTAAACCTGGAGAGTTGAGACCCGTGGAATGGGTACCATGGAATATGACTTCAAAGGGTCTTCATTTGCTCACCGAACCTCTCCAATCCTATCACTGCTGCGTTTATGCCCCTGTACACACGCTTGATTCTCTTTCAGAGACATAGCAATCCATAGGTTTTAAGATACTTCCTAGTCAGGTACACTCTTAGGCATTTAATATGGGGTGTTGAGTCCATTTCGTTGAGCAAGGAGTAGCTCTTGTCTATTCCATATTTGGCTTAAGGAACTTTATCTGTGCTCATTTCAATCTCTGGTTTTATGCAGCACCCCAACTCACCTTTCCCCTTAAGAAAGCATAAGTTGGGTTTCTAAATTTGAGACCCTGTTCTGTTTTGTAATTCAGTTCCTGTGTAGCCAAGGTTACATTCCGTGTATTAGTGATATCTTATGATGTTTCTTTTCCTGTGTGACTTATTTCAGTTAGAATCATCGTACCTGAATCCACTCATTATGCTGCTACGGGCCTGATGACATAGATTTAATTGCTGAGTGATACTGCATTGTACGTAAGTACCACAACTTCTTTATCCATTTTTCACTTTCTGCGATATTGAACTTGTACCGTAAACCAGGTTCTTGTAAACAGAGCCGTCCCAACCTTTGGGGTGGCTGTGTCTTTTTGATTTTAATTTCCCTAAGCTATAGGACCATAAGTGGAAGTGCCCTAGGCTCTGTTGCTTTGTTTTTTAGATGTTTCAGGAAACACCATACACTTCTCCCGAGTGGCTGTTGGCAATTGACATCCCGCCCATCAGCATAACAAGGCTCCCAGTTCTCCATGGCCTGTCCTGCCTTTCTGGATTTTACACTTTTTTCAGATGGCCCTTTTGACCGGGGGGAAGTGAGACTTCATTGTAGTGCAGATTTCCTTTGCAAGCTTGCTTGGTTGGCCAAAAAGGGCGTATGCGTTTTTTCCTGAATATATTCAGGAAAAAACGCATACGCCCTTTTTGGCCAAGTGCATCATTGTGGACGTTCTGCCTCTTTTCCTATGCTTTCAATGCAATTCCAGTCTACCTCCTGAAATCGGTTTCCTGCAATTCTGCCCCGCTTTCAAGTCCTCTTGGCAGCCTTACTTCAGTATATTTTTGGACGATAGCTGTCATTTATAACTCTGCAGGTTTGTGAATTACAGTGCCCCTGAGCTCCTTTCTTCAACTCGCTTTCTCGTGAGCTGGCCGCAACACCGCAGGATGGCTTCAGGCCCTAATCTGGTTCCGGCACGGCACGCTGAGCCTTTGGTTAATTCCTCTTCCTGGTGGGAAATGAGAGTTAAATTTGCCCGTCCA
This sequence comes from Lagenorhynchus albirostris, assembly GCF_949774975.1. NCBI lineage: Eukaryota > Metazoa > Chordata > Mammalia > Artiodactyla > Delphinidae > Lagenorhynchus > Lagenorhynchus albirostris. The sequence continues at coordinate 189,205 of NW_026783446.1, read as the reverse complement.
GACACCTCCAGCTAGTCTGTCATTGGTTCTCCCTATTCCTGTTCATCTTCCGCAGAAATTGCAAACTGGGCCAAACAGGAGGTTAAAGGCACTGACTCTCCAAGTCGGGAGAGTGTTAGTAAAGTGTCTGGAATGTTGCACCCGAGTACCATGGGACGAAAACTGAGACATATTGGAACACGTCTCCCGATCACACGGTTGATCATACTCTGGGTTCCACATGCATGTTTTAGCTGAAGGAAGAATACCTTAAACCTGGAGAGTTGAGACCCATGGAATGGGTACCATGCAATATGACTTCAAAGGGTCTTCATTTGCTCACCGAACCTCTCCAATCCTATCACTGCTGCGTTTATGCCCCTGTACACACGCTTGATTCTCTTTCAGAGACATAGCAATCCATAGGTTTTAAGATACTTCCTAGTCAGGTACACTCTTAGGCATTTAATATGGGGTGTTGAGTCCATTTCGTTGAGCAAGGAGTAGCTCTTGTCTATTCCATATTTGGCTTAAGGAACTTTATCTGTGCTCATTTCAATCTCTGGTTTTATGCAGCACCCCAACTCACCTTTCCACTTAAGCAAGCATAAGGTGGGTTTCTAAATTTGAGACCCTGTTCTGTTTTGTAATTCAGTTCCTGTGTAGCCAAGGTTACATTCCGTGTATTAGTGATATCTTATGATGTTTCTTTTCCTCTGTGACTTATTTCAGTTAGAATCATCATACCTGAATCCACTCATTATGCTGCTACGGGCCTGATGACATAGATTTCATTGCTGAGTGATACTGCATTGTACGTAAGTACCACAACTTCTTTATCCATTTTTCACTTTCTGCGTTATTGAACTTGTACCGTAAACCAGGTTCTTGTAAACAGAGCCGTCCCAACCTTTGGGGTGGCTGTGTCTTTTGATTTTAATTTCCCTAAGCTATAGGACCATAAGTGGAAGTGCCCTAGGCTCTGTTGCTTTGTTTTTTAGATGTTTCAGGAAACACCATACACTTCTCCCGAGTGGCTGTTGGCAATTGACATCCCGCCCATCAGCATAACAAGGCTCCCAGTTCTCCATGGCCTGTCCTGCCTTTCTGGATTTTACAGTTTTTTCAGATGGCCCTTTTGACCGGGGGGAAGTGAGACTTCATTGTAGTGCAGATTTCCTTTGCAAGCTTGCTTGGTTGGCCAAAAAGGGCGTATGCGTTTTTTCCTGAATATATTCAGGAAAAAACGCATACGCCCTTTTTGGCCAAGTGCATCATTGTGGACGTTCTGCCTCTTTTCCTATGCTTTCAATGCAATTCCAGTCTACCTCCTGAAATCGGTTTCCTGCAATTCTGCCCCGCTTTCAAGTCCTCTTGGCAGCCTTACTTCAGTATATTTGTGGACGATAGCTGTCATTTATAACTCTGCAGGTTTGTGAATTACAGTGCCCCTGAGCTCCTTTCTTCAACTCGCTTTCTCGTGAGCTGGCCGCAACACCGCAGGATGGCTTCAGGCCCTAATCTGGTTCCGGCACGGCACGCTGAGCCTTTGGTTAATTCCTTTTCCTGGTGGGAAATGAGAGTTAAATTTGCCCGTCCAGACACCTCCAGCTAGTCTGTCATTGGTTCTCCCTATTCCTGTTCATCTTCCGCAGAAATTGCAAACTGGGCCAAACAGGAGGTTAAAGGCACTGACTCTCCAAGTCGGGAGAGTGTTAGTAAAGCGTCTGGAATGTTGCACCCGAGTACCAGGGGACGAAAACTGAGACATATTGGAACACGTCTCCCGATCACACGGTTGATCATACTCTGGGTTCCACATGCATGTTTTAGCTGAAGGAAGAATACCTTAAACCTGGAGAGTTGAGACCCGTGGAATGGGTACCATGCAATATGACTTCAAAGGGTCTTCATTTGCTCACCGAACCTCTCCAATCCTATCACTGCTGCGTTTATGCCCCTGTACACACGCTTGATTCTCTTTCAGAGACATAGCAATCCATAGGTTTTAAGATACTTCCTAGTCAGGTACACTCTTAGGCATTTAATATGGGGTGTTGAGTCCATTTCGTTGAGCAAGGAGTAGCTCTTGTCTATTCCATATTTGGCTTAAGGAACTTTATCTGTGCTCATTTCAATCTCTGGTTTTATGCAGCACCCCAACTCACCTTTCCCCTTAAGCAAGCATAAGTTGGGTTTCTAAATTTGAGACCCTGTTCTGTTTTGTAATTCAGTTCCTGTGTAGCCAAGGTTACATTCCGTGTATTAGTGATATCTTATGATGTTTCTTTTCCTGTGTGACTTATTTCAGTTAGAATCATCGTACCTGAATCCACTCATTATGCTGCTACGGGCCTGATGACATAGATTTCATTGCTGAGTGATACTGCATTGTACGTAAGTACCACAACTTCTTTATCCATTTTTCACTTTCTGCGATATTGAACTTGTACCGTAAACCAGGTTCTTGTAAACAGAGCCGTCCCAACCTTTGGGGTGGCTGTGTCTTTTTGATTTTAATTTCCCTAAGCTATAGGACCATAAGTGGAAGTGCCCTAGGCTCTGTTGCTTTGTTTTTTAGATGTTTCAGGAAACACCATACACTTCTCCCGAGTGGCTGTTGGCAATTGACATCCCGCCCATCAGCATAACAAGGCTCCCAGTTCTCCATGGCCTGTCCTGCCTTTCTGGATTTTACACTTTTTTCAGATGGCCCTTTTGACCGGGGGGAAGTGAGACTTCATTGTAGTGCAGATTTCCTTTGCAAGCTTGCTTGGTTGGCCAAAAAGGGCGTATGCGTTTTTTCCTGAATATATTCAGGAAAAAACGCATACGCCCTTTTTGGCCAAGTGCATCATTGTGGACGTTCTGCCTCTTTTCCTATGCTTTCAATGCAATTCCAGTCTACCTCCTGAAATCGGTTTCCTGCAATTCTGCCCCGCTTTCAAGTCCTCTTGGCAGCCTTACTTCAGTATATTTTTGGACGATAGCTGTCATTTATAACTCTGCAGGTTTGTGAATTACAGTGCCCCTGAGCTCCTTTCTTCAAGTCGCTTTCTCGTGAGCTGGCCGCAACACCGCAGGATGGCTTCAGGCCCTAATCTGGTTCCGGCACGGCACGCTGAGCCTTTGGTTAATTCCTTTTCCTGGTGGGAAATGAGAGTTAAATTTGCCCGTCCAGACACCTCCAGCTAGTCTGTCATTGGTTCTCCCTATTCCTGTTCATCTTCCGCAGAAATTGCAAACTGGGCCAAACAGGAGGTTAAAGGCACTGACTCTCCAAGTCGGGAGAGTGTTAGTAAAGCGTCTGGAATGTTGCACCCGAGTACCAGGGGACGAAAACTGACACATATTGGAACACATCTCCCGATCACACGGTTGATCATACTCTGGGTTCCACATGCATGTTTTAGCTGAAGGAAGAATACCTTAAACCTGGAGAGTTGAGACCCGTGGAATGGGTACCATGCAATATGACTTCAAAGGGTCTTCATTTGCTCACCGAACCTCTCCAATCCTATCACTGCTGCGTTTATGCCCCTGTACACACGCTTGATTCTCTTTCAGAGACATAGCAATCCATAGGTTTTAAGATACTTCCTAGTCAGGTACACTCTTAGGCATTTAATATGGGGTGTTGAGTCCATTTCGTTGAGCAAGGAGTAGCTCTTGTCTATTCCATATTTGGCTTAAGGAACTTTATCTGTGCTCATTTCAATCTCTGGTTTTATGCAGCACCCCAACTCACCTTTCCCCTTAAGCAAGCATAAGTTGGGTTTCTAAATTTGAGACCCTGTTCTGTTTTGTAATTCAGTTCCTGTGTAGCCAAGGTTACATTCCGTGTATTAGTGATATCTTATGATGTTTCTTTTCCTGTGTGACTTATTTCAGTTAGAATCATCGTACCTGAATCCACTCATTATGCTGCTACGGGCCTGATGACATAGATTTCATTGCTGAGTGATACTGCATTGTACGTAAGTACCACAACTTCTTTATCCATTTTTCACTTTCTGCGATATTGAACTTGTACCGTAAACCAGGTTCTTGTAAACAGAGCCGTCCCAACCTTTGGGGTGGCTGTGTCTTTTTGATTTTAATTTCCCTAAGCTATAGGACCATAAGTGGAAGTGCCCTAGGCTCTGTTGCTTTGTTTTTTAGATGTTTCAGGAAACACCATACACTTCTCCCGAGTGGCTGTTGGCAATTGACATCCCGCCCATCAGCATAACAAGGCTCCCAGTTCTCCATGGCCTGTCCTGCCTTTCTGGATTTTACACTTTTTTCAGATGGCCCTTTTGACCGGGGGGAAGTGAGACTTCATTGTAGTGCAGATTTCCTTTGCAAGCTTGCTTGGTTGGCCAAAAAGGGCGTATGCGTTTTTTCCTGAATATATTCAGGAAAAAATGCATACGCCCTTTTTGGCCAAGTGCATCATTGTGGACGTTCTGCCTCTTTTCCTATGCTTTCAATGCAATTCCAGTCTACCTCCTGAAATCGGTTTCCTGCAATTCTGCCCCGCTTTCAAGTCCTCTTGGCAGCCTTACTTCAGTATATTTTTGGACGATAGCTGTCATTTATAACTCTGCAGGTTTGTGAATTACAGTGCCCCTGAGCTCCTTTCTTCAACTCGCTTTCTCGTGAGCTGGCCGCAACACCGCAGGATGGCTTCAGGCCCTAATCTGGTTCCGGCACGGCACGCTGAGCCTTTGGTTAATTCCTCTTCCTGGTGGGAAATGAGAGTTAAATTTGCCCGTCCAGACACCTCCAGCTAGTCTGTCATTGGTTCTCCCTATTCCTGTTCATCTTCTGCAGAAATTGCAAACTGGGCCAAACAGGAGGTTAAAGGCACTGACTCTCCAAGTCGGGAGAGTGTTAGTAAAGCGTCTGGAATGTTGCACCCGAGTACCAGGGGACGAAAACTGAGACATATTGGAACACGTCTCCCGATCACACGGTTGATCATACTCTGGGTTCCACATGCATGTTTTAGCTGAAGGAAGAATACCTTAAACCTGGAGAGTTGAGACCCGTGGAATGGGTACCATGCAATATGACTTCAAAGGGTCTTCATTTGCTCACCGAACCTCTCCAATCCTATCACTGCTGCGTTTATGCCCCTGTACACACGCTTGATTCTCTTTCAGAGACATAGCAATCCATAGGTTTTAAGATACTTCCTAGTCAGGTACACTCTTAGGCATTGAATATGGGGTGTTGAGTCCATTTCGTTGAGCAAGGAGTAGCTCTTGTCTATTCCATATTTGGCTTAAGGAACTTTATCTGTGCTCATTTCAATCTCTGGTTTTATGCAGCACCCCAACTCACCTTTCCCCTTAAGCAAGCATAAGTTGGGTTTCTAAATTTGAGACCCTGTTCTGTTTTGTAATTCAGTTCCTGTGTAGCCAAGGTTACATTCCGTGTATTAGTGATATCTGATGATGTTTCTTTTCCTGTGTGACTTATTTCAGTTAGAATCATCGTACCTGAATCCACTCATTATGCTGCTACGGGCCTGATGACATAGATTTCATTGCTGAGTGATACTGCATTGTACGTAAGTACCACAACTTCTTTATCCATTTTTCACTTTCTGCGATATTGAACTTGTACCGTAAACCAGGTTCTTGTAAACAGAGCCGTCCCAACCTTTGGGGTGGCTGTGTCTTTTTGATTTTAATTTCCCTAAGCTATAGGACCATAAGTGGAAGTGCCCTAGGCTCTGTTGCTTTGTTTTTTAGATGTTTCAGGAAACACCATACACTTCTCCCGAGTGGCTGTTGGCAATTGACATCCCGCCCATCAGCATAACAAGGCTCCCAGTTCTCCATGGCCTGTCCTGCCTTTCTGGATTTTACACTTTTTTCAGATGGCCCTTTTGACCGGGGGGAAGTGAGACTTCATTGTAGTGCAGATTTCCTTTGCAAGCTTGCTTGGTTGGCCAAAAAGGGCGTATGCGTTTTTTCCTGAATATATTCAGGAAAAAACGCATACGCCCTTTTTGGCCAAGTGCATCATTGTGGACGTTCTGCCTCTTTTCCTATGCTTTCAATGCAATTCCAGTCTACCTCCTGAAATCGGTTTCCTGCAATTCTGCCCCGCTTTCAAGTCCTCTTGGCAGCCTTACTTCAGTATATTTTTGGACGATAGCTGTCATTTATAACTCTGCAGGTTTGTGAATTACAGTGCCCCTGAGCTCCTTTCTTCAACTCGCTTTCTCGTGAGCTGGCCGCAACACCGCAGGATGGCTTCAGGCCCTAATCTGGTTCCGGCACGGCACGCTGAGCCTTTGGTTAATTCCTCTTCCTGGTGGGAAATGAGAGTTAAATTTGCCCGTCCAGACACCTCCAGCTAGTCTGTCATTGGTTCTCCCTATTCCTGTTCATCTTCCGCAGAAATTGCAAACTGGGCCAAACAGGAGGTTAAAGGCACTGACTCTCCAAGTCGGGAGAGTGTTAGTAAAGCGTCTGGAATGTTGCACCCGAGTACCAGGGGACGAAAACTGACACATATTGGAACACGTCTCCCGATCACACGGTTGATCATACTCTGGGTTCCACATGCATGTTTTAGCTGAAGGAAGAATACCTTAAACCTGGAGAGTTGAGACCCGTGGAATGGGTACCATGCAATATGACTTCAAAGGGTCTTCATTTGCTCACCGAACCTCTCCAATCCTATCACTGCTGCGTTTATGCCCCTGTACACACGCTTGATTCTCTTTCAGAGACATAGCAATCCATAGGTTTTAAGATACTTCCTAGTCAGCTACACTCTTAGGCATTTAATATGGGGTGTTGAGTCCATTTCGTTGAGCAAGGAGTAGCTCTTGTCTATTCCATATTTGGCTTAAGGAACTTTATCTGTGCTCATTTCAATCTCTGGTTTTATGCAGCACCCCAACTCACCTTTCCCCTTAAGCAAGCATAAGTTGGGTTTCTAAATTTGAGACCCTGTTCTGTTTTGTAATTCAGTTCCTGTGTAGCCAAGGTTACATTCCGTGTATTAGTGATATCTTATGATGTTTCTTTTCCTCTGTGACTTATTTCAGTTAGAATCATCATACCTGAATGCACTCATTATGCTGCTACGGGCCTGATGACATAGATTTCATTGCTGAGTGATATTGCATTGTACGTAAGTACCACAACTTCTTTATCCATTTTTCACTTTCTGCGATATTGAACTTGTACCGTAAACCAGGTTCTTGTAAACAGAGCCGTCCCAACCTTTGGGGTGGCTGTGTCTTTTGATTTTAATTTCCCTAAGCTATAGGACCATAAGTGGAAGTGCCCTAGGCTCTGTTGCTTTGTTTTTTAGATGTTTCAGGAAACACCATATACTTCTCCCGAGTGGCTGTTGGCAATTGACATCCCGCCCATCAGCATAACAAGGCTCCCAGTTCTCCATGGCCTGTCCTGCCTTTCTGGATTTTACACTTTTTTCAGATGGCCCTTTTGACCGGGGGGAAGTGAGTCTTCATTGTAGTGCAGATTTCCTTTGCAAGCTTGCTTGGTTGGCCAAAAAGGGCGTATGCGTTTTTTCCTGAATATATTCAGGAAAAAACGCATACGCCCTTTTTGGCCAAGTGCATCATTGTGGACATTCTGCCTCTTTTCCTATGCTTTCAATGCAATTCCAGTCTACCTCCTGAAATCGGTTTCCTGCAATTCTGCCCCGCTTTCAAGTCCTCTTGGCAGCCTTACTTCAGTATATTTTTGGACGATAGCTGTCATTTATAACTCTGCAGGTTTGTGAATTACAGTGCCCCTGAGCTCCTTTCTTCAACTCGCTTTCTCGTGAGCTGGCCGCAACACCGCAGGATGGCTTCAGGCCCTAATCTGGTTCTGGCACGGCACGCTGAGCCTTTGGTTAATTCCTCTTCCTGGTGGGAAATGAGAGTTAAATTTGCCCGTCCAGACACCTCCAGCTAGTCTGTCATTGGTTCTCCCTATTCCTGTTCATCTTCCGCAGAAATTGCAAACTGGGCCAAACAGGAGGTTAAAGGCACTGACTCTCCAAGTCGGGAGAGTGTTAGTAAAGCGTCTGGCATGTTGCACCCGAGTACCAGGGGACGAAAACTGAGACATATTGGAACACGTCTCCCGATCACACGGTTGATCATACTCTGGGTTCCACATGCATGTTTTAGCTGAAGGAAGAATACCTTAAACCTGGAGAGTTGAGACCCGTGGAATGGGTACCATGCAATATGACTTCAAAGGGTCTTCATTTGCTCACCGAACCTCTCCAATCCTATCACTGCTGCGTTTATGCCCCTGTACACACACTTGATTCTCTTTCAGAGACATAGCAATCCATAGGTTTTAAGATACTTCCTAGTCAGGTACACTCTTAGGCATTTAATATGGGGTGTTGAGTCCATTTCGTTGAGCAAGGAGTAGCTCTTGTCTATTCCATATTTGGCTTAAGGAACTTTATCTGTGCTCATTTCAATCTCTGGTTTTATGCAGCACCCCAACTCACCTTTCCCCTTAAGCAAGCATAAGTTGGGTTTCTAAATTTGAGACCCTGTTCTGTTTTGTAATTCAGTTCCTGTGTAGCCAAGGTTACATTCCGTGTATTAGTGATATCTTATGATGTTTCTTTTCCTGTGTGACTTATTTCAGTTAGAATCATCATACCTGAATCCACTCATTATGCTGCTACGGGCCTGATGACATAGATTTAATTGCTGAGTGATACTGCATTGTACGTAAGTACCACAACTTCTTTATCCATTTTTCACTTTCTGCGATATTGAACTTGTACCGTAAACCAGGTTCTTGTAAACAGAGCCGTCCCAACCTTTGGGGTGGCTGTGTCTTTTTGATTTTAATTTCCCTAAGCTATAGGACCATAAGTGGAAGTGCCCTAGGCTCTGTTGCTTTGTTTTTTAGATGTTTCAGGAAACACCATACACTTCTCCCGAGTGGCTGTTGGCAATTTACATCCCGCCCATCAGCATAACAAGGCTCCCAGTTCTCCATGGCCTGTCCTGCCTTTCTGGATTTTACACTTTTTTCAGATGGCCCTTTTGACCGGGGGGAAGTGAGACTTCATTGTAGTGCAGATTTCCTTTGCAAGCTTGCTTGGTTGGCCAAAAAGGGCGTATGCGTTTTTTCCTGAATATATTCAGGAAAAAACGCATACGCCCTTTTTGGCCAAGTGCATCATTGTGGACGTTCTGCCTCTTTTCCTATGCTTTCAATGCAATTCCAGTCTACCTCCTGAAATCGGTTTCCTGCAATTCTGCCCCGCTTGCAAGTCCTCTTGGCAGCCTTACTTCAGTATATTTTTGGACGATAGCTGTCATTTATAACTCTGCAGGTTTGTGAATTACAGTGCCCCTGAGCTCCTTTCTTCAACTCGCTTTCTCGTGAGCTGGCCGCAACACCGCAGGATGGCTTCAGGCCCTAATCTGGTTCCGGCACGGCACGCTGAGCCTTTGGTTAATTCCTCTTCCTGGTGGGAAATGAGAGTTAAATTTGCCCGTCCAGACACCTCCAGCTAGTCTGTCATTGGTTCTCCCTATTCCTGTTCATCTTCCGCAGAAATTGCAAACTGGGCCAAACAGGAGGTTAAAGGCACTGACTCTCCAAGTCGGGAGAGTGTTAGTAAAGCGTCTGGAATGTTGCACCCGAGTACCAGGGGACGAAAACTGAGACATATTGGAACACGTCTCCCGATCACACGGTTGATCATACTCTGGGTTCCACATGCATGTTTTAGCTGAAGGAAGAATACCTTAAACCTGGAGAGTTGAGACCCGTGGAATGGGTACCATGCAATATGACTTCAAAGGGTCTTCATTTGCTCACCGATCCTCTCCAATCCTATCACTGCTGCGTTTATGCCCCTGTACACACACTTGATTCTCTTTCAGAGACATAGCAATCCATAGGTTTTGAGATAATTCCTAGTCAGGTACACTCTTAGGCATTTAATATGGGGTGTTGAGTCCATTTCGTTGAGCAAGGAGTAGCTCTTGTCTATTCCATATTTGGCTTAAGGAACTTTATCTGTGCTCATTTCAATCTCTGGTTTTATGCAGCACCCCAACTCACCTTTCCCCTTAAGCAAGCATAAGTTGGGTTTCTAAATTTGAGACCCTGTTCTGTTTTGTAATTCAGTTCCTGTGTAGCCAAGGTTACATTCCGTGTATTAGTGATATCTTATGATGTTTCTTTTCCTGTGTGACTTATTTCAGTTAGAATCATCGTACCTGAATCCACTCATTATGCTGCTACGGGCCTGATGACATAGATTTCATTGCTGAGTGATATTGCATTGTACGTAAGTACCACAACTTCTTTATCCATTTTTCACTTTCTGCGATATTGAACTTGTACCGTAAACCAGGTTCTTGTAAACAGAGCCGTCCCAACCTTTGGGGTGGCTGTGTCTTTTTGATTTTAATTTCCCTAAGCTATAGGACCATAAGTGGAAGTGCCCTAGGCTCTGTTGCTTTGTTTTTTAGATGTTTCAGGAAACACCATACACTTCTCCCGAGTGGCTGTTGGCAATTTACATCCCGCCCATCAGCATAACAAGGCTCCCAGTTCTCCATGGCCTGTTCTGCCTTTCTGGATTTTACACTTTTTTCAGATGGCCCTTTTGACCGGGGGGAAGTGAGACTTCATTGTAGTGCAGATTTCCTTTGCAAGCTTGCTTGGTTGGCCAAAAAGGGCGTATGCGTTTTTTCCTGAATATATTCAGGAAAAAACGCATACGCCCTTTTTGGCCAAGTGCATCATTGTGGACGTTCTGCCTCTTTTCCTATACTTTCAATGCAATTCCAGTCTACCTCCTGAAATCGGTTTCCTGCAATTCTGCCCCGCTTTCAAGTCCTCTTGGCAGCCTTACTTCAGTATATTTTTGGACGATAGCTGTCATTTATAACTCTGCAGGTTTGTGAATTACAGTGCCCCTGAGCTCCTTTCTTCAACTCGCTTTCTCGTGAGCTGGCCGCAACACCGCAGGATGGCTTCAGGCCCTAATCTGGTTCCGGCACGGCACGCTGAGCCTTTGGTTAATTCCTCTTCCTGGTGGGAAATGAGAGTTAAATTTGCCCGTCCAGACACCTCCAGCTAGTCTCTCATTGGTTCTCCCTATTCCTGTTCATCTTCCGCAGAAATTGCAAACTGGGCCAAACAGGAGGTTAAAGGCACTGACTCTCCAAGTCGGGAGAGTGTTAGTAAAGCGTCTGGAATGTTGCACCCGAGTACCAGGGGACGAAAACTGAGACATAATGGAACACGTCTCCCGATCACACGGTTGATCATACTCTGGGTTCCACATGCATGTTTTAGCTGAAGGAAGAATACCTTAAACATGGAGAGTTGAGACCCGTGGAATGGGTACCATGCAATATGACTTCAAAGGGTCTTCATTTGCTCACCGAACCTCTCCAATCCTATCACTGCTGCGTTTATGACCCTGCACACATGCTTGATTCTCTTTTGGAGACATAGCAATCCATAGGTTTTAAGATACTTCCTAGTCAGGTACATTCTTAAGTGTTTAATATGGGGTGTTGAATCCATTTTGTTGAGCAAGGAGTAGCTCTTGTCTATTCCATATTTGGCTTAAGGAACTTTATCTGTGCTCATTTCAATCTCTGGTTTTATGCAGCACCCCAACTCACCTTTCCCCTTAAGCAAGCATAAGTTGGTTTTCTAAATTTGAGACCCTGTTCTGTTTTGGAATTCAGTTCCTGTGTAGCCAAGTTTACATTCCGTGTATTAGTGATATCTTATGATGTTTCTTTTTCTGTGTGACTTATTTCAGTTAGAATCATCGTACCTGAATCCACTCATTATGCTGCTACGGGCCTGATGACATAGATTTCATTGCTGAGTGATACTGCATTGTACGTAAGTACCACAACTTCTTTATCCATTTTTCACTTTCTGCGATATTGTACTTGTACCGTAAACCAGGTTCTTGTAAACAGAGCCGTCCCAACCTTTGGGGTGGCTGTGTCTTTTTGATTTTAATTTCCCTAAGCTATTGGACCATAAGTGGAAGTGCCCTAGGCTCTGTTGCTTTGTTTTTTAGATGTTTCAGGAAACACCATACACTTCTCCCGAGTGGCTGTTGGCAATTTACATCCCGCCCATCAGCATAACAAGGCTCCCAGTTCTCCATGGCCTGTCCTGCCTTTCTGGATTTTACACTTTTTTCAGATGGCCCTTTTGACCGGGGGGAAGTGAGACTTCATTGTAGTGCAGATTTCCTTTGCAAGCTTGCTTGGTTGGCCAAAAAGAGCGTATGCGTTTTTTCCTGAATATATTCAGGAAAAAACGCATACGCCCTTTTTGGCCAAGTGCATCATTGTGGACGTTCTGCCTCTTTTCCTATGCTTTAAATGCAATTCCAGTCTACCTCCTGAAATCGGTTTCCTGCAATTCTGCCCCGCTTTCAAGTCCTCTAGGCACCCTTACTTCAGTATATTTTTGGACGATAGCTGTCATTTATAACTCTGCAGGTTTGTGAATTACAGTGCCCCTGAACTCCTTTCTTCAACTCGCTTTCTCGTGAGCTGGCCGCAACACCGCAGGATGGCTTCAGGCCCTAATCTGGTTCCGGCACGGCACGCTGAGCCTTTGGTTAATTCCTCTTCCTGGTGCGAAATGAGAGTTAAATTTGCCCATCCAGACACCTCCATCTAGTCTGTCATTTGTTCTCCCTATTCCTGTTCATCTTCCGCAGTAATTGCAAACTGGGCCAAACAGGAGGTTAAAGGCACTGACTCTCCAAGTCGGGAGAGTGTTAGTAAAGCGTCTGGAATGTTGCACCCGAGTACCAGGGGACGAAAACTGAGACATATTGGAACACGTCTCCCGATCACACGGTTGATCATACTCTGGGTTCCACATGCATGTTTTAGCTGAAGGAAGAATACCTTAAACCTGGAGAGTTGAGACCCGTGGAATGGGTACCATGCAATATGACTTCAAAGGGTCTTCATTTGCTCACCGAACCTCTCTAATCCTATCACTGCTGTGTTTATGCCCCTGCACACACGCTTGATTCTCTTTCGGAGACATAGCAATCCATAGGTTTTAAGATACTTCCTAGTCAGGTACATTCTTAGGTGTTTAATATGGGGTGTTGAATCCATTTCATTGAGCAAGGAGTAGCTCTTGTCTATTCCATATTTGGCTTAAGGAACTTTATCTGTGCTCATTTCAATCTCTGGTTTTATGCAGCACCCCAACTCACCTTTCCCCTTAAGCAAGCATAAGTTGGGTTTCTAAATTTGAGACCCTGTTCTGTTTTGTAATTCAGTTCCTGTGTAGCCAAGTTTACATTCCGTGTATTAGTGATATCTTATGATGTTTCTTTTCCTGTGTGACTTATTTCAGTTAGAATCATCATACCTGAATCCACTCATTATGCTGCTACGGGCCTGATGACATAGATTTCATTGCTGAGTGATATTGCATTGTACGTAAGTACCACAACTTCTTTATCCATTTTTCACTTTCTGCGATATTGATCTTGTACCGTAAACGTGGTTCTTGTAAACACAGCCGTGCCAAACTTTGGGGTGGCTGTGTTTTTTTGATTTTAATTTCCCTAAGCTATAGGACCATAAGTGGAAGTGCCCTAGGCTCTGTTGCTTTGTTTTTTAGATGTTTCAGGAAACACCATACACTTCTCCCGAGTGGCTGTTGGCAATTGACATCCCGCCCATCAGCATAACAAGGCTCCCAGTTCTCCATGGCCTGTCCTGCCTTTCTGGATTTTACACTTTATTCAGATGGCCCTTTTGACAGGGGGGAAGTGAGACTTCATTGTAGTGCAGATTTCCTTTGCAAGCTTGCTTGGTTGGCCAAAAAGGGCGTATGCGTTTTTTCCTGAATATATTCAGGAAAAAACGCATACGCCCTTTTTGGCCAAGTGCATCATTGTGGACGTTCTGCCTCTTTTCCTATGCTTTCAATGCAATTCCAGTCTACCTCCTGAAATCGGTTTCCTGCAATTCTGCCCCGCTTTCAAGTCCTCTTGGCAGCCTTACTTCAGTATATTTTTGGACGATAGCTGTCATTTATAACTCTGCAGGTTTGTGAATTACAGTGCCCCTGAGCTCCTTTCTTCAACTCGCTTTCTCGTGAGCTGGCCGCAACACCGCAGGATGGCTTCAGGCCCTAATCTGGTTCCGGCACGGCACGCTGAGCCTTTGGTTAATTCCTCTTCCTGGTGGGAAATGAGAGTTAAATTTGCCCGTCCAGACACCTCCAGCTAGTCTGTCATTGGTTCTCCCTATTCCTGTTCATCTTCCGCAGAAATTGCAAACTGGGCCAAACAGGAGGTTAAAGGCACTGACTCTCCAAGTCGGGAGAGTGTTAGTAAAGCGTCTGGAATGTTGCACCCGAGTACCAGGGGACGAAAACTGAGACATATTGGAACACGTCTCCCGATCACACGGTTGATCATACTCTGGGTTCCACATGCATGTTTTAGCTGAAGGAAGAATACCTTAAACCTGGAGAGTTGAGACCCGTGGAATGGGTACCATGCAATATGACTTCAAAGGGTCTTCATTTGCTCACCGAACCTCTCCAATCCTATCACTGCTGCGTTTATGCCCCTGTACACACGCTTGATTCTCTTTCAGAGACATAGCAATCCATAGGTTTTAAGATACTTCCTAGTCAGGTACACTCTTAGGCATTTAATATGGGGTGTTGAGTCCATTTCGTTGAGCAAGGAGTAGCTCTTGTCTATTCCATATTTGGCTTAAGGAACTTTATCTGTGCTCATTTCAATCTCTGGTTTTATGCAGCACCCCAACTCACCTTTCCCCTTAAGCAAGCATAAGTTGGGTTTCTAAATTTGAGACCCTGTTCTGTTTTGTAATTCAGTTCCTGTGTAGCCAAGGTTACATTCCGTGTATTAGTGATATCTTATGATGTTTCTTTTCCTGTGTGACTTATTTCAGTTAGAATCATCGTACCTGAATCCACTCATTATGCTGCTACGGGCCTGATGACATAGATTTCATTGCTGAGTGATACTGCATTGTACGTAAGTACCACAACTTCTTTATCCATTTTTCACTTTCTGCGATATTGAACTTGTACCGTAAACCAGGTTCTTGTAAACAGAGCCGTCCCAACCTTTGGGGTGGCTGTGTCTTTTTGATTTTAATTTCCCTAAGCTATAGGACCATAAGTGGAAGTGCCCTAGGCTCTGTTGCTTTGTTTTTTAGATGTTTCAGGAAACACCATACACTTCTCCCGAGTGGCTGTTGGCAATTGACATCCCGCCCATCAGCATAACAAGGCTCCCAGTTCTCCATGGCCTGTCCTGCCTTTCTGGATTTTACACTTTTTTCAGATGGCCCTTTTGACCGGGGGGAAGTGAGACTTCATTGTAGTGCAGATTTCCTTTGCAAGCTTGCTTGGTTGGCCAAAAAGGGCGTATGCGTTTTTTCCTGAATATATTCAGGAAAAAACGCATACGCCCTTTTTGGCCAAGTGCATCATTGTGGACGTTCTGCCTCTTTTCCTATGCTTTCAATGCAATTCCAGTCTACCTCCTGAAATCGGTTTCCTGCAATTCTGCCCCGCTTTCAAGTCCTCTTGGCAGCCTTACTTCAGTATATTTTTGGACGATAGCTGTCATTTATAACTCTGCAGGTTTGTGAATTACAGTGCCCCTGAGCTCCTTTCTTCAACTCGCTTTCTCGTGAGCTGGCCGCAACACCGCAGGATGGCTTCAGGCCCTAATCTGGTTCCGGCACGGCACGCTGAGCCTTTGGTTAATTCCTCTTCCTGGTGGGAAATGAGAGTTAAATTTGCCCGTCCAGACACCTCCAGCTAGTCTGTCATTGGTTCTCCCTATTCCTGTTCATCTTCCGCAGAAATTGCAAACTGGGCCAAACAGGAGGTTAAAGGCACTGACTCTCCAAGTCGGGAGAGTGTTAGTAAAGCGTCTGGAATGTTGCACCCGAGTACCAGGGGACGAAAACTGAGACATATTGGAACACGTCTCCCGATCACACGGTTGATCATACTCTGGGTTCCACATGCATGTTTTAGCTGAAGGAAGAATACCTTAAACCTGGAGAGTTGAGACCCGTGGAATGGGTACCATGCAATATGACTTCAAAGGGTCTTCATTTGCTCACCGAACCTCTCCAATCCTATCACTGCTGCGTTTATGCCCCTGTACACACGCTTGATTCTCTTTCAGAGACATAGCAATCCATAGGTTTTAAGATACTTCCTAGTCAGGTACACTCTTAGGCATTTAATATGGGGTGTTGAGTCCATTTCGTTGAGCAAGGAGTAGCTCTTGTCTATTCCATATTTGGCTTAAGGAACTTTATCTGTGCTCATTTCAATCTCTGGTTTTATGCAGCACCCCAACTCACCTTTCCCCTTAAGCAAGCATAAGTTGGGTTTCTAAATTTGAGACCCTGTTCTGTTTTGTAATTCAGTTCCTGTGTAGCCAAGGTTACATTCCGTGTATTAGTGATATCTTATGATGTTTCTTTTCCTGTGTGACTTATTTCAGTTAGAATCATCGTACCTGAATCCACTCATTATGCTGCTACGGGCCTGATGACATAGATTTCATTGCTGAGTGATACTGCATTGTACGTAAGTACCACAACTTCTTTATCCATTTTTCACTTTCTGCGATATTGAACTTGTACCGTAAACCAGGTTCTTGTAAACAGAGCCGTCCCAACCTTTGGGGTGGCTGTGTCTTTTTGATTTTAATTTCCCTAAGCTATAGGACCATAAGTGGAAGTGCCCTAGGCTCTGTTGCTTTGTTTTTTAGATGTTTCAGGAAACACCATACACTTCTCCCGAGTGGCTGTTGGCAATTTACATCCCGCCCATCAGCATAACAAGGCTCCCAGTTCTCCATGGCCTGTCCTGCCTTTCTGGATTTTACACTTTTTTCAGATGGCCCTTTTGACCGGGGGGAAGTGAGACTTCATTGTAGTGCAGATTTCCTTTGCAAGCTTGCTTGGTTGGCCAAAAAGGGCGTATGCGTTTTTTCCTGAATATATTCAGGAAAAAACGCATACGCCCTTTTTGGCCAAGTGCATCATTGTGGACGTTCTGCCTCTTTTCCTATGCTTTCAATGCAATTCCAGTCTACCTCCTGAAATCGGTTTCCTGCAATTCTGCCCCGCTTTCAAGTCCTCTTGGCAGCCTTACTTCAGTATATTTTTGGACGATAGCTGTCATTTATAACTCTGCAGGTTTGTGAATTACAGTGCCCCTGAGCTCCTTTCTTCAACTCGCTTTCTCGTGAGCTGGCCGCAACACCGCAGGATGGCTTCAGGCCCTAATCTGGTTCCGGCACGGCACGCTGAGCCTTTGGTTAATTCCTCTTCCTGGTGGGAAATGAGAGTTAAATTTGCCCGTCCAGACACCTCCAGCTAGTCTGTCATTGGTTCTCCCTATTCCTGTTCATCTTCCGCAGAAATTGCAAACTGGGCCAAACAGGAGGTTAAAGGCACTGACTCTCCAAGTCGGGAGAGTGTTAGTAAAGCGTCTGGCATGTTTCACCCGAGTACCAGGGGACGAAAACTGAGACATATTGGAACACGTCTCCCGATCACACGGTTGATCATACTCTGGGTTCCACATGCATGTTTTAGCTGAAGGAAGAATACCTTAAACCTGGAGAGTTGAGACCCGTGGAATGGGTACCATGCAATATGACTTCAAAGGGTCTTCATTTGCTCACCGAACCTCTCCAATCCTATCACTGCTGCGTTTATGCCCCTGTACACACGCTTGATTCTCTTTCAGAGACATAGCAATCCATAGGTTTTAAGATACTTCCTAGTCAGGTACACTCTTAGGCATTTAATATGGGGTGTTGAGTCCATTTCGTTGAGCAAGGAGTAGCTCTTGTCTATTCCATATTTGGCTTAAGGAACTTTATCTGTGCTCATTTCAATCTCTGGTTTTATGCAGCACCCCAACTCACCTTTCCCCTTAAGCAAGCATAAGTTGGGTTTCTAAATTTGAGACCCTGTTCTGTTTTGTAATTCAGTTCCTGTGTAGCCAAGGTTACATTCCGTGTATTAGTGATATCTTATGATGTTTCTTTTCCTGTGTGACTTATTTCAGTTAGAATCATCATACCTGAATGCACTCATTATGCTGCTACGGGCCTGATGACATAGATTTCATTGCTGAGTGATATTGCATTGTACGTAAGTACCACAACTTCTTTATCCATTTTTCACTTTCTGCGATATTGAACTTGTACCGTAAACCAGGTTCTTGTAAACAGAGCCGTCCCAACCTTTGGGGTGGCTGTGTCTTTTGATTTTAATTTCCCTAAGCTATAGGACCATAAGTGGAAGTGCCCTAGGCTCTGTTGCTTTGTTTTTTAGATGTTTCAGGAAACACCATATACTTCTCCCGAGTGGCTGTTGGCAATTGACATCCCGCCCATCAGCATAACAAGGCTCCCAGTTCTCCATGGCCTGTCCTGCCTTTCTGGATTTTACACTTTTTTCAGATGGCCCTTTTGACCGGGGGGAAGTGAGACTTCATTGTAGTGCAGATTTCCTTTGCAAGCTTGCTTGGTTGGCCAAAAAGGGCGTATGCGTTTTTTCCTGAATATTCAGGAAAAAACGCATACGCCCTTTTTGGCCAAGTTAATCATTGTGGACGTTCTGCCTCTTTTCCTATGCTTTAAATGCAATTCCAGTCTACCTCCTGAAATCGGTTTCCTGCAATTCTGCCCCGCTTTCAAGTCCTCTAGGCACCCTTACTTCAGTATATTTTTGGACGATAGCTGTCATTTATAACTCTGCAGGTTTGTGAATTACAGTGCCCCTGAACTCCTTTCTTCAACTCGCTTTCTCGTGAGCTGGCCGCAACACCGCAGGATGGCTTCAGGCCCTAATCTGGTTCCGGCACGGCACGCTGAGCCTTTGGTTAATTCCTCTTCCTGGTGCGAAATGAGAGTTAAATTTGCCCATCCAGACACCTCCATCTAGTCTGTCATTTGTTCTCCCTATTCCTGTTCATCTTCCACAGAAATTGCAAACTGGGCCAAACAGGAGGTTAAAGGCACTGACTCTCCAAGTCGGGAGAGTGTTAGTAAAGCGTCTGGAATGTTGCACCCGAGTACCAGGGGACGAAAACTGACACATATTGGAACACGTCTCCCGATCACACGGTTGATCATACTCTGGGTTCCACATGCATGTTTTAGCTGAAGGAAGAATACCTTAAACCTGGAGAGTTGAGACCCGTGGAATGGGTACCATGCAATATGACTTCAAAGGGTCTTCATTTGCTCACCGAACCTCTCCAATCCTATCACTGCTGCGTTTATGCCCCTGCACACACGCTTGATTCTCTTTCGGAGATATAGCAATCCATAGGTTTTAAGATACTTCCTAGTCAGGTACATTCTTAGGTGTTTAATATGGGGTGTTGAATCCATTTCATTGAGCAAGGAGTAGCTCTTGTCTATTCCATATTTGGCTTAAGGAACTTTATCTGTGCTCATTTCAATCTCTGGTTTTATGCAGCACCCCAACTCACCTTTCCCCTTAAGCAAGCATAAGTTGGGTTTCTAAATTTGAGACCCTGTTCTGTTTTGTAATTCAGTTCCTGTGTAGCCAAGTTTACATTCCGTGTATTAGTGATATCTTATGATGTTTCTTTTCCTGTGTGACTTATTTCAGTTAGAATCATCATACCTGAATCCACTCATTATGCTGCTACAGGCCTGATGACATAGATTTCATTGCTGAGTGATATTGCATTGTACGTAAGTACCACAACTTCTTTATCCATTTTTCACTTTCTGCGATATTGAACTTGTACCGTAAACGTGGTTCTTGTAAACACAGCCGTGCCAAACTTTGGGGTGGCTGTGTTTTTTTGATTTTAATTTCCCTAAGCTATAGGACCATAAGTGGAAGTGCCCTAGGCTCTGTTGCTTTGTTTTTTAGATGTTTCAGGAAACACCATACACTTCTCCCGAGTGGCTGTTGGCAATTGACATCCCGCCCATCAGCATAACAAGGCTCCCAGTTCTCCATGGCCTGTCCTGCCTTTCTGGATTTTACACTTTATTCAGATGGCCCTTTTGACAGGGGGGAAGTGAGACTTCATTGTAGTGCAGATTTCCTTTGCAAGCTTGCTTGGTTGGCCAAAAAGGGCGTATGCGTTTTTTCCTGAATATATTCAGGAAAAAACGCATACGCCCTTTTTGGCCAAGTGCATCATTGTGGACGTTCTGCCTCTTTTCCTATGATTTAAATGCAATTCCAGTCTACCTCCTGAAATCGGTTTCCTGCAATTCTGCCCCGCTTTCAAGTCCTCTTGGCAGCCTTACTTCAGTATATTTTTGGACGATAGCTGTCATTTATAACTCTGCAGGTTTGTGAATTACAGTGCCCCTGAGCTCCTTTCTTCAACTCGCTTTCTCGTGAGCTGGCCGCAACACCGCAGGATTGCTTCAGGCCCTAATCTGGTTCCGGCACGGCACGCTGAGCCTTTGGTTAATTCCTCTTCCTGGTGGGAAATGAGAGTTAAATTTGCCCGTCCAGACACCTCTAGCTAGTCTGTCATTGGTTCTCCCTATTCCTGTTCATCTTCCGCAGAAATTGCAAACTGGGCCAAACAGGAGGTTAAAGGCACTGACTCTCCAAGTCGGGAGAGTGTTAGTAAAGCGTCTGGAATGTTGCACCCGAGTACCAGGGGACGAAAACTGACACATATGGGAACACATCTCCCGATCACACGGTTGATCATACTCTGGGTTCCACATGCATGTTTTAGCTGAAGGAAGAATACCTTAAACCTGGAGAGTTGAGACCCGTGGAATGGGTACCATGCAATATGACTTCAAAGGGTCTTCATTTGCTCACCGAACCTCTCCAATCCTATCACTGCTGCGTTTATGTCCCTGCACACACGCTTGATTCTCTTTCGGAGACATAGCAATCCATAGGTTTTAAGATACTTCCTAGTCAGGTATATTCTTAGGTGTTTAATATGGGGTGTTGAGTCCATTTCGTTGAGCAAGGAGTAGCTCTTGTCTATTCCATACTTGGCTTAAGTAACTTTATCTGTGCTCACTTCAATCTCTGATTTTATGCATTACACCAACTCACCTTTCCCCTTAAGGAAGCATAAGTTGTTTTTCTAAATTTGAGACCCTGTTCTGTTTTGTAATTCAGTTCCTGTGTAGCCAAGGTTACATTCCGTGTATTAGTGATATCTTATGATGTTTCTTTTTCTGTGTGACTTATTTCAGTTAGAATCATCATACCGGAATCCACTCATTATGCTGCTACGGGCCTGATGACATAGATTTCATTGCTGAGTGATACTGCATTGTACGTAAGTACCACAACTTCTTTATCCATTTTTCACTTTCTGCGATATTGAACTTGTACCGTAAACCAGGTTCTTGTAAACAGAGCCGTCCCAACCTTTGGGGTGGCTGTGTCTTTTTGATTTTAATTTCCCTAAGCTATAGGACCATAAGTGGAAGTGCCCTAGGCTCTGTTGCTTTGTTTTTTAGATGTTTCAGGAAACACCATACACTTCTCCCGAGTGGCTGTTGGCAATTTACATCCCGCCCATCAGCATAACAAGGCTCCCAGTTCTCCATGGCCTGTCCTGCCTTTCTGGATTTTACACTTTTTTCAGATGGCCCTTTTGACCGGGGGGAAGTGAGACTTCATTGTAGTGCAGATTTCCTTTGCAAGCTTGCTTGGTTGGCCAAAAAGGGCGTATGCGTTTTTTCCTGAATATATTCAGGAAAAAACGCATACGCCCTTTTTGGCCAAGTGCATCATTGTGGACGTTCTGCCTCTTTTCCTATGCTTTCAATGCAATTCCAGTCTACCTCCTGAAATCGGTTTCCTGCAATTCTGCCCCGCTTTCAAGTCCTCTTGGCAGCCTTACTTCAGTATATTTTTGGACGATAGCTGTCATTTATAACTCTGCAGGTTTGTGAATTACAGTGCCCCTGAGCTCCTTTCTTCAACTCGCTTTCTCGTGAGCTGGCCGCAACACCGCAGGATGGCTTCAGGCCCTAATCTGGTTCCGGCACGGCACGCTGAGCCTTTGGTTAATTCCTCTTCCTGGTGGGAAATGAGAGTTAAATTTGCCCGTCCAGACACCTCCAGCTAGTCTGTCATTGGTTCTCCCTATTCCTGTTCATCTTCCGCAGAAATTGCAAACTGGGCCAAACAGGAGGTTAAAGGCACTGACTCTCCAAGTCGGGAGAGTGTTAGTAAAGCGTCTGGAATGTTGCACCCGAGTACCAGGGGACGAAAACTGACACATAATGGAACACGTCTCCCGATCACACGGTTGATCATACTCTGGGTTCCACATGCATGTTTTAGCTGAAGGAAGAATACCTTAAACCTGGAGAGTTGAGACCCGTGGAATGGGTACCATGCAATATGACTTCAAAGGGTCTTCATTTGCTCACCGAACCTCTCCAATCCTATCACTGCTGCGTTTATGACCCTGCACACACGCTTGATTCTCTTTTGGAGACATAGCAATCCATAGGTTTTAAGATACTTCCTAGTCAGGTACATTCTTAAGTGTTTAATATGGGGTGTTGAATCCATTTTGTTGAGCAAGGAGTAGCTCTTGTCTATTCCATATTTGGCTTAAGGAACTTTATCTGTGCTCATTTCAATCTCTGGTTTTATGCAGCACCCCAACTCACCTTTCCCCTTAAGCAAGCATAAGTTGGTTTTCTAAATTTGAGACCCTGTTCTGTTTTGGAATTCAGTTCCTGTGTAGCCAAGTTTACATTCCGTGTATTAGTGATATCTTATGATGTTTCTTTTTCTGTGTGACTTATTTCAGTTAGAATCATCATACCTGAATCCACTCATTATGCTGCTACGGGCCTGATGACATAGATTTCATTGCTGAATGATATTGCATTGTACGTAAGTACCACAACTTCTTTATCCATTTTTCACTTTCTGCGATATTGTACTTGTACCGTAAACCAGGTTCTTGTAAACAGAGCCGTCCCAACCTTTGGGGTGGCTGTGTCTTTTGATTTTAATTACCCTAAGCTATAGGACCATAAGTGGAAGTGCCCTAGGCTCTGTTGCTTTGTTTTTTAGATGTTTCAGGAAACACCATACACTTCTCCCGAGTGGCTGTTGGCAATTGACATCCCGCCCATCAGCATAACAAGGCTCCCAGTTCTCCATGGCCTGTCCTGCCTTTCTGGATTTTACACTTTGTTCAGATGGCCCTTTTGACCGGGGGGAAGTGAGACTTCATTGTAGTGCAGATTTCCTTTGCAAGCTTGCTTGGTTGGCCAAAAAGGGCGTATGCGTTTTTTCCTGAATATATTCAGGAAAAAACGCATACGCCCTTTTTGGCCAAGTACATCGTTGTGGACGTTCTGCCTCTTTTCCTATGCTTTAAATGCAATTCCCGTCTACCTCCTGAAATCGGTTTCCTGCAATTCTGCCCCGCTTTCAAGTCCTCTTGGCAGCCTTACTTCAGTATATTTTTGGACGATAGCTGTCATTTATAACTCTGCAGGTTTGTGAATTACAGTGCCCCTGAGCTCCTTTCTTAAACTCGCTTTCTCGTGAGCTGGCCGCAACACCGCAGGATGGCTTCAGGCCCTAATCTGGTTCCGGCACGGCACGCTGAGCCTTTGGTTAATTCCTCTTCCTGGTGGCAAATGAGAGTTAAATTTGCCCGTCCAGACACCTCCAGCTAGTCTGTCATTTGTTCTCCCTATTCCTGTTCATCTTCCGCAGAAATTGCAAACTGGGCCAAACAGGAGGTTAAAGGCACTGACTCTCCAAGTCGGGAGAGTGTTAGTAAAGCGTCTGGAATGTTGCACCCGAGTACCAGGGGAAGAAACCTGACACATATTGGAACACGTCTCCCGATCACACGGTTGATCATACTCTGGGTTCCACATGCATGTTTTAGCTGAAGGAAGAATACCTTAAACCTGGAGAGTTGAGACCCGTGGAATGGGTACCATGCAATATGACTTCAAAGGGTCTTCATTTGCTCACCGAACCTCTCCACTCCTATCACTGCTGCGTTTATGCCCCTGTACACACACTTTATTCTCTTTCGGAGACATAGCAATCCATAGGTTTTAAGATACTTCCTAGTCAGGTACATTCTTAGGCGTTTAATATGGGGTGTTGAGTCCATTTCGTTGAGCAAGGAGTAGCTCTTGTCTATTCCATATTTGGCTTAAGGAACTTTATCTGTGCTCATTTCAATCTCTGGTTTTATGCATTACCCCAACTCACCTTTCCCCTTAAGGAAGCATAAGTTTGTTTTCTTAATTTGAGACCCTGTTCTGTTTTGGAATTCGTTCCTGTGTAGCCAAGTTTACATTCCGTGTATTAGTGATATCTTATGATGTTTCTTTCTCTGTGTGACTTATTTCAGTTAGAATCATCATACCGGAATCCACTCATTATGCTGCTACGGGCCTGATGACATAGATTTCCTTGCTGAGTGATATTGCATTGTACGTAAGTACCACAACTTCTTTATCCATTTTTCACTTTCTGCGATATTGAACTTGTACCGTAAATCAGGTTCTTGTAAACAGAGCCGTCCCAACCTTTGGGGTGGCTGTGTCTTTTTGACTTTAATTTCCCTAAGCTATAGGACCATAAGTGGAAGTGCCCTAGGCTCTGTTGCTTTGTTTTTTAGATGTTTCAGGAAACACCATACACTTCTCCCGAGTGGCTGTTGGCAATTGACATCCCGCCCATCAGCATAACAAGGCTCCCAGTTCTCCATGGCCTGTCCTGCCTTTCTGGATTTTACACTTTTTTCAGATGGCCCTTTTGACCGGGGGGAAGTGAGACTTCATTGTAGTGCAGATTTCCTTTGCAAGCTTGCTTGGTTGGCCAAAAAGTGCGTATGCGTTTTTTCCTGAATATATTCAGGAAAAAACGCATACGCCCTTTTTGGCCAAGTGCATCATTGTGGACGTTCTGCCTCTTTTCCTATGCTTTCAATGCAATTCCAGTCTACCTCCTGAAATCGGTTTCCTGCAATTCTGCCCCGCTTTCAAGTCCTCTTGGCAGCCTTACTTCAGTATATTTTTGGACGATAGCTGTCATTTATAACTCTGCAGGTTTGTGAATTACAGTGCCCCTGAGCTCCTTTCTTCAACTCGCTTTCTCGTGAGCTGGCCGCAACACCGCAGGATGGCTTCAGGCCCTAATCTGGTTCCGGCACGGCACGCTGAGCCTTTGGTTAATTCCTCTTCCTGGTGGGAAATGAGAGTTAAATTTGCCCGTCCAGACACCTCCAGCTAGTCTGTCATTGGTTCTCCCTATTCCTGTTCATCTTCCGCAGAAATTGCAAACTAGGCCAAACAGGAGGTTAAAGGCACTGACTCTCCAAGTCGGGAGAGTGTTAGTAAAGCGTCTGGAATGTTGCACCCGAGTACCAGGGCACGAAAACTGAGACATATTGGAACACGTCTCCCGATCACACGGTTGATCATACTCTGGGTTCCACATGCATGTTTTAGCTGAAGGAAGAATACCTTAAACCTGGAGAGTTGAGACCCGTGGAATGGGTACCATGCAATATGACTTCAAAGGGTCTTCATTTGCTCACCGAACCTCTCCAATCCTATCACTGCTGCGTTTATGACCCTGCACACACGCTTGATTCTCTTTTGGAGACATAGCAATCCATAGGTTTTAAGATACTTCCTAGTCAGGTACATTCTTAAGTGTTTAATATGGGGTGTTGAGTCCATTTCGTTGAGCAAGGAGTAGCTCTTGTCTATTCCATATTTGGCTTAAGGAACTTTATCTGTGCTCATTTCAATCTCTGGTTTTATGCAGCACCCCAACTCACCTTTCCCCTTAAGCAAGCATAAGTTGGTTTTCTAAATTTGAGACCCTGTTCTGTTTTGTAATTCAGTTCCTGTGTAGCCAAGGTTACATTCCGTGTATTAGTGATATCTTATGATGTTTCTTTTCCTGTGTGACTTATTTCAGTTAGAATCATCGTACCTGAATCCACTCATTATGCTGCTACGGGCCTGATGACATAGATTTCATTGCTGAGTGATACTGCATTGTACGTAAGTACCACAACTTCTTTATCCATTTTTCACTTTCTGCGATATTGAACTTGTACCGTAAACCAGGTTCTTGTAAACAGAGCCGTCCCAACCTTTGGGGTGGCTGTGTCTTTTTGATTTTAATTTCCCTAAGCTATAGGACCATAAGTGGAAGTGCCCTAGGCTCTGTTGCTTTGTTTTTTAGATGTTTCAGGAAACACCATACACTTCTCCCGAGTGGCTGTTGGCAATTGACATCCCGCCCATCAGCATAACAAGGCTCCCAGTTCTCCATGGCCTGTTCTGCCTTTCTGGATTTTACACTTTTTTCAGATGGCCCTTTTGACCGGGGGGAAGTGAGACTTCATTGTAGTGCAGATTTCCTTTGCAAGCTTGCTTGGTTGGCCAAAAAGGGCGTATGCGTTTTTTCCTGAATATATTCAGGAAAAAACGCATACGCCCTTTTTGGCCAAGTGCATCATTGTGGACGTTCTGCCTCTTTTCCTATGCTTTCAATGCAATTCCAGTCTACCTCCTGAAATCGGTTTCCTGCAATTCTGCCCCGCTTTCAAGTCCTCTTGGCAGCCTTACTTCAGTATATTTTTGGACGATAGCTGTCATTTATAACTCTGCAGGTTTGTGAATTACAGTGCCCCTGAGCTCCTTTCTTCAACTCGCTTTCTCGTGAGCTGGCCGCAACACCGCAGGATGGCTTCAGGCCCTAATCTGGTTCCGGCACGGCACGCTGAGCCTTTGGTTAATTCCTCTTCCTGGTGGGAAATGAGAGTTAAATTTGCCCGTCCAGACACCTCCAGCTAGTCTGTCATTGGTTCTCCCTATTCCTGTTCATCTTCCGCAGAAATTGCAAACTGGGCCAAACAGGAGGTTAAAGGCACTGACTCTCCAAGTCGGGAGAGTGTTAGTAAAGCGTCTGGAATGTTGCACCCGAGTACCAGGGGACGAAAACTGAGACATAATGGAAAACGTCTCCCGATCACACGGTTGATCATACTCTGGGTTCCAAATGCATGTTTAGCTGAAGGAAGAATACCTTAAACCTGGAGAGTTGAGACCCGTGGAATGGGTACCATGCAATATGACTTCAAAGGGTCTTCATTTGCTCACCGAACCTCTCCAATCCTATCACTGCTGCGTTTATGACCCTGCACACACGCTTGATTCTCTTTTGGAGACATAGCAATCCATAGGTTTTAAGATACTTCCTAGTCAGGTACATTCTTAAGTGTTTAATATGGGGTGTTGAATCCATTTTGTTGAGCAAGGAGTAGCTCTTGTCTATTCCATATTTGGCTTAAGGAACTTTATCTGTGCTCATTTCAATCTCTGGTTTTATGCAGCACCCCAACTCACCTTTCCCCTTAAGCAAGCATAAGTTGGTTTTCTAAATTTGAGACCCTGTTCTGTTTTGGAATTCAGTTCCTGTGTAGCCAAGTTTACATTCCGTGTATTAGTGATATCTTATAATGTTTCTTTTTCTGTGTGACTTATTTCAGTTAGAATCATCGTACCTGAATCCACTCATTATGCTGCTACGGGCCTGATGACATAGATTTCATTGCTGAGTGATACTGCATTGTACGTAAGTACCACAACTTCTTTATCCATTTTTCACTTTCTGCGATATTGTACTTGTACCGTAAACCAGGTTCTTGTAAACAGAGCCGTCCCAACCTTTGGGGTGGCTGTGTCTTTTTTATTTTAATTTCCCTAAGCTATAGGACCATAAGTGGAAGTGCCCTAGGCTCTGTTGCTTTGTTTTTTAGATGTTTCAGGAAACACCATACACTTCTCCCGAGTGGCTGTTGGCAATTTACATCCCGCCCATCAGCATAACAAGGCTCTCAGTTCTCGATGGCCTGTCCTGCCTTTCTGGATTTTACACTTTTTTCAGATGGCCCTTTTGACCGGGGGGAAGTGAGACTTCATTGTAGTGCAGATTTCCTTTGCAAGCTTGCTTGGTTGGCCAAAAAGAGCGTATGCGTTTTTTCCTGAATATATTCAGGAAAAAACGCATACGCCCTTTTTGGCCAAGTGCATCATTGTGGACGTTCTGCCTCTTTTCCTATGCTTTAAATGCAATTCCAGTCTACCTCCTGAAATCGGTTTCCTGCAATTCTGCCCCGCTTTCAAGTCCTCTAGGCACCCTTACTTCAGTATATTTTTGGACGATAGCTGTCATTTATAACTCTGCAGGTTTGTGAATTACAGTGCCCCTGAGCTCCTTTCTTCAACTCGCTTTCTCGTGAGCTGGCCGCAACACCGCAGGATGGCTTCAGGCCCTAATCTGGTTCCGGCACGGCATGCTGAGCCTTTGGTTAATTCCTCTTCCTGGTGCGAAATGAGAGTTAAATTTGCCCATCCAGACACCTCCATCTAGTCTGTCATTTGTTCTCCCTATTCCTGTTCATCTTCCGCAGAAATTGCAAACTGGGCCAAACAGGAGGTTAAAGGCACTGACTCTGCAAGTCGGGAGAGTGTTAGTAAAGCGTCTGGAATGTTGCACCCGAGTACCAGGGGACGAAAACTGACACATATTGGAACACGTCTCCCGATCACACGGTTGATCATACTCTGGGTTCCACATGCATGTTTTAGCTGAAGGAAGAATACCTTAAACCTGGAGAGTTGAGACCCGTGGAATGGGTACCATGCAATATGACTTCAAAGGGTCTTCATTTGCTCACCGAACCTCTCCAATCCTATCACTGCTGCGTTTATGCCCCTGCACACACGCTTGATTCTCTTTCGGAGACATAGCAATCCATAGGTTTTAAGATACTTCCTAGTCAGGTACATTCTTAGGTGTTTAATATGGGGTGTTGAATCCATTTCATTGAGCAAGGAGTAGCTCTTGTCTATTCCATATTTGGCTTAAGGAACTTTATCTGTGCTCATTTCAATCTCTGGTTTTATGCAGCACCCCAACTCACCTTTCCCCTTAAGCAAGCATAAGTTGGGTTTCTAAATTTGAGACCCTGTTCTGTTTTGTAATTCAGTTCCTGTGTAGCCAAGGTTACATTCCGTGTATTAGTGATATCTTATGATGTTTCTTTTCCTGTGTGACTTATTTCAGTTAGAATCATCATACCTGAATCCACTCATTATGCTGCTACGGGCCTGATGACATAGATTTCATTGCTGAGTGATACTGCATTGTACGTAAGTACCACAACTTCTTTATCCATTTTTCACTTTCTGCGATATTGAACTTGTACCGTAAACGTGGTTCTTGTAAACACAGCCGTGCCAAACTTTGGGGTGGCTGTGTTTTTTTGATTTTAATTTCCCTAAGCTATAGGACCATAAGTGGAAGTGCCCTAGGCTCTGTTGCTTTGTTTTTTAGATGTTTCAGGAAACACCATACACTTCTCCCGAGTGGCTGTTGGCAATTTACATCCCGCCCATCAGCATAACAAGGCTCCCAGTTCTCCATGGCCTGTCCTGCCTTTCTGGATTTTACACTTTCTTCAGATGGCCCTTTTGACCGGGGGGAAGTGAGACTTCATTGTAGTGCAGATTTCCTTTGCAAGCTTGCTTGGTTGGCCAAAAAGGGCGTATGCGTTTTTTCCTGAATATATTCAGGAAAAAACGCATACGCCCTTTTTGGCCAAGTGCATCATTGTGGACGTTCTGCCTCTTTTCCTATGATTTAAATGCAATTCCAGTCTACCTCCTGAAATCGGTTTCCTGCAATTCTGCCCCGCTTTCAAGTCCTCTTGGCAGCCTTACTTCAGTATATTTTTGGACGATAGCTGTCATTTATAACTCTGCAGGTTTGTGAATTACAGTGCCCCTGAGCTCCTTTCTTCAACTCGCTTTCTCGTGAGCTGGCCGCAACACCGCAGGATTGCTTCAGGCCCTAATCTGGTTCCGGCACGGCACGCTGAGCCTTTGGTTAATTCCTCTTCCTGGTGGGAAATGAGAGTTAAATTTGCCCGTCCAGACACCTCTAGCTAGTCTGTCATTGGTTCTCCCTATTCCTGTTCATCTTCCGCAGAAATTGCAAACTGGGCCAAACAGGAGGTTAAAGGCACTGACTCTCCAAGTCGGGAGAGTGTTAGTAAAGCGTCTGGAATGTTGCACCCGAGTACCAGGGGACGAAAACTGACACATATGGGAACACATCTCCCGATCACAGGGTTGATCATACTCTGGGTTCCACATGCATGTTTTAGCTGAAGGAAGAATACCTTAAACCTGGAGAGTTGAGACCCGTGGAATGGGTACCATGCAATATGACTTCAAAGGGTCTTCATTTGCTCACCGAACCTCTCCAATCCTATCACTGCTGCGTTTATGCCCCTGTACACACACTTGATTCTCTTTCAGAGACATAGCAATCCATAGGTTTTAAGATACTTCCTAGTCAGGTACACTCTTAGGCATTTAATATGGGGTGTTGAGTCCATTTCGTTGAGCAAGGAGTAGCTCTTGTCTATTCCATATTTGGCTTAAGGAACTTTATCTGTGCTCATTTCAATCTCTGGTTTTATGCAGCACCCCAACTCACCTTTCCCCTTAAGCAAGCATAAGTTGGGTTTCTTAATTTGAGACCCTGTTCTGTTTTGTAATTCAGTTCCTGTGTAGCCAAGGTTACATTCCGTGTATTAGTGATATCTTATGATGTTTCTTTTCCTGTGTGACTTATTTCAGTTAGAATCATCATACCTGAATCCACTCATTATGCTGCTACGGGCCTGATGACATAGATTTAATTGCTGAGTGATACTGCATTGTACGTAAGTACCACAACTTCTTTATCCATTTTTCACTTTCTGCGATATTGAACTTGTACCGTAAACCAGGTTCTTGTAAACACAGCCGTGCCAAACTTTGGGGTGGCTGTGTTTTTTTGATTTTAATTTCCCTAAGCTATAGGACCATAAGTGGAAGTGCCCTAGGCTCTGTTGCTTTGTTTTTTAGATGTTTCAGGAAACACCATACACTTCTCCCGAGTGGCTGTTGGCAATTGACATCCCGCCCATCAGCATAACAAGGCTCCCAGTTCTCCATGGCCTGTCCTGCCTTTCTGGATTTTACACTTTTTTCAGATGGCCCTTTTGACCGGGGGGAAGTGAGACTTCATTGTAGTGCAGATTTCCTTTGCAAGCTTGCTTGGTTGGCCAAAAAGGGCGTATGCGTTTTTTCCTGAATATATTCAGGAAAAAACGCATACGCCCTTTTTGGCCAAGTGCATCATTGTGGACGTTCTGCCTCTTTTCCTATGCTTTAAATGCAATTCCAGTCTACCTCCTGAAATCGGTTTCCTGCAATTCTGCCCCGCTTGCAAGTCCTCTTGGCAGCCTTACTTCAGTATATTTTTGGACGATAGCTGTCATTTATAACTCTGCAGGTTTGTGAATTACAGTGCCCCTGAGCTCCTTTCTTCAACTCGCTTTCTCGTGAGCTGGCCGCAACACCGCAGGATGGCTTCAGGCCCTAATCTGGTTCCGGCACGGCACGCTGAGCCTTTGGTTAATTCCTCTTCCTGGTGGGAAATGAGAGTTAAATTTGCCCGTCCAGACACCTCCAGCTAGTCTGTCATTGGTTCTCCCTATTCCTGTTCATCTTCCGCAGAAATTGCAAACTGGGCCAAACAGGAGGTTAAAGGCACTGACTCTCCAAGTCGGGAGAGTGTTAGTAAAGCGTCTGGAATGTTGCACCCGAGTACCAGGGGACGAAAACTGAGACATATTGGAACACGTCTCCCGATCACACGGTTGATCATACTCTGGGTTCCACATGCATGTTTTAGCTGAAGGAAGAATCCCTTAAACCTGGAGAGTTGAGAACCGTGGAATGGGTACCATGCAATATGACTTCAAAGGGTCTTCATTTGCTCACCGATCCTCTCCAATCCTATCACTGCTGCGTTTATGCCCCTGTACACACACTTGATTCTCTTTCAGAGACATAGCAATCCATAGGTTTTGAGATAATTCCTAGTCAGGTACACTCTTAGGCATTTAATATGGGGTGTTGAGTCCATTTCGTTGAGCAAGGAGTAGCTCTTGTCTATTCCATATTTGGCTTAAGGAACTTTATCTGTGCTCATTTCAATCTCTGGTTTTATGCAGCACCCCAACTCACCTTTCCCCTTAAGCAAGCATAAGTTGGGTTTCTAAATTTGAGACCCTGTTCTGTTTTGTAATTCAGTTCCTGTGTAGCCAAGGTTACATTCCGTGTATTAGTGATATCTTATGATGTTTCTTTTCCTGTGTGACTTATTTCAGTTAGAATCATCGTACCTGAATCCACTCATTATGCTGCTACGGGCCTGATGACATAGATTTCATTGCTGAGTGATACTGCATTGTACGTAAGTACCACAACTTCTTTATCCATTTTTCACTTTCTGCGATATTGAACTTGTACCGTAAACCAGGTTCTTGTAAACAGAGCCGTCCCAACCTTTGGGGTGGCTGTGTCTTTTTGATTTTAATTTCCCTAAGCTATTGGACCATAAGTGGAAGTGCCCTAGGCTCTGTTGCTTTGTTTTTTAGATGTTTCAGGAAACACCATACACTTCTCCCGAGTGGCTGTTGGCAATTTACATCCCGCCCATCAGCATAACAAGGCTCCCAGTTCTCCATGGCCTGTCCTGCCTTTCTGGATTTTACACTTTTTTCAGATGGCCCTTTTGACCGGGGGGAAGTGAGACTTCATTGTAGTGCAGATTTCCTTTGCAAGCTTGCTTGGTTGGCCAAAAAGGGCGTATGCGTTTTTTCCTGAATATATTCAGGAAAAAACGCATACGCCCTTTTTGGCCAAGTGCATCATTGTGGACGTTCTGCCTCTTTTCCTATGCTTTAAATGCAATTCCAGTCTACCTCCTGAAATCGGTTTCCTGCAATTCTGCCCCGCTTTCAAGTCCTCTAGGCACCCTTACTTCAGTATATTTTTGGACGATAGCTGTCATTTATAACTCTGCAGGTTTGTGAATTACAGTGCCCCTGAACTCCTTTCTTCAACTCGCTTTCTCGTGAGCTGGCCGCAACACCGCAGGATGGCTTCAGGCCCTAATCTGGTTCCGGCACGGCACGCTGAGCCTTTGGTTAATTCCTCTTCCTGGTGCGAAATGAGAGTTAAATTTGCCCATCCAGACACCTCCATCTAGTCTGTCATTTGTTCTCCCTATTCCTGTTCATCTTCCGCAGAAATTGCAAACTGGGCCAAACAGGAGGTTAAAGGCACTGACTCTCCAAGTCGGGAGAGTGTTAGTAAAGCGTCTGGAATGTTGCACCCGAGTACCAGGGGACGAAAACTGACACATATTGGAACACGTCTCCCGATCACACGGTTGATCATACTCTGGGTTCCACATGCATGTTTTAGCTGAAGGAAGAATACCTTAAACCTGGAGAGTTGAGACCCGTGGAATGGGTACCATGCAATATGACTTCAAAGGGTCTTCATTTGCTCACCGAACCTCTCCAATCCTATCACTGCTGCGTTTATGCCCCTGCACACACGCTTGATTCTCTTTCGGAGACATAGCAATCCATAGGTTTTAAGATACTTCCTAGTCAGGTACATTCTTAGGTGTTTAATATGGGGTGTTGAATCCATTTCATTGAGCAAGGAGTAGCTCTTGTCTATTCCATATTTGGCTTAAGGAACTTTATCTGTGCTCATTTCAATCTCTGGTTTTATGCAGCACCCCAACTCACCTTTCCCCTTAAGCAAGCATAAGTTGGGTTTCTAAATTTGAGACCCTGTTCTGTTTTGTAATTCAGTTCCTGTGTAGCCAAGTTTACATTCCGTGTATTAGTGATATCTTATGATGTTTCTTTTCCTGTGTGACTTATTTCAGTTAGAATCATCATACCTGAATCCACTCATTATGCTGCTACGGGCCTGATGACATAGATTTCATTGCTGAGTGATATTGCATTGTACGTAAGTACCACAACTTCTTTATCCATTTTTCACTTTCTGCGATATTGAACTTGTACCGTAAACGTGGTTCTTGTAAACACAGCCGTGCCAAACTTTGGGGTGGCTGTGTTTTTTTGATTTTAATTTCCCTAAGCTATAGGACCATAAGTGGAAGTGCCCTAGGCTCTGTTGCTTTGTTTTTTAGATGTTTCAGGAAACACCATACACTTCTCCCGAGTGGCTGTTGGCAATTGACATCCCGCCCATCAGCATAACAAGGCTCCCAGTTCTCCATGGCCTGTCCTGCCTTTCTGGATTTTACACTTTATTCAGATGGCCCTTTTGACAGGGGGGAAGTGAGACTTCATTGTAGTGCAGATTTCCTTTGCAAGCTTGCTTGGTTGGCCAAAAAGGGCGTATGCGTTTTTTCCTGAATATATTCAGGAAAAAACGCATACGCCCTTTTTGGCCAAGTGCATCATTGTGGACGTTCTGCCTCTTTTCCTATGATTTAAATGCAATTCCAGTCTACCTCCTGAAATCGGTTTCCTGCAATTCTGCCCCGCTTTCAAGTCCTCTTGGCAGCCTTACTTCAGTATATTTTTGGACGATAGCTGTCATTTATAACTCTGCAGGTTTGTGAATTACAGTGCCCCTGAGCTCCTTTCTTCAACTCGCTTTCTCGTGAGCTGGCCGCAACACCGCAGGATTGCTTCAGGCCCTAATCTGGTTCCGGCACGGCACGCTGAGCCTTTGGTTAATTCCTCTTCCTGGTGGGAAATGAGAGTTAAATTTGCCCGTCCAGACACCTCTAGCTAGTCTGTCATTGGTTCTCCCTATTCCTGTTCATCTTCCGCAGAAATTGCAAACTGGGCCAAACAGGAGGTTAAAGGCACTGACTCTCCAAGTCGGGAGAGTGTTAGTAAAGCGTCTGGAATGTTGCACCCGAGTACCAGGGGACGAAAACTGACACATATGGGAACACATCTCCCGATCACACGGTTGATCATACTCTGGGTTCCACATGCATGTTTTAGCTGAAGGAAGAATACCTTAAACCTGGAGAGTTGAGACCCGTGGAATGGGTACCATGCAATATGACTTCAAAGGGTCTTCATTTGCTCACCGAACCTCTCCAATCCTATCACTGCTGCGTTTATGCCCCTGCACACACGCTTGATTCTCTTTCGGAGACATAGCAATCCATAGGTTTTAAGATACTTCCTAGTCAGGTATATTCTTAGGTGTTTAATATGGGGTGTTGAGTCCATTTCGTTGAGCAAGGAGTAGCTCTTGTCTATTCCATACTTGGCTTAAGTAACTTTATCTGTGCTCACTTCAATCTCTGGTTTTATGCATTACACCATCTCACCTTTCCCCTTAAGGAAGCATAAGTTGTTTTTCTAAATTTGAGACCCTGTTCTGTTTTGTAATTCAGTTCCTGTGTAGCCAAGGTTACATTCCGTGTATTAGTGATATCTTATGATGTTTCTTTTTCTGTGTGACTTATTTCAGTTAGAATCATCATACCGGAATCCACTCATTATGCTGCTACGGGCCTGATGACATAGATTTCATTGCTGAGTGATACTGCATTGTACGTAAGTACCACAACTTCTTTATCCATTTTTCACTTTCTGCGATATTGAACTTGTACCGTAAACCAGGTTCTTGTAAACAGAGCCGTCCCAACCTTTGGGGTGGCTGTGTCTTTTTGATTTTAATTTCCCTAAGCTATAGGACCATAAGTGGAAGTGCCCTAGGCTCTGTTGCTTTGTTTTTTAGATGTTTCAGGAAACACCATACACTTCTCCCGAGTGGCTGTTGGCAATTTACATCCCGCCCATCAGCATAACAAGGCTCCCAGTTCTCCATGGCCTGTCCTGCCTTTCTGGATTTTACACTTTTTTCAGATGGCCCTTTTGACCGGGGGGAAGTGAGACTTCATTGTAGTGCAGATTTCCTTTGCAAGCTTGCTTGGTTGGCCAAAAAGGGCGTATGCGTTTTTTCCTGAATATATTCAGGAAAAAACGCATACGCCCTTTTTGGCCAAGTGCATCATTGTGGACGTTCTGCCTCTTTTCCTATGCTTTCAATGCAATTCCAGTCTACCTCCTGAAATCGGTTTCCTGCAATTCTGCCCCGCTTTCAAGTCCTCTTGGCAGCCTTACTTCAGTATATTTTTGGACGATAGCTGTCATTTATAACTCTGCAGGTTTGTGAATTACAGTGCCCCTGAGCTCCTTTCTCCAACTCGCTTTCTCGTGAGCTGGCCGCAACACCGCAGGATGGCTTCAGGCCCTAATCTGGTTCCGGCACGGCACGCTGAGCCTTTGGTTAATTCCTCTTCCTGGTGGGAAATGAGAGTTAAATTTGCCCGTCCAGACACCTCCAGCTAGTCTGTCATTGGTTCTCCCTATTCCTGTTCATCTTCCGCAGAAATTGCAAACTGGGCCAAACAGGAGGTTAAAGGCACTGACTCTCCAAGTCGGGAGAGTGTTAGTAAAGCGTCTGGAATGTTGCACCCGAGTACCAGGGGACGAAAACTGACACATAATGGAACACGTCTCCCGATCACACGGTTGATCATACTCTGGGTTCCACATGCATGTTTTAGCTGAAGGAAGAATACCTTAAACCTGGAGAGTTGAGACCCGTGGAATGGGTACCATGCAATATGACTTCAAAGGGTCTTCATTTGCTCACCGAACCTCTCCAATCCTATCACTGCTGCGTTTATGACCCTGCACACACGCTTGATTCTCTTTTGGAGACATAGCAATCCATAGGTTTTAAGATACTTCCTAGTCAGGTACATTCTTAAGTGTTTAATATGGGGTGTTGAATCCATTTTGTTGAGCAAGGAGTAGCTCTTGTCTATTCCATATTTGGCTTAAGGAACTTTATCTGTGCTCATTTCAATCTCTGGTTTTATGCAGCACCCCAGCTCACCTTTCCCCTTAAGCAAGCATAAGTTGGTTTTCTAAATTTGAGACCCTGTTCTGTTTTGGAATTCAGTTCCTGTGTAGCCAAGTTTACATTCCGTGTATTAGTGATATCTTATGATGTTTCTTTTTCTGTGTGAATTATTTCAGTTAGAATCATCATACCTGAATCCACTCATTATGCTGCTACGGGCCTGATGACATAGATTTCATTGCTGAATGATATTGCATTGTACGTAAGTACCAAAACTTCTTTATCCATTTTTCACTTTCTGCGATATTGTACTTGTACCGTAAACCAGGTTCTTGTAAACAGAGCCGTCCCAACCTTTGGGGTGGCTGTGTCTTTTGATTTTAATTTCCCTAAGCTATAGGACCATAAGTGGAAGTGCCCTAGGCTCTGTTGCTTTGTTTTTTAGATGTTTCAGGAAACACCATACACTTCTCCCGAGTGGCTGTTGGCAATTGACATCCCACCCATCAGCATAACAAGGCTCCCAGTTCTCCATGGCCTGTCCTGCCTTTCTGGATTTTACACTTTGTTCAGATGGCCCTTTTGACCGGGGGGAAGTGAGACTTCATTGTAGTGCAGATTTCCTTTGCAAGCTTGCTTGGTTGGCCAAAAAGGGCGTATGCGTTTTTTCCTGAATATATTCAGGAAAAAACGCATACGCCCTTTTTGGCCAAGTGCATCATTGTGGACGTTCTGCCTCTTTTCCTATGCTTTCAATGCAATTCCAGTCTACCTCCTGAAATCGGTTTCCTGCAATTCTGCCCCGCTTTCAAGTCCTCTTGGCAGCCTTACTTCAGTATATTTTTGGACGATAGCTGTCATTTATAACTCTGCAGGTTTGTGAATTACAGTGCCCCTGAGCTCCTTTCTTCAACTCGCTTTCTCGTGAGCTGGCCGCAACACCGCAGGATCGCTTCAGGCCCTAATCTGGTTCCGGCACGGCACGCTGAGCCTTTGGTTAATTCCTCTTCCTGGTGGGAAATGAGAGTTAAATTTGCCCGTCCAGACACCTCCAGCTAGTCTGTCATTGGTTCTCCCTATTCCTGTTCATCTTCCGCAGAAATTGCAAACTGGGCCAAACAGGAGGTTAAAGGCACTGACTCTCCAAGTCGGGAGAGTGTTAGTAAAGCGTCTGGAATGTTGCACCCGAGTACCAGGGGACGAAAACTGAGACATATTGGGACACGTCTCCCGATCACACGGTTGATCATACTCTGGGTTCCACATGCATGTTTTAGCTGAAGGAAGAATACCTTAACCCTGGAGAGTTGAGACCCGTGGAATGGGTACCATGCAATATGACTTCAAAGGGTCTTCATTTGCTCACCGAACCTCTCCAATCCTATCACTGCTGCGTTTATGCCCCTGTACACACACTTGATTCTCTTTCAGAGACATAGCAATCCATAGGTTTTAAGATACTTCCTAGTCAGGTACACTCTTAGGCATTTAATATGGGGTGTTGAGTCCATTTCCTTGAGCAAGGAGTAGCTCTTGTCTATTCCATATTTGGCTTAAGGAACTTTATCTGTGCTCATTTCAATCTCTGGTTTTATGCAGCACCCCAACTCACCTTTCCCCTTAAGCAAGCATAAGTTGGGTTTCTAAATTTGAGACCCTGTTCTGTTTTGTAATTCAGTTCCTGTGTAGCCAAGGTTACATTCCGTGTATTAGTGATATCTTATGATGTTTCTTTTCCTGTGTGACTTATTTCAGTTAGAATCATCATACCTGAATCCACTCATTATGCTGCTACGGGCCTGATGACATAGATTTCATTGCTGAGTGATATTGCATTGTACGTAAGTACCACAACTTCTTTATCCATTTTTCACTTTCTGCGATATTGAACTTGTACCGTAAACGTGGTTCTTGTAAACACAGCCGTGCCAAATTTTGGGGTGGCTGTGTTTTTTTGATTTTAATTTCCCTAAGCTATAGGACCATAAGTGGAAGTGCCCTAGGCTCTGTTGCTTTGTTTTTTAGATGTTTCAGGAAACACCATATACTTCTCCCGAGTGGCTGTTGGCAATTGACATCCCGCCCATCAGCATAACAAGGCTCCCAGTTCTCCATGGCCTGTCCTGCCTTTCTGGATTTTACACTTTATTCAGATGGCCCTTTTGACAGGGGGGAAGTGAGACTTCATTGTAGTGCAGATTTCCTTTGCAAGCTTGCTTGGTTGGCCAAAAAGGGCGTATGCGTTTTTTCCTGAATATATTCAGGAAAAAACGCATACGCCCTTTTTGGCCAAGTGCATCATTGTGGACGTTCTGCCTCTTTTCCTATGCTTTCAATGCAATTCCAGTCTACCTCCTGAAATCGGTTTCCTGCAATTCTGCCCCGCTTTCAAGTCCTCTTGGCAGCCTTACTTCAGTATATTTTTGGACGATAGCTGTCATTTATAACTCTGCAGGTTTGTGAATTACAGTGCCCCTGAGCTCCTTTCTTCAACTCGCTTTCTCGTGAGCTGGCCGCAACACCGCAGGATGGCTTCAGGCCCTAATCTGGTTCCGGCACGGCACGCTGAGCCTTTGGTTAATTCCTCTTCCTGGTGGGAAATGAGAGTTAAATTTGCCCGTCCAGACACCTCTAGCTAGTCTGTCATTGGTTCTCCCTATTCCTGTTCATCTTCCGCAGAAATTGCAAACTGGGCCAAACAGGAGGTTAAAGGCACTGACTCTCCAAGTCGGGAGAGTGTTAGTAAAGCGTCTGGAATGTTGCACCCGAGTACCAGGGGACGAAAACTGACACATATGGGAACACATCTCCCGATCACACGGTTGATCATACTCTGGGTTCCACATGCATGTTTTAGCTGAAGGAAGAATACCTTAAACCTGGAGAGTTGAGACCCGTGGAATGGGTACCATGCAATATGACTTCAAAGGGTCTTCATTTGCTCACCGAACCTCTCCAATCCTATCACTGCTGCGTTTATGCCCCTGCACACACGCTTGATTCTCTTTCGGAGACATAGCAATCCATAGGTTTTAAGATACTTCCTAGTCAGGTATATTCTTAGGTGTTTAATATGGGGTGTTGAGTCCATTTCGTTGAGCAAGGAGTAGCTCTTGTCTATTCCATACTTGGCTTAAGTAACTTTATCTGTGCTCACTTCAATCTCTGGTTTTATGCATTACACCAACTCACCTTTCCCCTTAAGGAAGCATAAGTTGTTTTTCTAAATTTGAGACCCTGTTCTGTTTTGTAATTCAGTTCCTGTGTAGCCAAGGTTACATTCCGTGTATTAGTGATATCTTATGATGTTTCTTTTTCTGTGTGACTTATTTCAGTTAGAATCATCATACCGGAATCCACTCATTATGCTGCTACGGGCCTGATGACATAGATTTCATTGCTGAGTGATACTGCATTGTACGTAAGTACCACAACTTCTTTATCCATTTTTCACTTTCTGCGATATTGAACTTGTACCGTAAACCAGGTTCTTGTAAACAGAGCCGTCCCAACCTTTGGGGTGGCTGTGTCTTTTTGATTTTAATTTCCCTAAGCTATAGGACCATAAGTGGAAGTGCCCTAGGCTCTGTTGCTTTGTTTTTTAGATGTTTCAGGAAACACCATACACTTCTCCCGAGTGGCTGTTGGCAATTTACATCCCGCCCATCAGCATAACAAGGCTCCCAGTTCTCCATGGCCTGTCCTGCCTTT
This sequence comes from Lagenorhynchus albirostris, assembly GCF_949774975.1. Lineage (NCBI taxonomy): Eukaryota > Metazoa > Chordata > Mammalia > Artiodactyla > Delphinidae > Lagenorhynchus > Lagenorhynchus albirostris. The sequence continues at coordinate 148,627 of NW_026783446.1, read as the reverse complement.
CTGGATTTTACACTTTTTTCAGATGGCCCTTTTGACCGGGGGGAAGTGAGACTTCATTGTAGTGCAGATTTCCTTTGCAAGCTTGCTTGGTTGGCCAAAAAGGGCGTATGCGTTTTTTCCTGAATATATTCAGGAAAAAACGCATACGCCCTTTTTGGCCAAGTGCATCATTGTGGACGTTCTGCCTCTTTTCCTATGCTTTCAATGCAATTCCAGTCTACCTCCTGAAATCGGTTTCCTGCAATTCTGCCCCGCTTTCAAGTCCTCTTGGCAGCCTTACTTCAGTATATTTTTGGACGATAGCTGTCATTTATAACTCTGCAGGTTTGTGAATTACAGTGCCCCTGAACTCCTTTCTTCAACTCGCTTTCTCGTGAGCTGGCCGCAACACCGCAGGATGGCTTCAGGCCCTAATCTGGTTCCGGCACGGCACGCTGAGCCTTTGGTTAATTCCTCTTCCTGGTGGGAAATGAGAGTTAAATTTGCCCGTCCAGACACCTCCAGCTAGTCTGTCATTGGTTCTCCCTATTCCTGTTCATCTTCCGCAGAAATTGCAAACTGGGCCAAACAGGAGGTTAAAGGCACTGACTCTCCAAGTCGGGAGAGTGTTAGTAAAGCGTCTGGAATGTTGCACCCGAGTACCAGGGGACGAAAACTGAGACATAATGGAACACGTCTCCCGATCACACGGTTGATCATACTCTGGGTTCCACATGCATGTTTTAGCTGAAGGAAGAATACCTTAAACCTGGAGAGTTGAGACCCGTGGAATGGGTACCATGCAATATGACTTCAAAGGGTCTTCATTTGCTCACCGAACCTCTCCAATCCTATCACTGCTGCGTTTATGACCCTGCACACACGCTTGATTCTCTTTTGCAGACATAGCAATCCATAGGTTTTAAGATACTTCCTAGTCAGGTACATTCTTAAGTGTTTAATATGGGGTGTTGAATCCATTTTGTTGAGCAAGGAGTAGCTCTTGTCTATTCCATATTTGGCTTAAGGAACTTTATCTGTGCTCATTTCAATCTCTGGTTTTATGCAGCACCCCAACTCACCTTTCCCCTTAAGCAAGCATAAGTTGGTTTTCTAAATTTGAGACCCTGTTCTGTTTTGGAATTCAGTTCCTGTGTAGCCAAGTTTACATTCCGTGTATTAGTGATATCTTATGATGTTTCTTTTTCTGTGTGAATTATTTCAGTTAGAATCATCATACCTGAATCCACTCATTATGCTGCTACGGGCCTGATGACATAGATTTCATTGCTGAATGATATTGCATTGTACGTAAGTACCACAACTTCTTTATCCATTTTTCACTTTCTGCGATATTGTACTTGTACCGTAAACCAGGTTCTTGTAAACAGAGCCGTCCCAACCTTTGGGGTGGCTGTGTCTTTTGATTTTAATTTCCCTAAGCTATAGGACCATAAGTGGAAGTGCCCTAGGCTCTGTTGCTTTGTTTTTTAGATGTTTCAGGAAACACCATACACTTCTCCCGAGTGGCTGTTGGCAATTGACATCCCGCCCATCAGCATAACAAGGCTCCCAGTTCTCCATGGCCTGTCCTGCCTTTCTGGATTTTACACTTTGTTCAGATGGCCCTTTTGACCGGGGGGAAGTGAGACTTCATTGTAGTGCAGATTTCCTTTGCAAGCTTGCTTGGTTGGCCAAAAAGGGCGTATGCGTTTTTTCCTGAATATATTCAGGAAAAAACGCATACGCCCTTTTTGGCCAAGTGCATCATTGTGGACGTTCTGCCTCTTTTCCTATGCTTTAAATGCAATTCCCGTCTACCTCCTGAAATCGGTTTCCTGCAATTCTGCCCCGCTTTCAAGTCCTCTTGGCAGCCTTACTTCAGTATATTTTTGGACGATAGCTGTCATTTATAACTCTGCAGGTTTGTGAATTACAGTGCCCCTGAGCTCCTTTCTTAAACTCGCTTTCTCGTGAGCTGGCCGCAACACCGCAGGATGGCTTCAGGCCCTAATCTGGTTCCGGCACGGCACGCTGAGCCTTTGGTTAATTCCTCTTCCTGGTGGCAAATGAGAGTTAAATTTGCCCGTCCAGACACCTCCAGCTAGTCTCTCATTGGTTCTCCCTATTCCTGTTCATCTTCCGCAGAAATTGCAAACTGGGCCAAACAGCAGGTTAAAGGCACTGACTCTCCAAGTCGGGAGAGTGTTAGTAAAGCGTCTGGAATGTTGCACCCGAGTACCAGGGGACGAAACCTGACACATATTGGAACACGTCTCCCGATCACACGGTTGATCATACTCTGGGTTCCACATGCATGTTTTAGCTGAAGGAAGAATACCTTAAACCTGGAGAGTTGAGACCCGTGGAATGGGTACCATGCAATATGACTTCAAAGGGTCTTCATTTGCTCACCGAACCTCTCCACTCCTATCACTGCTGCGTTTATGCCCCTGTACACACACTTTATTCTCTTTCGGAGACATAGCAATCCATAGGTTTTAAGATACTTCCTAGTCAGGTACATTCTTAGGCGTTTAATATGGGGTGTTGAGTCCATTTCGTTGAGCAAGGAGTAGCTCTTGTCTATGCCATATTTGGCTTAAGGAACTTTATCTGTGCTCATTTCAATCTCTGGTTTTATGCATTACCCCAACTCACCTTTCCCCTTAAGGAAGCATAAGTTTGTTTTCTTAATTTGAGACCCTGTTCTGTTTTGGAATTCAGTTCCTGTGTAGCCAAGTTTACATTCCGTGTATTAGTGATATCTTATGATGTTTCTTTCTCTGTGTGACTTATTTCAGTTAGAATCATCATACCTGAATCCACTCATTATGCTGCTACGGGCCTGATGACATAGATTTCCTTGCTGAGTGATATTGCATTGTACGTAAGTACCACAACTTCTTTATCCATTTTTCACTTTCTGCGATATTGAACTTGTACCGTAAATCAGGTTCTTGTAAACAGAGCCGTCCCAACCTTTGGGGTGGCTGTGTCTTTTTGACTTTAATTTCCCTAAGCTATAGGACCATAAGTGGAAGTGCCCTAGGCTCTGTTGCTTTGTTTTTTAGATGTTTCAGGAAACACCATACACTTCTCCCGAGTGGCTGTTGGCAATTGACATCCCGCCCATCAGCATAACAAGGCTCCCAGTTCTCCATGGCCTGTCCTGCCTTTCTGGATTTTACACTTTTTTCAGATGGCCCTTTTGACCGGGGGGAAGTGAGACTTCATTGTAGTGCAGATTTCCTTTGCAAGCTTGCTTGGTTGGCCAAAAAGGGCGTATGCGTTTTTTCCTGAATATATTCAGGAAAAAACGCATACGCCCTTTTTGGCCAAGTGCATCATTGTGGACGTTCTGCCTCTTTTCCTATGCTTTCAATGCAATTCCAGTCTACCTCCTGAAATCGGTTTCCTGCAATTCTGCCCCGCTTTCAAGTCCTCTTGGCAGCCTTACTTCAGTATATTTTTGGACGATAGCTGTCATTTATAACTCTGCAGGTTTGTGAATTACAGTGCCCCTGAGCTCCTTTCTTCAACTCGCTTTCTCGTGAGCTGGCCGCAACACCGCAGGATGGCTTCAGGCCCTAATCTGGTTCCGGCACGGCACGCTGAGCCTTTGGTTAATTCCTCTTCCTGGTGGGAAATGAGAGTTAAATTTGCCCGTCCAGACACCTCCAGCTAGTCTGTCATTGGTTCTCCCTATTCCTGTTCATCTTCCGCAGAAATTGCAAACTGGGCCAAACAGGAGGTTAAAGGCACTGACTCTCCAAGTCGGGAGAGTGTTAGTAAAGCGTCTGGAATGTTGCACCCGAGTACCAGGGGACGAAAACTGACACATATTGGAACACGTCTCCCGATCACACGGTTGATCATACTCTGGGTTCCACATGCATGTTTTAGCTGAAGGAAGAATACCTTAAACCTGGAGAGTTGAGACCCGTGGAATGGGTACCATGCAATATGACTTCAAAGGGTCTTCATTTGCTCACCGAACCTCTCCAATCCTATCACTGCTGCGTTTATGACCCTGCACACACGCTTGATTCTCTTTTGGAGACATAGCAATCCATAGGTTTTAAGATACTTCCTAGTCAGGTACATTCTTAGGTGTTTAATATGGGGTGTTGAGTCCATTTCGTTGAGCAAGGAGTAGCTCTTGTCTATTCCATATTTGGCTTAAGGAACTTTATCTGTGCTCATTTCAATCTCTGGTTTTATGCAGCACCCCAACTCACCTTTCCCCTTAAGCAAGCATAAGTTGGTTTTCTAAATTTGAGACCCTGTTCTGTTTTGTAATTCAGTTCCTGTGTAGCCAAGGTTACATTCCGTGTATTAGTGATATCTTATGATGTTTCTTTTCCTGTGTGATTTATTTCAGTTAGAATCATCGTACCTGAATCCACTCATTATGCTGCTACGGGCCTGATGACATAGATTTCATTGCTGAGTGATACTGCATTGTACGTAAGTACCACAACTTCTTTATCCATTTTTCACTTTCTGCGATATTGAACTTGTACCGTAAACCAGGTTCTTGTAAACAGAGCCGTCCCAACCTTTGGGGTGGCTGTGTCTTTTTGATTTTAATTTCCCTAAGCTATAGGACCATAAGTGGAAGTGCCCTAGGCTCTGTTGCTTTGTTTTTTAGATGTTTCAGGAAACACCATACACTTCTCCCGAGTGGCTGTTGGCAATTGACATCCCGCCCATCAGCATAACAAGGCTCCCAGTTCTCCATGGCCTGTCCTGCCTTTCTGGATTTTACAGTTTTTTCAGATGGCCCTTTTGACCGGGGGGAAGTGAGACTTCATTGTAGTGCAGATTTCCTTTGCAAGCTTGCTTGGTTGGCCAAAAAGGGCGTATGCGTTTTTTCCTGAATATATTCAGGAAAAAACGCATACGCCCTTTTTGGCCAAGTGCATCATTGTGGACGTTCTGCCTCTTTTCCTATGCTTTCAATGCAATTCCAGTCTACCTCCTGAAATCGGTTTCCTGCAATTCTGCCCCGCTTTCAAGTCCTCTTGGCAGCCTTACTTCAGTATATTTTTGGACGATAGCTGTCATTTATAACTCTGCAGGTTTGTGAATTACAGTGCCCCTGAGCTCCTTTCTTCAACTCGCTTTCTCGTGAGCTGGCCGCAACACCGCAGGATGGCTTCAGGCCCTAATCTGGTTCCGGCACGGCACGCTGAGCCTTTGGTTAATTCCTCTTCCTGGTGGGAAATGAGAGTTAAATTTGCCCGTCCAGACACCTCCAGCTAGTCTGTCATTGGTTCTCCCTATTCCTGTTCATCTTCCGCAGAAATTGCAAACTGGGCCAAACAGGAGGTTAAAGGCACTGACTCTCCAAGTCGGGAGAGTGTTAGTAAAGCGTCTGGAATGTTGCACCCGAGTACCAGGGGACGAAAACTGACACATAATGGAACACGTCTCCCGATCACACGGTTGATCATACTCTGGGTTCCACATGCATGTTTTAGCTGAAGGAAGAATACCTTAAACCTGGAGAGTTGAGACCCGTGGAATGGGTACCATGCAATATGACTTCAAAGGGTCTTCATTTGCTCACCGAACCTCTCCAATCCTATCACTGCTGCGTTTATGACCCTGCACACACGCTTGATTCTCTTTCGGAGACATAGCAATCCATAGGTTTTAAGATACTTCCTAGTCAGGTACATTCTTAGGCGTTTAATATGGGGTGTTGAGTCCATTTCGTTGAGCAAGGAGTAGCTCTTGTCTATGCCATATTTGGCTTAAGGAACTTTATCTGTGCTCATTTCAATCTCTGGTTTTATGCATTACCCCAACTCACCTTTCCCCTTAAGGAAGCATAAGTTTGTTTTCTTAATTTGAGACCCTGTTCTGTTTTGGAATTCAGTTCCTGTGTAGCCAAGTTTACATTCCGTGTATTAGTGATATCTTATGATGTTTCTTTCTCTGTGTGACTTATTTCAGTTAGAATCATCATACCTGAATCCACTCATTATGCTGCTACGGGCCTGATGACATAGATTTCCTTGCTGAGTGATATTGCATTGTACGTAAGTACCACAACTTCTTTATCCATTTTTCACTTTCTGCGATATTGAACTTGTACCGTAAATCAGGTTCTTGTAAACAGAGCCGTCCCAACCTTTGGGGTGGCTGTGTCTTTTTGACTTTAATTTCCCTAAGCTATAGGACCATAAGTGGAAGTGCCCTAGGCTCTGTTGCTTTGTTTTTTAGATGTTTCAGGAAACACCATACACTTCTCCCGAGTGGCTGTTGGCAATTGACATCCCGCCCATCAGCATAACAAGGCTCCCAGTTCTCCATGGCCTGTCCTGCCTTTCTGGATTTTACACTTTTTTCAGATGGCCCTTTTGACCGGGGGGAAGTGAGACTTCATTGTAGTGCAGATTTCCTTTGCAAGCTTGCTTGGTTGGCCAAAAAGGGCGTATGCGTTTTTTCCTGAATATATTCAGGAAAAAACGCATACGCCCTTTTTGGCCAAGTGCATCATTGTGGACGTTCTGCCTCTTTTCCTATGCTTTCAATGCAATTCCAGTCTACCTCCTGAAATCGGTTTCCTGCAATTCTGCCCCGCTTTCAAGTCCTCTTGGCAGCCTTACTTCAGTATATTTTTGGACGATAGCTGTCATTTATAACTCTGCAGGTTTGTGAATTACAGTGACCCTGAGCTCCTTTCTTCAACTCGCTTTCTCGTGAGCTGGCCGCAACACCGCAGGATGGCTTCAGGCCCTAATCTGGTTCCGGCACGGCACGCTGAGCCTTTGGTTAATTCCTCTTCCTGGTGGGAAATGAGAGTTAAATTTGCCCGTCCAGACACCTCCAGCTAGTCTGTCATTGGTTCTCCCTATTCCTGTTCATCTTCCGCAGAAATTGCAAACTGGGCCAAACAGGAGGTTAAAGGCACTGACTCTCCAAGTCGGGAGAGTGTTAGTAAAGCGTCTGGAATGTTGCACCCGAGTACCAGGGGACGAAAACTGACACATATTGGAACACGTCTCCCGATCACACGGTTGATCATACTCTGGGTTCCACATGCATGTTTTAGCTGAAGGAAGAATACCTTAAACCTGGAGAGTTGAGACCCGTGGAATGGGTACCATGCAATATGACTTCAAAGGGTCTTCATTTGCTCACCGAACCTCTCCAATCCTATCACTGCTGCGTTTATGACCCTGCACACACGCTTGATTCTCTTTTGGAGACATAGCAATCCATAGGTTTTAAGATACTTCCTAGTCAGGTACATTCTTAGGTGTTTAATATGGGGTGTTGAGTCCATTTCGTTGAGCAAGGAGTAGCTCTTGTCTATTCCATATTTGGCTTAAGGAACTTTATCTGTGCTCATTTCAATCTCTGGTTTTATGCAGCACCCCAACTCACCTTTCCCCTTAAGCAAGCATAAGTTGGTTTTCTAAATTTGAGACCCTGTTCTGTTTTGTAATTCAGTTCCTGTGTAGCCAAGGTTACATTCCGTGTATTAGTGATATCTTATGATGTTTCTTTTCCTGTGTGATTTATTTCAGTTAGAATCATCGTACCTGAATCCACTCATTATGCTGCTACGGGCCTGATGACATAGATTTCATTGCTGAGTGATACTGCATTGTACGTAAGTACCACAACTTCTTTATCCATTTTTCACTTTCTGCGATATTGAACTTGTACCGTAAACCAGGTTCTTGTAAACAGAGCCGTCCCAACCTTTGGGGTGGCTGTGTCTTTTTGATTTTAATTTCCCTAAGCTATAGGACCATAAGTGGAAGTGCCCTAGGCTCTGTTGCTTTGTTTTTTAGATGTTTCAGGAAACACCATACACTTCTCCCGAGTGGCTGTTGGCAATTGACATCCCGCCCATCAGCATAACAAGGCTCCCAGTTCTCCATGGCCTGTCGTGCCTTTCTGGATTTTACAGTTTTTTCAGATGGCCCTTTTGACCGGGGGGAAGTGAGACTTCATTGTAGTGCAGATTTCCTTTGCAAGCTTGCTTGGTTGGCCAAAAAGGGCGTATGCGTTTTTTCCTGAATATATTCAGGAAAAAACGCATACGCCCTTTTTGGCCAAGTGCATCATTGTGGACGTTCTGCCTCTTTTCCTATGCTTTCAATGCAATTCCAGTCTACCGCCTGAAATCGGTTTCCTGCAATTCTGCCCCGCTTTCAAGTCCTCTTGGCAGCCTTACTTCAGTATATTTTTGGACGATAGCTGTCATTTATAACTCTGCAGGTTTGTGAATTACAGTGCCCCTGAGCTCCTTTCTTCAACTCGCTTTCTCGTGAGCTGGCCGCAACACCGCAGGATGGCTTCAGGCCCTAATCTGGTTCCGGCACGGCACGCTGAGCCTTTGGTTAATTCCTCTTCCTGGTGGGAAATGAGAGTTAAATTTGCCCGTCCAGACACCTCCAGCTAGTCTGTCATTGGTTCTCCCTATTCCTGTTCATCTTCCGCAGAAATTGCAAACTGGGCCAAACAGGAGGTTAAAGGCACTGACTCTCCAAGTCGGGAGAGTGTTAGTAAAGCGTCTGGAATGTTGCACCCGAGTACCAGGGGACGAAAACTGACACATAATGGAACACGTCTCCCGATCACACGGTTGATCATACTCTGGGTTCCACATGCATGTTTTAGCTGAAGGAAGAATACCTTAAACCTGGAGAGTTGAGACCCGTGGAATGGGTACCATGCAATATGACTTCAAAGGGTCTTCATTTGCTCACCGAACCTCTCCAATCCTATCACTGCTGCGTTTATGACCCTGCACACACGCTTGATTCTCTTTTGGAGACATAGCAATCCATAGGTTTTAAGATACTTCCTAGTCAGGTACATTCTTAGGTGTTTAATATGGGGTGTTGAATCCATTTTGTTGAGCAAGGAGTAGCTCTTGTCTATTCCATATTTGGCTTAAGGAACTTTATCTATGCTCATTTCAATCTCTGGTTTTATGCAGCACCCCAACTCACCTTTCCCCTTAAGCAAGCATAAGTTGGGTTTCTAAATTTGAGACCCTGTTCTGTTTTGTAATTCAGTTCCTGTGTAGCCAAGGTTACATTCCGTGTATTAGTGATATCTTATGATGTTTCTTTTCCTGTGTGACTTATTTCAGTTAGAATCATCGTACCTGAATCCACTCATTATGCTGCTACGGGCCTGATGACATAGATTTCATTGCTGAGTGATACTGCATTGTACGTAAGTACCACAACTTCTTTATCCATTTTTCACTTTCTGCGATATTGAACTTGTACCGTAAACCAGGTTCTTGTAAACAGAGCCGTCCCAACCTTTGGGGTGGCTGTGTCTTTTTGATTTTAATTTCCCTAAGCTATAGGACCATAAGTGGAAGTGCCCTAGGCTCTGTTGCTTTGTTTTTTAGATGTTTCAGGAAACACCATACACTTCTCCCGAGTGGCTGTTGGCAATTTACATCCCGCCCATCAGCATAACAAGGCTCCCAGTTCTCCATGGCCTGTTCTGCCTTTCTGGATTTTACACTTTTTTCAGATGGCCCTTTTGACCGGGGGGAAGTGAGACTTCATTGTAGTGCAGATTTCCTTTGCAAGCTTGCTTGGTTGGCCAAAAAGGGCGTATGCGTTTTTTCCTGAATATATTCAGGAAAAAACGCATACGCCCTTTTTGGCCAAGTGCATCATTGTGGACGTTCTGCCTCTTTTCCTATGCTTTCAATGCAATTCCAGTCTACCTCCTGAAATCGGTTTCCTGCAATTCTGCCCCGCTTTCAAGTCCTCTTGGCAGCCTTACTTCAGTATATTTTTGGACGATAGCTGTCATTTATAACTCTGCAGGTTTGTGAATTACAGTGCCCCTGAGCTCCTTTCTTCAACTCGCTTTCTCGTGAGCTGGCCGCAACACCGCAGGATGGCTTCAGGCCCTAATCTGGTTCCGGCACGGCACGCTGAGCCTTTGGTTAATTCCTCTTCCTGGTGGGAAATGAGAGTTAAATTTGCCCGTCCAGACACCTCCAGCTAGTCTGTCATTGGTTCTCCCTATTCCTGTTCATCTTCCGCAGAAATTGCAAACTGGGCCAAACAGGAGGTTAAAGGCACTGACTCTCCAAGTCGGGAGAGTGTTAGTAAAGCGTCTGGCATGTTGCACCCGAGTACCAGGGGACGAAAACTGACACATATTGGAACACGTCTCCCGATCACACGGTTGATCATACTCTGGGTTCCACATGCATGTTTTAGCTGAAGGAAGAATACCTTAAACCTGGAGAGTTGAGACCCGTGGAATGGGTACCATGCAATATGACTTCAAAGGGTCTTCATTTGCTCACCGAACCTCTCCAATCCTATCACTGCTGCGTTTATGACCCTGCACACACGCTTGATTCTCTTTTGGAGACATAGCAATCCATAGGTTTTAAGATACTTCCTAGTCAGGTACATTCTTAAGTGTTTAATATGGGGTGTTGAATCCATTTTGTTGAGCAAGGAGTAGCTCTTGTCTATTCCATATTTGGCTTAAGGAACTTTATCTGTGCTCATTTCAATCTCTGGTTTTATGCAGCACCCCAACTCACCTTTCCCCTTAAGCAAGCATAAGTTGGTTTTCTAAATTTGAGACCCTGTTCTGTTTTGGAATTCAGTTCCTGTGTAGCCAAGTTTACATTCCGTGTATTAGTGATATCTTATGATGTTTCTTTTTCTGTGTGACTTATTTCAGTTAGAATCATCGTACCTGAATCCACTCATTATGCTGCTACGGGCCTGATGACATAGATTTCATTGCTGAGTGATACTGCATTGTACGTAAGTACCACAACTTCTTTATCCATTTTTCACTTTCTGCGATATTGTACTTGTACCGTAAACCAGGTTCTTGTAAACAGAGCCGTCCCAACCTTTGGGGTGGCTGTGTCTTTTTGATTTTAATTTCCCTAAGCTATTGGACCATAAGTGGAAGTGCCCTAGGCTCTGTTGCTTTGTTTTTTAGATGTTTCAGGAAACACCATACACTTCTCCCGAGTGGCTGTTGGCAATTTACATCCCGCCCATCAGCATAACAAGGCTCCCAGTTCTCCATGGCCTGTCCTGCCTTTCTGGATTTTACACTTTTTTCAGATGGCCCTTTTGACCGGGGGGAAGTGAGACTTCATTGTAGTGCAGATTTCCTTTGCAAGCTTGCTTGGTTGGCCAAAAAGGGCGTATGCGTTTTTTCCTGAATATATTCAGGAAAAAACGCATACGCCCTTTTTGGCCAAGTGCATCATTGTGGACGTTCTGCCTCTTTTCCTATGCTTTAAATGCAATTCCAGTCTACCTCCTGAAATCGGTTTCCTGCAATTCTGCCCCGCTTTCAAGTCCTCTAGGCACCCTTACTTCAGTATATTTTTGGACGATAGCTGTCATTTATAACTCTGCAGGTTTGTGAATTACAGTGCCCCTGAACTCCTTTCTTCAACTCGCTTTCTCGTGAGCTGGCCGCAACACCGCAGGATGGCTTCAGGCCCTAATCTGGTTCCGGCACGGCACGCTGAGCCTTTGGTTAATTCCTCTTCCTGGTGCGAAATGAGAGTTAAATTTGCCCATCCAGACACCTCCATCTAGTCTGTCATTTGTTCTCCCTATTCCTGTTCATCTTCCGCAGAAATTGCAAACTGGGCCAAACAGGAGGTTAAAGGCACTGACTCTCCAAGTCGGGAGAGTGTTAGTAAAGCGTCTGGAATGTTGCACCCGAGTACCAGGGGACGAAAACTGAGACATATTGGAACACGTCTCCCGATCACACGGTTGATCATACTCTGGGTTCCACATGCATGTTTTAGCTGAAGGAAGAATACCTTAAACCTGGAGAGTTGAGACCCGTGGAATGGGTACCATGCAATATGACTTCAAAGGGTCTTCATTTGCTCACCAAACCTCTCCAATCCTATCACTGCTGCGTTTATGCCCCTGCACACACGCTTGATTCTCTTTCGGAGACATAGCAATCCATAGGTTTTAAGATACTTCCTAGTCAGGTACATTCTTAGGTGTTTAATATGGGGTGTTGAATCCATTTCATTGAGCAAGGAGTAGCTCTTGTCTATTCCATACTTGGCTTAAGTAACTTTATCTGTGCTCACTTCAATCTCTTGTTTTATGCATTACACCAACTCACCTTTCCCCTTAAGGAAGCATAAGTTGTTTTTCTAAATTTGAGACCCTGTTCTGTTTTGTAATTCAGTTCCTGTGTAGCCAAGGTTACATTCCGTGTATTAGTGATATCTGATGATGTTTCTTTTTCTGTGTGACTTATTTCAGTTAGAATCATCATACCGGAATCCACTCATTATGCTGCTACGGGCCTGATGACATAGATTTCATTGCTGAGTGATACTGCATTGTACGTAAGTACCACAACTTCTTTATCCATTTTTCACTTTCTGCGATATTGAACTTGTACCGTAAACCAGGTTCTTGTAAACAGAGCCGTCCCAACCTTTGGGGTGGCTGTGTCTTTTTGATTTTAATTTCCCTAAGCTATAGGACCATAAGTGGAAGTGCCCTAGGCTCTGTTGCTTTGTTTTTTAGATGTTTCAGGAAACACCATACACTTCTCCCGAGTGGCTGTTGGCAATTGACATCCCGCCCATCAGCATAACAAGGCTCCCAGTTCTCCATGGCCTGTCCTGCCTTTCTGGATTTTACACTTTTTTCAGATGGCCCTTTTGACCGGGGGGAAGTGAGACTTCATTGTAGTGCAGATTTCCTTTGCAAGCTTGCTTGGTTGGCCAAAAAGGGCGTATGCGTTTTTTCCTGAATATATTCAGGAAAAAACGCATACGCCCTTTTTGGCCAAGTGCATCATTGTGGACGTTCTGCCTCTTTTCCTATGCTTTCAATGCAATTCCAGTCTACCTCCTGAAATCGGTTTCCTGCAATTCTGCCCCGCTTTCAAGTCCTCTTGGCAGCCTTACTTCAGTATATTTTTGGACGATAGCTGTCATTTATAACTCTGCAGGTTTGTGAATTACAGTGCCCCTGAGCTCCTTTCTTCAACTCGCTTTCTCGTGAGCTGGCCGCAACACCGCAGGATGGCTTCAGGCCCTAATCTGGTTCCGGCACGGCACGCTGAGCCTTTGGTTAATTCCTCTTCCTGGTGGGAAATGAGAGTTAAATTTGCCCGTCCAGACACCTCCAGCTAGTCTCTCATTGGTTCTCCCTATTCCTGTTCATCTTCCGCAGAAATTGCAAACTGGGCCAAACAGGAGGTTAAAGGCACTGACTCTCCAAGTCGGGAGAGTGTTAGTAAAGCGTCTGGAATGTTGCACCCGAGTACCAGGGGACGAAAACTGACACATAATGGAACACGTCTCCCGATCACACGGTTGATCATGCTCTGGGTTCCACATGCATGTTTTAGCTGAAGGAAGAATACCTTAAACCTGGAGAGTTGAGACCCGTGGAATGGGTACCATGCAATATGACTTCAAAGGGTCTTCATTTGCTCACCGAACCTCTCCAATCCTATCACTGCTGCGTTTATGACCCTGCACACACGCTTGATTCTCTTTTGGAGACATAGCAATCCATAGGTTTTAAGATACTTCCTAGTCAGGTACATTCTTAGGTGTTTAATATGGGGTGTTGAATCCATTTTGTTGAGCAAGGAGTAGCTCTTGTCTATTCCATATTTGGCTTAAGGAACTTTATCTGTGCTCATTTCAATCTCTGGTTTTATGCAGCACCCCAACTCACCTTTCCCCTTAAGCAAGCATAAGTTGGTTTTCTAAATTTGAGACCCTGTTCTGTTTTGTAATTCAGTTCCTGTGTAGCCAAGTTTACATTCCGTGTATTAGTGATATCTTATGATGTTTCTTTTTCTGTGTGACTTATTTCAGTTAGAATCATCATACCTGAATCCACTCATTATGCTGCTACGGGCCTGATGACATAGATTTCCTTGCTGAGTGATACTGCATTGTACGTAAGTACCACAACTTCTTTATCCATTTTTCACTTTCTGCGATATTGAACTTGTACCGTAAATCAGGTTCTTGTAAACAGAGCCGTCCCAACCTTTGGGGTGGCTGTGTCTTTTTGACTTTAATTTCCCTAAGCTATAGGACCATAAGTGGAAGTGCCCTAGGCTCTGTTGCTTTGTTTTTTAGATGTTTCAGGAAACACCATACACTTCTCCCGAGTGGCTGTTGGCAATTGACATCCCGCCCATCAGCATAACAAGGCTCCCAGTTCTCCATGGCCTGTCCTGCCTTTCTGGATTTTACACTTTTTTCAGATGGCCCTTTTGACCGGGGGGAAGTGAGACTTCATTGTAGTGCAGATTTCCTTTGCAAGCTTGCTTGGTTGGCCAAAAAGGGCGTATGCGTTTTTTCCTGAATATATTCAGGAAAAAACGCATACGCCCTTTTTGGCCAAGTGCATCATTGTGGACGTTCTGCCTCTTTTCCTATGCTTTCAATGCAATTCCAGTCTACCTCCTGAAATCGGTTTCCTGCAATTCTGCCCCGCTTTCAAGTCCTCTTGGCAGCCTTACTTCAGTATATTTGTGGACGATAGCTGTCATTTATAACTCTGCAGGTTTGTGAATTACAGTGCCCCTGAGCTCCTTTCTTCAACTCGCTTTCTCGTGAGCTGGCCGCAACACCGCAGGATGGCTTCAGGCCCTAATCTGGTTCCGGCACGGCACGCTGAGCCTTTGGTTAATTCCTCTTCCTGGTGGGAAATGAGAGTTAAATTTGCCCGTCCAGACACCTCCAGCTAGTCTCTCATTGGTTCTCCCTATTCCTGTTCATCTTCCGCAGAAATTGCAAACTGGGCCAAACAGGAGGTTAAAGGCACTGACTCTCCAAGTCGGGAGAGTGTTAGTAAAGCGTCTGGAATGTTGCACCCGAGTACCAGGGGACGAAAACTGACACATATTGGAACACGTCTCCCGATCACACGGTTGATCATACTCTGGGTTCCACATGCATGTTTTAGCTGAAGGAAGAATACCTTAAACCTGGAGAGTTGAGACCCGTGGAATGGGTACCATGCAATATGATTTCAAAGGGTCTTCATTTGCTCACCGAACCTCTCCAGTCCTATCACTGCTGCGTTTATGCCCCTGTACACACGCTTGGTTCTCTTTCGGAGACATAGCAATCCATAGGTTTTAAGATACTTCCTAGTCAGGTACATGCTTAGGCGTTTAATATGGGGTGTTGAGTCCATTTCCTTGAGCAAGGAGTAGCTCTTGTCTATTCCATATTTGGCTTAAGGAACTTTATCTGTGCTCATTTCAATCTCTGGTTTTATGCAGCACCCCAACTCACCTTTCCCCTTAAGCAAGCATAAGTTGGGTTTCTAAATTTGAGACCCTGTTCTGTTTTGGAATTCAGTTCCTGTGTAGCCAAGTTTACATTCCGTGTATTAGTGATATCTTATGATGTTTCTTTCTCTGTGTGACTTATTTCAGTTAGAATCATCATACCTGAATCCACTCATTATGCTGCTACGGGCCTGATGTCATAGATTTCCTTGCTGAGTGATATTGCATTGTACGTAAGTACCACAACTTCTTTATCCATTTTTCACTTTCTGTGATATTGAACTTGTACCGTAAATCAGGTTCTTGTAAACAGAGCCGTCCCAACCTTTGGGGTGGCTGTGTCTTTTTGACTTTAATTTCCCTAAGCTATAGGACCATAAGTGGAAGTGCCCTAGGCTCTGGTGCTTTGTTTTTTAGATGTTTCAGGAAACACCATACACTTCTCCCGAGTGGCTGTTGGCAATTGACATCCCGCCCATCAGCATAACAAGGCTCCCAGTTCTCCATGGCCTGTCCTGCCTTTCTGGATTTTACACTTTTTTCAGATGGCCCTTTTGACCGGGGGGAAGTGAGACTTCATTATAGTGCAGATTTCCTTTGCAAGCTTGCTTGGTTGGCCAAAAAGGGCGTATGCGTTTTTTCCTGAATATATTCAGGAAAAAACGCATACGCCCTTTTTGGCCAAGTGCATCATTGTGGACGTTCTGCCTCTTTTCCTATGCTTTCAATGCAATTCCAGTCTACCTCCTGAAATCGGTTTCCTGCAATTCTGCCCCGCTTTCAAGTCCTCTTGGCAGCCTTACTTCAGTATATTTTTGGACGATAGCTGTCTTTTATAACTCTGCAGGTTTGTGAATTACAGTGCCCCTGAGCTCCTTTCTTCAACTCGCTTTCTCGTGAGCTGGCCGCAACACCGCAGGATGGCTTCAGGCCCTAATCTGGTTCCGGCACGGCACGCTGAGCCTTTGGTTAATTCCTCTTCCTGGTGGGAAATGAGAGTTAAATATGCCCGTCCAGACACCTCCAGCTAGTCTCTCATTGGTTCTCCCTATTCCTGTTCATCTTCCACAGAAATTGCAAACTGGGCCAAACAGGAGGTTAAAGGCACTGACTCTCCAACTCGGGAGAGTGTTAGTTAAGCGTCTGGCATGTTGCACCCGAGTACCAGGGGACGAAAACTGAGACATATTTGAACACGTCTCCCGATCACACGGTTGATCATACTCTGGGTTCCACATGCATGTTTTAGCTGAAGGAAGAATACCTTAAACCTGGAGAGTTGAGACCCGTGGAATGGGTACCATGCAATATGACTTCAAAGGGTCTTCATTTGCTCACCGAACCTCTCCAGTCCTATCACTGCTGCGTTTATGCCCCTGTACACACACTTGATTCTCTTTCGGAGACATAGCAATCCATAGGTTTTAAGATACTTCCTAGTCAGGTACATTCTTAGGCGTTTAATATGGGGTGTTGAGTCCATTTCGTTGAGCAAGGAGTAGCTCTTGTCTATTCCATATTTGGCTTAAGGAACTTTATCTGTGCTCATTTCAATCTCTGGTTTTATGCATTACCCCAACTCACCTTTCCCCTTAAGGAAGCATAAGTTTGTTTTCTTAATTTGAGACCCTGTTCTGTTTTGGAATTCAGTTCCTGTGTAGCCAAGTTTACATTCCGTGTATTAGTGATATCTTATGATGTTTCTTTCTCTGTGTGACTTATTTCAGTTAGAATCATCATACCTGAATCCACTCATTATGCTGCTACGGGCCTGATGACATAGATTTCCTTGCTGAGTGATATTGCATTGTACGTAAGTACCACAACTTCTTTATCCATTTTTCACTTTCTGCGATATTGAACTTGTACCGTAAATCAGGTTCTTGTAAACAGAGCCGTCCCAACCTTTGGGGTGGTTGTGTCTTTTTGATTTTAATTTCCCTAAGCTATAGGACCATAAGTGGAAGTGCCCTAGGCTCTGGTGCTTTGTTTTTTAGATGTTTCAGGAAACACCATACACTTCTCCCGAGTGGCTGTTGGCAATTGACATCCCGCCCATCAGCATAACAAGGCTCCCAGTTCTCCATGGCCTGTCCTGCCTTTCTGGATTTTACACTTTTTTCAGATGGCCCTTTTGACCGGGGGGAAGTGAGACTTCATTGTAGTGCAGATTTCCTTTGCAAGCTTGCTTGGTTGGCCAAAAAGGGCGTATGCGTTTTTTCCTGAATATATTCAGGAAAAAACGCATACGCCCTTTTTGGCCAAGTGCATCATTGTGGACGTTCTGCCTCTTTTCCTATGCTTTCAATGCAATTCCAGTCTACCTCCTGAAATCGGTTTCCTGCAATTCTGCCCCGCTTTCAAGTCCTCTTGGCAGCCTTACTTCAGTATATTTGTGGACGATAGCTGTCATTTATAACTCTGCAGGTTTGTGAATTACAGTGCCCCTGAGCTCCTTTCTTCAACTCGCTTTCTCGTGAGCTGGCCGCAACACCGCAGGATGGCTTCAGGCCCTAATCTGGTTCCGGCACGGCACGCTGAGCCTTTGGTTAATTCCTCTTCCTGGTGGGAAATGAGAGTTAAATTTGCCCGTCCAGACACCTCCAGCTAGTCTGTCATTTGTTCTCCCTATTCCTGTTCATCTTCCGCAGAAATTGCAAACTGGGCCAAACAGGAGGTTAAAGGCACTGACTCTCCAAGTCGGGAGAGTGTTAGTAAAGCGTCTGGAATGTTGCACCCGAGTACCAGGGGACGAAAACTGACACATATTGGAACACGTCTCCCGATCACACGGTTGATCATACTCTGGGTTCCACATGCATGTTTTAGCTGAAGGAAGAATACCTTAAACCTGGAGAGTTGAGACCCGTGGAATGGGTACCATGCAATATGACTTCAAAGGGTCTTCATTTGCTCACCGAACCTCTCCAGTCCTATCACTGCTGCGTTTATGCCCCTGTACACACGCTTGGTTCTCTTTCGGAGACATAGCAATCCATAGGTTTTAAGATACTTCCTAGTCAGGTACATGCTTAGGCGTTTAATATGGGGTGTTGAGTCCATTTCCTTGAGCAAGGAGTAGCTCTTGTCTATTCCATATTTGGCTTAAGGAACTTTATCTGTGCTCACTTCAATCTCTGGTTTTATGCATTACCCCAACTCACCTTTCCCCTTAAGGAAGCATAAGTTTGTTTTCTTAATTTGAGACCCTGTTCTGTTTTGGAATTCAGTTCCTGTGTAGCCAAGTTTACATTCCGTGTATTAGTGATATCTTATGATGTTTCTTTCTCTGTGTGACTTATTTCAGTTAGAATCATCATACCTGAATCCACTCATTATGCTGCTACGGGCCTGATGACATAGATTTCCTTGCTGAGTGATATTGCATTGTACGTAAGTACCACAACTTCTTTATCCATTTTTCACTTTCTGCGATATTGAACTTGTACCGTAAATCAGGTTCTTGTAAACAGAGCCGTCCCAACCTTTGGGGTGGCTGTGTCTTTTTGACTTTAATTTCCCTAAACTATAGGACCATAAGTGGAAGTGCCCTAGGCTCTGGTGCTTTGTTTTTTAGATGTTTCAGGAAACACCATACACTTCTCCCGAGTGGCTGTTGGCAATTGACATCCCGCCCATCAGCATAACAAGGCTCCCAGTTCTCCATGGCCTGTCCTGCCTTTCTGGATTTTACACTTTTTTCAGATGGCCCTTTTGACCGGGGGGAAGTGAGACTTCATTGTAGTGCAGATTTCCTTTGCAAGCTTGCTTGGTTGGCCAAAAAGGGCGTATGCGTTTTTTCCTGAATATATTCAGGAAAAAACGCATACGCCCTTTTTGGCCAAGTGCATCATTGTGGACGTTCTGCCTCTTTTCCTATGCTTTCAATGCAATTCCAGTCTACCTCCTGAAATCGGTTTCCTGCAATTCTGCCCCGCTTTCAAGTCCTCTTGGCAGCCTTACTTCAGTATATTTTTGGACGATAGCTGTCATTTATAACTCTGCAGGTTTGTGAATTACAGTGCCCCTGAGCTCCTTTCTTCAACTCGCTTTCTCGTGAGCTGGCCGCAACACCGCAGGATGGCTTCAGGCCCTAATCTGGTTCCGGCACGGCACGCTGAGCCTTTGGTTAATTCCTCTTCCTGGTGGGAAATGAGAGTTAAATTTGCCCGTCCAGACACCTCCAGCTAGTCTGTCATTGGTTCTCCCTATTCCTGTTCATCTTCCGCAGAAATTGCAAACTGGGCCAAACAGGAGGTTAAAGGCACTGACTCTCCAAGTCGGGAGAGTGTTAGTAAAGCGTCTGGAATGTTGCACCCGAGTACCAGGGGACGAAAACTGACACATATTGGAACACGTCTCCCGATCACACGGTTGATCATACTCTGGGTTCCACATGCATGTTTTAGCTGAAGGAAGAATACCTTAAACCTGGAGAGTTGAGACCCGTGGAATGGGTACCATGCAATATGACTTCAAAGGGTCTTCATTTGCTCACCGAACCTCTCCAATCCTATCACTGCTGCGTTTATGTCCCTGTACACACGCTTGATTCTCTTTTGGAGACATAGCAATCCATAGGTTTTAAGATACTTCCTAGTCAGGTATATTCTTAGGCGTTTAATATGGGGTGTTGAGTCCATTTCGTTGAGCAAGGAGTAGCTCTTGTCTATTCCATATTTGGCTTAAGGAACTTTATCTGTGCTCACTTCAATCTCTGGTTTTATGCATTACCCCAACTCACCTTTCCCCTTAAGGAAGCATAAGTTGGTTTTCTAAATTTGAGACCCTGTTCTGTTTTGTAATTCAGTTCCTGTGTAGCCAAGGTTACATTCCGTGTATTAGTGATATCTTATGATGTTTCTTTTTCTGTGTGACTTATTTCAGTTAGAATCATCATACCTGAATCCACTCATTATGCTGCTATGGGCCTGATGACATAGATTTCATTGCTGAGTGATATTGCATTGTACGTAAGTACCACAACTTCTTTATCCATTTTTCACTTTCTGCGATATTGAACTTGTACCGTAAACGTGGTTCTTGTAAACAGAGCCGTCCCAACCTTTGGGGTGGCTGTGTCTTTTTGATTTTAATTTCCCTAAGCTATAGGACCATAAGTGGAAGTGCCCTAGGCTCTGTTGCTTTGTTTTTTAGATGTTTCAGGAAACACCATACACTTCTCCCGAGTGGCTGTTGGCAATTGACATCCCGCCCATCAGCATAACAAGGCTCCCAGTTCTCCATGGCCTGTCCTGCCTTTCTGGATTTTACACTTTTTTCAGATGGCCCTTTTGACCGGGGGGAAGTGAGACTTCATTGTAGTGCAGATTTCCTTTGCAAGCTTGCTTGGTTGGCCAAAAAGGGCGTATGCGTTTTTTCCTGAATATATTCAGGAAAAAACGCATACGCCCTTTTTGGCCAAGTGCATCATTGTGGACGTTCTGCCTCTTTTCCTATGCTTTCAATGCAATTCCAGTCTACCTCCTGAAATCGGTTTCCTGCAATTCTGCCCCGCTTTCAAGTCCTCTTGGCAGCCTTACTTCAGTATATTTTTGGACGATAGCTGTCATTTATAACTCTGCAGGTTTGTGAATTACAGTGCCCCTGAGCTCCTTTCTTCAACTCGCTTTCTCGTGAGCTGGCCGCAACAACGCAGGAGTGCTTCAGGCCCTAATCTGGTTCCGGCACGGCACGCTGAGCCTTTGGTTAATTCCTCTTCCTGGTGGGAAATGAGAGTTAAATATGCCCGTCCAGACACCTCCAGCTAGTCTGTCATTGGTTCTCCCTATTCCTGTTCATCTTCCGCAGAAATTGCAAACTGGGCCAAACAGGAGGTTAAAGGCACTGACTCTCCAAGTCGGGAGAGTGTTAGTAAAGCGTCTGGAAAGTTGCACCCGAGTACCAGGGGACGAAAACTGACACATATTGGAACACGTCTCCCGATCACACGGTTGATCATACTCTGGGTTCCACATGCATGTTTTAGCTGAAGGAAGAATACCTTAAACCTGGAGAGTTGAGACCCGTGGAATGGGTACCATGCAATATGACTTCAAAGGGTCTTCATTTGCTCACCGAACCTCTCCAATCCTATCACTGCTGCGTTTATGCCCCTGTACACACGCTTGATTCTCTTTCGGAGACATAGCAGTCCATAGGTTTTAAGATACTTCCTAGTCAGGTACATTCTTAGGCGTTTAATATGGGGTGTTGAGTCCATTTCGTTGAGCAAGGACTAGCTCTTGTCTATTCCATATTTGGCTTTAGGAACATTATCTGTGCTCATTTCAATCTCTGGTTTTATGCATTACCCCAACTCACCTTTCCCCTTAAGCAAGCATAAGTTGGGTTTCTTAATTTGAGACCCTGTTCTGTTTTGTAATTCAGTTCCTGTGTAGCCAAGTTTACATTCCGTGTATTAGTGATATCTTATGATGTTTCTTTTTCTGTGTGACTTATTTCAGTTAGAATCATCATACCTGAATCCACTCATTATGCTGCTACGGGCCTGATGTCATAGATTTCCTTGCTGAGTGATATTGCATTGTACGTAAGTACCACAACTTCTTTATCCATTTTTCACTTTCTGCGATATTGAACTTGTACCGTAAATCAGGTTCTTGTAAACAGAGCCGTCCCAACCTTTGGGGTGGCTGTGTCTTTTTGATTTTAATTTCCCTAAGCTATAGGACCATAAGTGGAAGTGCCCTAGGCTCTGTTGCTTTGTTTTTTAGATGTTTCAGGAAACACCATACAGTTCTCCCGAGTGGCTGTTGGCAATTGACATCCCGCCCATCAGCATAACAAGGCTCCCAGTTCTCCATGGCCTGTCCTGCCTTTCTGGATTTTACACTTTTTTCAGATGGCCCTTTTGACCGGGGGGAAGTGAGACTTCATTGTAGTGCAGATTTCCTTTGCAAGCTTGCTTGGTTGGCCAAAAAGGGCGTATGCGTTTTTTCCTGAATATATTCAGGAAAAAACGCATACGCCCTTTTTGGCCAAGTGCATCATTGTGGACGTTCTGCCTCTTTTCCTATGCTTTAAATGCAATTCCAGTACCTCCTGAAATCGGTTTCCTGCAATTCTGCCCCGCTTTCAAGTCCTCTTGGCAGCCTTACTTCAGTATATTTTTGGACGATAGCTGTCATTTATAACTCTGCAGGTTTGTGAATTACAGTGCCCCTGAGCTCCTTTCTTCAACTGGCTTTCTCGTGAGCTTGCCGCAACACCGCAGGATTGCTTCAGGCCCTAATCTGGTTCCGGCACGGCACGCTGAGCCTTTGGTTAATTCCCCTTCCTGGTGGGAAATGAGAGTTAAATTTGCCCGTCCACACACCTCCAGCTAGTCTGTCATTGGTTCTCCCTATTCCTGTTCATCTTCCGCAGAAATTGCAAACTGGGCCAAACAGGAGGTTAAAGGCACTGACTCTCCAAGTCGGGAGAGTGTTAGTAAAGCGTCTGGAATGTTGCACCCGAGTACCAGGGGACGAAAACTGACACATATTGGAACACGTCTCCCGATCACATGGTTGATCATACTCTGGGTTCCACATGCATGTTTTAGCTGAAGGAAGAATACCTTAAACCTGGAGAGTTGAGACCCGTGGAATGGGTACCATGCAATATGACTTCAAAGGGTCTTCATTTGCTCACCGAACCTCTCCAATCCTATCACTGCTGCGTTTATGCCCCTGTACACACGCTTGATTCTCTTTCGGAGACATAGCAGTCCATAGGTTTTAAGATACTTCCTAGTCAGGTACATTCTTAGGCGTTTAATATGGGGTGTTGAGTCCATTTCGTTGAACAAGGAGTAGCTCTTGTCTCTTCCATATTTGGCTTAAGGAACTTTATCTGTGCTCATTTCAATCTCTGGTTTTATGCAGCACCCCAACTCACCTTTCCCCTTAAGCAAGCATAAGTTGGTTTTCTTAATTTGAGACCCTGTTGTGTTCTGTAATTCAGTTCCTGGGTAGCCAAGTTTACATTCCGTGTATTAGTGATATCTTATGATGTTTCTTTTTCTGTGTGACTTATTTCAGTTAGAATCATCATACCTGAATCCACTCATTATGCTGCTACAGGCCTGATGACATAGATATCCTTGCTGAGTCATATTGCATTGTAAGTAAGTACCACAACTTCTTTATCCATTTTTCACTTTCTGCGATATTGAACTTGTACCGTAAACCAGGTTCTTGTAAACAGAGCCGTCCCAACCTTTGGGGTGGCTGTGTCTTTTTGATTTTAATTTCCCTAAGCTATAGGACCATAAGTGGAAGTGCCCTAGGCTCTGTTGCTTTGTTTTTTAGATGTTTCAGGAAACACCATACAGTTCTCCCGAGTGGCTGTTGGCAATTGACATCCCGCCCATCAGCATAACAAGGCTCCCAGTTCTCCATGGCCTGTCCTGCCTTTCTGGATTTTACACATTTTTCAGATGGCCCTTTTGACCGGGGGGAAGTGAGACTTCATTGTAGTGCAGATTTCCTTTGCAAGCTTGCTTGGTTGGCCAAAAAGGGCGTATGCGTTTTTTCCTGAATATATTCAGGAAAAAACGCATACGCCCTTTTTGGCCAAGTGCATCATTGTGGACGTTCTGCCTCTTTTCCTATGCTTTAAATGCAATTCCAGTCTACCTCCTGAAGTCGGTTTCCTGCAATTCTGCCCCGCTTTCAAGTCCTCTTGGCAGCCTTACTTCAGTATATTTTTGGACGATAGCTGTCATTTATAACTCTGCAGGTTTGTGAATTACAGTGCCCCTGAGCTCCTTTCTTCAACTCGCTTTCTCGTGAGCTGGCCGCAACACCGCAGGATTGCTTCAGGCCCTAATCTGGTTCCGGCACGGCACGCTGAGCCTTTGGTTAATTCCTCTTCCTGGTGGGAAATGAGAGTTAAATTTGCCCGTCCACACACCTCCAGCTAGTCTGTCATTGGTTCTCCCTATTCCTGTTCATCTTCCGCAGAAATTGCAAACTGGGCCAAACAGGAGGTTAAAGGCACTGACTCTCCAAGTCGGGAGAGTGTTAGTAAAGCGTCTGGAATGTTGCACCCGAGTAACAGGGGACGAAAACTGAGACATATTGGAACACGTCTCCCGATCACACGGTTGATCATACTCTGGGTTCCACATGCATGTTTTAGCTGAAGGAAGAATACCTTAAACCTGGAGAGTTGAGACCCGTGGAATGGGTACCATGCAATATGACTTCAAAGGGTCTTCATTTGCTCACCGAACCTCTCCAGTCCTATCACTGCTGCGTTTATGCCCCTGTACACACGCTAGATTCTCTTTCGGAGACATAGCAATCCATAGGTTTTAAGATACTTCCTAGTCAGGTACATTCTTAGGCGTTTAATATGGGGTGTTGAGTCCATTTCGTTGAGCAAGGAGTAGCTCTTGTCTATTCCATATTTGGCTTAAGGAACGTTATCTGTGCTCATTTCAATCTCTGGTTTTATGCAGCACCCCAACTCACCTTTCCCCTTAAGGAAGCATAAGTTGTTTTTCTTAATTTGAGACCCTGCTGTGTTCTGTAATTCAGTTCCTGGGTAGCCAAGTTTACATTCCGTGTATTAGTGATATCTTATGATGTTTCTTTTTCTGTGTGACTTATTTCAGTTAGAATCATCATACCTGAATCCACTCATTATGCTGCTACAGGCCTGATGACATAGATATCCTTGCTGAGTCATATTGCATTGTAAGTAAGTACCACAACTTCTTTATCCATTTTTCACTTTCTGCAATATTGAACTTGTACTGTAAACCAGGTTCTTGTAAACAGAGCCGTCCCAACCTTTGGGGTGTCTGTGTCTTTTTGATTTTAATTTCCCTAAGCTATAGGACCATAAGTGGAAGTGCCCTAGGCTCTGTTGCTTTGTTTTTTAGATGTTTCAGGAAACACCATACACTTCTCCCGAGTGGCTGTTGGCAATTTACATCCCGCCCATCAGCATAACAAGGCTCCCAGTTCTCCATGGCCTGTCCTGCCTTTCTGGATTTTACACTTTTTTCAGATGGCCCTTTTGACCGGGGGGAAGTGAGACTTCATTGTAGTGCAGATTTCCTTTGCAAGCTTGCTTGGTTGGCCAAAAAGGGCGTATGCGTTTTTTCCTGAATATATTCAGGAAAAAACGCATACGCCCTTTTTGGCCAAGTGCATCATTGTGGACGTTCTGCCTCTTTTCCTATGCTTTCAATGCAATTCCAGTCTACCTCCTGAAATCGGTTTCCTGCAATTCTGCCCCGCTTTCAAGTCCTCTTGGCAGCCTTACTTCAGTATATTTTTGGACGATAGCTGTCATTTATAACTCTGCAGGTTTGTGAATTACAGTGCCCCTGAGCTCCTTTCTTCAACTCGCTTTCTCGTGAGCTGGCCGCAACACCGCAGGATGGCTTCAGGCCCTAATCTGGTTCCGGCACGGCACGCTGAGCCTTTGGTTAATTCCTCTTCCTGGTGGGAAATGAGAGTTAAATTTGCCCGTCCAGACACCTCCAGCTAGTCTGTCATTGGTTCTCCCTATTCCTGTTCATCTTCCGCAGAAATTGCAAACTGGGCCAAACAGGAGGTTAAAGGCACTGACTCTCCAAGTCGGGAGAGTGTTAGTAAAGCGTCTGGAATGTTGCACCCGAGTACCAGGGGACGAAAACTGACACATATTGGAACACGTCTCCCGATCACACGGTTGATCATACTCTGGGTTCCACATGCATGTTTTAGCTGAAGGAAGAATACCTTAAACCTGGAGAGTTGAGACCCGTGGAATGGGTACCATGCAATATGACTTCAAAGGGTCTTCATTTGCTCACCGAACCTCTCCAATCCTATCACTGCTGCGTTTATGCCCCTGTACACACACTTGATTCTCTTTCAGAGACATAGCAATCCATAGGTTTTAAGATACTTCCTAGTCAGGTACACTCTTAGGCGTTTAATATGGGGTGTTGAGTCCATTTCGTTGAGCAAGGAGTAGCTCTTGTCTATTCCATATTTGGCTTAAGGAACTTTATCTGTGCTCATCTCAATCTCTGGTTTTATGCAGCACCCCAACTCACATTTCCCCTTAAGCAAGCATAAGTTGGTTTTCTAAATTTGAGACCCTGTTCTGTTTTGTAATTCAGTTCCTCTGTAGCCAAGGTTACATTCCGTGTATTAGTGATATCTTATGATGTTTCTTTTCCTGTGTGACTTATTTCATTTAGAATCATCATACCTGAATCCACTCATTATGCTGCTACGGGCCTGATGACATAGATTTCATTGCTGAGTGATACTGCATTGTACGTAAGTACCACAACTTCTTTATCCATTTTTCTCTTTCTGCGATATTGAACTTGTACCGTAAACCAGGTTCTTGTAAACAGAGCCGTCCCAACCTTTGGGGTGGCTGTGTCTTTTTGATTTTAATTTCCCTAAGCTATAGGACCATAAGTGGAAGTGCCCTAGGCTCTGTTGCTTTGTTTTTTAGATGTTTCAGGAAACACCATACACTTCTCCCGAGTGGCTGTTGGCAATTGACATCCCGCCCATCAGCATAACAAGGCTCCCAGTTCTCCATGGCCTGTCCTGCCTTTCTGGATTTTACACTTTTTTCAGATGGCCCTTTTGACCAGGGGGAAGTGAGACTTCACTGTAGTGCAGATTTCCTTTGCAAGCTTGCTTGGTTGGCCAAAAAGGGCGTATGCGTTTTTTCCTGAATATATTCAGGAAAAAACGCATACGCCCTTTTTGGCCAAGTGCATCATTGTGGACGTTCTGCCTCTTTTCCTATGCTTTAAATGCAATTCCAGTCTACCTCCTGAAATCGGTTTCCTGCAATTCTGCCCCGCTTTCAAGTCCTCTTGGCAGCCTTACTTCAGTATATTTTTGGACGATAGCTGTCATTTATAACTCTGCAGGTTTGTGAATTACAGTGCCCCTTAGCTCCTTTCTTCAACTCGCTTTCTCGTGAGCTGGCCGCAACACCGCAGGATGGCTTCAGGCCCTAATCTGGTTCCGGCACGGCACGCTGAGCCTTTGGTTAATTCCTCTTCCTGGTGGGAAATGAGAGTTAAATTTGCCCGTCCAGACACCTCCAGCTAGTCTGTCATTGGTTCTCCCTATTCCTGTTCATCTTCCGCAGAAATTGCAAACTGGGCCAAACAGGAGGTTAAAGGCACTGACTCTCCAAGTCGGGAGAGTGTTAGTAAAGCGTCTGGAATGTTGCACTCGAGTACCTGGGGACGAAAACTGAGACATATTGGAACACGTCTCCCGATCACACGGTTGATCATACTCTGGGTTCCACATGCATGTTTTAGCTGAAGGAAGAATACCTTAAACCTGGAGAGTTGAGACCCGTGGAATGGGTACCATGCAATATGACTTCAAAGGGTCTTCATTTGCTCACCGAACCTCTCCAGTCCTATCACTGCTGCGTTTATGCCCCTGTACACACGCTTGATTCTCTTTCGGAGACATAGCACTCCATAGGTTTTAAGATACTTCCTAGTCAGGTACACTCTTAGGTATTTAATATGGGGTGTTGAGTCCATTTCGTTGAGCAAGGAGTAGCTCTTGTCTATTCCATATTTGGCTTAAGGAACTTTATCTGTGCTCATTTCAATCTCTGGTTTTATGCAGCACCCCAACTCACCTTTCCCCTTAAGCAAGCATAAGTTGGTTTTCTAAATTTGAGACCCTGTTCTGTTTTGTAATTCAGTTCCTGTGTAGCCAAGGTTACATTCCGTCTATTAGTGATATCTTATGATGTTTCTTTTCCTGTGTGACTTATTTCAGTTAGAATCATCGTACCTGAATCCACTCATTATGCTGCTACGGGCCTGATGACATAGATTTCATTGCTGAGTGATACTGCATTGTACGTAAGTACCACAACTTCTTTATCCATTTTTCACTTTCTGCGATATTGAACTTGTACCGTAAACCAGGTTCTTGTAAACAGAGCCGTCCCAACCTTTGGGGTGGCTGTGTCTTTTTGATTTTAATTTCCCTAAGCTATAGGACCATAAGTGGAAGTGCCCTAGGCTCTGTTGCTTTGTTTTTTAGATGTTTCAGGAAACACCATACACTTCTCCCGAGTGGCTGTTGGCAATTGACATCCCGCCCATCAGCATAACAAGGCTCCCAGTTCTCCATGGCCTGTCCTGCCTTTCTGGATTTTACACTTTTTTCAGATGGCCCTTTTGACCGGGGGGAAGTGAGACTTCATTGTAGTGCAGATTTCCTTTGCAAGCTTGCTTGGTTGGCCAAAAAGGGCGTATGCGTTTTTTCCTGAATATATTCAGGAAAAAACGCATACGCCCTTTTTGGCCAAGTGCATCATTGTGGACGTTCTGCCTCTTTTCCTATGCTTTCAATGCAATTCCAGTCTACCTCCTGAAATCGGTTTCCTGCAATTCTGCCCCGCTTTCAAGTCCTCTTGGCAGCCTTACTTCAGTATATTTTTGGACGATAGCTGTCATTTATAACTCTGCAGGTTTGTGAATTACAGTGCCCCTGAGCTCCTTTCTTCAAGTCGCTTTATGTGAGCTGGCCACAACACCGCAGGATGGCTTCAGGCCCTAATCTGGTTCCGGCACGGCACGCTGAGCCTTTGGTTAATTCCTCTTCCTGGTGGGAAATGAGAGTTAAATTTGCCCGTCCACACACCTCCAGCTAGTCTGTCATTGGTTCTCCCTATTCCTGTTCATCTTCCGCAGAAATTGCAAACTGGGCCAAACAGGAGGTTAAAGGCACTGACTCTCCAAGTCGGGAGAGTGTTAGTAAAGCGTCTGGAATGTTGCACCCGAGTACCAGGGGACGAAAACTGACACATATTGGAACACGTCTCCCGATCACACGGTTGATCATACTCTGGGTTCCACATGCATGTTTTAGCTGAAGGAAGAATACCTTAAACCTGGAGAGTTGAGACCCGTGGAATGGGTACCATGCACTATGACTTCAAAGGGTCTTCATTTGCTCACCGAACCTCTCCAATCCTATCACTGCTGCGTTTATGCCCCTGTACACACACTTGATTCTCTTTCAGAGACATAGCAATCCATAGGTTTTAAGATACTTCCTAGTCAGGTACACTCTTAGGCATTTAATATGGGGTGTTGTGTCTATTTCGTTGAGCAAGGAGTAGCTCTTGTCTATTCCATATTTGGCTTAAGGAACTTTATCTGTGCTCATTTCAATCTCTGGTTTTATGCAGCACCCCAACTCACCTTTCCCCTTAAGCAAGCATAAGTTGGGTTTCTAAATTTGAGACCCTGTTCTGTTTTGTAATTCAGTTTCTGTGTAGCCAAGTTTACATTCCGTGTATTAGTGATATCTTATGATGTTTCTTTTTCTGTGTGACTTATTTCAGTTAGAATCATCATACCTGAATCCACTCATTATGCTGCTACGGGCCTGATGACATAGATTTCATTGCTGAGTGATATTGCATTGTACGTAAGTACCACAACTTCTTTATCCATTTTTCACTTTCTGCGATATTGAACTTGTACCGTAAACGTGGTTCTTGTAAACAGAGCCGTCCCAACCTTTGGGGTGGCTGTGTCTTTTGATTTTAATTTCCCTAAGCTATAGGACCATAAGTGGAAGTGCCCTAGGCTCTGTTGCTTTGTTTTTTAGATGTTTCAGGAAACACCATACACTTCTCCCGAGTGGCTGTTGGCAATTGACATCCCGCCCATCAGCATAACAAGGCTCCCAGTTCTCCATGGCCTGTCCTGCCTTTCTGGATTTTACACTTTTTTCAGATGGCCCTTTTGACCGGGGGGAAGTGAGACTTCATTGTAGTGCAGATTTCCTTTGCAAGCTTGCTTGGTTGGCCAAAAAGGGCGTATGCGTTTTTTCCTGAATATATTCAGGAAAAAACGCATACGCCCTTTTTGGCCAAGTGCATCATTGTGGACGTTCTGCCTCTTTTCCTATGCTTTCAATGCAATTCCAGCCTACCTCCTGAAATCGGTTTCCTGCAATTCTGCCCCGCTTTCAAGTCCTCTTGGCAGCCTTACTTCAGTATATTTGTGGACGATAGCTGTCATTTATAACTCTGCAGGTTTGTGAATTACAGTGCCCCTGAGCTCCTTTCTTCAAGTCGCTTTCTCGTGAGCTGGCCGCAACACCGCAGGATCGCTTCAGGCCCTAATCTGGTTCCGGCACGGCACGCTGAGCCTTTGGTTAATTCCTCTTCCTGGTGGGAAATGAGAGTTAAATTTGCCCGTCCAGACACCTCCAGCTAGTCTGTCATTGGTTCTCCCTATTCCTGTTCATCTTCCGCAGAAATTGCAAACTGGGCCAAACAGGAGGTTAAAGGCACTGACTCTCCAAGTCGGGAGAGTGTTAGTAAAGCGTCTGGAATGTTGCACCCGAGTACCAGCGGACGAAAACTGAGACATATTGGAACACGTCTCCCGATCACACGGTTGATCATACTCTGGGTTCCACATGCATGTTTTGGCTGAAGGAAGAATACCTTAAACCTGGAGAGTTGAGACCCGTGGAATGGGTACCATGCAATATGACTTCAAAGGGTCTTCATTTGCTCACCGAACCTCTCCAGTCCTATCACTGCTGCGTTTATGCCCCTGTACACACGCTAGATTCTCTTTCGGAGACATAGCAATCCATAGGTTTTAAGATACTTCCTAGTCAGGTACATTCTTAGGCGTTTAATATGGGGTGTTGAGTCCATTTCGTTGAGCAAGGAGTAGCTCTTGTCTATTCCATATTTGGCTTAAGGAACTTTATCTGTGCTCATTTCAATCTCTGGTTTTATGCAGCACCCCAACTCACCTTTCCCCTTAAGCAAGCATAAGTTGGGTTTCTAATTTTGAGAGCCTGTTCTGTTTTGGATTTCAGTTCCTGTGTAGCCAAGGTTACATTCCGTGTATTAGTGATATCTTATGATGTTTCTTTTCCTGTGTGACTTATTTCAGTTAGAATCATCATACCTGAATCCACTCATTATGCTGCTACGGGCCTGATGACATAGATTTCATTGCTGAGTGATACTGCATTGTACGTAAGTACCACAACTTCTTTATCCATTTTTCACTTTCTGCGATATTGAACTTGTACCGTAAACCAGGTTCTTGTAAACAGAGCCATCCCAACTTTTGGGGTGGCTGTGTCTTTTTGATTTTAATTTCCCTAAGCTATAGGACCATAAGTGGAAGTGCCCTAGGCTCTGTTGCTTTGTTTTTTAGATGTTTCAGGAAACACCATACACTTCTCCCGAGTGGCTGTTGGCAATTGACATCCCGCCCATCAGCATAACAAGGCTCCCAGTTCTCCATGGCCTGTCCTGCCTTTCTGGATTTTACACTTTTTTCAGATGGCCCTTTTGACCGGGGGGAAGTGAGACTTCATTGTAGTGCAGATTTCCTTTGCAAGCTTGCTTGGTTGGCCAAAAAGGGCGTATGCGTTTTTTCCTGAATATATTCAGGAAAAAACGCATACGCCCTTTTTGGCCAAGTGCATCATTGTGGACGTTCTGCCTCTTTTCCTATGCTTTCAATGCAATTCCAGTCTACCTCCTGAAATCGGTTTCCTGCAATTCTGCCCCGCTTTCAAGTCCTCTTGGCAGCCTTACTTCAGTATATTTTTGGACGATAGCTGTCATTTATAACTCTGCAGGTTTGTGAATTACAGTGCCCCTTAGCTCCTTTCTTCAACTCGCTTTCTCGTGAGCTGGCCGCAACACCGCAGGATGGCTTCAGGCCCTAATCTGGTTCCGGCACGGCACGCTGAGCCTTTGGTTAATTCCTCTTCCTGGTGGGAAATGAGAGTTAAATTTGCCCGTCCAGACACCTCCAGCTAGTCTGTCATTGGTTCTCCCTATTCCTGTTCATCTTCCGCAGAAATTGCAAACTAGGCCAAACAGGAGGTTAAAGGCACTGACTCTCCAAGTCGGGAGAGTGTTAGTAAAGCGTCTGGAATGTTGCACCCGAGTAACAGGGGACGAAAACTGAGACATATTGGAACACGTCTCCCGATCACACGGTTGATCATACTCTGGGTTCCACATGCATGTTTTAGCTGAAGGAAGAATACCTTAAACCTGGAGAGTTGAGACCCGTGGAATGGGTACCATGCAATATGACTTCAAAGGGTCTTCATTTGCTCACCGAACCTCTCCAATCCTATCACTGCTGCGTTTATGCCCCTGTACACACACTTGATTCTCTTTCAGAGACATAGCAATCCATAGGTTTTAAGATACTTCCTAGTCAGGTACACTCTTAGGCATTTAATATGGGGTGTTGAGTCCATTTCGTTGAGCAAGGAGTAGCTCTTGTCTATTCCATATTTGGCTTAAGGAACTTTATCTGTGCTCATTTCAATCTCTGGTTTTATGCAGCACCCCAACTCACCTTTCCCCTTAAGCAAGCATAAGTTGGTTTTCTAAATTTGAGACCCTGTTCTGTTTTGTAATTCAGTTCCTGTGTAGCCAAGGTTACATTCCGTGTATTAGTGATATCTGATGATGTTTCTTTTCCTGTGTGACTTATTTCAGTTAGAATCATCGTACCTGAATCCACTCATTATGCTGCTACGGGCCTGATGACATAGATTTCATTGCTGAGTGATACTGCATTGTACGTAAGTACCACAACTTCTTTATCCATTTTTCACTTTCTGCGATATTGAACTTGTACCGTAAACCAGGTTCTTGTAAACAGAGCCGTCCCAACCTTTGGGGTGGCTGTGTCTTTTGATTTTAATTTCCCTAAGCTATAGGACCATAAGTGGAAGTGCCCTAGGCTCTGTTGCTTTGTTTTTTAGATGTTTCAGGAAACACCATACACTTCTCCCGAGTGGCTCTTGGGAATTTACATCCCGCCCATCAGCATAACAAGGCTCCCAGTTCTCCATGGCCTGTCCTGCCTTTCTGGATTTTACACTTTTTTCAGATGGCCCTTTTGACCGGGGGGAAGTGAGACTTCATTGTAGTGCAGATTTCCTTTGCAAGCTTGCTTGGTTGACCAAAAAGGGCGTATGCGTTTTTTCCTGAATATATTCAGGAAAAAACGCATACGCCCTTTTTGGCCAAGTGCATCATTGTGGACGTTCTGCCTCTTTTCCTATGCTTTAAACGCAATTCCAGTCTACCTCCTGAAATCGGTTTCCTGCAATTCTGCCCCGCTTTCAAGTCCTCTTGGCAGCCTTACTTCAGTATATTTTTGGACGATAGCTGTCATTTATAACTCTGCAGGTTTGTGAATTACAGTGCCCCTGAGCTCCTTTCTTCAACTCGCTTTCTCGTGAGCTGGCCGCAACACCGCAGGATGGCTTCAGGCCCTAATCTGGTTCCGGCACGGCACGCTGAGCCTTTGGTTAATTCCTCTTCCTGGTGGGAAATGAGAGTTAAATTTGCCCGTCCAGACACCTCCAGCTAGTCTGTCATTGGTTCTCCCTATTCCTGTTCATCTTCCGCAGAAATTGCAAACTGGGCCAAACAGGAGGTTAAAGGCACTGACTCTCCAAGTCGGGAGAGTGTTAGTAAAGCGTCTGGCATGTTGCACCCGAGTACCAGGGGACGAAAACTGACACATATTGGAACACGTCTCCCGATCACACGGTTGATCATTCTCTGGGTTCCACATGCATGTTTTAGCTGAAGGAAGTATCCCTTAATCCTGGAGAGTTGAGACCCATGGAATGGGTACCATGCAATATGACTTCAAAGGGTCTTCATTTGCTCACCGAACCTCACCAATCTTATGAGCCCCAAGTGTCCAGCCTTATGTGTCACCCAGCTCTGGGTGTAGATGTGGTAAATGCAGGTTGCATCAGAAGCCTTGAATGATTACTTAAGTATTTCTCTCTATTTCACTGTCATTGTGTTTTGTTTAAGAAATTTATTTTTATTATGGTATTTACCTGATTTTCACTGCTTTAATGCAGCTGTACACACTCTTGATTCTCTTACAGAGATATATAAATCCATAGGTTTTATGATTCTTACTAGTCAGGTATATTCCTAGGCGTTGAATATGGGGTGTTGAGTCCATTTCGTTGAGCAAGGAGTAGCTCTTGTCTATTCCATATTTGGCTTAAGGAACTTTATCTGTGCTCATTTCAATCTCTGGTTTTATGCAGCACCCCAACTCACCTTTCCCCTTAAGCAAGCATAAGTTGGTTTTCTAAATTTGAGACCCTGTTCTGTTTTGGAATTCAGTTCCTGTGTAGCCAAGTTTACATTCCGTGTATTAGTGATACCTTATGATGTTTCTTTTTCTGTGTGACTTATTTCAGTTAGATTCATTGTACTTAGTCCACTCATTATGCTGCTACGGGCCTGATGACATAGATTTCATTGCTGAGTGATATTGCATTGTACGTAAGTACCACAACTTCTTTATCCATTTTTCACTTTCTGCGATATTGAACTTGTACCGTATATGAGGTTCTTGTAAACAGAGCCATCCCAAACTTTGGGGTGGCTGTGTCTTTTTGATTTTAATTGCCCTAAACTATAGTACCATAAGTGGAAGTGCCCTAGGCTCTGTTGCTTTGTTTTTTAGATGTTTCAGGAAACACCAAACACTTCTCCAGAGTGGCTGTTGGCAATTTACATCCTGCCCATCAGCATAAGATGGCTCCCAGTTCTCCATGGCCTGTCATGCCTTTATGGATTTTACACTTTTTTCAGATGGCCCTTTTGACCAGGGGGAATTCAGACTTCATTGTAGTGCAGATTTCCTTTGCAAGCTTGCTTGGTTGGCCAAAAAGGGCGTATGCGTTTTTTCCTGAATATATTCAGGAAAAAACACATACGGCCTTTTTGGGCAAGTCAGGTTTTTGAATTGCAGTGGCCCTTAGCTCCATTTTTCAGCTCTTAGTTTTGTGATCTTGCCCCATAACCACAGGATTCCTTGAAGCCCTATTCTTCTTCTGGGACACCTTGCTGTGCCTTTGCTTCATTCTTCTTACTGATGTGAAATTAGAGTGACATGTGCCCATTGAAACCGCTACAGCTAGTTTCTCACTGGTTCCCCCTATTCCCATTCATCCTCCGCACTAACTGAAGACTGTGCGATACCAGAACTTAAAGGCATTGACTCTCCATGTGGGGATGTTGTTAGTAAAGTGGCTGGAATGTCGATCCGGAGCCCCAGGAGAGGAAAAATGTGGTGTGTTTTAGAAACCTTTCCCGATCATATGGTATACCAGTCGCTGGGTTTCCCAAGCATGGTTTAGCTGTAGGAAGATTCCCTTCAACCTGGAGTGTTGGGACCCTTGGAATGAGTAGCATGAAGTATTGCATTAAACTTTCGGCAGTTGCTCACCGAAGCTCACCAATCCTCTCAGCCCCAAGTGTCCAGCCTTATGTCTTATCCAGCTGTGGGTTTATATGTGGTCAATCCAGGTTGCATCACAGCCCCTGAGCGAATTTTGTAAGAATTTTTCTCTCTTTCATTGTTTCTGCGTTTTGTTTTTAAAATTTATTTCTATAATGGGGTTTAGCTCATTTTCACTGCTGTGTTTGTGCCGCTCTGCACACACTTGATTCCCTTATGGAGATATATCAATACATGGGTTTTAAGATTCTTATTACTCAGATATATTTCTCTGCGGTGTATAGGGTGTGTTGAGGCCAGTTCATTGAGCAAGGTGTAGATCTTGTCTAATACCTATTTGGTTTCTTGAACGGTATCTGTGCTAATTTCAAACTCTGGTTTTATGCATCACCCCACCTCTCCTTTCCCCTTAAGCTGACATAAGTGTGTTTTCTAAATGTGAGACACTGTTCTGTTCTGTAATTCATTTCTTGTGCAGCCATATTTACCCTCCCTCTATAAGTGATATCTTATGATATGTTTCTTTTTCTGTTTGACTTATTTCAAGTAGTATTATCGGACCTAAATCCACTCTTTATCCTTCTACTAGCCTTATTACATTGATTTCATGGTGAAGAGATATTCCATTGTACATAAGTACCACATCTTCTTTATCCATTGTTCTCTTTCCTGGGATATTTAAGGTGTACTGAAGTTGAGGTTCTTGTAAACAGAGTAGCCCTAAACTGTGGTGTGCTTGTGTCTTGTTGATTTTTAGACTTCCCTAGATATACTCCCATGATTGGAAGTGTCCTATGCTCTGTAGCTCTGTTTTTAGATGATTTAGGAACCACCATACACTTCTCCAGAGTGGCTCTCGGCAGTTCACACACTGCCCATCAGCGTATAAAGGCTCCCTGTTCTCCATGGCCTGTCCTGCATTTCTGGTTTTTACAATTTTTTAGGATGGCCCTTTTGACCGGTGGGAAATGAGACTTCTTTGTTGTGCACATTTGCATTGCTTGCTTGCTTCGTTGCCCATAAAGTGCGTATGCGTTTTTTCCTGGATATAATCAGGAAAAATCGCATACGCCCTTTTGGGCCAACTGCATCATTGTCGAAATTCTGCCGCTTTTCATGTGCGTTAAAGACGAGTCCAATCTATCTCTTGAAATCTGTTTCTTGCAATTCTGTCTTGCATTCAGATCCTCTTCTTTGCCTTACCTCAACATATTTTTGGACGTTAGTTTTCATTTATAACTCTGCAGGTTTGTGAATTGCAGTGACCCTGAGCTCCATGTTTTAAGTTGCTCTTTTGTGAGCTGGCCTCAAACCTGCAGGATTGCTTCAGGCCCTATTTTGGCTCCGGCGAGGCAGGCTGAGCCTTTTTTTAATTCTTATTCTTAATGGGAAATTAGAGTGATATGTGCCCGTCCAAACCCCTACAACTCTTCTCTCATTGGTTCCCCCTCTTCCCGTTCATCCTCCTCACAATTTGCAAAATGTGTGAAACAGAAGTTTAAATGTGCTGATTCTCCAAGTGGGGAGCTTCTAAGTAACGTGGCTGGAATGGTGAACAGGAGCACCAGGAGAGGATAAATGAGGTGCATTTTAGACACATCTCCCGATCACATGGTGTACAGTCCTCTGGGTTTTCCATGCATGTTTTAGCTGTAGGAAGATCCCTTGAACCTGCAGATTTGGGACCCATTGAATGGGTACCAGGTAGTATTACTTTAAAGGGTGTGCATTTCCTCACCCAACCTCACATTTCTCTTAGCGCAAACAGTTTCCAGCCTTATGTCTCATCCTGCTGTGGGTCTAGATGTGTTCAATCCATGTTGCATCACCGTCCCTGAGGAAAAGTTGTAAGAGGTTTTCTCTGTCTCTCTGTCGTTTATTTTTTTCAATTTATTACTATATTGGTTACAGCTGATTTTCAAAGCTCTGTTTCTTGCTGCTGTACATCCACTTGATTCACGTACAGAGAGACATCAATAAATTCTTTTTCAGATTCTTACCAGTCGTATATATTCTTTTCCGGTGACTTGAGTGTGCTGAGTGCAGTTCTTTTAGCTACCGTGTAGGCCTTGTTGATTATCAGTTTGGTATTTGGAATGGTATCTTTGCTAATTTCAACCTCCTGGATGATGCCTCACCCCTCCCCACCTTTCCCGTTTAGCAGCCTTATGCGTGTTTTCTACATATTTGACTATGTTTTTGTTTTGTAATTTATTTCATGTGTAGCCATTTTGGATTCCACCTTTAAGTGATATCTTATGATATGTGTCTTCTTCTTTTTGAATTCTGTCACTTAGAATGATCATACGTAACTCCTCCGGAGTTGTTACAGCTGGCCATATTTCATTGATTTCCAGGCTGAATAATATTCCACTCTACCTAAGTACCACATCTCTATCCATTTTTTCCCTCCAGAGACATTTAAGTTATATCCTAGTCGAGGATCTTTTAAACAGAGAGGGGGTAAACATTGGGGTGCCTGTGTCCTCTCGATTTTTGTTTTTCCCAAGATATACGCCCATGGGTGCAAGTGCCCTATGCTCTGTAGCTCATTGTTTAGATGCTTTAGTAAACACAATACACTTCTCCAGAATGGCCGTTGGCAATATACATTTCCACTATAAGTCTCACAGGGCTCCCTCTTCTCCTTGCCCTGTCCTGCATTTCTGTTGTTTACGCTTTATGAGGATGGCTCTTCTGACTGATGCGAAGTGATGTCTTTTGTAGTATTGACTTCCAGTGCCCACCTGTTTGGTTGGCTAAAAAGGTGTACGCTCTTTTCTTGAATATATACACAAAAAAACGCATACACCCTTTTTGGCCAACTGCAATGTTGGCAATGTTCAGCTCCTTTTCTTGTGCTTAATGGCGAGTCCTTTCTACCTCCTCAAATCCCTTTCCTGCCATTCTCCCTTGCTTACAAGTCCTTTTCTCTGACTTTCCTCAAGACATTTTTCAGTGATGGATATTTTCAACTCTGCAGTTTTGTGAATTTTACTGCCCCTGAGTTCTATTGTTCAACTTGTGTTTATGGGAACTGGCCACAAAGCAGCGGGATTTCCTCAAGCTCTATACTGTTTCCATGGGCAACCCTAGCCTTTGGTCAATTCGTCTTCCTGATTGGAAATTAGAGTGACATGTGCCTGTCTGAACACGTAGGACTTGTCTCTCATTGTTCCTCATCCTTCCGCTTCATCCTCTGGACAAATTCCAAACTGTACGCAACAGGATGTTGACAGTGCTGACATCTCCAAGTGGGGAGACTGTTAGTAAAGACGCTGGAGGGGTGAACCCGAGCACCAGGAGATGAGGAGATGAGATGCCTTTTCCAAACTCTTCCCGATCAGACGGTATACCATCCTCTGGGTGTGACAGACATGTTTCAGCAGTAGGAAGAGTCCCATTCATGTAAGGAGAACACCAGGGCTTTTTCAAAATCAGTGTCTCCCCGAAACCCAAACTGGGGAATTTTTTAAGCTACGGCTACACATATGTTCATTAAGGGCCTTGGGAAGTAGGCAGAGTCCAAACTTTAGATGATTGAAGTCTTCAGGGTCAGAAGCACTCACCACCAGCTTCCCTTAGGTTACACTTTAACTGTCATTGATAGATGATGTCAATAAAAATATCTATTCTTTTTCAGATTATTTCCCCTTATAGGTTATTGCAAAATGTTGAGTGTAGTTCCCTGTGCTATACAGTAGTTCCTTGTTGATGATCTATTTTATACATAGCAGTGTGTATGTGTTAATCCCAAACTGTTAATTTATCCCTCCTCCCACCTTTCCCCTTTGGTAATAATAAATTATAAGATTTTATACTTCTCAGAAATGGGGGAGCTGAAAGAGAGGTATCATTTTCAATGGAAAAGCATTTAAAACAAGATTGAAGGTTTAACCAAGATTATTAGATGTACATCCTTGGAAAGAAATCACTTCATTTCTCTAATATTGAGCTGACAAATAAGACAAACCTTTTCACTGAACTTGCTTATAATAAAGTGATGGAAATATCCAATGGAAGTGTTAGAAACATCTTATTTTACCCGAGCCTTATACACTGTTCTATGTTAACTACACTTTGGCTCACACATCTGTTCATTGAGGTTACAATAGTCTCAATTTCTGTTACTGATCCTCCAGAGTGGACCCCAACAAGTGTCCCCCTGCCCAGTGTCATTGGGGCCAACAGATCGAGACTGAGTTTGGTTCACAAGCAAAGGAAACTTTATATTTTGATCAGAGAATGGAGAGGTGAGAGCATGTACTACCCCGTGGGCTGTGGGCTGGGCTGCTGTGTAGAGATCCTGTCAGAGTCAGTGGGAGGGAGGGGGCGGAGCTCTCGAGGGCCGGGTTGGCTGTAGCTCAGGCTCTATATCGCGGAGTCTGCACTGGGCCCCAGGAGCTGAGGTGTCGACCCAGCCATTCTGCACTAGGAAATCTGGTCTGAAGTGCCGGGTGTGGAACCTCTGCATGCGGGACCCTAGGAGCACGTGAAATTAGACAAAGCACAAAGGATAAAAAAGGTTAGACTTGACTTTATTGCCCAGATTCTATTTTTATCTCCCAGGGATTTTTAATGGGCTTTGCTGGGGACAAACCCCCCCTCTGCCTTTTGTCCCGTTCCTCATTCTTGGAGTGCTGAGGGTGCAGACCCTTCTTCTGTAACTGCTGAGTGCTGAGTTGGGAGCCCTCATACCCTGGGGCGAGGGTCAGAGCTTCTCCCCAGCAGCCTCCAGGTGACGTTGATTGTCCCCAGGCCCCCTGCCTCCCTGCTCGTCCACCTGAGCACCAGCATTGGAAGTGTTATAGATTCTAATGACCTTCAAGGGTCCAGGAAAGAGATGTGCAGAGACGCTGTGGGGGCCGGTTTCACCCCGCCCCACATTTGTTCGGCCACCTTAGGCCGACCGTTTCTGCCAGCCTAGATGCTCTGACCAGTAGTCTGCGCTTTCTTCAATTAGGCCCCTGAATTAACGTACAAACAGCACCAGGTGTCAGAGCCCTGCCCGCTCAACTCCCAGACAGTCCAGGGTCAATGGTGATCAAGGACCATGATGGCCACTGAGCCAACAGCCTTTTGAAGTAAACAAGAGTCCAGCCGGTCTTACTGGCCACCATCATCACGGTGTCTGTAGGCTTTTCTATGGTGACAGTGTGATATACGGTTCCCCCGCCAAGATTATTAGCTCCCCTCTGGGTGCAGTAAGTCCGGCAAGCAGTAGTCTACTCTTTTGGGACACACTCTTGTTGTTTTATGAGAGAAAGTCCAGGTCAAGTGATGTTCACACGAGTCGTCATGGTGCCCTGTTGCCCCCGGTTATCTCTCTGGATGTTGGAGTTGGAGGGCCTCCTCACTCGAGGTCGGTGTGCCCACGGAGCGAACCCTGCAACTTCAGGGCATGGTTGGTGGTTAGGATCACCACGTGGGGTCCTTTTCCCTTAGGAGGGAGGTGGCCTTTTGGGCTGCTGATTTCCAGGGTTTTAGATACCGCCAGTATCTTGGCCAGATGTGGCAGTGGGCCAAGCCCCTTGGTGACCATAGTTTATCCTACCTGGATGGCATTCTTGCATTGTTCCATTTCAAGTGGTCCCAGGTTTTGCACTAATTCTCCAATGGCGATTCACCTTTCACCGGGAATGTAAAGGTCAAAGGGTTTAGCTAAATTAGGGAGTTCCAGGGCAAGGGTCTGAATTGACTGCTCTTTCCATTCTTGAAAGGCCACTTCTGGATTCTATTCAAAAGGATCATCATCTTTTCCTTTCAGTGTTTCATATAGAGGCCCAGCTAGTAGACTGTAGTTAGGGATCCAGAAGCAGCAAACCCTGGCCTCCCCAGGAACCCCTAAGCTGTCTTCTAGTTTTAGAAAGGGGTAAGGCTGAAAATGGTTTCTTCCCTTTCCTGGGATGGACTTCTCCAACCTTCTGTGAGAATGAAGCCCAGGCAGGTCACGGCAGTCTGTGATATTTGAGCTTTTTCTTGGACAACTTCTATCCTTTATTGGCTTGGTAGTTCAGAGGCCTCCTTAGTAGGGCTGGTGATCAGAATGTCGTCTGCATATTGAAGGAGGGTTTCCTTTTCCAGAGGTAGAACTTTTAGGTCTTTAGCTAAGCTTTCCCCAAAGATGGGGTGGGAATTTTTGCACCCTTGGGGCCAGACGGCCCGGAAGTATTGTTTTAGTTGTATGTTGAGTCCTGCCACTCACAAGCCAAAATTTCTTGTGACTCTGGGACTAATGGAATACAAAAGAAGGCATCATTGAAGACTAATACAGAATACCATGTCCTGGTGGTTGGTAGAATGACCAGCAGGGTGTAGGAATTAGGAGCAACTGGAGGTATATCCTCGGTGGCTTCACTGACTGTCCTGACATCCTTTACCAGGTCCCCAGCAGCCCATGGGGCTCTCGTGGTCAGACCAATCCCAGAATATGGAGCTCACCTGGGCAGGTACCCCACCCCCACCCCAGCCCACAGGGCTCTCGTGGTCAGGCCCCTCCCAGGATACAGAGCTACC
Organism: Lagenorhynchus albirostris; assembly: GCF_949774975.1. Taxonomy (NCBI): domain Eukaryota; kingdom Metazoa; phylum Chordata; class Mammalia; order Artiodactyla; family Delphinidae; genus Lagenorhynchus; species Lagenorhynchus albirostris. The sequence continues at coordinate 106,524 of NW_026783446.1, read as the reverse complement.
CTTGCAGGTACCGTGGCAGGGCTGGGCACACAGGAACCGTGCACATAGCCCTCATTGCAGAGCACCCCCAGCTCACCTGTCGCTCAGAGCTGACACAGAGCACCTCAGAGCAGGACTTGAACTAACAAACAGCAGCTGCGACAGGTCTGTGACCCTGGGCATCACTCCGTGAGGCCTCCCTCCACCTGGTCTTCCAGAGACTTCCACTGCACCCGGGGCACCAGGCCTCTGTCTCCAACCACCACCCACCCCTCCTCTCCCTGACTCCTGGGTTCCTCTCATTAGGAGAGGGTTTTCTTGAAGTTGTCTCCCACTCATGGGCCAGATAAAATGATTAGAAAACAAGCCAAAGCTGCAGCCCCTTGTCTATCCTGACTCTCAGGAGCCCACACCTGTTCCTTGGACCTGGCCGGTTCAGCAAGTTCCATTTTCTGCAACTGTGAGCCCCTGAGGGGTGATGATTGGCTGACCTGGGCAGCCTTACCGTGCCGGCCAGCCCTCCCCAGGTGTGCCTGGGTTGAGATCACTATAAATACCACTCCAGGCAGCAAGAGCCCCTGCAGCCGTGCCTGACGCCATTTTCTCTGCCCTGTCAGCAGTCTCGGGGCTGGGCTGGTGGGAGGGAGTGAGAGGCCACGGCTTTGTGGGTGGCCCAGTGTGAGTGGGGCTCTGCTGGACTTTCTGCAGCAGTTGCCAGGCTGCCACCTGCTAAAGAAGAAGATGTGTCACCCATACCTGCTGCTGGAATTTCTCCCTGGGCAGAGGTGAGGAAGGAAAAAAGCAGTGGGGGCAGGGACAGGACGGGTATCTCAGGCAGGGAAATGGAAATCTTCCAGAAGAGCACCCAGGGCCAGGACCATCCTGGCTGGCCTGCAGGCACCAAGTCGGCCGGCATGCTGTCACTCGTGTGGCTCTATGGCCCTCCCTCTAGGCTTTCAAGTCCTTGTATATATTCAGGTGTTTTACCTGGGATGGGTGGGAATAGTTCAGCAGCAACTGGCCTGGGGCTCAGCTCACGTTTACTCACAGATGCCTCGGCACGGTGCCCCAGCTTTGCAATGAGGACGCTTGTTGCGTGGGGGCTGCTGGCTGAATGGGAGACGATTCCCCACCACTGACCAACTTCAGAATTGTTTACAACTGGAGCAAGTGCCCTGATATGGTTTTCCTCTGTGGAACTGGTGGGTTCTGTGTTTTTTTTCTCTTTTTCGTTTTGGGTTCAAGGTAGATTTTATTCCTCTTTTTTGTATTTACAGATATAAGCATGGAAATAATTTATTCATATAAATACATGTATGTGAAGGGAATAATTGTTTTTTCTATTTTTTAAATTTTATTTCTTTTTAATTTTGAATTTTATTTTATATTTTTATACAGCAGGTTCTTATTGGTTATCTATTTTATACATATAAATGTATACATGCCAATCCCAGTCTCTCAACTCCTCCCACCACCCCCCCCAACAGCTTTCCCCCCTTGTTGTCCATACGTTTGTTGTCTACATCTGTTGCTCTATTTATGCCTTGCAAAATGGTTAATCTGTACAGGTTTTCTAGGTTCCACATATATGCATGAATATACAAGATTTGTTTTTCTCTTTCTGACTTACTTCACTCTGTATGACAGTCTCTAGATGCATCGACGTCTCTACAAATGACCCAATTTCATTCCTTTTCATGGCTTAGTAATATTCCATTTTATATATGTACCACGGCTTTATGCATTCGTCTGTCTGTGGGCATTTAGGTTGCTTCCATTACCTCGATATTGTAAATAGTGATGCAATGAACATTGCGGTGAATGTCTCTTTTTGATTTATGGTTTTGTCTGGGTATATGTCCAGTAGTGGGATTGCTGTATCATATGGTAATTCTATTGTTAGTTTCTTAAGAAATTCCATATTGTTCTCCATAGTGACTGTATCAATTTATATTCCCAACAATAGTGGAAGAGGGTTCCTTTTCTCCACACCCTTTCCAGCATTTTTTGCTTGTAGATTTTCTATGATGCCTATTCTACCAGGTGTGAGGTGATACCTCATTGTTGAATCCATTTCGTTGAGCAAGGGGTAGGTCTTGTCTATTCCATATTTGGCTTATGGAACGGTATCTGTGCTAATTTCAAACTCTGGTTTAATGCAGCACCCCAACTCACCTTCTCCCTTAAGCAAGCATAAGTTAGTTTTCTAAACTTGAGACCCTGTTCTGTTTTGTAATTCAGTTCATGTGTAGCCAAGTTCACATTCCGTGTATTAGTGATACCTTATGATGTTTCTTTTTCTGTGTGACTTATTTCACTTAGAATCATCGTGCCTCAATCCAATCATTATGCTGGTACGGGCCTGATGACATAGATTTCATTGCTGAGTGGTATTCTGTTGTACATAAGTACCGCAACTTCTTTATCCATTATTTGCTCTCTGGGATATTTAACTTGTGCCGTAGAAGAGATTCCAGTAAAAAGAACCGTCCCAACCTTTGGGGTGGCTGTGTCTTTTAGATTTCAAATTAACTAAGCAATAGGACCATAAGTGGAAGTGCCCTAGGCTCTGTTGCTTTGTTTTTTAGATGTTTCAGGAAACACCATACACTTCTCCCAAGTGGCTGTTGGCAATTTACATCCCGCCCATCAGCATAACAAGGCTCCCAGTTCTCCATGGCCTGTCCTGCCTTTCTGGATTTTACACTTTTTTCAGATGGCCCTTTTGACCGGGGGGAAGTGAGACTTCATTGTAGTGCAGATTTCCTTTGCAAGCTTGCTTGGTTGGCCAAAAAGGGCGTATGCGTTTTTTCCTGAATATATTCAGGAAAAAACGCATACGCCCTTTTTGGCCAAGTGCATCATTGTGGACGTTCTGCCTCTTTTCCTATGCTTTAAATGCAATTCCAGTCTACCTCCTGAAATCGGTTTCCTGCAATTCTGCCCCGCTTTCAAGTCCTCTTGGCAGCCTTACTTCAGTATATTTTTGGACGATAGCTGTCATTTATAACTCTGCAGGTTTGTGAATTACAGTGCCCCGAGCTCCTTTCTTCAAGTCGCTTTCTCGTGAGCTGGCCGCAACACCGCAGGATGGCTTCAGGCCCTAATCTGGTTCCGGCACGGCACGCTGAGCCTTTGGTTAATTCCTCTTCCTGGTGGGAAATGAGAGTTAAATTTGCCCGTCCAGACACCTCCAGCTAGTCTGTCATTGGTTCTCCCTATTCCTGTTCATCTTCCGCAGAAATTGCAAACTGGGCCAAACAGGAGGTTAAAGGCACTGACTCTCCAAGTCGGGAGAGTGTTAGTAAAGCGTCTGGAATGTTGCACCCGAGTACCAGGGGACGAAAACTGACACATATTGGAACACGTCTCCCGATCACACGGTTGATCATACTCTGGGTTCCACATGCATGTTTTAGCTGAAGGAAGAATACCTTAAACCTGGAGAGTTGAGACCCGTGGAATGGGTACCATGCAATATGACTTCAAAGGGTCTTCATTTGCTCACCGAACCTCTCCAATCCTATCACTGCTGCGTTTATGCCCCTGTACACACACTTGATTCTCTTTCAGAGACATAGCAATCCATAGGTTTTAAGATACTTCCTAGTCAGGTACACTCTTAGGCATTTAATATGGGGTGTTGAGTCCATTTCGTTGAGCAAGGAGTAGCTCTTGTCTATTCCATATTTGGCTTAAGGAACTTTATCTGTGCTCATTTCAATCTCTGGTTTTATGCAGCACCCCAACTCACCTTTCCCCTTAAGCAAGCATAAGTTGGTTTTCTAAATTTGAGACCCTGTTCTGTTTTGTAATTCAGTTCCTGTGTAGCCAAGGTTACATTCCGTGTATTAGTGATATCTGATGATGTTTCTTTTCCTGTGTGACTTATTTCAGTTAGAATCATCGTACCTGAATCCACTCATTATGCTGCTACGGGCCTGATGACATAGATTTCATTGCTGAGTGATACTGCATTGTACGTAAGTACCACAACTTCTTTATCCATTTTTCACTTTCTGCGATATTGAACTTGTACCGTAAACCAGGTTCTTGTAAACAGAGCTGTCCCAACCTTTGGGGTGGCTGTGTCTTTTTGATTTTAATTTCCCTAAGCTATAGGACCATAAGTGGAAGTGCCCTAGGCTCTGTTGCTTTGTTTTTTAGATGTTTCAGGAAACACCATACACTTCTCCCGAGTGGCTGTTGGCAATTGACATCCCGCCCATCAGCATAACAAGGCTCCCAGTTCTCCATGGCCTGTCCTGCCTTTCTGGATTTTACACTTTTTTCAGATGGCCCTTTTGACCGGGGGGAAGTGAGACTTCATTGTAGTGCAGATTTCCTTTGCAAGCTTGCTTGGTTGGCCAAAAAGGGCGTATGCGTTTTTTCCTGAATATATTCAGGAAAAAACGCATACGCCCTTTTTGGCCAAGTGCATCATTGTGGACGTTCTGCCTCTTTTCCTATGCTTTAAATGCAATTCCAGTCTACCTCCTGAAATCGGTTTCCTGCAATTCTGCCCCGCTTTCAAGTCCTCTTGGCAGCCTTACTTCAGTATATTTTTGGACGATAGCTGTCATTTATAACTCTGCAGGTTTGTGAATTACAGTGCCCCTGAGCTCCTTTCTTCAACTCGCTTTCTCGTGAGCTGGCCGCAACACCGCAGGATGGCTTCAGGCCCTAATCTGGTTCCGGCACGGCACGCTGAGCCTTTGGTTAATTCCTCTTCCTGGTGGGAAATGAGAGTTAAATTTGCCCGTCCAGACACCTCCAGCTAGTCTGTCATTGGTTCTCCCTATTCCTGTTCATCTTCCGCAGAAATTGCAAACTGGGCCAAACAGGAGGTTAAAGGCACTGACTCTCCAAGTCGGGAGAGTGTTAGTAAAGCGTCTGGAATGTTGCACCCGAGTACCAGGGGACGAAAACTGAGACATATTGGAACACGTCTCCCGATCACACGGTTGATCATACTCTGGGTTCCACATGCATGTTTTAGCTAAAGGAAGAATACCTTAAACCTGGAGAGTTGAGACTCGTGGAATGGGTACCATGCAATATGACTTCAAAGGGTCTTCATTTGCTCACCGAACCTCTCCAATCCTATCACTGCTGCGTTTATGCCCCTGTACACACACTTGATTCTCTTTCAGAGACATAGCAATCCATAGGTTTTAAGATACTTCCTAGTCAGGTACACTCTTAGGCATTTAATATGGGGTGTTGAGTCCATTTCGTTGAGCAAGGAGTAGCTCTTGTCTATTCAATATTTGGCTTAAGGAACTTTATCTGTGCTCATTTCAATCTCTGGTTTTATGCAGCACCCCAACTCACCTTTCCCCTTAAGCAAGCATAAGTTGGTTTTCTAAATTTGAGACCCTGTTCTGTTTTGTAATTCAGTTCCTGTGTAGCCAAGGTTACATTCCGTGTATTAGTGATATCTGATGATGTTTCTTTTCCTGTGTGACTTATTTCAGTTAGAATCATCGTACCTGAATCCACTCATTATGCTGCTACGGGCCTGATGACATAGATTTCATTGCTGAGTGATACTGCATTGTACGTAAGTACCACAACTTCTTTATCCATTTTTCACTTTCTGCGATATTGAACTTGTACCGTAAACCAGGTTCTTGTAAACAGAGCCGTCCCAACATTTGGGGTGGCTGTGTCTTTTTGATTTTAATTTCCCTAAGCTATAGGACCATAAGTGGAAGTGCCCTAGGCTCTGTTGCTTTGTTTTTTAGATGTTTCAGGAAACACCATACACTTCTCCCGAGTGGCTGTTGGCAATTGACATCCCGCCCATCAGCATAACAAGGCTCCCAGTTCTCCATGGCCTGTCCTGCCTTTCTGGATTTTACACTTTTTTCAGATGGCCCTTTTGACCGGGGGGAAGTGAGACTTCATTGTAGTGCAGATTTCCTTTGCAAGCTTGCTTGGTTGGCCAAAAAGGGCGTATGCGTTTTTTCCTGAATATATTCAGGAAAAAACGCATACGCCCTTTTTGGCCAAGTGCATCATTGTGGACGTTCTGCCTCTTTTCCTATGCTTTCAATGCAATTCCAGTCTACCTCCTGAAATCGGTTTCCTGCAATTCTGCCCCGCTTTCAAGTCCTCTTGGCAGCCTTACTTCAGTATATTTTTGGACGATAGCTGTCATTTATAACTCTGCAGGTTTGTGAATTACAGTGCCCCGAGCTCCTTTCTTCAAGTCGCTTTCTCGTGAGCTGGCCGCAACACCGCAGGATGGCTTCAGGCCCTAATCTGGTTCCGGCACGGCACGCTGAGCCTTTGGTTAATTCCTCTTCCTGGTGGGAAATGAGAGTTAAATTTGCCCGTCCAGACACCTCCAGCTAGTCTGTCATTGGTTCTCCCTATTCCTGTTCATCTTCCGCAGAAATTGCAAACTGGGCCAAACAGGAGGTTAAAGGCACTGACTCTCCAAGTCGGGAGAGTGTTAGTAAAGCGTCTGGCATGTTGCACCCGAGTACCAGGGGACAAAAACTGAGACATATTGGAACACGTCTCCCGATCACACGGTTGATCATACTCTGGGTTCCACATGCATGTTTTAGCTGAAGGAAGAATACCTTAAACCTGGAGAGTTGAGACCCGTGGAATGGGTACCATGCAATATGACTTCAAAGGGTCTTCATTTGCTCACCGAACCTCTCCAATCCTATCACTGCTGCGTTTATGCCCCTGTACACACACTTGATTCTCTTTCAGAGACATAGCAATCCATAGGTTTTAAGATACTTCCTAGTCAGGTACACTCTTAGGCATTTAATATGGGGTGTTGAGTCCATTTCGTTGAGCAAGGAGTAGCTCTTGTCTATTCAATATTTGGCTTAAGGAACTTTATCTGTGCTCATTTCAATCTCTGGTTTTATGCAGCACCCCAACTCACCTTTCCCCTTAAGCAAGCATAAGTTGGTTTTCTAAATTTGAGACCCTGTTCTGTTTTGTAATTCAGTTCCTGTGTAGCCAAGGTTACATTCCGTGTATTAGTGATATCTGATGATGTTTCTTTTCCTGTGTGACTTATTTCAGTTAGAATCATCGTACCTGAATCCACTCATTATGCTGCTACGGGCCTGATGACATAGATTTCATTGCTGAGTGATACTGCATTGTACGTAAGTACCACAACTTCTTTATCCATTTTTCACTTTCTGCGATATTGAACTTGTACCGTAAACCAGGTTCTTGTAAACAGAGCCGTCCCAACCTTTGGGGTGGCTGTGTCTTTTTGATTTTAATTTCCCTAAGCTATAGGACCATAAGTGGAAGTGCCCTAGGCTCTGTTGCTTTGTTTTTTAGATGTTTCAGGAAACACCATACACTTCTCCCGAGTGGCTGTTGGCAATTGACATCCCGCCCATCAGCATAACAAGGCTCCCAGTTCTCCATGGCCTGTCCTGCCTTTCTGGATTTTACACTTTTTTCAGATGGCCCTTTTGACCGGGGGGAAGTGAGACTTCATTGTAGTGCAGATTTCCTTTGCAAGCTTGCTTGGTTGGCCAAAAAGGGCGTATGCGTTTTTTCCTGAATATATTCAGGAAAAAACGCATACGCCCTTTTTGGCCAAGTGCATCATTGTGGACGTTCTGCCTCTTTTCCTATGCTTTCAATGCAATTCCAGTCTACCTCCTGAAATCGGTTTCCTGCAATTCTGCCCCGCTTTCAAGTCCTCTTGGCAGCCTTACTTCAGTATATTTTTGGACGATAGCTGTCATTTATAACTCTGCAGGTTTGTGAATTACAGTGCCCCTGAGCTCCTTTCTTCAACTCGCTTTCTCGTGAGCTGGCCGCAACACCGCAGGATGGCTTCAGGCCCTAATCTGGTTCCGGCACGGCACGCTGAGCCTTTGGTTAATTCCTCTTCCTGGTGGGAAATGAGAGTTAAATTTGCCCGTCCAGACACCTCCAGCTAGTCTGTCATTGGTTCTCCCTATTCCTGTTCATCTTCCGCAGAAATTGCAAACTGGGCCAAACAGGAGGTTAAAGGCACTGACTCTCCAAGTCGGGAGAGTGTTAGTAAAGCGTCTGGAATGTTGCACCCGAGTACCAGGGGACGAAAACTGAGACATATTGGAACACGTCTCCCGATCACACGGTTGATCATACTCTGGGTTCCACATGCATGTTTTAGCTAAAGGAAGAATACCTTAAACCTGGAGAGTTGAGACTCGTGGAATGGGTACCATGCAATATGACTTCAAAGGGTCTTCATTTGCTCACCGAACCTCTCCAATCCTATCACTGCTGCGTTTATGCCCCTGTACACACACTTGATTCTCTTTCAGAGACATAGCAATCCATAGGTTTTAAGATACTTCCTAGTCAGGTACACTCTTAGGCATTTAATATGGGGTGTTGAGTCCATTTCGTTGAGCAAGGAGTAGCTCTTGTCTATTCCATATTTGGCTTAAGGAACTTTATCTGTGCTCATTTCAATCTCTGGTTTTATGCAGCACCCCAACTCACCTTTCCCCTTAAGCAAGCATAAGTTGGGTTTCTAAATTTGAGACCCTGTTCTGTTTTGTAATTCAGTTCCTGTGTAGCCAAGGTTACATTCCGTGTATTAGTGATATCTTATGATGTTTCTTTTCCTGTGTGACTTATTTCAGTTAGAATCATCGTACCTGAATCCACTCATTATGCTGCTACGGGCCTGATGACATAGATTTCATTGCTGAGTGATACTGCATTGTACGTAAGTACCACAACTTCTTTATCCATTTTTCACTTTCTGCGATATTGAACTTGTACCGTAAACCAGGTTCTTGTAAACAGAGCTGTCCCAACCTTTGGGGTGGCTGTGTCTTTTGATTTTAATTTCCCTAAGCTATATTACCATAAGTGGAAGTGCCCTAGGCTCTGTTGCTTTGTTTTTTAGATGTTTCAGGAAACACCATACACTTCTCCCGAGTGGCTGTTGGCAATTTACATCCCGCCCATCAGCATAACAAGGCTCCCAGTTCTCCATGGCCTGTCCTGCCTTTCTGGATTTTACACTTTTTTCAGATGGCCCTTTTGACCGGGGGGAAGTGAGACTTCATTGTAGTGCAGATTTCCTTTGCAAGCTTGCTTGGTTGGCCAAAAAGGGCGTATGCGTTTTTTCCTGAATATATTCAGGAAAAAACGCATACGCCCTTTTTGGCCAAGTGCATCATTGTGGACGTTCTGCCTCTTTTCCTATGCTTTAAATGCAATTCCAGTCTACCTCCTGAAATCGGTTTCCTGCAATTCTGCCCCGCTTTCAAGTCCTCTTGGCAGCCTTACTTCAGTATATTTTTGGACGATAGCTGTCATTTATAACTCTGCAGGTTTGTGAATTACAGTGCCCCTGAGCTCCTTTCTTCAACTCGCTTTCTCGTGAGCTGGCCGCAACACCGCAGGATGGCTTCAGGCCCTAATCTGGTTCCGGCACGGCACGCTGAGCCTTTGGTTAATTCCTCTTCCTGGTGGGAAATGAGAGTTAAATTTGCCCGTCCAGACACCTCCAGCTAGTCTGTCATTGGTTCTCCCTATTCCTGTTCATCTTCCGCAGAAATTGCAAACTGGGCCAAACAGGAGGTTAAAGGCACTGACTCTCCAAGTCGGGAGAGTGTTAGTAAAGCGTCTGGCATGTTGCACCCGAGTACCAGGGGACGAAAACTGACACATATTGGAACACGTCTCCCGATCACACGGTTGATCATACTCTGGGTTCCACATGCATGTTTTAGCTGAAGGAAGAATACCTTAAACCTGGAGAGTTGAGACCCGTGGAATGGGTACCATGCAATATGACTTCAAAGGGTCTTCATTTGCTCACCGAACCTCTCCAATCCTATCACTGCTGCGTTTATGCCCCTGTACACACACTTGATTCTCTTTAAGAGACACAGCAATCCATAGGTTTTAAGATACTTCCTAGTCAGGTACACTCTTAGGCATTTAATATGGGGTGTTGAGTCCATTTCGTTGAGCAAGGAGTAGCTCTTGTCTATTCCATATTTGGCTTAAGGAACTTTATCTGTGCTCATTTCAATCTCTGGTTTTATGCAGCACCCCAACTCACCTTTCCCCTTAAGCAAGCATAAGTTGGGTTTCTAAATTTGAGACCCTGTTCTGTTTTGTAATTCAGTTCCTGTGTAGCCAAGGTTACATTCCGTGTATTAGTGATATCTTATGATGTTTCTTTTCCTGTGTGACTTATTTCAGTTAGAATCATCGTACCTGAATCCACTCATTATGCTGCTACGGGCCTGATGACATAGATTTCATTGCTGAGTGATACTGCATTGTACGTAAGTACCACAACTTCTTTATCCATTTTTCATTTTCTGCGATATTGAACATGTACCGTAAACCAGGTTCTTGTAAACAGAGCCGTCCCAACCTTTGGGGTGGCTGTGTCTTTTTGATTTTAATTTCCCTAAGCTATAGGACCATAAGTGGAAGTGCCCTAGGCTCTGTTGCTTTGTTTTTTAGATGTTTCAGGAAACACCATACACTTCTCCCGAGTGGCTGTTGGCAATTGACATCCCGCCCATCAGCATAACAAGGCTCCCAGTTCTCCATGGCCTGTCCTGCCTTTCTGGATTTTACACTTTTTTCAGATGGCCCTTTTGACCGGGGGGAAATGAGACTTCATTGTAGTGCAGATTTCCTTTGCAAGCTTGCTTGGTTGGCCAAAAAGGGCGTATGCGTTTTTTCCTGAATATATTCAGGAAAAAACGCATACGCCCTTTTTGGCCAAGTGCATCATTGTGGACGTTCTGCCTCTTTTCCTATGCTTTAAATGCAATTCCAGTCTACCTCCTGTAATCGGTTTCCTGCAATTCTGCCCCGCTTTCAAGTCCTCTTGGCAGCCTTACTTCAGTATATTTTTGGACGATAGCTGTCATTTATAACTCTGCAGGTTTGTGAATTACAGTGCCCCTGAGCTCCTTTCTTCAACTCGCTTTCTCGTGAGCTGGCCGCAACACCGCAGGATGGCTTCAGGCCCTAATCTGGTTCCGGCACGGCACGCTGAGCCTTTGGTTAATTCCTCTTCCTGGTGGGAAATGAGAGTTAAATTTGCCCGTCCAGACACCTCCAGCTAGTCTGTCATTGGTTCTCCCTATTCCTGTTCATCTTCCGCAGAAATTGCAAACTGGGCCAAACAGGAGGTTAAAGGCACTGACTCTCCAAGTCGGGAGAGTGTTAGTAAAGCGTCTGGAATGTTGCACCCGAGTACCAGGGGACGAAAACTGAGACATATTGGAACACGTCTCCCGATCACACGGTTGATCATACTCTGGGTTCCACATGCATGTTTTAGCTGAAGGAAGAATACCTTAAACCTGGAGAGTTGAGACCCGTGGAATGGGTACCATGCAATATGACTTCAAAGGGTCTTCATTTGCTCACGGAACCTCTCCAATCCTATCACTGCTGCGTTTATGCCCCTGTACACACACTTGATTCTCTTTCAGAGACATAGCAATCCATAGGTTTTAAGATACTTCCTAGTCAGGTACACTCTTAGGCATTTAATATGGGGTGTTGAGTCCATTTCGTTGAGCAAGGAGTAGCTCTTGTCTATTCCATATTTGGCTTAAGGAACTTTATCTGTGCTCATTTCAATCTCTGGTTTTATGCAGCACCCCAACTCACCTTTCCCCTTAAGCAAGCATAAGTTGGGTTTCTAAATTTGAGACCCTGTTCTGTTTTGTAATTCAGTTCCTGTGTAGCCAAGTTTACATTCCGTGTATTAGTGATATCTTATGATGTTTCTTTTCCTGTGTGACTTATTTCAGTTAGAATCATCGTACCTGAATCCACTCATTATGCTGCTACGGGCCTGATGACATAGATTTCATTGCTGAGTGATACTGCATTGTACGTAAGTACCACAACTTCTTTATCCATTTTTCACTTTCTGCGATATTGAACTTGTACCGTAAACCAGGTTCTTGTAAACAGAGCTGTCCCAACCTTTGGGGTGGCTGTGTCTTTTTGATTTTAATTTCCCTAAGCTATATTACCATAAGTGGAAGTGCCCTAGGCTCTGTTGCTTTGTTTTTTAGATGTTTCAGGAAACACCATACACTTCTCCCGAGTGGCTGTTGGCAATTTACATCCCGCCCATCAGCATAACAAGGCTCCCAGTTCTCCATGGCCTGTCCTGCCTTTCTGGATTTTACACTTTTTTCAGATGGCCCTTTTGACCGGGGGGAAGTGAGACTTCATTGTAGTGCAGATTTCCTTTGCAAGCTTGCTTGGTTGGCCAAAAAGGGCGTATGCGTTTTTTCCTGAATATATTCAGGAAAAAACGCATACGCCCTTTTTGGCCAAGTGCATCATTGTGGACGTTCTGCCTCTTTTCCTATGCTTTAAATGCAATTCCAGTCTACCTCCTGAAATCGGTTTCCTGCAATTCTGCCCCGCTTTCAAGTCCTCTTGGCAGCCTTACTTCAGTATATTTTTGGACGATAGCTGTCATTTATAACTCTGCAGGTTTGTGAATTACAGTGCCCCTGAGCTCCTTTCTTCAACTCGCTTTCTCGTGAGCTGGCCGCAACACCGCAGGATGGCTTCAGGCCCTAATCTGGTTCCGGCACGGCACGCTGAGCCTTTGGTTAATTCCTCTTCCTGGTGGGAAATGAGAGTTAAATTTGCCCGTCCAACACCTCCAGCTAGTCTGTCATTGGTTCTCCCTATTCCTGTTCATCTTCCACAGAAATTGCAAACTGGGCCAAACAGGAGGTTAAAGGCACTGACTCTCCAAGTCGGGAGAGTGTTAGTAAAGCGTCTGGAATGTTGCACCCGAGTACCAGGGGACGAAAACTGACACATATTGGAACACGTCTCCCGATCACACGGTTGATCATACTCTGGGTTCCACATGCATGTTTTAGCTGAAGGAAGAATACCTTAAACCTGGAGAGTTGAGACCCGTGGAATGGGTACCATGCAATATGACTTCAAAGGGTCTTCATTTGCTCACCGAACCTCTCCAATCCTATCACTGCTGCGTTTATGCCCCTGTACACACACTTGATTCTCTTTCAGAGACATAGCAATCCATAGGTTTTAAGATACTTCCTAGTCAGGTACACTCTTAGGCATTTAATATGGGGTGTTGAGTCCATTTCGTTGAGCAAGGAGTAGCTCTTGTCTATTCCATATTTGGCTTAAGGAACTTTATCTGTGCTCATTTCAATCTCTGGTTTTATGCAGCACCCCAACTCACCTTTCCCCTTAAGCAAGCATAAGTTGGGTTTCTAAATTTGAGACCCTGTTCTGTTTTGTAATTCAGTTCCTGTGTAGCCAAGGTTACATTCCGTGTATTAGTGATATCTGATGATGTTTCTTTTCCTGTGTGACTTATTTCAGTTAGAATCATCGTACCTGAATCCACTCATTATGCTGCTACGGGCCTGATGACATAGTTTTCATTGCTGAGTGATACTGCATTGTACGTAAGTACCACAACTTCTTTATCCATTTTTCACTTTCTGCGATATTGAACTTGTACCGTAAACCAGGTTCTTGTAAACAGAGCCGTCCCAACCTTTGGGGTGGCTGTGTCTTTTTGATTTTAATTTCCCTAAGCTATAGGACCATAAGTGGAAGTGCCCTAGGCTCTGTTGCTTTGTTTTTTAGATGTTTCAGGAAACACCATACACTTCTCCCGAGTGGCTGTTGGCAATTGACATCCCGCCCATCAGCATAACAAGGCTCCCAGTTCTCCATGGCCTGTCCTGCCTTTCTGGATTTTACACTTTTCTCAGATGGCCCTTTTGACCGGGGGGAAGTGAGACTTCATTGTAGTGCAGATTTCCTTTGCAAGCTTGCTTGGTTGGCCAAAAAGGGCGTATGCGTTTTTTCCTGAATATATTCAGGAAAAAACGCATACGCCCTTTTTGGCCAAGTGCATCATTGTGGACGTTCTGCCTCTTTTCCTATGCTTTCAATGCAATTCCAGTCTACCTCCTGAAATCGGTTTCCTGCAATTCTGCCCCGCTTTCAAGTCCTCTTGGCAGCCTTACTTCAGTATATTTTTGGACGATAGCTGTCATTTATAACTCTGCAGGTTTGTGAATTACAGTGCCCCTGAGCTCCTTTCTTCAACTCGCTTTCTCGTGAGCTGGCCGCAACACCGCAGGATGGCTTCAGGCCCTAATCTGGTTCCGGCACGGCACGCTGAGCCTTTGGTTAATTCCTCTTCCTGGTGGGAAATGAGAGTTAAATTTGCCCGTCCAGACACCTCCAGCTAGTCTGTCATTGGTTCTCCCTATTCCTGTTCATCTTCCGCAGAAATTGCAAACTGGGCCAAACAGGAGGTTAAAGGCACTGACTCTCCAAGTCGGGAGAGTGTTAGTAAAGCGTCTGGCATGTTGCACCCGAGTACCAGGGGACGAAAACTGACACATATTGGAACACGTCTCCCGATCACACGGTTGATCATACTCTGGGTTCCACATGCATGTTTTAGCTGAAGGAAGAATACCTTAAACCTGGAGAGTTGAGACCCGTGGAATGGGTACCATGCAATATGACTTCAAAGGGTCTTCATTTGCTCACCGAACCTCTCCAATCCTATCACTGCTGCGTTTATGCCCCTGTACACACACTTGATTCTCTTTCAGAGACATAGCAATCCATAGGTTTTAAGATACTTCCTAGTCAGGTACACTCTTAGGCATTTAATATGGGGTGTTGAGTCCATTTCGTTGAGCAAGGAGTAGCTCTTGTCTATTCCATATTTGGCTTAAGGAACTTTATCTGTGCTCATTTCAATCTCTGGTTTTATGCAGCACCCCAACTCACCTTTCCCCTTAAGCAAGCATAAGTTGGGTTTCTAAATTTGAGACCCTGTTCTGTTTTGTAATTCAGTTCCTGTGTAGCCAAGGTTACATTCCGTGTATTAGTGATATCTTATGATGTTTCTTTTCCTGTGTGACTTATTTCAGTTAGAATCATCGTACCTGAATCCACTCATTATGCTGCTACGGGCCTGATGACATAGATTTCATTGCTGAGTGATACTGCATTGTACGTAAGTACCACAACTTCTTTATCCATTTTTCACTTTCTGCGATATTGAACTTGTACCGTAAACCAGGTTCTTGTAAACAGAGCCGTCCCAACCTTTGGGGTGGCTGTGTCTTTTTGATTTTAATTTCCCTAAGCTATAGGACCATAAGTGGAAGTGCCCTAGGCTCTGTTGCTTTGTTTTTTAGATGTTTCAGGAAACACCATACACTTCTCCCGAGTGGCTGTTGGCAATTTACATCCCGCCCATCAGCATAACAAGGCTCCCAGTTCTCCATGGCCTGTCCTGCCTTTCTGGATTTTACACTTTTTTCAGATGGCCCTTTTGACCGGGGGGAAGTGAGACTTCATTGTAGTGCAGATTTCCTTTGCAAGCTTGCTTGGTTGGCCAAAAAGGGCGTATGCGTTTTTTCCTGAATATATTCAGGAAAAAACGCATACGCCCTTTTTGGCCAAGTGCATCATTGTGGACGTTCTGCCTCTTTTCCTATGCTTTCAATGCAATTCCAGTCTACCTCCTGAAATCGGTTTCCTGCAATTCTGCCCCGCTTTCAAGTCCTCTTGGCAGCCTTACTTCAGTATATTTTTGGACGATAGCTGTCATTTATAACTCTGCAGGTTTGTGAATTACAGTGCCCCTGAGCTCCTTTCTTCAACTCGCTTTCTCGTGAGCTGGCCGCAACACCGCAGGATGGCTTCAGGCCCTAATCTGGTTCCGGCACGGCACGCTGAGCCTTTGGTTAATTCCTCTTCCTGGTGGGAAATGAGAGTTAAATTTGCCCGTCCAGACACCTCCAGCTAGTCTGTCATTGGTTCTCCCTATTCCTGTTCATCTTCCGCAGAAATTGCAAACTGGGCCAAACAGGAGTTTAAAGGCACTGACTCTCCAAGTCGGGAGAGTGTTAGTAAAGCGTCTGGAATGTTGCACCCGAGTACCAGGGGACGAAAACTGACACATATTGGAACACGTCTCCCGATCACACGGTTGATCATACTCTGGGTTCCACATGCATGTTTTAGCTAAAGGAAGAATACCTTAAACCTGGAGAGTTGAGACTCGTGGAATGGGTACCATGCAATATGACTTCAAAGGGTCTTCATTTGCTCACCGAACCTCTCCAATCCTATCACTGCTGCGTTTATGCCCCTGTACACACACTTGATTCTCTTTCAGAGACATAGCAATCCATAGGTTTTAAGATACTTCCTAGTCAGGTACACTCTTAGGCATTTAATATGGGGTGTTGAGTCCATTTCGTTGAGCAAGGAGTAGCTCTTGTCTATTCCATATTTGGCTTAAGGAACTTTATCTGTGCTCATTTCAATCTCTGGTTTTATGCAGCACCCCAACTCACCTTTCCCCTTAAGCAAGCATAAGTTGGGTTTCTAAATTTGAGACCCTGTTCTGTTTTGTAATTCAGTTCCTGTGTAGCCAAGGTTACATTCCGTGTATTAGTGATATCTGATGATGTTTCTTTTCCTGTGTGACTTATTTCAGTTAGAATCATCGTACCTGAATCCACTCATTATGCTGCTACGGGCCTGATGACATAGATTTCATTGCTGAGTGATACTGCATTGTACGTAAGTACCACAACTTCTTTATCCATTTTTCACTTTCTGCGATATTGAACTTGTACCGTAAACCAGGTTCTTGTAAACAGAGCCGTCCCAACCTTTGGGGTGGCTGTGTCTTTTGATTTTAATTTCCCTAAGCTATATTACCATAAGTGGAAGTGCCCTAGGCTCTGTTGCTTTGTTTTTTAGATGTTTCAGGAAACACCATACACTTCTCCCGAGTGGCTGTTGGCAATTTACATCCCGCCCATCAGCATAACAAGGCTCCCAGTTCTCCATGGCCTGTCCTGCCTTTCTGGATTTTACACTTTTTTCAGATGGCCCTTTTGACCGGGGGGAAGTGAGACTTCATTGTAGTGCAGATTTCCTTTGCAAGCTTGCTTGGTTGGCCAAAAAGGGCGTATGCGTTTTTTCCTGAATATATTCAGGAAAAAACACATACGCCCTTTTTGGCCAAGTGCATCATTGTGGACGTTCTGCCTCTTTTCCTATGCTTTAAATGCAATTCCAGTCTACCTCCTGAAATCGGTTTCCTGCAATTCTGCCCCGCTTTCAAGTCCTCTTGGCAGCCTTACTTCAGTATATTTTTGGACGATAGCTGTCATTTATAACTCTGCAGGTTTGTGAATTACAGTGCCCCTGAGCTCCTTTCTTCAACTCGCTTTCTCGTGAGCTGGCCGCAACACCGCAGGATGGCTTCAGGCCCTAATCTGGTTCCGGCACGGCACGCTGAGCCTTTGGTTAATTCCTCTTCCTGGTGGGAAATGAGAGTTAAATTTGCCCGTCCAGACACCTCCAGCTAGTCTCTCATTGGTTCTCCCTATTCCTGTTCATCTTCCGCAGAAATTGCAAACTGGGCCAAACAGGAGGTTAAAGGCACTGACTCTCCAAGTCGGGAGAGTGTTAGTAAAGCGTCTGGCATGTTGCACCCGAGTACCAGGGGACGAAAACTGACACATATTGGAACACGTCTCCCGATCACACGGTTGATCATACTCTGGGTTCCACATGCATGTTTTAGCTGAAGGAAGAATACCTTAAACCTGGAGAGTTGAGACCCGTGGAATGGGTACCATGCAATATGACTTCAAAGGGTCTTCATTTGCTCACCGAACCTCTCCAATCCTATCACTGCTGCGTTTATGCCCCTGTACACACACTTGATTCTCTTTCAGAGACATAGCAATCCATAGGTTTTAAGATACTTCCTAGTCAGGTACACTCTTAGGCATTTAATATGGGGTGTTGAGTCCATTTCGTTGAGCAAGGAGTAGCTCTTGTCTATTCCATATTTGGCTTAAGGAACTTTATCTGTGCTCATTTCAATCTCTGGTTTTATGCAGCACCCCAACTCACCTTTCCCCTTAAGCAAGCATAAGTTGGGTTTCTAAATTTGAGACCCTGTTCTGTTTTGTAATTCAGTTCCTGTGTAGCCAAGGTTACATTCCGTGTATTAGTGATATCTTATGATGTTTCTTTTTCTGTGTGACTTATTTCAGTTAGAATCATCGTACCTGAATCCACTCATTATGCTGCTACGGGCCTGATGACATAGATTTCATTGCTGAGTGATATTGCATTGTACGTAAGTACCACAACTTCTTTATCCATTGTTCACTTTCTGCGATATTGAACTTGTACCGTAAACCAGGTTCTTGTAAACAGAGCCGTCCCAACCTTTGGGGTGGCTGTGTCTTTTGATTTTAATTTCCCTAAGCTATAGGACCATAAGTGGAAGTGCCCTAGGCTCTGTTGCTTTGTTTTTTAGATGTTTCAGGAAACACCATACACTTCTCCCGAGTGGCTGTTGGCAATTGACATCCCGCCCATCAGCATAACAAGGCTCCCAGTTCTCCATGGCCTGTCCTGCCTTTCTGGATTTTACACTTTTTTCAGATGGCCCTTTTGACCGGGGGGAAGTGAGACTTCATTGTAGTGCAGATTTCCTTTGCAAGCTTGCTTGGTTGGCCAAAAAGGGCGTATGCGTTTTTTCCTGAATATATTCAGGAAAAAACGCATACGCCCTTTTTGGCCAAGTGCATCATTGTGGACGTTCTGCCTCTTTTCCTATGCTTTCAATGCAATTCCAGTCTACCTCCTGAAATCGGTTTCCTGCAATTCTGCCCCGCTTTCAAGTCCTCTTGGCAGCCTTACTTCAGTATATTTTTGGACGATAGCTGTCATTTATAACTCTGCAGGTTTGTGAATTACAGTGCCCCTGAGCTCCTTTCTTCAACTCGCTTTCTCGTGAGCTGGCCGCAACACCGCAGGATGGCTTCAGGCCCTAATCTGGTTGCGGCACGGCACGCTGAGCCTTTGGTTAATTCCTCTTCCTGGTGGGAAATGAGAGTTAAATTTGCCCGTCCAGACACCTCCAGCTAGTCTGTCATTGGTTCTCCCTATTCCTGTTCATCTTCCGCAGAAATTGCAAACTGGGCCAAACAGGAGGTTAAAGGCACTGACTCTCCAAGTCGGGAGAGTGTTAGTAAAGCGTCTGGCATGTTGCACCCGAGTACCAGGGGACGAAAACTGAGACATATTGGAACACGTCTCCCGATCACACGGTTGATCATACTCTGGGTTCCACATGCATGTTTTAGCTGAAGGAAGAATACCTTAAACCTGGAGAGTTGAGACCCGTGGAATGGGTACCATGCAATATGACTTCAAAGGGTCTTCATTTGCTCACCGAACCTCTCCAATCCTATCACTGCTGCGTTTATGCCCCTGTACACACACTTGATTCTCTTTAAGAGACACAGCAATCCATAGGTTTTAAGATACTTCCTAGTCAGGTACACTCTTAGGCATTTAATATGGGGTGTTGAGTCCATTTCGTTGAGCAAGGAGTAGCTCTTGTCTATTCCATATTTGGCTTAAGGAACTTTATCTGTGCTCATTTCAATCTCTGGTTTTATGCAGCACCCCAACTCACCTTTCCCCTTAAGCAAGCATAAGTTGGGTATCTAAATTTGAGACCCTGTTCTGTTTTGTAATTCAGTTCCTGTGTAGCCAAGGTTACATTCCGTGTATTAGTGATATCTGATGATGTTTCTTTTCCTGTGTGACTTATTTCAGTTAGAATCATCGTACCTGAATCCACTCATTATGCTGCTACGGGCCTGATGACATAGATTTCATTGCTGAGTGATACTGCATTGTACGTAAGTACCACAACTTCTTTATCCATTTTTCACTTTCTGCGATATTGAACTTGTACCGTAAACCAGGTTCTTGTAAACAGAGCCGTCCCAACCTTTGGGGTGGCTGTGTCTTTTTGATTTTAATTTCCCTAAGCTATAGGACCATAAGTGGAAGTGCCCTAGGCTCTGTTGCTTTGTTTTTTAGATGTTTCAGGAAACACCATACACTTCTCCCGAGTGGCTGTTGGCAATTGACATCCCGCCCATCAGCATAACAAGGCTCCCAGTTCTCCATGGCCTGTCCTGCCTTTCTGGATTTTACACTTTTTTCAGATGGCCCTTTTGACCGGGGGGAAGTGAGACTTCATTGTAGTGCAGATTTCCTTTGCAAGCTTGCTTGGTTGGCCAAAAAGGGCGTATGCGTTTTTTCCTGAATATATTCAGGAAAAAACGCATACGCCCTTTTTGGCCAAGTGCATCATTGTGGACGTTCTGCCTCTTTTCCTATGCTTTAAATGCAATTCCAGTCTACCTCCTGTAATCGGTTTCCTGCAATTCTGCCCCGCTTTCAAGTCCTCTTGGCAGCCTTACTTCAGTATATTTTTGGACGATAGCTGTCATTTATAACTCTGCAGGTTTGTGAATTACAGTGCCCCTGAGCTCCTTTCTTCAACTCGCTTTCTCGTGAGCTGGCCGCAACACCGCAGGATGGCTTCAGGCCCTAATCTGATTCCGGCACGGCACGCTGAGCCTTTGGTTAATTCCTCTTCCTGGTGGGAAATGAGAGTTAAATTTGCCCGTCCAGACACCTCCAGCTAGTCTGTCATTGGTTCTCCCTATTCCTGTTCATCTTCCGCAGAAATTGCAAACTGGGCCAAACAGGAGGTTAAAGGCACTGACTCTCCAAGTCGGGAGAGTGTTAGTAAAGCGTCTGGAATGTTGCACCCGAGTACCAGGGGACGAAAACTGAGACATATTGGAACACGTCTCCCGATCACACGGTTGATCATACTCTGGGTTCCACATGCATGTTTTAGCTGAAGGAAGAATACCTTAAACCTGGAGAGTTGAGACCCGTGGAATGGGTACCATGCAATATGACTTCAAAGGGTCTTCATTTGCTCACCGAACCTCTCCAATCCTATCACTGCTGCGTTTATGCCCCTGTACACACACTTGATTCTCTTTCAGAGACATAGCAATCCATAGGTTTTAAGATACTTCCTAGTCAGGTACACTCTTAGGCATTTAATATGGGGTGTTGAGTCCATTTCGTTGAGCAAGGAGTAGCTCTTGTCTATTCCATATTTGGCTTAAGGAACTTTATCTGTGCTCATTTCAATCTCTGGTTTTATGCAGCACCCCAACTCACCTTTCCCCTTAAGCAAGCATAAGTTGGGTTTCTAAATTTGAGACCCTGTTCTGTTTTGTAATTCAGTTCCTGTGTAGCCAAGTTTACATTCCGTGTATTAGTGATATCTTATGATGTTTCTTTTCCTGTGTGACTTATTTCAGTTAGAATCATCGTACCTGAATCCACTCATTATGCTGCTACGGGCCTGATGACATAGATTTCATTGCTGAGTGATACTGCATTGTACGTAAGTACCACAACTTCTTTATCCATTTTTCACTTTCTGCGATATTGAACTTGTACCGTAAACCAGGTTCTTGTAAACAGAGCTGTCCCAACCTTTGGGGTGGCTGTGTCTTTTTGATTTTAATTTCCCTAAGCTATATTACCATAAGTGGAAGTGCCCTAGGCTCTGTTGCTTTGTTTTTTAGATGTTTCAGGAAACACCATACACTTCTCCCGAGTGGCTGTTGGCAATTTACATCCCGCCCATCAGCATAACAAGGCTCCCAGTTCTCCATGGCCTGTCCTGCCTTTCTGGATTTTACACTTTTTTCAGATGGCCCTTTTGACCGGGGGGAAGTGAGACTTCATTGTAGTGCAGATTTCCTTTGCAAGCTTGCTTGGTTGGCCAAAAAGGGCGTATGCGTTTTTTCCTGAATATATTCAGGAAAAAACGCATACGCCCTTTTTGGCCAAGTGCATCATTGTGGACGTTCTGCCTCTTTTCCTATGCTTTAAATGCAATTCCAGTCTACCTCCTGAAATCGGTTTCCTGCAATTCTGCCCCGCTTTCAAGTCCTCTTGGCAGCCTTACTTCAGTATATTTTTGGACGATAGCTGTCATTTATAACTCTGCAGGTTTGTGAATTACAGTGCCCCTGAGCTCCTTTCTTCAACTCGCTTTCTCGTGAGCTGGCCGCAACACCGCAGGATGGCTTCAGGCCCTAATCTGGTTCCGGCACGGCACGCTGAGCCTTTGGTTAATTCCTCTTCCTGGTGGGAAATGAGAGTTAAATTTGCCCGTCCAACACCTCCAGCTAGTCTGTCATTGGTTCTCCCTATTCCTGTTCATCTTCCACAGAAATTGCAAACTGGGCCAAACAGGAGGTTAAAGGCACTGACTCTCCAAGTCGGGAGAGTGTTAGTAAAGCGTCTGGAATGTTGCACCCGAGTACCAGGGGACGAAAACTGACACATATTGGAACACGTCTCCCGATCACACGGTTGATCATACTCTGGGTTCCACATGCATGTTTTAGCTGAAGGAAGAATACCTTAAACCTGGAGAGTTGAGACCCGTGGAATGGGTACCATGCAATATGACTTCAAAGGGTCTTCATTTGCTCACCGAACCTCTCCAATCCTATCACTGCTGCGTTTATGCCCCTGTACACACACTTGATTCTCTTTCAGAGACATAGCAATCCATAGGTTTTAAGATACTTCCTAGTCAGGTACACTCTTAGGCATTTAATATGGGGTGTTGAGTCCATTTCGTTGAGCAAGGAGTAGCTCTTGTCTATTCCATATTTGGCTTAAGGAACTTTATCTGTGCTCATTTCAATCTCTGGTTTTATGCAGCACCCCAACTCACCTTTCCCCTTAAGCAAGCATAAGTTGGGTTTCTAAATTTGAGACCCTGTTCTGTTTTGTAATTCAGTTCCTGTGTAGCCAAGGTTACATTCCGTGTATTAGTGATATCTGATGATGTTTCTTTTCCTGTGTGACTTATTTCAGTTAGAATCATCGTACCTGAATCCACTCATTATGCTGCTACGGGCCTGATGACATAGTTTTCATTGCTGAGTGATACTGCATTGTACGTAAGTACCACAACTTCTTTATCCATTTTTCACTTTCTGCGATATTGAACTTGTACCGTAAACCAGGTTCTTGTAAACAGAGCCGTCCCAACCTTTGGGGTGGCTGTGTCTTTTTGATTTTAATTTCCCTAAGCTATAGGACCATAAGTGGAAGTGCCCTAGGCTCTGTTGCTTTGTTTTTTAGATGTTTCAGGAAACACCATACACTTCTCCCGAGTGGCTGTTGGCAATTGACATCCCGCCCATCAGCATAACAAGGCTCCCAGTTCTCCATGGCCTGTCCTGCCTTTCTGGATTTTACACTTTTTTCAGATGGCCCTTTTGACCGGGGGGAAGTGAGACTTCATTGTAGTGCAGATTTCCTTTGCAAGCTTGCTTGGTTGGCCAAAAAGGGCGTATGCGTTTTTTCCTGAATATATTCAGGAAAAAACGCATACGCCCTTTTTGGCCAAGTGCATCATTGTGGACGTTCTGCCTCTTTTCCTATGCTTTAAATGCAATTCCAGTCTACCTCCTGTAATCGGTTTCCTGCAATTCTGCCCCGCTTTCAAGTCCTCTTGGCAGCCTTACTTCAGTATATTTTTGGACGATAGCTGTCATTTATAACTCTGCAGGTTTGTGAATTACAGTGCCCCTGAGCTCCTTTCTTCAACTCGCTTTCTCGTGAGCTGGCCGCAACACCGCAGGATGGCTTCAGGCCCTAATCTGGTTCCGGCACGGCACGCTGAGCCTTTGGTTAATTCCTCTTCCTGGTGGGAAATGAGAGTTAAATTTGCCCGTCCAGACACCTCCAGCTAGTCTGTCATTGGTTCTCCCTATTCCTGTTCATCTTCCGCAGAAATTGCAAACTGGGCCAAACAGGAGGTTAAAGGCACTGACTCTCCAAGTCGGGAGAGTGTTAGTAAAGCGTCTGGCATGTTGCACCCGAGTACCAGGGGACGAAAACTGACACATATTGGAACACGTCTCCCGATCACACGGTTGATCATACTCTGGGTTCCACATGCATGTTTTAGCTGAAGGAAGAATACCTTAAACCTGGAGAGTTGAGACCCGTGGAATGGGTACCATGCAATATGACTTCAAAGGGTCTTCATTTGCTCACCGAACCTCTCCAATCCTATCACTGCTGCGTTTATGCCCCTGTACACACACTTGATTCTCTTTCAGAGACATAGCAATCCATAGGTTTTAAGATACTTCCTAGTCAGGTACACTCTTAGGCATTTAATATGGGGTGTTGAGTCCATTTCGTTGAGCAAGGAGTAGCTCTTGTCTATTCCATATTTGGCTTAAGGAACTTTATCTGTGCTCATTTCAATCTCTGGTTTTATGCAGCACCCCAACTCACCTTTCCCCTTAAGCAAGCATAAGTTGGGTTTCTAAATTTGAGACCCTGTTCTGTTTTGTAATTCAGTTCCTGTGTAGCCAAGGTTACATTCCGTGTATTAGTGATATCTGATGATGTTTCTTTTCCTGTGTGACTTATTTCAGTTAGAATCATCGTACCTGAATCCACTCATTATGCTGCTACGGGCCTGATGACATAGATTTCATTGCTGAGTGATACTGCATTGTACGTAAGTACCACAACTTCTTTATCCATTGTTCACTTTCTGCGATATTGAACTTGTACCGTAAACCAGGTTCTTGTAAACAGAGCCGTCCCAACCTTTGGGGTGGCTGTGTCTTTTTGATTTTAATTTCCCTAAGCTATAGGACCATAAGTGGAAGTGCCCTAGGCTCTGTTGCTTTGTTTTTTAGATGTTTCAGGAAACACCATACACTTCTCCCGAGTGGCTGTTGGCAATTTACATCCCGCCCATCAGCATAACAAGGCTCCCAGTTCTCCATGGCCTGTCCTGCCTTTCTGGATTTTACACTTTTTTCAGATGGCCCTTTTGACCGGGGGGAAGTGAGACTTCATTGTAGTGCAGATTTCCTTTGCAAGCTTGCTTGGTTGGCCAAAAAGGGCGTATGCGTTTTTTCCTGAATATATTCAGGAAAAAACGCATACGCCCTTTTTGGCCAAGTGCATCATTGTGGACGTTCTGCCTCTTTTCCTATGCTTTAAATGCAATTCCAGTCTACCTCCTGAAATCGGTTTCCTGCAATTCTGCCCCGCTTTCAAGTCCTCTTGGCAGCCTTACTTCAGTATATTTTTGGACGATAGCTGTCATTTATAACTCTGCAGGTTTGTGAATTACAGTGCCCCTGAGCTCCTTTCTTCAACTCGCTTTCTCGTGAGCTGGCCGCAACACCGCAGGATGGCTTCAGGCCCTAATCTGGTTCCGGCACGGCACGCTGAGCCTTTGGTTAATTCCTCTTCCTGGTGGGAAATGAGAGTTAAATTTGCCCGTCCAACACCTCCAGCTAGTCTGTCATTGGTTCTCCCTATTCCTGTTCATCTTCCGCAGAAATTGCAAACTGGGCCAAACAGGAGGTTAAAGGCACTGACTCTCCAAGTCGGGAGAGTGTTAGTAAAGCGTCTGGCATGTTGCACCCGAGTACCAGGGGACGAAAACTGAGACATATTGGAACACGTCTCCCGATCACACGGTTGATCATACTCTGGGTTCCACATGCATGTTTTAGCTGAAGGAAGAATACCTTAAACCTGGAGAGTTGAGACCCGTGGAATGGGTACCATGCAATATGACTTCAAAGGGTCTTCATTTGCTCACCGAACCTCTCCAATCCTATCACTGCTGCGTTTATGCCCCTGTACACACACTTGATTCTCTTTCAGAGACATAGCAATCCATAGGTTTTAAGATACTTCCTAGTCAGGTACACTCTTAGGCATTTAATATGGGGTGTTGAGTCCATTTCGTTGAGCAAGGAGTAGCTCTTGTCTATTCCATATTTGGCTTAAGGAACTTTATCTGTGCTCATTTCAATCTCTGGTTTTATGCAGCACCCCAACTCACCTTTCCCCTTAAGCAAGCATAAGTTGGGTTTCTAAATTTGAGACCCTGTTCTGTTTTGTAATTCAGTTCCTGTGTAGCCAAGGTTACATTCCGTGTATTAGTGATATCTTATGATGTTTCTTTTTCTGTGTGACTTATTTCAGTTAGAATCATCGTACCTGAATCCACTCATTATGCTGCTACGGGCCTGATGACATAGATTTCATTGCTGAGTGATATTGCATTGTACGTAAGTACCACAACTTCTTTATCCATTGTTCACTTTCTGCGATATTGAACTTGTACCGTAAACCAGGTTCTTGTAAACAGAGCCGTCCCAACCTTTGGGGTGGCTGTGTCTTTTGATTTTAATTTCCCTAAGCTATAGGACCATAAGTGGAAGTGCCCTAGGCTCTGTTGCTTTGTTTTTTAGATGTTTCAGGAAACACCATACACTTCTCCCGAGTGGCTGTTGGCAATTTACATCCCGCCCATCAGCATAACAAGGCTCCCAGTTCTCCATGGCCTGTCCTGCCTTTCTGGATTTTACACTTTTTTCAGATGGCCCTTTTGACCGGGGGGAAGTGAGACTTCATTGTAGTGCAGATTTCCTTTGCAAGCTTGCTTGGTTGGCCAAAAAGGGCGTATGCGTTTTTTCCTGAATATATTCAGGAAAAAACGCATACGCCCTTTTTGGCCAAGTGCATCATTGTGGACGTTCTGCCTCTTTTCCTATGCTTTAAATGCAATTCCAGTCTACCTCCTGAAATCGGTTTCCTGCAATTCTGCCCCGCTTTCAAGTCCTCTTGGCAGCCTTACTTCAGTATATTTTTGGACGATAGCTGTCATTTATAACTCTGCAGGTTTGTGAATTACAGTGCCCCTGAGCTCCTTTCTTCAACTCGCTTTCTCGTGAGCTGGCCGCAACACCGCAGGATGGCTTCAGGCCCTAATCTGGTTCCGGCACGGCACGCTGAGCCTTTGGTTAATTCCTCTTCCTGGTGGGAAATGAGAGTTAAATTTGCCCGTCCAGACACCTCCAGCTAGTCTGTCATTGGTTCTCCCTATTCCTGTTCATCTTCCGCAGAAATTGCAAACTGGGCCAAACAGGAGGTTAAAGGCACTGACTCTCCAAGTCGGGAGAGTGTTAGTAAAGCGTCTGGCATGTTGCACCCGAGTACCAGGGGACGAAAACTGAGACATATTGGAACACGTCTCCCGATCACACGGTTGATCATACTCTGGGTTCCACATGCATGTTTTAGCTGAAGGAAGAATACCTTAAACCTGGAGAGTTGAGACCCGTGGAATGGGTACCATGCAATATGACTTCAAAGGGTCTTCATTTGCTCACCGAACCTCTCCAATCCTATCACTGCTGCGTTTATGCCCCTGTACACACACTTGATTCTCTTTCAGAGACATAGCAATCCATAGGTTTTAAGATACTTCCTAGTCAGGTACACTCTTAGGCATTTAATATGGGGTGTTGAGTCCATTTCGTTGAGCAAGGAGTAGCTCTTGTCTATTCCATATTTGGCTTAAGGAACTTTATCTGTGCTCATTTCAATCTCTGGTTTTATGCAGCACCCCAACTCACCTTTCCCCTTAAGCAAGCATAAGTTGGGTTTCTAAATTTGAGACCCTGTTCTGTTTTGTAATTCAGTTCCTGTGTAGCCAAGGTTACATTCCGTGTATTAGTGATATCTGATGATGTTTCTTTTCCTGTGTGACTTATTTCAGTTAGAATCATCGTACCTGAATCCACTCATTATGCTGCTACGGGCCTGATGACATAGATTTCATTGCTGAGTGATACTGCATTGTACGTAAGTACCACAACTTCTTTATCCATTTTTCACTTTCTGCGATATTGAACTTGTACCGTAAACCAGGTTCTTGTAAACAGAGCCGTCCCAACCTTTGGGGTGGCTGTGTCTTTTTGATTTTAATTTCCCTAAGCTATAGGACCATAAGTGGAAGTGCCCTAGGCTCTGTTGCTTTGTTTTTTAGATGTTTCAGGAAACACCATACACTTCTCCCGAGTGGCTGTTGGCAATTGACATCCCGCCCATCAGCATAACAAGGCTCCCAGTTCTCCATGGCCTGTCCTGCCTTTCTGGATTTTACACTTTTTTCAGATGGCCCTTTTGACCGGGGGGAAGTGAGACTTCATTGTAGTGCAGATTTCCTTTGCAAGCTTGCTTGGTTGGCCAAAAAGGGCGTATGCGTTTTTTCCTGAATATATTCAGGAAAAAACGCATACGCCCTTTTTGGCCAAGTGCATCATTGTGGACGTTCTGCCTCTTTTCCTATGCTTTAAATGCAATTCCAGTCTACCTCCTGTAATCGGTTTCCTGCAATTCTGCCCCGCTTTCAAGTCCTCTTGGCAGCCTTACTTCAGTATATTTTTGGACGATAGCTGTCATTTATAACTCTGCAGGTTTGTGAATTACAGTGCCCCTGAGCTCCTTTCTTCAACTCGCTTTCTCGTGAGCTGGCCGCAACACCGCAGGATGGCTTCAGGCCCTAATCTGGTTCCGGCACGGCACGCTGAGCCTTTGGTTAATTCCTCTTCCTGGTGGGAAATGAGAGTTAAATTTGCCCGTCCAGACACCTCCAGCTAGTCTGTCATTGGTTCTCCCTATTCCTGTTCATCTTCCGCAGAAATTGCAAACTGGGCCAAACAGGAGGTTAAAGGCACTGACTCTCCAAGTCGGGAGAGTGTTAGTAAAGCGTCTGGAATGTTGCACCCGAGTACCAGGGGACGAAAACTGAGACATATTGGAACACGTCTCCCGATCACACGGTTGATCATACTCTGGGTTCCACATGCATGTTTTAGCTGAAGGAAGAATACCTTAAACCTGGAGAGTTGAGACCCGTGGAATGGGTACCATGCAATATGACTTCAAAGGGTCTTCATTTGCTCACCGAACCTCTCCAATCCTATCACTGCTGCGTTTATGCCCCTGTACACACACTTGATTCTCTTTCAGAGACATAGCAATCCATAGGTTTTAAGATACTTCCTAGTCAGGTACACTCTTAGGCATTTAATATGGGGTGTTGAGTCCATTTCGTTGAGCAAGGAGTAGCTCTTGTCTATTCCATATTTGGCTTAAGGAACTTTATCTGTGCTCATTTCAATCTCTGGTTTTATGCAGCACCCCAACTCACCTTTCCCCTTAAGCAAGCATAAGTTGGGTTTCTAAATTTGAGACCCTGTTCTGTTTTGTAATTCAGTTCCTGTGTAGCCAAGTTTACATTCCGTGTATTAGTGATATCTTATGATGTTTCTTTTCCTGTGTGACTTATTTCAGTTAGAATCATCGTACCTGAATCCACTCATTATGCTGCTACGGGCCTGATGACATAGATTTCATTGCTGAGTGATACTGCATTGTACGTAAGTACCACAACTTCTTTATCCATTTTTCACTTTCTGCGATATTGAACTTGTACCGTAAACCAGGTTCTTGTAAACAGAGCTGTCCCAACCTTTGGGGTGGCTGTGTCTTTTTGATTTTAATTTCCCTAAGCTATATTACCATAAGTGGAAGTGCCCTAGGCTCTGTTGCTTTGTTTTTTAGATGTTTCAGGAAACACCATACACTTCTCCCGAGTGGCTGTTGGCAATTTACATCCCGCCCATCAGCATAACAAGGCTCCCAGTTCTCCATGGCCTGTCCTGCCTTTCTGGATTTTACACTTTTTTCAGATGGCCCTTTTGACCGGGGGGAAGTGAGACTTCATTGTAGTGCAGATTTCCTTTGCAAGCTTGCTTGGTTGGCCAAAAAGGGCGTATGCGTTTTTTCCTGAATATATTCAGGAAAAAACGCATACGCCCTTTTTGGCCAAGTGCATCATTGTGGACGTTCTGCCTCTTTTCCTATGCTTTAAATGCAATTCCAGTCTACCTCCTGAAATCGGTTTCCTGCAATTCTGCCCCGCTTTCAAGTCCTCTTGGCAGCCTTACTTCAGTATATTTTTGGACGATAGCTGTCATTTATAACTCTGCAGGTTTGTGAATTACAGTGCCCCTGAGCTCCTTTCTTCAACTCGCTTTCTCGTGAGCTGGCCGCAACACCGCAGGATGGCTTCAGGCCCTAATCTGGTTCCGGCACGGCACGCTGAGCCTTTGGTTAATTCCTCTTCCTGGTGGGAAATGAGAGTTAAATTTGCCCGTCCAACACCTCCAGCTAGTCTGTCATTGGTTCTCCCTATTCCTGTTCATCTTCCACAGAAATTGCAAACTGGGCCAAACAGGAGGTTAAAGGCACTGACTCTCCAAGTCGGGAGAGTGTTAGTAAAGCGTCTGGAATGTTGCACCCGAGTACCAGGGGACGAAAACTGACACATATTGGAACACGTCTCCCGATCACACGGTTGATCATACTCTGGGTTCCACATGCATGTTTTAGCTGAAGGAAGAATACCTTAAACCTGGAGAGTTGAGACCCGTGGAATGGGTACCATGCAATATGACTTCAAAGGGTCTTCATTTGCTCACCGAACCTCTCCAATCCTATCACTGCTGCGTTTATGCCCCTGTACACACACTTGATTCTCTTTCAGAGACATAGCAATCCATAGGTTTTAAGATACTTCCTAGTCAGGTACACTCTTAGGCATTTAATATGGGGTGTTGAGTCCATTTCGTTGAGCAAGGAGTAGCTCTTGTCTATTCCATATTTGGCTTAAGGAACTTTATCTGTGCTCATTTCAATCTCTGGTTTTATGCAGCACCCCAACTCACCTTTCCCCTTAAGCAAGCATAAGTTGGGTTTCTAAATTTGAGACCCTGTTCTGTTTTGTAATTCAGTTCCTGTGTAGCCAAGGTTACATTCCGTGTATTAGTGATATCTGATGATGTTTCTTTTCCTGTGTGACTTATTTCAGTTAGAATCATCGTACCTGAATACACTCATTATGCTGCTACGGGCCTGATGACATAGTTTTCATTGCTGAGTGATACTGCATTGTACGTAAGTACCACAACTTCTTTATCCATTTTTCACTTTCTGCGATATTGAACTTGTACCGTAAACCAGGTTCTTGTAAACAGAGCCGTCCCAACCTTTGGGGTGGCTGTGTCTTTTTGATTTTAATTTCCCTAAGCTATAGGACCATAAGTGGAAGTGCCCTAGGCTCTGTTGCTTTGTTTTTTAGATGTTTCAGGAAACACCATACACTTCTCCCGAGTGGCTGTTGGCAATTGACATCCCGCCCATCAGCATAACAAGGCTCCCAGTTCTCCATGGCCTGTCCTGCCTTTCTGGATTTTACACTTTTTTCAGATGGCCCTTTTGACCGGGGGGAAGTGAGACTTCATTGTAGTGCAGATTTCCTTTGCAAGCTTGCTTGGTTGGCCAAAAAGGGCGTATGCGTTTTTTCCTGAATATATTCAGGAAAAAACGCATACGCCCTTTTTGGCCAAGTGCATCATTGTGGACGTTCTGCCTCTTTTCCTATGCTTTAAATGCAATTCCAGTCTACCTCCTGAAATCGGTTTCCTGCAATTCTGCCCCGCTTTCAAGTCCTCTTGGCAGCCTTACTTCAGTATATTTTTGGACGATAGCTGTCATTTATAACTCTGCAGGTTTGTGAATTACAGTGCCCCTGAGCTCCTTTCTTCAACTCGCTTTCTCGTGAGCTGGCCGCAACACCGCAGGATGGCTTCAGGCCCTAATCTGGTTCCGGCACGGCACGCTGAGCCTTTGGTTAATTCCTCTTCCTGGTGGGAAATGAGAGTTAAATTTGCCCGTCCAGACACCTCCAGCTAGTCTGTCATTGGTTCTCCCTATTCCTGTTCATCTTCCGCAGAAATTGCAAACTGGGCCAAACAGGAGGTTAAAGGCACTGACTCTCCAAGTCGGGAGAGTGTTAGTAAAGCGTCTGGCATGTTGCACCCGAGTACCAGGGGACGAAAACTGACACATATTGGAACACGTCTCCCGATCACACGGTTGATCATACTCTGGGTTCCACATGCATGTTTTAGCTGAAGGAAGAATACCTTAAACCTGGAGAGTTGAGACCCGTGGAATGGGTACCATGCAATATGACTTCAAAGGGTCTTCATTTGCTCACCGAACCTCTCCAATCCTATCACTGCTGCGTTTATGCCCCTGTACACACACTTGATTCTCTTTCAGAGACATAGCAATCCATAGGTTTTAAGATACTTCCTAGTCAGGTACACTCTTAGGCATTTAATATGGGGTGTTGAGTCCATTTCGTTGAGCAAGGAGTAGCTCTTGTCTATTCCATATTTGGCTTAAGGAACTTTATCTGTGCTCATTTCAATCTCTGGTTTTATGCAGCACCCCAACTCACCTTTCCCCTTAAGCAAGCATAAGTTGGGTTTCTAAATTTGAGACCCTGTTCTGTTTTGTAATTCAGTTCCTGTGTAGCCAAGGTTACATTCCGTGTATTAGTGATATCTGATGATGTTTGTTTTCCTGTGTGACTTATTTCAGTTAGAATCATCGTACCTGAATCCACTCATTATGCTGCTACGGGCCTGATGACATAGATTTCATTGCTGAGTGATACTGCATTGTACGTAAGTACCACAACTTCTTTATCCATTTTTCACTTTCTGCGATATTGAACTTGTACCGTAAACCAGGTTCTTGTAAACAGAGCCGTCCCAACCTTTGGGGTGGCTGTGTCTTTTTGATTTTAATTTCCCTAAGCTATAGGACCATAAGTGGAAGTGCCCTAGGCTCTGTTGCTTTGTTTTTTAGATGTTTCAGGAAACACCATACACTTCTCCCGAGTGGCTGTTGGCAATTGACATCCCGCCCATCAGCATAACAAGGCTCCCAGTTCTCCATGGCCTGTCCTGCCTTTCTGGATTTTACACTTTTTTCAGATGGCCCTTTTGACCGGGGGGAAGTGAGACTTCATTGTAGTGCAGATTTCCTTTGCAAGCTTGCTTGGTTGGCCAAAAAGGGCGTATGCGTTTTTTCCTGAATATATTCAGGAAAAAACGCATACGCCCTTTTTGGCCAAGTGCATCATTGTGGACGTTCTGCCTCTTTTCCTATGCTTTAAATGCAATTCCAGTCTACCTCCTGTAATCGGTTTCCTGCAATTCTGCCCCGCTTTCAAGTCCTCTTGGCAGCCTTACTTCAGTATATTTTTGGACGATAGCTGTCATTTATAACTCTGCAGGTTTGTGAATTACAGTGCCCCTGAGCTCCTTTCTTCAACTCGCTTTCTCGTGAGCTGGCCGCAACACCGCAGGATGGCTTCAGGCCCTAATCTGGTTCCGGCACGGCACGCTGAGCCTTTGGTTAATTCCTCTTCCTGGTGGGAAATGAGAGTTAAATTTGCCCGTCCAGACACCTCCAGCTAGTCTGTCATTGGTTCTCCCTATTCCTGTTCATCTTCCGCAGAAATTGCAAACTGGGCCAAACAGGAGGTTAAAGGCACTGACTCTCCAAGTCGGGAGAGTGTTAGTAAAGCGTCTGGCATGTTGCACCCGAGTACCAGGGGACGAAAACTGACACATATTGGAACACGTCTCCCGATCACACGGTTGATCATACTCTGGGTTCCACATGCATGTTTTAGCTGAAGGAAGAATACCTTAAACCTGGAGAGTTGAGACCCGTGGAATGGGTACCATGCAATATGACTTCAAAGGGTCTTCATTTGCTCACCGAACCTCTCCAATCCTATCACTGCTGCGTTTATGCCCCTGTACACACACTTGATTCTCTTTCAGAGACATAGCAATCCATAGGTTTTAAGATACTTCCTAGTCAGGTACACTCTTAGGCATTTAATATGGGGTGTTGAGTCCATTTCGTTGAGCAAGGAGTAGCTCTTGTCTATTCCATATTTGGCTTAAGGAACTTTATCTGTGCTCATTTCAATCTCTGGTTTTATGCAGCACCCCAACTCACCTTTCCCCTTAAGCAAGCATAAGTTGGGTTTCTAAATTTGAGACCCTGTTCTGTTTTGTAATTCAGTTCCTGTGTAGCCAAGGTTACATTCCGTGTATTAGTGATATCTTATGATGTTTCTTTTCCTGTGTGACTTATTTCAGTTAGAATCATCGTACCTGAATCCACTCATTATGCTGCTACGGGCCTGATGACATAGATTTCATTGCTGAGTGATACTGCATTGTACGTAAGTACCACAACTTCTTTATCCATTTTTCACTTTCTGCGATATTGAACTTGTACCGTAAACCAGGTTCTTGTAAACAGAGCCGTCCCAACCTTTGGGGTGGCTGTGTCTTTTTGATTTTAATTTCCCTAAGCTATATTACCATAAGTGGAAGTGCCCTAGGCTCTGTTGCTTTGTTTTTTAGATGTTTCAGGAAACACCATACACTTCTCCCGAGTGGCTGTTGGCAATTTACATCCCGCCCATCAGCATAACAAGGCTCCCAGTTCTCCATGGCCTGTCCTGCCTTTCTGGATTTTACACTTTTTTCAGATGGCCCTTTTGACCGGGGGGAAGTGAGACTTCATTGTAGTGCAGATTTCCTTTGCAAGCTTGCTTGGTTGGCCAAAAAGGGCGTATGCGTTTTTTCCTGAATATATTCAGGAAAAAACGCATACGCCCTTTTTGGCCAAGTGCATCATTGTGGACGTTCTGCCTCTTTTCCTATGCTTTAAATGCAATTCCAGTCTACCTCCTGAAATCGGTTTCCTGCAATTCTGCCCCGCTTTCAAGTCCTCTTGGCAGCCTTACTTCAGTATATTTTTGGACGATAGCTGTCATTTATAACTCTGCAGGTTTGTGAATTACAGTGCCCCTGAGCTCCTTTCTTCAACTCGCTTTCTCGTGAGCTGGCCGCAACACCGCAGGATGGCTTCAGGCCCTAATCTGGTTCCGGCACGGCACGCTGAGCCTTTGGTTAATTCCTCTTCCTGGTGGGAAATGAGAGTTAAATTTGCCCGTCCAACACCTCCAGCTAGTCTGTCATTGGTTCTCCCTATTCCTGTTCATCTTCCGCAGAAATTGCAAACTGGGCCAAACAGGAGGTTAAAGGCACTGACTCTCCAAGTCGGGAGAGTGTTAGTAAAGCGTCTGGCATGTTGCACCCGAGTACCAGGGGACGAAAACTGACACATATTGGAACACGTCTCCCGATCACACGGTTGATCATACTCTGGGTTCCACATGCATGTTTTAGCTGAAGGAAGAATACCTTAAACCTGGAGAGTTGAGACCCGTGGAATGGGTACCATGCAATATGACTTCAAAGGGTCTTCATTTGCTCACCGAACCTCTCCAATCCTATCACTGCTGCGTTTATGCCCCTGTACACACACTTGATTCTCTTTCAGAGACATAGCAATCCATAGGTTTTAAGATACTTCCTAGTCAGGTACACTCTTAGGCATTTAATATGGGGTGTTGAGTCCATTTCGTTGAGCAAGGAGTAGCTCTTGTCTATTCCATATTTGGCTTAAGGAACTTTATCTGTGCTCATTTCAATCTCTGGTTTTATGCAGCACCCCAACTCACCTTTCCCCTTAAGCAAGCATAAGTTGGGTTTCTAAATTTGAGACCCTGTTCTGTTTTGTAATTCAGTTCCTGTGTAGCCAAGGTTACATTCCGTGTATTAGTGATATCTTATGATGTTTCTTTTTCTGTGTGACTTATTTCAGTTAGAATCATCGTACCTGAATCCACTCATTATGCTGCTACGGGCCTGATGACATAGATTTCATTGCTGAGTGATATTGCATTGTACGTAAGTACCACAAATTCTTTATCCATTGTTCACTTTCTGCGATATTGAACTTGTACCGTAAACCAGGTTCTTGTAAACAGAGCCGTCCCAACCTTTGGGGTGGCTGTGTCTTTTGATTTTAATTTCCCTAAGCTATAGGACCATAAGTGGAAGTGCCCTAGGCTCTGTTGCTTTGTTTTTTAGATGTTTCAGGAAACACCATACACTTCTCCCGAGTGGCTGTTGGCAATTTACATCCCGCCCATCAGCATAACAAGGCTCCCAGTTCTCCATGGCCTGTCCTGCCTTTCTGGATTTTACACTTTTTTCAGATGGCCCTTTTGACCGGGGGGAAGTGAGACTTCATTGTAGTGCAGATTTCCTTTGCAAGCTTGCTTGGTTGGCCAAAAAGGGCGTATGCGTTTTTTCCTGAATATATTCAGGAAAAAACGCATACGCCCTTTTTGGCCAAGTGCATCATTGTGGACGTTCTGCCTCTTTTCCTATGCTTTAAATGCAATTCCAGTCTACCTCCTGAAATCGGTTTCCTGCAATTCTGCCCCGCTTTCAAGTCCTCTTGGCAGCCTTACTTCAGTATATTTTTGGACGATAGCTGTCATTTATAACTCTGCAGGTTTGTGAATTACAGTGCCCCTGAGCTCCTTTCTTCAACTCGCTTTCTCGTGAGCTGGCCGCAACACCGCAGGATGGCTTCAGGCCCTAATCTGGTTCCGGCACGGCACGCTGAGCCTTTGGTTAATTCCTCTTCCTGGTGGGAAATGAGAGTTAAATTTGCCCGTCCAGACACCTCCAGCTAGTCTCTCATTGGTTCTCCCTATTCCTGTTCATCTTCCGCAGAAATTGCAAACTGGGCCAAACAGGAGGTTAAAGGCACTGACTCTCCAAGTCGGGAGAGTGTTAGTAAAGCGTCTGGCATGTTGCACCCGAGTACCAGGGGACGAAAACTGAGACATATTGGAACATGTCTCCCGATCACACGGTTGATCATACTCTGGGTTCCACATGCATGTTTTAGCTGAAGGAAGAATACCTTAAACCTGGAGAGTTGAGACCCGTGGAATGGGTACCATGCAATATGACTTCAAAGGGTCTTCATTTGCTCACCGAACCTCTCCAATCCTATCACTGCTGCGTTTATGCCCCTGTACACACACTTGATTCTCTTTCAGAGACATAGCAATCCATAGGTTTTAAGATACTTCCTAGTCAGGTACACTCTTAGGCATTTAATATGGGGTGTTGAGTCCATTTCGTTGAGCAAGGAGTAGCTCTTGTCTATTCCATATTTGGCTTAAGGAACTTTATCTGTGCTCATTTCAATCTCTGGTTTTATGCAGCACCCCAACTCACCTTTCCCCTTAAGCAAGCATAAGTTGGGTTTCTAAATTTGAGACCCTGTTCTGTTTTGTAATTCAGTTCCTGTGTAGCCAAGGTTACATTCCGTGTATTAGTGATATCTGATGATGTTTCTTTTCCTGTGTGACTTATTTCAGTTAGAATCATCGTACCTGAATCCACTCATTATGCTGCTACGGGCCTGATGACATAGATTTCATTGCTGAGTGATACTGCATTGTACGTAAGTACCACAACTTCTTTATCCATTTTTCACTTTCTGCGATATTGAACTTGTACCGTAAACCAGGTTCTTGTAAACAGAGCCGTCCCAACCTTTGGGGTGGCTGTGTCTTTTTTATTTTAATTTCCCTAAGCTATAGGACCATAAGTGGAAGTGCCCTAGGCTCTGTTGCTTTGTTTTTTAGATGTTTCAGGAAACACCATACACTTCTCCCGAGTGGCTGTTGGCAATTGACATCCCGCCCATCAGCATAACAAGGCTCCCAGTTCTCCATGGCCTGTCCTGCCTTTCTGGATTTTACACTTTTTTCAGATGGCCCTTTTGACCGGGGGGAAGTGAGACTTCATTGTAGTGCAGATTTCCTTTGCAAGCTTGCTTGGTTGGCCAAAAAGGGCGTATGCGTTTTTTCCTGAATATATTCAGGAAAAAACGCATACGCCCTTTTTGGCCAAGTGCATCATTGTGGACGTTCTGCCTCTTTTCCTATGCTTTCAATGCAATTCCAGTCTACCTCCTGTAATCGGTTTCCTGCAATTCTGCCCCGCTTTCAAGTCCTCTTGGCAGCCTTACTTCAGTATATTTTTGGACGATAGCTGTCATTTATAACTCTGCAGGTTTGTGAATTACAGTGCCCCTGAGCTCCTTTCTTCAACTCGCTTTCTCGTGAGCTGGCCGCAACACCGCAGGATGGCTTCAGGCCCTAATCTGGTTCCGGCACGGCACGCTGAGCCTTTGGTTAATTCCTCTTCCTGGTGGGAAATGAGAGTTAAATTTGCCCGTCCAGACACCTCCAGCTAGTCTGTCATTGGTTCTCCCTATTCCTGTTCATCTTCCGCAGAAATTGCAAACTGGGCCAAACAGGAGGTTAAAGGCACTGACTCTCCAAGTCGGGAGAGTGTTAGTAAAGCGTCTGGCATGTTGCACCCGAGTACCAGGGGACGAAAACTGAGACATATTGGAACACGTCTCCCGATCACACGGTTGATCATACTCTGGGTTCCACATGCATGTTTTAGCTGAAGGAAGAATACCTTAAACCTGGAGAGTTGAGACCCGTGGAATGGGTACCATGCAATATGACTTCAAAGGGTCTTCATTTGCTCACCGAACCTCTCCAATCCTATCACTGCTGCGTTTATGCCCCTGTACACACACTTGATTCTCTTTCAGAGACATAGCAATCCATAGGTTTTAAGATACTTCCTAGTCAGGTACACTCTTAGGCATTTAATATGGGGTGTTGAGTCCATTTCGTTGAGCAAGGAGTAGCTCTTGTCTATTCCATATTTGGCTTAAGGAACTTTATCTGTGCTCATTTCAATCTCTGGTTTTATGCAGCACCCCAACTCACCTTTCCCCTTAAGCAAGCATAATTTGGGTTTCTAAATTTGAGACCCTGTTCTGTTTTGTAATTCAGTTCCTGTGTAGCCAAGTTTACATTCCGTGTATTAGTGATATCTTATGATGTTTCTTTTCCTGTGTGACTTATTTCAGTTAGAATCATCGTACCTGAATCCACTCATTATGCTGCTACGGGCCTGATGACATAGATTTCATTGCTGAGTGATACTGCATTGTACGTAAGTACCACAACTTCTTTATCCATTTTTCACTTTCTGCGATATTGAACTTGTACCGTAAACCAGGTTCTTGTAAACAGAGCTGTCCCAACCTTTGGGGTGGCTGTGTCTTTTTGATTTTAATTTCCCTAAGCTATATTACCATAAGTGGAAGTGCCCTAGGCTCTGTTGCTTTGTTTTTTAGATGTTTCAGGAAACACCATACACTTCTCCCGAGTGGCTGTTGGCAATTGACATCCCGCCCATCAGCATAACAAGGCTCCCAGTTCTCCATGGCCTGTCCTGCCTTTCTGGATTTTACACTTTTTTCAGATGGCCCTTTTGACCGGGGGGAAGTGAGACTTCATTGTAGTGCAGATTTCCTTTGCAAGCTTGCTTGGTTGGCCAAAAAGGGCGTATGCGTTTTTTCCTGAATATATTCAGGAAAAAACGCATACGCCCTTTTTGGCCAAGTGCATCATTGTGGACGTTCTGCCTCTTTTCCTATGCTTTCAATGCAATTCCAGTCTACCTCCTGAAATCGGTTTCCTGCAATTCTGCCCCGCTTTCAAGTCCTCTTGGCAGCCTTACTTCAGTATATTTTTGGACGATAGCTGTCATTTATAACTCTGCAGGTTTGTGAATTACAGTGCCCCTGAGCTCCTTTCTTCAACTCGCTTTCTCGTGAGCTGGCCGCAACACCGCAGGATGGCTTCAGGCCCTAATCTGGTTCCGGCACGGCACGCTGAGCCTTTGGTTAATTCCGCTTCCTGGTGGGAAATGAGAGTTAAATTTGCCCGTCCAGACACCTCCAGCTAGTCTGTCATTGGTTCTCCCTATTCCTGTTCATCTTCCGCAGAAATTGCAAACTGGGCCAAACAGGAGGTTAAAGGCACTGACTCTCCAAGTCGGGAGAGTGTTAGTAAAGCGTCTGGAATGTTGCACCCGAGTACCAGGGGACGAAAACTGACACATATTGGAACACGTCTCCCGATCACACGGTTGATCATACTCTGGGTTCCACATGCATGTTTTAGCTGAAGGAAGAATACCTTAAACCTGGAGAGTTGAGACCCGTGGAATGGGTACCATGCAATATGACTTCAAAGGGTCTTCATTTGCTCACCGAACCTCTCCAATCCTATCACTGCTGCGTTTATGCCCCTGTACACACACTTGATTCTCTTTCAGAGACATAGCAATCCATAGGTTTTAAGATACTTCCTAGTCAGGTACACTCTTAGGCATTTAATATGGGGTGTTGAGTCCATTTCGTTGAGCAAGGAGTAGCTCTTGTCTATTCCATATTTGGCTTAAGGAACTTTATCTGTGCTCATTTCAATCTCTGGTTTTATGCAGCACCCCAACTCACCTTTCCCCTTAAGCAAGCATAAGTTGGTTTTCTAAATTTGAGACCCTGTTCTGTTTTGTAATTCAGTTCCTGTGTAGCCAAGGTTACATTCCGTGTATTAGTGATATCTGATGATGTTTCTTTTCCTGTGTGACTTATTTCAGTTAGAATCATCGTACCTGAATCCACTCATTATGCTGCTACGGGCCTGATGACATAGTTTTCATTGCTGAGTGATACTGCATTGTACGTAAGTACCACAACTTCTTTATCCATTTTTCACTTTCTGCGATATTGAACTTGTACCGTAAACCAGGTTCTTGTAAACAGAGCCGTCCCAACCTTTGGGGTGGCTGTGTCTTTTTGATTTTAATTTCCCTAAGCTATAGGACCATAAGTGGAAGTGCCCTAGGCTCTGTTGCTTTGTTTTTTAGATGTTTCAGGAAACACCATACACTTCTCCCGAGTGGCTGTTGGCAATTTACATCCCGCCCATCAGCATAACAAGGCTCCCAGTTCTCCATGGCCTGTCCTGCCTTTCTGGATTTTACACTTTTTTCAGATGGCCCTTTTGACCGGGGGGAAGTGAGACTTCATTGTAGTGCAGATTTCCTTTGCAAGCTTGCTTGGTTGGCCAAAAAGGGCGTATGCGTTTTTTCCTGAATATATTCAGGAAAAAACGCATACGCCCTTTTTGGCCAAGTGCATCATTGTGGACGTTCTGCCTCTTTTCCTATGCTTTCAATGCAATTCCAGTCTACCTCCTGAAATCGGTTTCCTGCAATTCTGCCCCGCTTTCAAGTCCT
Organism: Lagenorhynchus albirostris; assembly: GCF_949774975.1. Classification (NCBI taxonomy): domain Eukaryota; kingdom Metazoa; phylum Chordata; class Mammalia; order Artiodactyla; family Delphinidae; genus Lagenorhynchus; species Lagenorhynchus albirostris. The sequence goes on along the minus strand of NW_026783446.1, from coordinate 65,677 downwards.
CTTGGCAGCCTTACTTCAGTATATTTTTGGACGATAGCTGTCATTTATAACTCTGCAGGTTTGTGAATTACAGTGCCCCTGAGCTCCTTTCTTCAACTCGCTTTCTCGTGAGCTGGCCGCAACACCGCAGGATGGCTTCAGGCCCTAATCTGGTTCCGGCACGGCACGCTGAGCCTTTGGTTAATTCCTCTTCCTGGTGGGAAATGAGAGTTAAATTTGCCCGTCCAGACACCTCCAGCTAGTCTGTCATTGGTTCTCCCTATTCCTGTTCATCTTCCGCAGAAATTGCAAACTGGGCCAAACAGGAGGTTAAAGGCACTGACTCTCCAAGTCGGGAGAGTGTTAGTAAAGCGTCTGGCATGTTGCACCCGAGTACCAGGGGACGAAAACTGACACATATTGGAACACGTCTCCCGATCACACGGTTGATCATACTCTGGGTTCCACATGCATGTTTTAGCTGAAGGAAGAATACCTTAAACCTGGAGAGTTGAGACCCGTGGAATGGGTACCATGCAATATGACTTCAAAGGGTCTTCATTTGCTCACCGAACCTCTCCAATCCTATCACTGCTGCGTTTATGCCCCTGTACACACACTTGATTCTCTTTCAGAGACATAGCAATCCATAGGTTTTAAGATACTTCCTAGTCAGGTACACTCTTAGGCATTTAATATGGGGTGTTGAGTCCATTTCGTTGAGCAAGGAGTAGCTCTTGTCTATTCCATATTTGGCTTAAGGAACTTTATCTGTGCTCATTTCAATCTCTGGTTTTATGCAGCACCCCAACTCACCTTTCCCCTTAAGCAAGCATAAGTTGGGTTTCTAAATTTGAGACCCTGTTCTGTTTTGTAATTCAGTTCCTGTGTAGCCAAGGTTACATTCCGTGTATTAGTGATATCTGATGATGTTTCTTTTCCTGTGTGACTTATTTCAGTTAGAATCATCGTACCTGAATCCACTCATTATGCTGCTACGGGCCTGATGACATAGATTTCATTGCTGAGTGATACTGCATTGTACGTAAGTACCACAACTTCTTTATCCATTGTTCACTTTCTGCGATATTGAACTTGTACCGTAAACCAGGTTCTTGTAAACAGAGCCGTCCCAACCTTTGGGGTGGCTGTGTCTTTTTGATTTTAATTTCCCTAAGCTATAGGACCATAAGTGGAAGTGCCCTAGGCTCTGTTGCTTTGTTTTTTAGATGTTTCAGGAAACACCATACACTTCTCCCGAGTGGCTGTTGGCAATTGACATCCCGCCCATCAGCATAACAAGGCTCCCAGTTCTCCATGGCCTGTCCTGCCTTTCTGGATTTTACACTTTTTTCAGATGGCCCTTTTGACCGGGGGGAAGTGAGACTTCATTGTAGTGCAGATTTCCTTTGCAAGCTTGCTTGGTTGGCCAAAAAGGGCGTATGCGTTTTTTCCTGAATATATTCAGGAAAAAACGCATACGCCCTTTTTGGCCAAGTGCATCATTGTGGACGTTCTGCCTCTTTTCCTATGCTTTCAATGCAATTCCAGTCTACCTCCTGAAATCGGTTTCCTGCAATTCTGCCCCGCTTTCAAGTCCTCTTGGCAGCCTTACTTCAGTATATTTTTGGACGATAGCTGTCATTTATAACTCTGCAGGTTTGTGAATTACAGTGCCCCTGAGCTCCTTTCTTCAACTCGCTTTCTCGTGAGCTGGCCGCAACACCGCAGGATGGCTTCAGGCCCTAATCTGGTTCCGGCACGGCACGCTGAGCCTTTGGTTAATTCCTCTTCCTGGTGGGAAATGAGAGTTAAATTTGCCCGTCCAGACACCTCCAGCTAGTCTGTCATTGGTTCTCCCTATTCCTGTTCATCTTCCGCAGAAATTGCAAACTGGGCCAAACAGGAGGTTAAAGGCACTGACTCTCCAAGTCGGGAGAGTGTTAGTAAAGCGTCTGGAATGTTGCACCCGAGTACCAGGGGACGAAAACTGACACATATTGGAACACGTCTCCCGATCACACGGTTGATCATACTCTGGGTTCCACATGCATGTTTTAGCTGAAGGAAGAATACCTTAAACCTGGAGAGTTGAGACCCGTGGAATGGGTACCATGCAATATGACTTCAAAGGGTCTTCATTTGCTCACCGAACCTCTCCAATCCTATCACTGCTGCGTTTATGCCCCTGTACACACACTTGATTCTCTTTCAGAGACATAGCAATCCATAGGTTTTAAGATACTTCCTAGTCAGGTACACTCTTAGGCATTTAATATGGGGTGTTGAGTCCATTTCGTTGAGCAAGGAGTAGCTCTTGTCTATTCCATATTTGGCTTAAGGAACTTTATCTGTGCTCATTTCAATCTCTGGTTTTATGCAGCACCCCAACTCACCTTTCCCCTTAAGCAAGCATAAGTTGGGTTTCTAAATTTGAGACCCTGTTCTGTTTTGTAATTCAGTTCCTGTGTAGCCAAGGTTACATTCCGTGTATTAGTGATATCTGATGATGTTTCTTTTCCTGTGTGACTTATTTCAGTTAGAATCATCGTACCTGAATCCACTCATTATGCTGCTACGGGCCTGATGACATAGATTTCATTGCTGAGTGATACTGCATTGTACGTAAGTACCACAACTTCTTTATCCATTTTTCACTTTCTGCGATATTGAACTTGTACCGTAAACCAGGTTCTTGTAAACAGAGCCGTCCCAACCTTTGGGGTGGCTGTGTCTTTTTGATTTTAATTTCCCTAAGCTATAGGACCATAAGTGGAAGTGCCCTAGGCTCTGTTGCTTTGTTTTTTAGATGTTTCAGGAAACACCATACACTTCTCCCGAGTGGCTGTTGGCAATTGACATCCCGCCCATCAGCATAACAAGGCTCCCAGTTCTCCATGGCCTGTCCTGCCTTTCTGGATTTTACACTTTTTTCAGATGGCCCTTTTGACCGGGGGGAAGTGAGACTTCATTGTAGTGCAGATTTCCTTTGCAAGCTTGCTTGGTTGGCCAAAAAGGGCGTATGCGTTTTTTCCTGAATATATTCAGGAAAAAACGCATACGCCCTTTTTGGCCAAGTGCATCATTGTGGACGTTCTGCCTCTTTTCCTATGCTTTAAATGCAATTCCAGTCTACCTCCTGTAATCGGTTTCCTGCAATTCTGCCCCGCTTTCAAGTCCTCTTGGCAGCCTTACTTCAGTATATTTTTGGACGATAGCTGTCATTTATAACTCTGCAGGTTTGTGAATTACAGTGCCCCTGAGCTCCTTTCTTCAACTCGCTTTCTCGTGAGCTGGCCGCAACTCCGCAGGATGGCTTCAGGCCCTAATCTGGTTCCGGCACGGCACGCTGAGCCTTTGGTTAATTCCTCTTCCTGGTGGGAAATGAGAGTTAAATTTGCCCGTCCAGACACCTCCAGCTAGTCTGTCATTGGTTCTCCCTATTCCTGTTCATCTTCCGCAGAAATTGCAAACTGGGCCAAACAGGAGGTTAAAGGCACTGACTCTCCAAGTCGGGAGAGTGTTAGTAAAGCGTCTGGAATGTTGCACCCGAGTACCAGGGGACGAAAACTGAGACATATTGGAACACGTCTCCCGATCACACGGTTGATCATACTCTGGGTTCCACATGCATGTTTTAGCTGAAGGAAGAATACCTTAAACCTGGAGAGTTGAGACCCGTGGAATGGGTACCATGCAATATGACTTCAAAGGGTCTTCATTTGCTCACCGAACCTCTCCAATCCTATCACTGCTGCGTTTATGCCCCTGTACACACACTTGATTCTCTTTCAGAGACATAGCAATCCATAGGTTTTAAGATACTTCCTAGTCAGGTACACTCTTAGGCATTTAATATGGGGTGTTGAGTCCATTTCGTTGAGCAAGGAGTAGCTCTTGTCTATTCCATATTTGGCTTAAGGAACTTTATCTGTGCTCATTTCAATCTCTGGTTTTATGCAGCACCCCAACTCACCTTTCCCCTTAAGCAAGCATAAGTTGGTTTTCTAAATTTGAGACCCTGTTCTGTTTTGTAATTCAGTTCCTGTGTAGCCAAGGTTACATTCCGTGTATTAGTGATATCTGATGATGTTTCTTTTCCTGTGTGACTTATTTCAGTTAGAATCATCGTACCTGAATCCACTCATTATGCTGCTACGGGCCTGATGACATAGTTTTCATTGCTGAGTGATACTGCATTGTACGTAAGTACCACAACTTCTTTATCCATTTTTCACTTTCTGCGATATTGAACTTGTACCGTAAACCAGGTTCTTGTAAACAGAGCCGTCCCAACCTTTGGGGTGGCTGTGTCTTTTTGATTTTAATTTCCCTAAGCTATAGGACCATAAGTGGAAGTGCCCTAGGCTCTGTTGCTTTGTTTTTTAGATGTTTCAGGAAACACCATACACTTCTCCCGAGTGGCTGTTGGCAATTTACATCCCGCCCATCAGCATAACAAGGCTCCCAGTTCTCCATGGCCTGTCCTGCCTTTCTGGATTTTACACTTTTTTCAGATGGCCCTTTTGACCGGGGGGAAGTGAGACTTCATTGTAGTGCAGATTTCCTTTGCAAGCTTGCTTGGTTGGCCAAAAAGGGCGTATGCGTTTTTTCCTGAATATATTCAGGAAAAAACGCATACGCCCTTTTTGGCCAAGTGCATCATTGTGGACGTTCTGCCTCTTTTCCTATGCTTTCAATGCAATTCCAGTCTACCTCCTGAAATCGGTTTCCTGCAATTCTGCCCCGCTTTCAAGTCCTCTTGGCAGCCTTACTTCAGTATATTTTTGGACGATAGCTGTCATTTATAACTCTGCAGGTTTGTGAATTACAGTGCCCCTGAGCTCCTTTCTTCAACTCGCTTTCTCGTGAGCTGGCCGCAACACCGCAGGATGGCTTCAGGCCCTAATCTGGTTCCGGCACGGCACGCTGAGCCTTTGGTTAATTCCTCTTCCTGGTGGGAAATGAGAGTTAAATTTGCCCGTCCAGACACCTCCAGCTAGTCTGTCATTGGTTCTCCCTATTCCTGTTCATCTTCCGCAGAAATTGCAAACTGGGCCAAACAGGAGGTTAAAGGCACTGACTCTCCAAGTCGGGAGAGTGTTAGTAAAGCGTCTGGAATGTTGCACCCGAGTACCAGGGGACGAAAACTGAGACATATTGGAACACGTCTCCCGATCACACGGTTGATCATACTCTGGGTTCCACATGCATGTTTTAGCTGAAGGAAGAATACCTTAAACCTGGAGAGTTGAGACCCGTGGAATGGGTACCATGCAATATGACTTCAAAGGGTCTTCATTTGCTCACCGAACCTCTCCAATCCTATCACTGCTGCGTTTATGCCCCTGTACACACACTTGATTCTCTTTCAGAGACATAGCAATCCATAGGTTTTAAGATACTTCCTAGTCAGGTACACTCTTAGGCATTTAATATGGGGTGTTGAGTCCATTTCGTTGAGCAAGGAGTAGCTCTTGTCTATTCCATATTTGGCTTAAGGAACTTTATCTGTGCTCATTTCAATCTCTGGTTTTATGCAGCACCCCAACTCACCTTTCCCCTTAAGCAAGCATAAGTTGGGTTTCTAAATTTGAGACCCTGTTCTGTTTTGTAATTCAGTTCCTGTGTAGCCAAGTTTACATTCCGTGTATTAGTGATATCTTATGATGTTTCTTTTCCTGTGTGACTTATTTCAGTTAGAATCATCGTACCTGAATCCACTCATTATGCTGCTACGGGCCTGATGACATAGATTTCATTGCTGAGTGATACTGCATTGTACGTAAGTACCACAACTTCTTTATCCATTTTTCACTTTCTGCGATATTGAACTTGTACCGTAAACCAGGTTCTTGTAAACAGAGCCGTCCCAACCTTTGGGGTGGCTGTGTCTTTTTGATTTTAATTTCCCTAAGCTATATTACCATAAGTGGAAGTGCCCTAGGCTCTGTTGCTTTGTTTTTTAGATGTTTCAGGAAACACCATACACTTCTCCCGAGTGGCTGTTGGCAATTGACATCCCGCCCATCAGCATAACAAGGCTCCCAGTTCTCCATGGCCTGTCCTGCCTTTCTGGATTTTACACTTTTTTCAGATGGCCCTTTTGACCGGGGGGAAGTGAGACTTCATTGTAGTGCAGATTTCCTTTGCAAGCTTGCTTGGTTGGCCAAAAAGGGCGTATGCGTTTTTTCCTGAATATATTCAGGAAAAAACGCATACGCCCTTTTTGGCCAAGTGCATCATTGTGGACGTTCTGCCTCTTTTCCTATGCTTTAAATGCAATTCCAGTCTACCTCCTGAAATCGGTTTCCTGCAATTCTGCCCCGCTTTCAAGTCCTCTTGGCAGCCTTACTTCAGTATATTTTTGGACGATAGCTGTCATTTATAACTCTGCAGGTTTGTGAATTACAGTGCCCCTGAGCTCCTTTCTTCAACTCGCTTTCTCGTGAGCTGGCCGCAACACCGCAGGATGGCTTCAGGCCCTAATCTGGTTCCGGCACGGCACGCTGAGCCTTTGGTTAATTCCTCTTCCTGGTGGGAAATGAGAGTTAAATTTGCCCGTCCAACACCTCCAGCTAGTCTGTCATTGGTTCTCCCTATTCCTGTTCATCTTCCACAGAAATTGCAAACTGGGCCAAACAGGAGGTTAAAGGCACTGACTCTCCAAGTCGGGAGAGTGTTAGTAAAGCGTCTGGAATGTTGCACCCGAGTACCAGGGGACGAAAACTGACACATATTGGAACACGTCTCCCGATCACACGGTTGATCATACTCTGGGTTCCACATGCATGTTTTAGCTGAAGGAAGAATACCTTAAACCTGGAGAGTTGAGACCCGTGGAATGGGTACCATGCAATATGACTTCAAAGGGTCTTCATTTGCTCACCGAACCTCTCCAATCCTATCACTGCTGCGTTTATGCCCCTGTACACACACTTGATTCTCTTTCAGAGACATAGCAATCCATAGGTTTTAAGATACTTCCTAGTCAGGTACACTCTTAGGCATTTAATATGGGGTGTTGAGTCCATTTCGTTGAGCAAGGAGTAGCTCTTGTCTATTCCATATTTGGCTTAAGGAACTTTATCTGTGCTCATTTCAATCTCTGGTTTTATGCAGCACCCCAACTCACCTTTCCCCTTAAGCAAGCATAAGTTGGGTTTCTAAATTTGAGACCCTGTTCTGTTTTGTAATTCAGTTCCTGTGTAGCCAAGGTTACATTCCGTGTATTAGTGATATCTGATGATGTTTCTTTTCCTGTGTGACTTATTTCAGTTAGAATCATCGTACCTGAATCCACTCATTATGCTGCTACGGGCCTGATGACATAGTTTTCATTGCTGAGTGATACTGCATTGTACGTAAGTACCACAACTTCTTTATCCATTTTTCACTTTCTGCGATATTGAACTTGTACCGTAAACCAGGTTCTTGTAAACAGAGCCGTCCCAACCTTTGGGGTGGCTGTGTCTTTTTGATTTTAATTTCCCTAAGCTATAGGACCATAAGTGGAAGTGCCCTAGGCTCTGTTGCTTTGTTTTTTAGATGTTTCAGGAAACACCATACACTTCTCCCGAGTGGCTGTTGGCAATTGACATCCCGCCCATCAGCATAACAAGGCTCCCAGTTCTCCATGGCCTGTCCTGCCTTTCTGGATTTTACACTTTTTTCAGATGGCCCTTTTGACCGGGGGGAAGTGAGACTTCATTGTAGTGCAGATTTCCTTTGCAAGCTTGCTTGGTTGGCCAAAAAGGGCGTATGCGTTTTTTCCTGAATATATTCAGGAAAAAACGCATACGCCCTTTTTGGCCAAGTGCATCATTGTGGACGTTCTGCCTCTTTTCCTATGCTTTCAATGCAATTCCAGTCTACCTCCTGAAATCGGTTTCCTGCAATTCTGCCCCGCTTTCAAGTCCTCTTGGCAGCCTTACTTCAGTATATTTTTGGACGATAGCTGTCATTTATAACTCTGCAGGTTTGTGAATTACAGTGCCCCTGAGCTCCTTTCTTCAACTCGCTTTCTCGTGAGCTGGCCGCAACACCGCAGGATGGCTTCAGGCCCTAATCTGGTTCCGGCACGGCACGCTGAGCCTTTGGTTAATTCCTCTTCCTGGTGGGAAATGAGAGTTAAATTTGCCCGTCCAGACACCTCCAGCTAGTCTGTCATTGGTTCTCCCTATTCCTGTTCATTTTCCGCAGAAATTGCAAACTGGGCCAAACAGGAGGTTAAAGGCACTGACTCTCCAAGTCGGGAGAGTGTTAGTAAAGCGTCTGGCATGTTGCACCCGAGTACCAGGGGACGAAAACTGACACATATTGGAACACGTCTCCCGATCACACGGTTGATCATACTCTGGGTTCCACATGCATGTTTTAGCTGAAGGAAGAATACCTTAAACCTGGAGAGTTGAGACCCGTGGAATGGGTACCATGCAATATGACTTCAAAGGGTCTTCATTTGCTCACCGAACCTCTCCAATCCTATCACTGCTGCGTTTATGCCCCTGTACACACACTTGATTCTCTTTCAGAGACATAGCAATCCATAGGTTTTAAGATACTTCCTAGTCAGGTACACTCTTAGGCATTTAATATGGGGTGTTGAGTCCATTTCGTTGAGCAAGGAGTAGCTCTTGTCTATTCCATATTTGGCTTAAGGAACTTTATCTGTGCTCATTTCAATCTCTGGTTTTATGCAGCACCCCAACTCACCTTTCCCCTTAAGCAAGCATAAGTTGGGTTTCTAAATTTGAGACCCTGTTCTGTTTTGTAATTCAGTTCCTGTGTAGCCAAGGTTACATTCCGTGTATTAGTGATATCTGATGATGTTTGTTTTCCTGTGTGACTTATTTCAGTTAGAATCATCGTACCTGAATCCACTCATTATGCTGCTACGGGCCTGATGACATAGATTTCATTGCTGAGTGATACTGCATTGTACGTAAGTACCACAACTTCTTTATCCATTTTTCACTTTCTGCGATATTGAACTTGTACCGTAAACCAGGTTCTTGTAAACAGAGCCGTCCCAACCTTTGGGGTGGCTGTGTCTTTTTGATTTTAATTTCCCTAAGCTATAGGACCATAAGTGGAAGTGCCCTAGGCTCTGTTGCTTTGTTTTTTAGATGTTTCAGGAAACACCATACACTTCTCCCGAGTGGCTGTTGGCAATTTACATCCCGCCCATCAGCATAACAAGGCTCCCAGTTCTCCATGGCCTGTCCTGCCTTTCTGGATTTTACACTTTTTTCAGATGGCCCTTTTGACCGGGGGGAAGTGAGACTTCATTGTAGTGCAGATTTCCTTTGCAAGCTTGCTTGGTTGGCCAAAAAGGGCGTATGCGTTTTTTCCTGAATATATTCAGGAAAAAACGCATACGCCCTTTTTGGCCAAGTGCATCATTGTGGACGTTCTGCCTCTTTTCCTATGCTTTAAATGCAATTCCAGTCTACCTCCTGTAATCGGTTTCCTGCAATTCTGCCCCGCTTTCAAGTCCTCTTGGCAGCCTTACTTCAGTATATTTTTGGACGATAGCTGTCATTTATAACTCTGCAGGTTTGTGAATTACAGTGCCCCTGAGCTCCTTTCTTCAACTCGCTTTCTCGTGAGCTGGCCGCAACACCGCAGGATGGCTTCAGGCCCTAATCTGGTTCCGGCACGGCACGCTGAGCCTTTGGTTAATTCCTCTTCCTGGTGGGAAATGAGAGTTAAATTTGCCCGTCCAGACACCTCCAGCTAGTCTGTCATTGGTTCTCCCTATTCCTGTTCATCTTCCGCAGAAATTGCAAACTGGGCCAAACAGGAGGTTAAAGGCACTGACTCTCCAAGTCGGGAGAGTGTTAGTAAAGCGTCTGGCATGTTGCACCCGAGTACCAGGGGACGAAAACTGACACATATTGGAACACGTCTCCCGATCACACGGTTGATCATACTCTGGGTTCCACATGCATGTTTTAGCTGAAGGAAGAATACCTTAAACCTGGAGAGTTGAGACCCGTGGAATGGGTACCATGCAATATGACTTCAAAGGGTCTTCATTTGCTCACCGAACCTCTCCAATCCTATCACTGCTGCGTTTATGCCCCTGTACACACACTTGATTCTCTTTCAGAGACATAGCAATCCATAGGTTTTAAGATACTTCCTAGTCAGGTACACTCTTAGGCATTTAATATGGGGTGTTGAGTCCATTTCGTTGAGCAAGGAGTAGCTCTTGTCTATTCCATATTTGGCTTAAGGAACTTTATCTGTGCTCATTTCAATCTCTGGTTTTATGCAGCACCCCAACTCACCTTTCCCCTTAAGCAAGCATAAGTTGGGTTTCTAAATTTGAGACCCTGTTCTGTTTTGTAATTCAGTTCCTGTGTAGCCAAGTTTACATTCCGTGTATTAGTGATATCTTATGATGTTTCTTTTCCTGTGTGACTTATTTCAGTTAGAATCATCGTACCTGAATCCACTCATTATGCTGCTACGGGCCTGATGACATAGATTTCATTGCTGAGTGATACTGCATTGTACGTAAGTACCACAACTTCTTTATCCATTTTTCACTTTCTGCGATATTGAACTTGTACCGTAAACCAGGTTCTTGTAAACAGAGCCGTCCCAACCTTTGGGGTGGCTCTGTCTTTTTTATTTTAATTTCCCTAAGCTATATTACCATAAGTGGAAGTGCCCTAGGCTCTGTTGCTTTGTTTTTTAGATGTTTCAGGAAACACCATACACTTCTCCCGAGTGGCTGTTGGCAATTTACATCCCGCCCATCAGCATAACAAGGCTCCCAGTTCTCCATGGCCTGTCCTGCCTTTCTGGATTTTACACTTTTTTCAGATGGCCCTTTTGACCGGGGGGAAGTGAGACTTCATTGTAGTGCAGATTTCCTTTGCAAGCTTGCTTGGTTGGCCAAAAAGGGCGTATGCGTTTTTTCCTGAATATATTCAGGAAAAAACGCATACGCCCTTTTTGGCCAAGTGCATCATTGTGGACGTTCTGCCTCTTTTCCTATGCTTTAAATGCAATTCCAGTCTACCTCCTGAAATCGGTTTCCTGCAATTCTGCCCCGCTTTCAAGTCCTCTTGGCAGCCTTACTTCAGTATATTTTTGGACGATAGCTGTCATTTATAACTCTGCAGGTTTGTGAATTACAGTGCCCCTGAGCTCCTTTCTTCAACTCGCTTCCTCGTGAGCTGGCCGCAACACCGCAGGATGGCTTCAGGCCCTAATCTGGTTCCGGCACGGCACGCTGAGCCTTTGGTTAATTCCTCTTCCTGGTGGGAAATGAGAGTTAAATTTGCCCGTCCAACACCTCCAGCTAGTCTGTCATTGGTTCTCCCTATTCCTGTTCATCTTCCGCAGAAATTGCAAACTGGGCCAAACAGGAGGTTAAAGGCACTGACTCTCCAAGTCGGGAGAGTGTTAGTAAAGCGTCTGGCATGTTGCACCCGAGTACCAGGGGACGAAAACTGACACATATTGGAACACGTCTCCCGATCACACGGTTGATCATACTCTGGGTTCCACATGCATGTTTTAGCTGAAGGAAGAATACCTTAAACCTGGAGAGTTGAGACCCGTGGAATGGGTACCATGCAATATGACTTCAAAGGGTCTTCATTTGCTCACCGAACCTCTCCAATCCTATCACTGCTGCGTTTATGCCCCTGTACACACACTTGATTCTCTTTCAGAGACATAGCAATCCATAGGTTTTAAGATACTTCCTAGTCAGGTACACTCTTAGGCATTTAATATGGGGTGTTGAGTCCATTTCGTTGAGCAAGGAGTAGCTCTTGTCTATTCCATATTTGGCTTAAGGAACTTTATCTGTGCTCATTTCAATCTCTGGTTTTATGCAGCACCCCAACTCACCTTTCCCCTTAAGCAAGCATAAGTTGGGTTTCTAAATTTGAGACCCTGTTCTGTTTTGTAATTCAGTTCCTGTGTAGCCAAGGTTACATTCCGTGTATTAGTGATATCTTATGATGTTTCTTTTTCTGTGTGACTTATTTCAGTTAGAATCATCGTACCTGAATCCACTCATTATGCTGCTACGGGCCTGATGACATAGATTTCATTGCTGAGTGATACTGCATTGTACGTAAGTACCACAACTTCTTTATCCATTGTTCACTTTCTGCGATATTGAACTTGTACCGTAAACCAGGTTCTTGTAAACAGAGCCGTCCCAACCTTTGGGGTGGCTGTGTCTTTTGATTTTAATTTCCCTAAGCTATAGGACCATAAGTGGAAGTGCCCTAGGCTCTGTTGCTTTGTTTTTTAGATGTTTCAGGAAACACCATACACTTCTCCCGAGTGGCTGTTGGCAATTGACATCCCGCCCATCAGCATAACAAGGCTCCCAGTTCTCCATGGCCTGTCCTGCCTTTCTGGATTTTACACTTTTTTCAGATGGCCCTTTTGACCGGGGGGAAGTGAGACTTCATTGTAGTGCCCATTTCCTTTGCAAGCTTGCTTGGTTGGCCAAAAAGGGCGTATGCGTTTTTTCCTGAATATATTCAGGAAAAAACGCATACGCCCTTTTTGGCCAAGTGCATCATTGTGGACGTTCTGCCTCTTTTCCTATGCTTTAAATGCAATTCCAGTCTACCTCCTGAAATCGGTTTCCTGCAATTCTGCCCCGCTTTCAAGTCCTCTTGGCAGCCTTACTTCAGTATATTTTTGGACGATAGCTGTCATTTATAACTCTGCAGGTTTGTGAATTACAGTGCCCCTGAGCTCCTTTCTTCAACTCGCTTTCTCGTGAGCTGGCCGCAACACCGCAGGATGGCTTCAGGCCCTAATCTGGTTCCGGCACGGCACGCTGAGCCTTTGGTTAATTCCTCTTCCTGGTGGGAAATGAGAGTTAAATTTGCCCGTCCAGACACCTCCAGCTAGTCTCTCATTGGTTCTCCCTATTCCTGTTCATCTTCCGCAGAAATTGCAAACTGGGCCAAACAGGAGGTTAAAGGCACTGACTCTCCAAGTCGGGAGAGTGTTAGTAAAGCGTCTGGCATGTTGCACCCGAGTACCAGGGGAGGAAAACTGACACATATTGGAACACGTCTCCCGATCACACGGTTGATCATTCTCTGGGTTCCACATGCATGTTTTAGCTGAAGGAAGAATACCTTAAACCTGGAGAGTTGAGACCCATGGAATGGGTACCATGCAATATGACTTCAAAGGTCTTCATTTGCTCACCGAACCTCTCCAATCCTATCACTGCTGCGTTTATGCCCCTGTACACACACTTGATTCTCTTTCAGAGACATAGCAATCCATAGGTTTTAAGATACTTCCTAGTCAGGTACACTCTTAGGCATTTAATATGGGGTGTTGAGTCCATTTCGTTGAGCAAGGAGTAGCTCTTGTCTATTCCATATTTGGCTTAAGGAACTTTATCTGTGCTCATTTCAATCTCTGGTTTTATGCAGCACCCCAACTCACCTTTCCCCTTAAGCAAGCATAAGTTGGGTTTCTAAATTTGAGACCCTGTTCTGTTTTGTAATTCAGTTCCTGTGTAGCCAAGGTTACATTCCGTGTATTAGTGATATCTTATGATGTTTCTTTTCCTGTGTGACTTATTTCAGTTAGAATCATCATACCTGAATCCACTCATTATGCTGCTACGGGCCTGATGACATAGATTTCATTGCTGAGTGATACTGCATTGTACGTAAGTGCCACAACTTCTTTATCCATTTTTCACTTTCTGCGATATTGAACTTGTACCGTAAACCAGGTTCTTGTAAACAGAGCCGTCCCAACCTTTGGGGTGGCTGTGTCTTTTTGATTTTAATTTACCTAAGCTATAGGACCATAAGTGGAAGTGCCCTAGGCTCTGTTGCTTTGTTTTTTAGATGTTTCAGGAAACACCATACACTTCTCCCGAGTGGCTGTTGGCAATTGACATCCCGCCCATCAGCATAACAAGGCTCCCAGTTCTCCATGGCCTGTCCTGCCTTTCTGGATTTTACACTTTTTTCAGATGGCCCTTTTGACCGGGGGGAAGTGAGACTTCATTGTAGTGCAGATTTCCTTTGCAAGCTTGCTTGGTTGGCCAAAAAGGGCGTATGCGTTTTTTCCTGAATATATTCAGGAAAAAACGCATACGCCCTTTTTGGCCAAGTGCATCATTGTGGACGTTCTGCCTCTTTTCCTATGCTTTAAATGCAATTCCAGTCTACCTCCTGAAATCGGTTTCCTGCAATTCTGCCCCGCTTGCAAGTCCTCTTGGCAGCCTTACTTCAGTATATTTTTGGACGATAGCTGTCATTTATAACTCTGCAGGTTTGTGAATTACAGTGCCCCTGAGCTCCTTTCTTCAACTCGCTTTCTCGTGAGCTGGCCGCAACACCGCAGGATGGCTTCAGGCCCTAATCTGGTTCCGGCACGGCACGCTGAGCCTTTGGTTAATTCCTCTTCCTGGTGGGAAATGAGAGTTAAATTTGCCCGTCCAGACACCTCCAGCTAGTCTGTCATTGGTTCTCCCTATTCCTGTTCATCTTCCGCAGAAATTGCAAACTGGGCCAAACAGGAGGTTAAAGGCACTGACTCTCCAAGTCGGGAGAGTGTTAGTAAAGCGTCTGGAATGTTGCACCCGAGTACCAGGGGACGAAAACTGAGACATATTGGAACACGTCTCCCGATCACACGGTTGATCATACTCTGGGTTCCACATGCATGTTTTAGCTGAAGGAAGAATACCTTAAACCTGGAGAGTTGAGACCCGTGGAATGGGTACCATGCAATATGACTTCAAAGGGTCTTCATTTGCTCACCGAACCTCTCCAATCCTATCACTGCTGCGTTTATGCCCCTGTACACACACTTGATTCTCTTTCAGAGACATAGCAATCCATAGGTTTTAAGATACTTCCTAGTCAGGTACACTCTTAGGCATTTAATATGGGGTGTTGAGTCCATTTCGTTGAGCAAGGAGTAGCTCTTGTCTATTCCATATTTGGCTTAAGGAACTTTATCTGTGCTCATTTCAATCTCTGGTTTTATGCAGCACCCGAACTCACCTTTCCCCTTAAGCAAGCATAAGTTGGTTTTCTAAATTTGAGACCCTGTTCTGTTTTGTAATTCAGTTCCTGTGTAGCCAAGGTTACATTCCGTGTATTAGTGATATCTTATGATGTTTCTTTTTCTGTGTGACTTATTTCAGTTAGAATCATCGTACCTGAATCCACTCATTATGCTGCTACGGGCCTGATGACATAGATTTCATTGCTGAGTGATATTGCATTGTACGTAAGTACCACAACTTCTTTATCCATTGTTCACTTTCTGCGATATTGAACTTGTACCGTAAACCAGGTTCTTGTAAACAGAGCCGTCCCAACCTTTGGGGTGGCTGTGTCTTTTGATTTTAATTTCCCTAAGCTATAGGACCATAAGTGGAAGTGCCCTAGGCTCTGTTGCTTTGTTTTTTAGATGTTTCAGGAAACACCATACACTTCTCCCGAGTGGCTGTTGGCAATTTACATCCCGCCCATCAGCATAACAAGGCTCCCAGTTCTCCATGGCCTGTCCTGCCTTTCTGGATTTTACACTTTTTTCAGATGGCCCTTTTGACCGGGGGGAAGTGAGACTTCATTGTAGTGCAGATTTCCTTTGCAAGCTTGCTTGGTTGGCCAAAAAGGGCGTATGCGTTTTTTCCTGAATATATTCAGGAAAAAACGCATACGCCCTTTTTGGCCAAGTGCATCATTGTGGACGTTCTGCCTCTTTTCCTATGCTTTCAATGCAATTCCAGTCTACCTCCTGAAATCGGTTTCCTGCAATTCTGCCCCGCTTTCAAGTCCTCTTGGCAGCCTTACTTCAGTATATTTTTGGACGATAGCTGTCATTTATAACTCTGCAGGTTTGTGAATTACAGTGCCCCTGAGCTCCTTTCTTCAACTCGCTTTCTCGTGAGCTGGCCGCAACACCGCAGGATGGCTTCAGGCCCTAATCTGGTTCCGGCACGGCACGCTGAGCCTTTGGTTAATTCCTCTTCCTGGTGGGAAATGAGAGTTAAATTTGCCCGTCCAGACACCTCCAGCTAGTCTGTCATTGGTTCTCCCTATTCCTGTTCATCTTCCGCAGAAATTGCAAACTGGGCCAAACAGGAGGTTAAAGGCACTGACTCTCCAAGTCGGGAGAGTGTTAGTAAAGCGTCTGGAATGTTGCACCCGAGTACCAGGGGACGAAAACTGACACATATTGGAACACGTCTCCCGATCACACGGTTGATCATACTCTGGGTTCCACATGCATGTTTTAGCTGAAGGAAGAATACCTTAAACCTGGAGAGTTGAGACCCGTGGAATGGGTACCATGCAATATGACTTCAAAGGGTCTTCATTTGCTCACCGAACCTCTCCAATCCTATCACTGCTGCGTTTATGCCCCTGTACACACACTTGATTCTCTTTCAGAGACATAGCAATCCATAGGTTTTAAGATACTTCCTAGTCAGGTACACTCTTAGGCATTTAATATGGGGTGTTGAGTCCATTTCGTTGAGCAAGGAGTAGCTCTTGTCTATTCCATATTTGGCTTAAGGAACTTTATCTGTGCTCATTTCAATCTCTGATTTTATGCAGCACCCCAACTCACCTTTCCCCTTAAGCAAGCATAAGTTGGGTTTCTAAATTTGAGACCCTGTTCTGTTTTGTAATTCAGTTCCTGTGTAGCCAAGGTTACATTCCGTGTATTAGTGATATCTTATGATGTTTCTTTTCCTGTGTGACTTATTTCAGTTAGAATCATCGTACCTGAATCCACTCATTATGCTGCTACGGGCCTGATGACATAGATTTCATTGCTGAGTGATACTGCATTGTACGTAAGTACCACAACTTCTTTATCCATTTTTCACTTTCTGCGATATTGAACTTGTACCGTAAACCAGGTTCTTGTAAACAGAGCCGTCCCAACCTTTGGGGTGGCTGTGTCTTTTTGATTTTAATTTCCCTAAGCTATAGGACCATAAGTGGAAGTGCCCTAGGCTCTGTTGCTTTGTTTTTTAGATGTTTCAGGAAACACCATACACTTCTCCCGAGTGGCTGTTGGCAATTTACATCCCGCCCATCAGCATAACAAGGCTCCCAGTTCTCCATGGCCTGTCCTGCCTTTCTGGATTTTACACTTTTTTCAGATGGCCCTTTTGACCGGGGGGAAGTGAGACTTCATTGTAGTGCAGATTTCCTTTGCAAGCTTGCTTGGTTGGCCAAAAAGGGCGTATGCGTTTTTTCCTGAATATATTCAGGAAAAAACGCATACGCCCTTTTTGGCCAAGTGCATCATTGTGGACGTTCTGCCTCTTTTCCTATGCTTTCAATGCAATTCCAGTCTACCTCCTGAAATCGGTTTCCTGCAATTCTGCCCCGCTTTCAAGTCCTCTTGGCAGCCTTACTTCAGTATATTTTTGGACGATAGCTGTCATTTATAACTCTGCAAGTTTGTGAATTACAGTGCCCCTGAGCTCCTTTCTTCAAGTCGCTTTCTCGTGAGCTGGCCGCAACACCGCAGGATGGCTTCAGGCCCTAATCTGGTTCCGGCACGGCACGCTGAGCCTTTGGTTAATTCCTCTTCCTGGTGGGAAATGAGAGTTAAATTTGCCCGTCCAGACACCTCCAGCTAGTCTGTCATTGGTTCTCCCTATTCCTGTTCATCTTCCGCAGAAATTGCAAACTGGGCCAAACAGGAGGTTAAAGGCACTGACTCTCCAAGTCGGGAGAGTGTTAGTAAAGCGTCTGGCATGTTGCACCCGAGTACCAGGGGACGAAAACTGAGACATATTGGAACACGTCTCCCGATCACACGGTTGATCATACTCTGGGTTCCACATGCATGTTTTAGCTGAAGGAAGAATACCTTAAACCTGGAGAGTTGAGACCCGTGGAATGGGTACCATGCAATATGACTTCAAAGGGTCTTCATTTGCTCACCGAACCTCTCCAATCCTATCACTGCTGCGTTTATGCCCCTGTACACACACTTGATTCTCTTTCAGAGACATAGCAATCCATAGGTTTTAAGATACTTCCTAGTCAGGTACACTCTTAGGCATTTAATATGGGGTGTTGAGTCCATTTCGTTGAGCAAGGAGTAGCTCTTGTCTATTCCATATTTGGCTTAAGGAATTTATCTGTGCTCATTTCAATCTCTGGTTTTATGCAGCACCCCAACTCACCTTTCCCCTTAAGCAAGCATAAGTTGGTTTTCTAAATTTGAGACCCTGTTCTGTTTTGTAATTCAGTTCCTGTGTAGCCAAGGTTACATTCCGTGTATTAGTGATATCTTATGATGTTTCTTTTCCTGTGTGACTTATTTCAGTTAGAATCATCGTACCTGAATCCACTCATTATGCTGCTACGGGCCTGATGACATAGATTTCATTGCTGAGTGATACTGCATTGTACGTAAGTACCACAACTTCTTTATCCATTTTTCACTTTCTGCGATATTGAACTTGTACCGTAAACCAGGTTCTTGTAAACAGAGCCGTCCCAACCTTTGGGGTGGCTGTGTCTTTTGATTTTAATTTCCCTAAGCTATATTACCATAAGTGGAAGTGCCCTAGGCTCTGTTGCTTTGTTTTTTAGATGTTTCAGGAAACACCATACACTTCTCCCGAGTGGCTGTTGGCAATTTACATCCCGCCCATCAGCATAACAAGGCTCCCAGTTCTCCATGGCCTGTCCTGCCTTTCTGGATTTTACACTTTTTTCAGATGGCCCTTTTGACCGGGGGGAAGTGAGACTTCATTGTAGTGCAGATTTCCTTTGCAAGCTTGCTTGGTTGGCCAAAAAGGGCGTATGCGTTTTTTCCTGAATATATTCAGGAAAAAACGCATACGCCCTTTTTGGCCAAGTGCATCATTGTGGACGTTCTGCCTCTTTTCCTATGCTTTCAATGCAATTCCAGTCTACCTCCTGAAATCGGTTTCCTGCAATTCTGCCCCGCTTTCAAGTCCTCTTGGCAGCCTTACTTCAGTATATTTTTGGACGATAGCTGTCATTTATAACTCTGCAGGTTTGTGAATTACAGTGCCCCTGAGCTCCTTTCTTCAACTCGCTTTCTCGTGAGCTGGCCGCAACACCGCAGGATGGCTTCAGGCCCTAATCTGGTTCCGGCACGGCACGCTGAGCCTTTGGTTAATTCCTCTTCCTGGTGGGAAATGAGAGTTAAATTTGCCCGTCCAGACACCTCCAGCTAGTCTGTCATTGGTTCTCCCTATTCCTGTTCATCTTCCGCAGAAATTGCAAACTGGGCCAAACAGGAGGTTAAAGGCACTGACTCTCCAAGTCGGGAGAGTGTTAGTAAAGCGTCTGGCATGTTGCACCCGAGTACCAGGGGACGAAAACTGAGACATATTGGAACACGTCTCCCGATCACACGGTTGATCATACTCTGGGTTCCACATGCATGTTTTAGCTGAAGGAAGAATACCTTAAACCTGGAGAGTTGAGACCCGTGGAATGGGTACCATGCAATATGACTTCAAAGGGTCTTCATTTGCTCACCGAACCTCTCCAATCCTATCACTGCTGCGTTTATGCCCCTGTACACACACTTGATTCTCTTTCAGAGACATAGCAATCCATAGGTTTTAAGATACTTCCTAGTCAGGTACACTCTTAGGCATTTAATATGGGGTGTTGAGTCCATTTCGTTGAGCAAGGAGTAGCTCTTGTCTATTCCATATTTGGCTTAAGGAACTTTATCTGTGCTCATTTCAATCTCTGGTTTTATGCAGCACCCCAACTCACCTTTCCCCTTAAGCAAGCATAAGTTGGGTTTCTAAATTTGAGACCCTGTTCTGTTTTGTAATTCAGTTCCTGTGTAGCCAAGGTTACATTCCGTGTATTAGTGATATCTTATGATGTTTCTTTTTCTGTGTGACTTATTTCAGTTAGAATCATCGTACCTGAATCCACTCATTATGCTGCTACGGGCCTGATGACATAGATTTCATTGCTGAGTGATATTGCATTGTACGTAAGTACCACAACTTCTTTATCCATTGTTCACTTTCTGCGATGTTGAACTTGTACCGTAAACCAGGTTCTTGTAAACAGAGCCGTCCCAACCTTTGGGGTGGCTGTGTCTTTTGATTTTAATTTCCCTAAGCTATAGGACCATAAGTGGAAGTGCCCTAGGCTCTGTTGCTTTGTTTTTTAGATGTTTCAGGAAACACCATACACTTCTCCCGAGTGGCTGTTGGCAATTGACATCCCGCCCATCAGCATAACAAGGCTCCCAGTTCTCCATGGCCTGTCCTGCCTTTCTGGATTTTACACTTTTTTCAGATGGCCCTTTTGACCGGGGGGAAGTGAGACTTCATTTTAGTGCAGATTTCCTTTGCAAGCTTGCTTGGTTGGCCAAAAAGGGCGTATGCGTTTTTTCCTGAATATATTCAGGAAAAAACGCATACGCCCTTTTTGGCCAAGTGCATCATTGTGGACGTTCTGCCTCTTTTCCTATGCTTTAAATGCAATTCCAGTCTACCTCCTGAAATCGGTTTCCTGCAATTCTGCCCCGCTTTCAAGTCCTCTTGGCAGCCTTACTTCAGTATATTTTTGGACGATAGCTGTCATTTATAACTCTGCAGGTTTGTGAATTACAGTGCCCCTGAGCTCCTTTCTTCAACTCGCTTTCTCGTGAGCTGGCCGCAACACCGCAGGATGGCTTCAGGCCCTAATCTGGTTCCGGCACGGCACGCTGAGCCTTTGGTTAATTCCTCTTCCTGGTGGGAAATGAGAGTTAAATTTGCCCGTCCAGACACCTCCAGCTAGTCTGTCATTGGTTCTCCCTATTCCTGTTCATCTTCCGCAGAAATTGCAAACTGGGCCAAACAGGAGGTTAAAGGCACTGACTCTCCAAGTCGGGAGAGTGTTAGTAAAGCGTCTGGCATGTTGCACCCGAGTACCAGGGGACGAAAACTGACACATATTGGAACACGTCTCCCGATCACACGGTTGATCATACTCTGGGTTCCACATGCATGTTTTAGCTGAAGGAAGAATACCTTAAACCTGGAGAGTTGAGACCCGTGGAATGGGTACCATGCAATATGACTTCAAAGGGTCTTCATTTGCTCACCGAACCTCTCCAATCCTATCACTGCTGCGTTTATGCCCCTGTACACACACTTGATTCTCTTTCAGAGACATAGCAATCCATAGGTTTTAAGATACTTCCTAGTCAGGTACACTCTTAGGCATTTAATATGGGGTGTTGAGTCCATTTCGTTGAGCAAGGAGTAGCTCTTGTCTATTCCATATTTGGCTTAAGGAACTTTATCTGTGCTCATTTCAATCTCTGGTTTTATGCAGCACCCCAACTCACCTTTCCCCTTAAGCAAGCATAAGTTGGTTTTCTAAATTTGAGACCCTGTTCTGTTTTGTAATTCAGTTCCTGTGTAGCCAAGGTTACATTCCGTGTATTAGTGATATCTTATGATGTTTCTTTTCCTGTGTGACTTATTTCAGTTAGAATCATCGTACCTGAATCCACTCATTATGCTGCTACGGGCCTGATGACATAGATTTCATTGCTGAGTGATACTGCATTGTACGTAAGTACCACAACTTCTTTATCCATTTTTCACTTTCTGCGATATTGAACTTGTACCGTAAACCAGGTTCTTGTAAACAGAGCCGTCCCAACCTTTGGGGTGGCTGTGTCTTTTGATTTTAATTTCCCTAAGCTATATTACCATAAGTGGAAGTGCCCTAGGCTCTGTTGCTTTGTTTTTTAGATGTTTCAGGAAACACCATACACTTCTCCCGAGTGGCTGTTGGCAATTTACATCCCGCCCATCAGCATAACAAGGCTCCCAGTTCTCCATGGCCTGTCCTGCCTTTCTGGATTTTACACTTTTTTCAGATGGCCCTTTTGACCGGGGGGAAGTGAGACTTCATTGTAGTGCAGATTTCCTTTGCAAGCTTGCTTGGTTGGCCAAAAAGGGCGTATGCGTTTTTTCCTGAATATATTCAGGAAAAAACGCATACGCCCTTTTTGGCCAAGTGCATCATTGTGGACGTTCTGCCTCTTTTCCTATGCTTTAAATGCAATTCCAGTCTACCTCCTGAAATCGGTTTCCTGCAATTCTGCCCCGCTTTCAAGTCCTCTTGGCAGCCTTACTTCAGTATATTTTTGGACGATAGCTGTCATTTATAACTCTGCAGGTTTGTGAATTACAGTGCCCCTGAGCTCCTTTCTTCAACTCGCTTTCTCGTGAGCTGGCCGCAACACCGCAGGATGGCTTCAGGCCCTAATCTGGTTCCGGCACGGCACGCTGAGCCTTTGGTTAATTCCTCTTCCTGGTGGGAAATGAGAGTTAAATTTGCCCGTCCAGACACCTCCAGCTAGTCGGTCATTGGTTCTCCCTATTCCTGTTCATCTTCCGCAGAAATTGCAAACTGGGCCAAACAGGAGGTTAAAGGCACTGACTCTCCAAGTCGGGAGAGTGTTAGTAAAGCGTCTGGCATGTTGCACCCGAGTACCAGGGGACGAAAACTGAGACATATTTGAACACGTCTCCCGATCACACGGTTGATCATACTCTGGGTTCCACATGCATGTTTTAGCTGAAGGAAGAATCCCTTAAACCTGGAGAGTTGAGACCCGTGGAATGGGTACCATGCAATATGACTTCAAAGGGTCTTCATTTGCTCACCGAACCTCTCCAATCCTATCACTGCTGCGTTTATGCCCCTGTACACACACTTGATTCTCTTTCAGAGACATAGCAATCCATAGGTTTTAAGATACTTCCTAGTCAGGTACACTCTTAGGCATTTAATATGGGGTGTTGAGTCCATTTCGTTGAGCAAGGAGTAGCTCTTGTCTATTCCATATTTGGCTTAAGGAACTTTATCTGTGCTCATTTCAATCTCTGGTTTTATGCAGCACCCCAACTCACCTTTCCCCTTAAGCAAGCATAAGTTGGGTTTCTAAATTTGAGACCCTGTTCTGTTTTGTAATTCAGTTCCTGTGTAGCCAAGGTTACATTCCGTGTATTAGTGATATCTTATGATGTTTCTTTTTCTGTGTGACTTATTTCAGTTAGAATCATCGTACCTGAATCCACTCATTATGCTGCTACGGGCCTGATGACATAGATTTCATTGCTGAGTGATATTGCATTGTACGTAAGTACCACAACTTCTTTATCCATTGTTCACTTTCTGCGATGTTGAACTTGTACCGTAAACCAGGTTCTTGTAAACAGAGCCGTCCCAACCTTTGGGGTGGCTGTGTCTTTTGATTTTAATTTCCCTAAGCTATAGGACCATAAGTGGAAGTGCCCTAGGCTCTGTTGCTTTGTTTTTTAGATGTTTCAGGAAACACCATACACTTCTCCCGAGTGGCTGTTGGCAATTTACATCCCGCCCATCAGCATAACAAGGCTCCCAGTTCTCCATGGCCTGTCCTGCCTTTCTGGATTTTACACTTTTTTCAGATGGCCCTTTTGACCGGGGGGAAGTGAGACTTCATTGTAGTGCAGATTTCCTTTGCAAGCTTGCTTGGTTGGCCAAAAAGGGCGTATGCGTTTTTTCCTGAATATATTCAGGAAAAAACGCATACGCCCTTTTTGGCCAAGTGCATCATTGTGGACGTTCTGCCTCTTTTCCTATGCTTTAAATGCAATTCCAGTCTACCTCCTGAAATCGGTTTCCTGCAATTCTGCCCCGCTTTCAAGTCCTCTTGGCAGCCTTACTTCAGTATATTTTTGGACGATAGCTGTCATTTATAACTCTGCAGGTTTGTGAATTACAGTGCCCCTGAGCTCCTTTCTTCAACTCGCTTTCTCGTGAGCTGGCCGCAACACCGCAGGATGGCTTCAGGCCCTAATCTGGTTCCGGCACGGCACGCTGAGCCTTTGGTTAATTCCTCTTCCTGGTGGGAAATGAGAGTTAAATTTGCCCGTCCAGACACCTCCAGCTAGTCTGTCATTGGTTCTCCCTATTCCTGTTCATCTTCCGCAGAAATTGCAAACTGGGCCAAACAGGAGGTTAAAGGCACTGACTCTCCAAGTCGGGAGAGTGTTAGTAAAGCGTCTGGCATGTTGCACCCGAGTACCAGGGGACGAAAACTGAGACATATTGGAACACGTCTCCCGATCACACGGTTGATCATACTCTGGGTTCCACATGCATGTTTTAGCTGAAGGAAGAATACCTTAAACCTGGAGAGTTGAGACCCGTGGAATGGGTACCATGCAATATGACTTCAAAGGGTCTTCATTTGCTCACCGAACCTCTCCAATCCTATCACTGCTGCGTTTATGCCCCTGTACACACACTTGATTCTCTTTCAGAGACATAGCAATCCATAGGTTTTAAGATACTTCCTAGTCAGGTACACTCTTAGGCATTTAATATGGGGTGTTGAGTCCATTTCGTTGAGCAAGGAGTAGCTCTTGTCTATTCCATATTTGGCTTAAGGAACTTTATCTGTGCTCATTTCAATCTCTGGTTTTATGCAGCACCCCAACTCACCTTTCCCCTTAAGCAAGCATAAGTTGGGTTTCTAAATTTGAGACCCTGTTCTGTTTTGTAATTCAGTTCCTGTGTAGCCAAGGTTACATTCCGTGTATTAGTGATATCTTATGATGTTTCTTTTTCTGTGTGACTTATTTCAGTTAGAATCATCGTACCTGAATCCACTCATTATGCTGCTACGGGCCTGATGACATAGATTTCATTGCTGAGTGATACTGCATTGTACGTAAGTACCACAACTTCTTTATCCATTTTTCACTTTCTGCGATATTGAACTTGTACCGTAAACCAGGTTCTTGTAAACAGAGCCGTCCCAACCTTTGGGGTGGCTGTGTCTTTTGATTTTAATTTCCCTAAGCTATAGGACCATAAGTGGAAGTGCCCTAGGCTCTGTTGCTTTGTTTTTTAGATGTTTCAGGAAACACCATACACTTCTCCCGAGTGGCTGTTGGCAATTTACATCCCGCCCATCAGCATAACAAGGCTCCCAGTTCTCCATGGCCTGTCCTGCCTTTCTGGATTTTACACTTTTTTCAGATGGCCCTTTTGACCGGGGGGAAGTGAGACTTCATTGTAGTGCAGATTTCCTTTGCAAGCTTGCTTGGTTGGCCAAAAAGGGCGTATGCGTTTTTTCCTGAATATATTCAGGAAAAAACGCATACGCCCTTTTTGGCCAAGTGCATCATTGTGGACGTTCTGCCTCTTTTCCTATGCTTTCAATGCAATTCCAGTCTACCTCCTGAAATCGGTTTCCTGCAATTCTGCCCCGCTTTCAAGTCCTCTTGGCAGCCTTACTTCAGTATATTTTTGGACGATAGCTGTCATTTATAACTCTGCAGGTTTGTGAATTACAGTGCCCCTGAGCTCCTTTCTTCAACTCGCTTTCTCGTGAGCTGGCCGCAACACCGCAGGATGGCTTCAGGCCCTAATCTGGTTCCGGCACGGCACGCTGAGCCTTTGGTTAATTCCTCTTCCTGGTGGGAAATGAGAGTTAAATTTGCCCGTCCAGACACCTCCAGCTAGTCTGTCATTGGTTCTCCCTATTCCTGTTCATCTTCCGCAGAAATTGCAAACTGGGCCAAACAGGAGGTTAAAGGCACTGACTCTCCAAGTCGGGAGAGTGTTAGTAAAGCGTCTGGCATGTTGCACCCGAGTACCAGGGGACGAAAACTGAGACATATTGGAACACGTCTCCCGATCACACGGTTGATCATACTCTGGGTTCCACATGCATGTTTTAGCTGAAGGAAGAATACCTTAAACCTGGAGAGTTGAGACCCGTGGAATGGGTACCATGCAATATGACTTCAAAGGGTCTTCATTTGCTCACCGAACCTCTCCAATCCTATCACTGCTGCGTTTATGCCCCTGTACACACACTTGATTCTCTTTCAGAGACATAGCAATCCATAGGTTTTAAGATACTTCCTAGTCAGGTACACTCTTAGGCATTTAATATGGGGTGTTGAGTCCATTTCGTTGAGCAAGGAGTAGCTCTTGTCTATTCCATATTTGGCTTAAGGAACTTTATCTGTGCTCATTTCAATCTCTGGTTTTATGCAGCACCCCAACTCACCTTTCCCCTTAAGCAAGCATAAGTTGGGTTTCTAAATTTGAGACCCTGTTCTGTTTTGTAATTCAGTTCCTGTGTAGCCAAGGTTACATTCCGTGTATTAGTGATATCTTATGATGTTTCTTTTCCTGTGTGACTTATTTCAGTTAGAATCATCGTACCTGAATCCACTCATTATGCTGCTACGGGCCTGATGACATAGATTTCATTGCTGAGTGATACTGCATTGTACGTAAGTACCACAACTTCTTTATCCATTTTTCACTTTCTGCGATATTGAACTTGTACCGTAAACCAGGTTCTTGTAAACAGAGCTGTCCCAACCTTTGGGGTGGCTGTGTCTTTTTGATTTTAATTTCCCTAAGCTATATTACCATAAGTGGAAGTGCCCTAGGCTCTGTTGCTTTGTTTTTTAGATGTTTCAGGAAACACCATACACTTCTCCCGAGTGGCTGTTGGCAATTGACATCCCGCCCATCAGCATAACAAGGCTCCCAGTTCTCCATGGCCTGTCCTGCCTTTCTGGATTTTACACTTTTTTCAGATGGCCCTTTTGACCGGGGGGAAGTGAGACTTCATTGTAGTGCAGATTTCCTTTGCAAGCTTGCTTGGTTGGCCAAAAAGGGCGTATGCGTTTTTTCCTGAATATATTCAGGAAAAAACGCATACGCCCTTTTTGGCCAAGTGCATCATTGTGGACGTTCTGCCTCTTTTCCTATGCTTTAAATGCAATTCCAGTCTTCCTCCTGAAATCGGTTTCCTGCAATTCTGCCCCGCTTTCAAGTCCTCTTGGCAGCCTTACTTCAGTATATTTTTGGACGATAGCTGTCATTTATAACTCTGCAGGTTTGTGAATTACAGTGCCCCTGAGCTCCTTTCTTCAACTCGCTTTCTCGTGAGCTGGCCGCAACACCGCAGGATGGCTTCAGGCCCTAATCTGGTTCCGGCACGGCACGCTGAGCCTTTGGTTAATTCCTCTTCCTGGTGGGAAATGAGAGTTAAATTTGCCCGTCCAACACCTCCAGCTAGTCTGTCATTGGTTCTCCCTATTCCTGTTCATCTTCCGCAGAAATTGCAAACTGGGCCAAACAGGAGGTTAAAGGCACTGACTCTCCAAGTCGGGAGAGTGTTAGTAAAGCGTCTGGAATGTTGCACCCGAGTACCAGGGGACGAAAACTGACACATATTGGAACACGTCTCCCGATCACACGGTTGATCATACTCTGGGTTCCACATGCATGTTTTAGCTGAAGGAAGAATACCTTAAACCTGGAGAGTTGAGACCCGTGGAATGGGTACCATGCAATATGACTTCAAAGGGTCTTCATTTGCTCACCGAACCTCTCCAATCCTATCACTGCTGCGTTTATGCCCCTGTACACACACTTGATTCTCTTTCAGAGACATAGCAATCCATAGGTTTTAAGATACTTCCTAGTCAGGTACACTCTTAGGCATTTAATATGGGGTGTTGAGTCCATTTCGTTGAGCAAGGAGTAGCTCTTGTCTATTCCATATTTGGCTTAAGGAACTTTATCTGTGCTCATTTCAATCTCTGGTTTTATGCAGCACCCCAACTCACCTTTCCCCTTAAGCAAGCATAAGTTGGTTTTCTAAATTTGAGACCCTGTTCTGTTTTGTAATTCAGTTCCTGTGTAGCCAAGGTTACATTCCGTGTATTAGTGATATCTGATGATGTTTCTTTTCCTGTGTGACTTATTTCAGTTAGAATCATCGTACCTGAATCCACTCATTATGCTGCTACGGGCCTGATGACATAGTTTTCATTGCTGAGTGATACTGCATTGTACGTAAGTACCACAACTTCTTTATCCATTTTTCACTTTCTGCGATATTGAACTTGTACCGTAAACCAGGTTCTTGTAAACAGAGCCGTCCCAACCTTTGGGGTGGCTGTGTCTTTTTGATTTTAATTTCCCTAAGCTATAGGACCATAAGTGGAAGTGCCCTAGGCTCTGTTGCTTTGTTTTTTAGATGTTTCAGGAAACACCATACACTTCTCCCGAGTGGCTGTTGGCAATTTACATCCCGCCCATCAGCATAACAAGGCTCCCAGTTCTCCATGGCCTGTCCTGCCTTTCTGGATTTTACACTTTTTTCAGATGGCCCTTTTGACCGGGGGGAAGTGAGACTTCATTGTAGTGCAGATTTCCTTTGCAAGCTTGCTTGGTTGGCCAAAAAGGGCGTATGCGTTTTTTCCTGAATATATTCAGGAAAAAACGCATACGCCCTTTTTGGCCAAGTGCATCATTGTGGACGTTCTGCCTCTTTTCCTATGCTTTCAATGCAATTCCAGTCTACCTCCTGAAATCGGTTTCCTGCAATTCTGCCCCGCTTTCAAGTCCTCTTGGCAGCCTTACTTCAGTATATTTTTGGACGATAGCTGTCATTTATAACTCTGCAGGTTTGTGAATTACAGTGCCCCTGAGCTCCTTTCTTCAACTCGCTTTCTCGTGAGCTGGCCGCAACACCGCAGGATGGCTTCAGGCCCTAATCTGGTTCCGGCACGGCACGCTGAGCCTTTGGTTAATTCCTCTTCCTGGTGGGAAATGAGAGTTAAATTTGCCCGTCCAGACACCTCCAGCTAGTCTGTCATTGGTTCTCCCTATTCCTGTTCATCTTCCGCAGAAATTGCAAACTGGGCCAAACAGGAGGTTAAAGGCACTGACTCTCCAAGTCGGGAGAGTGTTAGTAAAGCGTCTGGCATGTTGCACCCGAGTACCAGGGGACGAAAACTGAGACATATTGGAACACGTCTCCCGATCACACGGTTGATCATACTCTGGGTTCCACATGCATGTTTTAGCTGAAGGAAGAATACCTTAAACCTGGAGAGTTGAGACCCGTGGAATGGGTACCATGCAATATGACTTCAAAGGGTCTTCATTTGCTCACCGAACCTCTCCAATCCTATCACTGCTGCGTTTATGCCCCTGTACACACACTTGATTCTCTTTCAGAGACATAGCAATCCATAGGTTTTAAGATACTTCCTAGTCAGGTACACTCTTAGGCATTTAATATGGGGTGTTGAGTCCATTTCGTTGAGCAAGGAGTAGCTCTTGTCTATTCCATATTTGGCTTAAGGAACTTTATCTGTGCTCATTTCAATCTCTGGTTTTATGCAGCACCCCAACTCACCTTTCCCCTTAAGCAAGCATAAGTTGGGTTTCTAAATTTGAGACCCTGTTCTGTTTTGTAATTCAGTTCCTGTGTAGCCAAGGTTACATTCCGTGTATTAGTGATATCTTATGATGTTTCTTTTCCTGTGTGACTTATTTCAGTTAGAATCATCGTACCTGAATCCACTCATTATGCTGCTACGGGCCTGATGACATAGATTTCATTGCTGAGTGATACTGCATTGTACGTAAGTACCACAACTTCTTTATCCATTTTTCACTTTCTGCGATATTGAACTTGTACCGTAAACCAGGTTCTTGTAAACAGAGCCGTCCCAACCTTTGGGGTGGCTGTGTCTTTTTGATTTTAATTTCCCTAAGCTATATTACCATAAGTGGAAGTGCCCTAGGCTCTGTTGCTTTGTTTTTTAGATGTTTCAGGAAACACCATACACTTCTCCCGAGTGGCTGTTGGCAATTGACATCCCGCCCATCAGCATAACAAGGCTCCCAGTTCTCCATGGCCTGTCCTGCCTTTCTGGATTTTACACTTTTTTCAGATGGCCCTTTTGACCGGGGGGAAGTGAGACTTCATTGTAGTGCAGATTTCCTTTGCAAGCTTGCTTGGTTGGCCAAAAAGGGCGTATGCGTTTTTTCCTGAATATATTCAGGAAAAAACGCATACGCCCTTTTTGGCCAAGTGCATCATTGTGGACGTTCTGCCTCTTTTCCTATGCTTTAAATGCAATTCCAGTCTACCTCCTGAAATCGGTTTCCTGCAATTCTGCCCCGCTTTCAAGTCCTCTTGGCAGCCTTACTTCAGTATATTTTTGGACGATAGCTGTCATTTATAACTCTGCAGGTTTGTGAATTACAGTGCCCCTGAGCTCCTTTCTTCAACTCGCTTTCTCGTGAGCTGGCCGCAACACCGCAGGATGGCTTCAGGCCCTAATCTGGTTGCGGCACGGCACGCTGAGCCTTTGGTTAATTCCTCTTCCTGGTGGGAAATGAGAGTTAAATTTGCCCGTCCAGACACCTCCAGCTAGTCTCTCATTGGTTCTCCCTATTCCTGTTCATCTTCCGCAGAAATTGCAAACTGGGCCAAACAGGAGGTTAAAGGCACTGACTCTCCAAGTCGGGAGAGTGTTAGTAAAGCGTCTGGCATGTTGCACCCGAGTACCAGGGGACGAAAACTGAGACATATTGGAACACGTCTCCCGATCACACGGTTGATCATACTCTGGGTTCCACATGCATGTTTTAGCTGAAGGAAGAATACCTTAAACCTGGAGAGTTGAGACCCGTGGAATGGGTACCATGCAATATGACTTCAAAGGGTCTTCATTTGCTCACCGAACCTCTCCAATCCTATCACTGCTGCGTTTATGCCCCTGTACACACACTTGATTCTCTTTCAGAGACATAACAATCCATAGGTTTTAAGATACTTCCTAGTCAGGTACACTCTTAGGCATTTAATATGGGGTGTTGAGTCCATTTCGTTGAGCAAGGAGTAGCTCTTGTCTATTCCATATTTGGCTTAAGGAACTTTATCTGTGCTCATTTCAATCTCTGGTTTTATGCAGCACCCCAACTCACCTTTCCCCTTAAGCAAGCATAAGTTGGGTTTCTAAATTTGAGACCCTGTTCTGTTTTGTAATTCAGTTCCTGTGTAGCCAAGGTTACATTCCGTGTATTAGTGATATCTTATGATGTTTCTTTTCCTGTGTGACTTATTTCAGTTAGAATCATCGTACCTGAATCCACTCATTATGCTGCTACGGGCCTGATGACATAGATTTCATTGCTGAGTGATACTGCATTGTACGTAAGTACCACAACTTCTTTATCCATTTTTCACTTTCTGCGATATTGAACTTGTACCGTAAACCAGGTTCTTGTAAACAGAGCCGTCCCAACCTTTGGGGTGGCTGTGTCTTTTGATTTTAATTTCCCTAAGCTATAGGACCATAAGTGGAAGTGCCCTAGGCTCTGTTGCTTTGTTTTTTAGATGTTTCAGGAAACACCATACACTTCTCCCAAGTGGCTGTTGGCAATTTACATCCCGCCCATCAGCATAACAAGGCTCCCAGTTCTCCATGGCCTGTCCTGCCTTTCTGGATTTTACACTTTTTTCAGATGGCCCTTTTGACCGGGGGGAAGTGAGACTTCATTGTAGTGCAGATTTCCTTTGCAAGCTTGCTTGGTTGGCCAAAAAGGGCGTATGCGTTTTTTCCTGAATATATTCAGGAAAAAACGCATACGCCCTTTTTGGCCAAGTGCATCATTGTGGACGTTCTGCCTCTTTTCCTATGCTTTAAATGCAATTCCAGTCTACCTCCTGAAATCGGTTTCCTGCAATTCTGCCCCGCTTTCAAGTCCTCTTGGCAGCCTTACTTCAGTATATTTTTGGACGATAGCTGTCATTTATAACTCTGCAGGTTTGTGAATTACAGTGCCCCTGAGCTCCTTTCTTCAACTCGCTTTCTCGTGAGCTGGCCGCAACACCGCAGGATGGCTTCAGGCCCTAATCTGGTTGCGGCACGGCACGCTGAGCCTTTGGTTAATTCCTCTTCCTGGTGGGAAATGAGAGTTAAATTTGCCCGTCCAGACACCTCCAGCTAGTCTGTCATTGGTTCTCCCTATTCCTGTTCATCTTCCGCAGAAATTGCAAACTGGGCCAAACAGGAGGTTAAAGGCACTGACTCTCCAAGTCGGGAGAGTGTTAGTAAAGCGTCTGGCATGTTGCACCCGAGTACCAGGGGACGAAAACTGAGACATATTGGAACACGTCTCCCGATCACACGGTTGATCATACTCTGGGTTCCACATGCATGTTTTAGCTGAAGGAAGAATACCTTAAACCTGGAGAGTTGAGACCCGTGGAATGGGTACCATGCAATATGACTTCAAAGGGTCTTCATTTGCTCACCGAACCTCTCCAATCCTATCACTGCTGCGTTTATGCCCCTGTACACACACTTGATTCTCTTTCAGAGACATAGCAATCCATAGGTTTTAAGATACTTCCTAGTCAGGTACACTCTTAGGCATTTAATATGGGGTGTTGAGTCCATTTCGTTGAGCAAGGAGTAGCTCTTGTCTATTCCATATTTGGCTTAAGGAACTTTATCTGTGCTCATTTCAATCTCTGGTTTTATGCAGCACCCCAACTCACCTTTCCCCTTAAGCAAGCATAAGTTGGGTTTCTAAATTTGAGACCCTGTTCTGTTTTGTAATTCAGTTCCTGTGTAGCCAAGTTTACATTCCGTGTATTAGTGATATCTTATGATGTTTCTTTTTCTGTGTGACTTATTTCAGTTAGAATCATCGTACCTGAATCCACTCATTATGCTGCTACGGGCCTGATGACATAGATTTCATTGCTGAGTGATACTGCATTGTACGTAAGTACCACAACTTCTTTATCCATTTTTCACTTTCTGCGATATTGAACTTGTACCGTAAACCAGGTTCTTGTAAACAGAGCCGTCCCAACCTTTGGGTGGCTGTGTCTTTTTGATTTTAATTTCCCTAAGCTATAGGACCATAAGTGGAAGTGCCCTAGGCTCTGTTGCTTTGTTTTTTAGATGTTTCAGGAAACACCATACACTTCTCCCGAGTGGGTGTTGGCAATTGACATCCCGCCCATCAGCATAACAAGGCTCCCAGTTCTCCACGGCCTGTCCTGCCTTTCTGGATTTTACACTTTTTTCAGATGGCCCTTTTGACCGGGGGGAAGTGAGACTTCATTGTAGTGCAGATTTCCTTTGCAAGCTTGCTTGGTTGGCCAAAAAGGGCGTATGCGTTTTTTCCTGAATATATTCAGGAAAAAACGCATACGCCCTTTTTGGCCAAGTGCATCATTGTGGACGTTCTGCCTCTTTTCCTATGCTTTAAATGCAATTCCAGTCTACCTCCTGAAATCGGTTTCCTGCAATTCTGCCCCGCTTTCAAGTCCTCTTGGCAGCCTTACTTCAGTATATTTTTGGACGATAGCTGTCATTTATAACTCTGCAGGTTTGTGAATTACAGTGCCCCTGAGCTCCTTTCTTCAACTCGCTTTCTCGTGAGCTGGCCGCAACACCGCAGGATGGCTTCAGGCCCTAATCTGGTTCCGGCACGGCACGCTGAGCCTTTGGTTAATTCCTCTTCCTGGTGGGAAATGAGAGTTAAATTTGCCCGTCCAGACACCTCCAGCTAGTCTGTCATTGGTTCTCCCTATTCCTGTTCATCTTCCGCAGAAATTGCAAACTGGGCCAAACAGGAGGTTAAAGGCACTGACTCTCCAAGTCGGGAGAGTGTTAGTAAAGCGTCTGGCATGTTGCACCCGAGTACCAGGGGACGAAAACTGAGACATATTGGAACACGTCTCCCGATCACACGGTTGATTATACTCTGGGTTCCACATGCATGTTTTAGCTGAAGGAAGAATACCTTAAACCTGGAGAGTTGAGACCCGTGGAATGGGTACCATGCAATATGACTTCAAAGGGTCTTCATTTGCTCACCGAACCTCTCCAATCCTATCACTGCTGCGTTTATGCCCCTGTACACACACTTGATTCTCTTTCAGAGACATAGCAGTCCATAGGTTTTAAGATACTTCCTAGTCAGGTACACTCTTAGGCATTTAATATGGGGTGTTGAGTCCATTTCGTTGAGCAAGGAGTAGCTCTTGTCTATTCCATATTTGGCTTAAGGA
Source organism: Lagenorhynchus albirostris (assembly GCF_949774975.1). NCBI lineage: Eukaryota > Metazoa > Chordata > Mammalia > Artiodactyla > Delphinidae > Lagenorhynchus > Lagenorhynchus albirostris. The sequence continues at coordinate 31,768 of NW_026783446.1, read as the reverse complement.
ACTTTATCTGTGCTCATTTCAATCTCTGGTTTTATGCAGCACCCCAACTCACCTTTCCCCTTAAGCAAGCATAAGTTGGGTTTCTAAATTTGAGACCCTGTTCTGTTTTGTAATTCAGTTCCTGTGTAGCCAAGGTTACATTCCGTGTATTAGTGATATCTTATGATGTTTCTTTTCCTGTGTGACTTATTTCAGTTAGAATCATCGTACCTGAATCCACTCGTTATGCTGCTATGGGCCTGATGACATAGATTTCATTGCTGAGTGATACTGCATTGTACGTAAGTACCACAACTTCTTTATCCATTTTTCACTTTCTGCGATATTGAACTTGTACCGTAAACCAGGTTCTTGTAAACAGAGCCGTCCCAACCTTTGGGGTGGCTGTGTCTTTTGATTTTAATTTCCCTAAGCTATAGGACCATAAGTGGAAGTGCCCTAGGCTCTGTTGCTTTGTTTTTTAGATGTTTCAGGAAACACCATACACTTCTCCCGAGTGGCTGTTGGCAATTGACATCCCACCCATCAGCATAACAAGGCTCCCAGTTCTCCATGGCCTGTCCTGCCTTTCTGGATTTTACACTTTTTTCAGATGGCCCTTTTGACCGGGGGGAAGTGAGACTTCATTGTAGTGCAGATTTCCTTTGCAAGCTTGCTTGGTTGGCCAAAAAGGGCGTATGCGTTTTTTCCTGAATATATTCAGGAAAAAACGCATACGCCCTTTTTGGCCAAGTGCATCATTGTGGACGTTCTGCCTCTTTTCCTATGCTTTAAATGCAATTCCAGTCTACCTCCTGAAATCGGTTTCCTGCAATTCTGCCCCGATTTCAAGTCCTCTTGGCAGCCTTACTTCAGTATATTTTTGGACGATAGCTGTCATTTATAACTCTGCAGGTTTGTGAATTACAGTGCCCCTGAGCTCCTTTCTTCAACTCGCTTTCTCGTGAGCTGGCCGCAACACCGCAGGATGGCTTCAGGCCCTAATCTGGTTCCGGCACGGCACGCTGAGCCTTTGGTTAATTCCTCTTCCTGGTGGGAAATGAGAGTTAAATTTGCCCGTCCAGACACCTCCAGCTAGTCTCTCATTGGTTCTCCCTATTCCTGTTCATCTTCCGCAGAAATTGCAAACTGGGCCAAACAGGAGGTTAAAGGCACTGACTCTCCAAGTCGGGAGAGTGTTAGTAAAGCGTCTGGAATGTTGCACCCGAGTACCAGGGGACGAAAACTGAGACATATTGGAACACGTCTCCCGATCACACGGTTGATCATACTCTGGGTTCCACATGCATGTTTTAGCTGAAGGAAGAATACCTTAAACCTGGAGAGTTGAGACCCGTGGAATGGGTACCATGCAATATGACTTCAAAGGGTCTTCATTTGCTCACCGAACCTCTCCAATCCTATCACTGCTGCGTTTATGCCCCTGTACACACACTTGATTCTCTTTCAGAGACATAGCAATCCATAGGTTTTAAGATACTTCCTAGTCAGGTACACTCTTAGGCATTTAATATGGGGTGTTGAGTCCATTTCGTTGAGCAAGGAGTAGCTCTTGTCTATTCCATATTTGGCTTAAGGAACTTTATCTGTGCTCATTTCAATCTCTGGTTTTATGCAGCACCCCAACTCACCTTTCCCCTTAAGCAAGCATAAGTTGGTCTTCTAAATTTGAGACCCTGTTCTGTTTTGTAATTCAGTTCCTGTGTAGCCAAGTTTACATTCCGTGTATTAGTGATATCTTATGATGTTTCTTTTTCTGTGTGACTTATTTCAGTTAGAATCATCGTACCTGAATACACTCATTATGCTGCTACGGGCCTGATGACATAGATTTCATTGCTGAGTGATACTGCATTGTACGTAAGTACCACAACTTCTTTATCCATTTTTCACTTTCTGCGATATTGAACTTGTACCGTAAACCAGGTTCTTGTAAACAGAGCCGTCCCAACCTTTGGGGTGGCTGTGTCTTTTTGATTTTAATTTCCCTAGGCTATAGGACCATAAGTGGAAGTGCCCTAGGCTCTGTTGCTTTGTTTTTTAGATGTTTCAGGAAACACCATACACTTCTCCCGAGTGGCTGTTGGCAATTTACATCCCGCCCATCAGCGTAACAAGGCTCCCAGTTCTCCATAGCCTGTCCTGCCTTTCTGGATTTTACACTTTTTTCAGATGGCCCTTTTGACCGGGGGGAAGTGAGACTTCATTGTAGTGCAGATTTCCTTTGCAAGCTTGCTTGGTTGGCCAAAAAGGGCGTATGCGTTTTTTCCTGAATATATTCAGGAAAAAACGCATACGCCCTTTTTGGCCAAGTGCATCATTGTGGACGTTCTGCCTCTTTTCCTATGCTTTAAATGCAATTCCAGTCTACCTCCTGAAATCGGTTTCCTGCAATTCTGCCCCGCTTTCAAGTCCTCTTGGCAGCCTTACTTCAGTATATTTTTGGACGATAGCTGTCATTTATAACTCTGCAGGTTTGTGAATTACAGTGCCCCTGAGCTCCTTTCTTCAACTCGCTTTCTCGTGAGCTGGCCGCAACACCGCAGGATGGCTTCAGGCCCTAATCTGGTTCCGGCACGGCACGCTGAGCCTTTGGTTAATTCCTCTTCCTGGTGGGAAATGAGAGTTAAATTTGCCCGTCCAGACACCTCCAGCTAGTCTCTCATTGGTTCTCCCTATTCCTGTTCATCTTCCGCAGAAATTGCAAACTGGGCCAAACAGGAGGTTAAAGGCACTGACTCTCCAAGTCGGGAGAGTGTTAGTAAAGCGTCTGGAATGTTGCACCCGAGTACCAGGGGACGAAAACTGACACATATTGGAACACGTCTCCCGATCACACGGTTGATCATACTCTGGGTTCCTCATGCATGTTTTAGCTGAAGGAAGAATACCTTAAACCTGGAGAGTTGAGACCCGTGGAATGGGTACCATGCAATATGACTTCAAAGGGTCTTCATTTGCTCACCGACCTTCTCCAATCCTATCACTGCTGCGTTTATGCCCCTGCACACACGCTTGATTCTCTTTCGGAGACATAGCAATCCATAGGTTTTAAGATACTTCCTAGTCAGGTACACTCTTAGGCGTTTAATATGGGGTGTTGAGTCCATTTCGTTGAGCAAGGAGTAGCTCTTGTCTATTCCATATTTGGCTTAAGGAACTTTATCTGTGCTCATTTCAATCTCTGGTTTTATGCAGCACCCCAACTCACCTTTCCCCTTAAGCAAGCATAAGTTGGGTTTCTAAATTTGAGACCCTGTTCTGTTTTGGAATTCAGTGCCTGTGTAGCCAAGTTTACATTCCGTGTATTAGTGATATCTTATGATGTTTCTTTTTCTGTGTGACTTATTTCAGTTAGAATCATCATACCTGAATCCACTCATTATGCTGCTACGGGCCTGATGACATAGATTTCATTGCTGAGTGATACTGCATTGTACGTAAGTACCACAACTTCTTTATCCATTTTTCACTTTCTGCGATATTGAACTTGTACCGTAAACCAGGTTCTTGTAAACAGAGCCGTCCCAACCTTTGGGGTGGCTCTGTCTTTTTGATTTTAATTTCCCTAAGCTATAGGACCATAAGTGGAAGTGCCCTAGGCTCTGTTGCTTTGTTTTTTAGATGTTTCAGGAAACACCATACACTTCTCCCGAGTGGCTGTTGGCAATTTACATCCCGCCCATCAGCATAACAAGGCTCCCAGTTCTCCATGGCCTGTCCTGCCTTTCTGGATTTTACACTTTTTTCAGATGGCCCTTTTGACCGGGGGGAAGTGAGACTTCATTGTAGTGCAGATTTCCTTTGCAAGCTTGCTTGGTTGGCCAAAAAGGGCGTATGCGTTTTTTCCTGAATATATTCAGGAAAAAACGCATATGCCCTTTTTGGCCAAGTGCATCATTGTGGACGTTCTGCCTCTTTTCCTATGCTTTAAATGCAATTCCAGTCTACCTCCTGAAATCGGTTTCCTGCAATTCTGCCCCGCTTTCAAGTCCTCTTGGCAGCCTTACTTCAGTATATTTTTGGACGATAGCTGTCATTTATAACTCTGCAGGTTTGTGAATTACAGTGCCCCTGAGCTCCTTTCTTCAACTCGCTATCTCGTGAGCTGGCCGCAACACCGCAGGATGGCTTCAGGCCCTAATCTGGTTCCGGCACGGCACGCTGAGCCTTTGGTTAATTCCTCTTCCTGGTGGGAAATGAGAGTTAAATTTGCCCGTCCAGACACCTCCAGCTAGTCTCTCATTGGTTCTCCCTATTCCTGTTCATCTTCTGCAGAAATTGCAAACTGGGCCAAACAGGAGGTTAAAGGCGCTGACTCTCCAAGTCGGGAGAGTGTTAGTAAAGCGTCTGGAATGTTGCACCCGAGTACCAGGGGACGAAAACTGACACATATTGGAACACGTCTCCCGATCACACGGTTGATCATACTCTGGGTTCCACATGCATGTTTTACCTGAAGGAAGAATACCTTAAACCTGGAGAGTTGAGACCCGTGGAATGGGTACCATGCAATATGACTTCAAAGGGTCTTCATTTGCTCACCGAACCTCTCCAGTCCTATCACTGCTGCGTTTATGCCCCTGCACACACGCTTGATTCTCTTTCGGAGACATAGCAATCCATAGGTTTAAAGATACTTCCTAGTCAGGTACATTGTTAGGCGTTTAATGTGGGGTGTTGTGTCCATTTCGTTGAGCAAGGAGTAGCTCTTGTCTATTCCATGTTTGGCTTAAGGAACTTTATCTGTGCTCATTTCAATCTCTGGTTTTATGCAGCACCCCAACTCACCTTTCCCCTTAAACAAGCGTAAGTTGGGTTTCTAAATTTGAGACCCTGTTCTGTTTTGTAATTCAGTTCCTGTGTAGCCAAGTTTACATTCCGTGTATTAGTGATATCTTATGATGTTTCTTTTTCTGTGTGACTTATTTCAGTTAGAATCATCATACCTGAATCCACTCATTATGCTGCTACGGGCCTGATGACATAGATTTCATTGCTGAGTGATATTGCATTGTACGTAAGTACCACAACTTCTTTATCCATTTTTCACTTTCTGCGATATTGAACTTGTACCGTAAATGAGTTTCTTGTAAACAGAGCCGTCCCAACTTTTGGGGTGGCTCTGTCTTTTTGATTTTAATTTCCCTAAGCTATAGGACCATAAGTGGAAGTGCCCTAGGCTCTGTTGCTTTGTTTTTTAGATGTTTCAGGAAACACCATACACTTCTCCCGAGTGGCTGTTGGCAATTTACATCCCGCCCATCAGCATAACAAGGCTCCCAGTTCTCCATGGCCTGTCCTGCCTTTCTGGATTTTACACTTTTTTCAGATGGCCCTTTTGACCGGGGGGAAGTGAGACTTCATTGTAGTGCAGATTTCCTTTGCAAGCTTGCTTGGTTGGCCAAAAAGGGCGTATGCGTTTTTTCCTGAATATATTCAGGAAAAAACGCATACGCCCTTTTTGGCCAAGTGCATCATTGTGGACGTTCTGCCTCTTTTCCTATGCTTTAAATGCAATTCCAGTCTACCTCCTGAAATCGGTTTCCTGCAATTCTGCCCCGCTTTCAAGTCCTCTTGGCAGCCTTACTTCAGTATATTTTGGGATGATAGCTGTCATTTATAACTCTGCAGGTTTGTGAATTACAGTGCCCCTGAGCTCCTTTCTTCAACTCGCTTTCTCGTGAGCTGGCCGCAACACCGCAGGATGGCTTCAGGCCCTAATCTGGTTCCGGCACGGCACGCTGAGCCTTTGGTTAATTCCTCTTCCTGGTGGGAAATGAGAGTTAAATTTGCCCGTCCAGACACCTCCAGCTAGTCTCTCATTGGTTCTCCCTATTCCTGTTCATCTACCGCAGAAATTGCAAACTGGGCCAAACAGGAGGTTAAAGGCGCTGACTCTCCAAGTCGGGAGAGTGTTAGTAAAGCGTCTGGAATGTTGCACCCGAGTACCAGGGGACGAAAACTGAGACTATTGGAACACGTCTCCCGATCACACGGTTGATCATACTCTGGGTTCCACATGCATGTTTTAGCTGAAGGAAGAATACCTTAAACCTGGAGAGTTGAGACCCGTGGAATGGGTACCATGCAATATGACTTCAAAGGGTCTTCATTTGCTCACCGAACCTCTCCAGTCCTATCACTGCTGCGATATGCCCCTGCACACACGCTTGATTCGCTTTCGGAGACATAGCAATCCATAGGTTTTAAGATACTTCCTAGTCAGGTACATTGTTAGGCATTTCATATGGGGTGTTGAGCCCATTTCGTTGAGCAAGGAGTAGCTCTTGTCTATTCCATGTTTGGCTTAAGGAACTTTATCTGTGCTCATTTCAATCTCTGGTTTTATGCAGCACCCCAACTCACCTTTCCCCTTAAGCAAGCATAAGTTGGGTTTCTAAATTTGAGACCCTGTTCTGTTTTGTAATTCAGTTCCTGTGTAGCCAAGGTTACATTCCGTGTATTAGTGATATCTTATGATGTTTCTTTTTCTGTGTGACTTATTTCAGTTAGAATCATCATACCTGAATCCACTCATTATGCTGCTACGGGCCTGATGACATAGATTTCATTGCTGAGTGATACTGCATTGTATGTAAGTACCACAACTTCTTTATCCATTTTTCACTTTCTGCGATATTGAACTTGTACCGTAAACCAGGTTCTTGTAAACAGAGCCGTCCCAACCTTTTGGGTGGCTCTGTCTTTTTGATTTTAATTTCCCTAAGCTATAGGACCATAAGTGGAAGTGCCCTAGGCTCTGTTGCTTTGTTTTTTAGATGTTTCAGGAAACACCATACACTTCTCCCGAGTGGCTGTTGGCAATTTACATCCCGCCCATCAGCATAACAAGGCTCCCAGTTCTCCATGGCCTGTCCTGCCTTTCTGGATTTTACACTTTTTTCAGATGGCCCTTTTGACCGGGGGGAAGTGAGACTTCATTGTAGTGCAGATTTCCTTTGCAAGCTTGCTTGGTTGGCCAAAAAGGGCGTATGCGTTTTTTCCTGAATATATTCAGGAAAAAACGCATACGCCCTTTTTGGCCAAGTGCATCATTGTGGACGTTCTGCCTCTTTTCCTATGCTTTAAATGCAATTCCAGTCTACCTCCTGAAATCGGTTTCCTGCAATTCTGCCCCGCTTTCAAGTCCTCTTGGCAGCCTTACTTCAGTATATTTTTGGACGATAGCTGTCATTTATAACTCTGCAGGTTTGTGAATTACAGTGCCCCTGAGCTCCTTTCTTCAACTCGCTTTCTCGTGAGCTGGCCGCAACCCCGCAGGATGGCTTCAGGCCCTAATCTGGTTCCGGCACGGCACGCTGAGCCTTTGGTTAATTCCTCTTCCTGGTGGGAAATGAGAGTTAAATTTGCCCGTCCAGACACCTCCAGCTAGTCTCTCATTGGTTCTCCCTATTCCTGTTCATCTTCCGCAGAAATTGCAAACTGGGCCAAACAGGAGGTTAAAGGCACTGACTCTCCAAGTCGGGAGAGTGTTAATAAAGCGTCTGGAATGTTGCACCCGAGTACCAGGGGACGAAAACTGAGACATATTGGAACACGTCTCCCGATCACACGGTTGATCATACTCTGGGTTCCACATGCATGTTTTAGCTGAAGGAAGAATCCCTTAAACCTGGAGAGTTGAGACCCGTGGAATGGGTACCATGCAATATGACTTCAAAGGGTCTTCATTTGCTCACCGAACCTCTCCAATCCTATCACTGCTGCGTTTATGCCCCTGTACACACACTTGATTCTCTTTCAGAGACATAGCAATCCATAGGTTTTAAGATACTTCCTAGTCAGGTACACTCTTAGGCATTTAATATGGGGTGTTGAGTCCATTTCGTTGAGCAAGGAGTAGCTCTTGTCTATTCCATATTTGGCTTAAGGAACTTTATCTGTGCTCATTTCAATCTCTGGTTTTATGCAGCACCCCAACTCACCTTTCCCCTTAAGCAAGCATAAGTTGGTTTTCTAAATTTGAGACCCTGTTCTGTTTTGTAATTCAGTTCCTGTGTAGCCAAGTTTACATTCCGTGTATTAGTGATATCTTATGATGTTTCTTTTCCTGTGTGACTTATTTCAGTTAGAATCATCGTACCTGAATCCACTCATTATGCTGCTATGGGCCTGATGACATAGATTTCATTGCTGAGTGATACTGCATTGTACGTAAGTACCACAACTTCTTTACCAATTTTTCACTTTCTGCGATATTGAACTTGTACCGTAAACCAGGTTCTTGTAAACAGAGCCGTCCCAACCTTTGGGGTGGCTGTGTCTTTTGATTTTAATTTCCCTAAGCTATAGGACCATAAGTGGAAGTGCCCTAGGCTCTGTTGCTTTGTTTTTTAGATGTTTCAGGAAACACCATACACTTCTCCCGAGTGGCTGTTGGCAATTTACATCCCGCCCATCAGCATAACAAGGCTCCCAGTTCTCCATGGCCTGTCCTGCCTTTCTGGATTTTACACTTTTTTCAGATGGCCCTTTTGACCGGGGGGAAGTGAGACTTCATTGTAGTGCAGATTTCCTTTGCAAGCTTGCTTGGTTGACCAAAAAGGGCGTATGCGTTTTATCCTGAATATATTCAGGAAAAAACGCATACGCCCTTTTTGGCCAAGTGCATCATTGTGGACGTTCTGCCTCTTTTCCTATGCTTTCAATGCAATTCCAGTCTACCTCCTGAAATCGGTTTCCTGCAATTCTGCCCCGCTTTCAAGTCCTCTTGGCAGCCTTACTTCAGTATATTTTTGGACGATAGCTGTCATTTATAACTCTGCAGGTTTGTGAATTACAGTGCCCCTGAGCTCCTTTCTTCAACTCGCTTTCTCGTGAGCTGGCCGCAACCCCGCAGGATGGCTTCAGGCCCTAATCTGGTTCCGGCACGGCACGCTGAGCCTTTGGTTAATTCCTCTTCCTGGTGGGAAATGAGAGTTAAATTTGCCCGTCCAGACACCTCCAGCTAGTCTCTCATTGGTTCTCCCTATCCCTGTTCATCTTCCGCAGAAATTGCAAACTGGGCCAAACAGGAGGTTAAAGGCACTGACTCTCCAAGTCGGGAGAGTGTTAGTAAAGCGTCTGGAATGTTGCACCCGAGTACCAGGGGACGAAAACTGAGACATATTGGAACACGTCTCCCGATCACACGGTTGATCATACTCTGGGTTCCACATGCATGTTTTAGCTGAAGGAAGAATACCTTAAACCTGGAGAGTTGAGACCCGTGGAATGGGTACCATGCAATATGACTACAAAGGGTCTTCATTTGCTCACCGAACCTCTCCAATCCTATCACTGCTGCGTTTATGCCCCTGTACACACACTTGATTCTCTTTCGGAGACATAGCAATCCATAGGTTTTAAGATACTTCCTAGTCAGGTACACTCTTAGGCATTTAATATGGGGTGTTGAATCCATTTCGTTGAGCAAGGAGTAGCTCTTGTCCATTCCATATTTGGCTTAAGGAACTTTATCTGTGCTCATTTCAATCTCTGGTTTTATGCAGCACCCCAACTCACCTTTCCCCTTAAGCAAGCATAAGTTGGTTTTCTAAATTTGAGACCCTGTTCTGTTTTGTAATTCAGTTCCTGTGTAGCCAAGGTTACATTCCGTGTATTAGTGATATCTTATGATGTTTCTTTTTCTGTGTGACTTATTTCAGTTAGAATCATCGTACCTGAATCCACTCATTATGCTGCTACGGGTCTGATGACATAGATTTCATTGCTGAGTGATACTGCATTGTACGTAAGTACCACAACTTCTTTATCCATTTTTCACTTTCTGCGATATTGAACTTGTACCGTAAACCAGGTTCTTGTAAACAGAGCCGTCCCAACCTTTGGGGTGGCTGTGTCTTTTTGATTTTAATTTCCCTAAGCTATAGGACCATAAGTGGAAGTGCCCTAGGCTCTGTTGCTTTGTTTTTTAGATGTTTCAGGAAACACCATACACTTCTCCCGAGTGGCTGTTGGCAATTTACATCCCGCCCATCAGCATAACAAGGCTCCCAGTTCTCCATGGCCTGTCCTGCCTTTCTGGATTTTACACTTTTTTCAGATGGCCCTTTTGACCGGGGGGAAGTGAGACTTCATTGTAGTGCAGATTTCCTTTGCAAGCTTGCTTGGTTGGCCAAAAAGGGCGTATGCGTTTTTTCCTGAATATATTCAGGAAAAAACGCATACGCCCTTTTTGGCCAAGTGCATCATTGTGGACGTTCTGCCTCTTTTCCTATGCTTTCAATGCAATTCCAGTCTACCTCCTGAAATCGGTTTCCTGCAATTCTGCCCCGCTTTCAAGTCCTCTTGGCAGCCTTACTTCAGTATATTTTTGGACGATAGCTGTCATTTATAACTCTGCAGGTTTGTGAATTACAGTGCCCCTGAGCTCCTTTCTTCAACTCGCTTTCTCGTGAGCTGGCCGCAACACCGCAGGATGGCTTCAGGCCCTAATCTGGTTCCGGCACGGCACGCTGAGCCTTTGGTTAATTCCTCTTCCTGGTGGGAAATGAGAGTTAAATTTGCCCGTCCAGACACCTCCAGCTAGTCTCTCATTGGTTCTCCCTATTCCTGTTCATCTTCCGCAGAAATTGCAAACTGGGCCAAACAGGAGGTTAAAGGCACTGACTCTCCAAGTCGGGAGAGTGTTAGTAAAGCGTCTGGAATGTTGCACCCGAGTACCAGGGGACGAAAACTGACACATATTGGAACACGTCTCCCGATCACACGGTTGATCATACTCAGGGTTCCACATGCATGTTTTAGCTGAAGGAAGAATACCTTAAACCTGGAGAGTTGAGACCCGTGGAATGGGTACCATGCAATATGACTTCAAAGGGTCTTCATTTGCTCACCGAACCTCTCCAGTCCTATCACTGCTGCGATATGCCCCTGCACACACGCTTGATTCTCTTTCGGAGACATAGCAATCCATAGGTTTTAAGATACTTCCTAGTCAGGTATATTCTTAGGTGTTTAATATGGGGTGTTGAATCCATTTCGTTGAGCAAGGAGTAGCTCTTGTCTATTCCGTATTTGGCTTAAGGAACTTTATCTGTGCTCATTTCAATCTCTGGTTTTATGCAGCACCCCAACTCACCTTTCCCCTTAAGCAAGCATAAGTTGGGTTTCTAAATTTGAGACCCTGTTCTGTTTTGGAATTCAGTTCCTGTGTAGCCAAGTTTACATTCCGTGTATTAGTGATATCTTATGATGTTTCTTTTTCTGTGTGACTTATTTCAGTTAGAATCATCATACCTGAATCCACTCATTATGCTGCTACGGGCCTGATGACATAGATTTCATTGCTGAGTGATACTGCATTGTACGTAAGTACCACAACTTCTTTATCCATTTTTCACTTTCTGCGATATTGAACTTGTACCGTAAACCAGGTTCTTGTAAACAGAGCCGTCCCAACTTTTGGGGTGGCTGTGTCTTTTGATTTTAATTTCCCTAAGCTATAGGACCATAAGTGGAAGTGCCCTAGGCTCTGTTGCTTTGTTTTTTAGATGTTTCAGGAAACACCATACACTTCTCCCGAGTGGCTGTTGGCAATTTACATCCCGCCCATCAGCATAACAAGGCTCCCAGTTCTCCATGGCCTGTCCTGCCTTTCTGGATTTTACACTTTTTTCAGATGGCCCTTTTGACCGGGGGGAAGTGAGACTTCATTGTAGTGCAGATTTCCTTTGCAAGCTTGCTTGGTTGGCCAAAAAGGGCGTATGCGTTTTTTCCTGAATATATTCAGGAAAAAACGCATACGCCCTTTTTGGCCAAGTGCATCATTGTGGACGTTCTGCCTCTTTTCCTATGCTTTCAATGCAATTCCAGTCTACCTCCTGAAATCGGTTTCCTGCAATTCTGCCCCGCTTTCAAGTCCTCTTGGCAGCCTTACTTCAGTATATTTTTGGACGATAGCTGTCATTTATAACTCTGCAGGTTTGTGAATTACAGTGCCCCTGAGCTCCTTTCTTCAACTCGCTTTCTCGTGAGCTGGCCGCAACACCGCAGGATGGCTTCAGGCCCTAATCTGGTTCCGGCACGGCACGCTGAGCCTTTGGTTAATTCCTCTTCCTGGTGGGAAATGAGAGTTAAATTTGCCCGTCCAGACACCTCCAGCTAGTCTGTCATTGGTTCTCCCTATTCCTGTTCATCTTCCGCAGAAATTGCAAACTGGGCCAAACAGGAGGTTAAAGGCACTGACTCTCCAAGTCGGGAGAGTGTTAGTAAAGCGTCTGGCATGTTGCACCCGAGTACCAGGGGACGAAAACTGACACATATTGGAACACGTCTCCCGATCACACGGTTGATCATACTCTGGGTTCCACATGCATGTTTTAGCTGAAGGAAGAATACCTTAAACCTGGAGAGTTGAGACCCGTGGAATGGGTACCATGCAATATGACTTCAAAGGGTCTTCATTTGCTCACCGAACCTCTCCAGTCCTATCACTGCTGCGTTTATGCCCCTGTACACACACTTGATTCTCTTTCGGAGACATAGCAATCCATAGGTTTTAAGATACTTCCTAGTCAGGTACATTGTTAGGCGTTCAATATGGGGTGTTGAGTCCATTTCGTTGAGCAAGGAGTAGCTCTTGTCTATTCCATATTTGGCTTAAGGAACTTTATCTGTGCTCATTTCAATCTCTGGTTTTATGCAGCACCCCAACTCACCTTTCCCCTTAAACAAGCATAAGTTGGGTTTCTAAATTTGAGACCCTGTTCTGTTTTGTAATTCAGTTCCTGTGTAGCCAAGTTTACATTCCGTGTATTAGTGATATCTTATGATGTTTCTTTTTCTGTGTGACTTATTTCAGTTAGAATCATCATACCTGAATCCACTCATTATGCTGCTACGGGCCTGATGACATAGATTTCATTGCTGAGTGATATTGCATTGTACGTAAGTACCACAACTTCTTTATCCATTTTTCACTTTCTGCGATATTGAACTTGTACCGTAAACCAGGTTCTTATAAACAGAGCCGTCCCAACCTTTGGGGTGGCTCTGTCTTTTTGATTTTAATTTCCCTAAGCTATAGGACCATAAGTGGAAGTGCCCTAGGCTCTGTTGCTTTGTTTTTTAGATGTTTCAGGAAACACCATACACTTCTCCCGAGTGGCTGTTGGCAATTTACATCCCGCCCATCAGCATAACAAGGCTCCCAGTTCTCCATGGCCTGTCCTGCCTTTCTGGATTTTACACTTTTTTCAGATGGCCCTTTTGACCGGGGGGAAGTGAGACTTCATTGTAGTGCAGATTTCCTTTGCAAGCTTGCTTGGTTGGCCAAAAAGGGCGTATGCGTTTTTTCCTGAATATATTCAGGAAAAAACGCATACGCCCTTTTTGGCCAAGTGCATCATTGTGGACGTTCTGCCTCTTTTCCTATGCTTTAAATGCAATTCCAGTCTACCTCCTGAAATCGGTTTCCTGCAATTCTGCCCCGCTTTCAAGTCCTCTTGGCAGCCTTACTTCAGTATATTTTTGGACGATAGCTGTCATTTATAACTCTGCAGGTTTGTGAATTACAGTGCCCCTGAGCTCCTTTCTTCAACTCGCTTTCTCGTGAGCTGGCCGCAACACCGCAGGATGGCTTCAGGCCCTAATCTGGTTGCGGCACGGCACGCTGAGCCTTTGGTTAATTCCTCTTCCTGGTGGGAAATGAGAGTTAAATTTGCCAGTCCAGACACCTCCAGCTAGTCTCTCATTGGTTCTCCCTATTCCTGTTCATCTTCCGCAGAAATTGCAAACTGGGCCATACAGGAGGTTAAAGGCGCTGACTCTCCAAGTCGGGAGAGTGTTAGTAAAGCGTCTGGAATGTTGCACCCGAGTACCAGGGGACGAAAACTGACACATATTGGAACACGTCTCCCGATCACACGGTTGATCATACTCTGGGTTCCACATGCATGTTTTAGCTGAAGGAAGAATACCTTAAACCTGGAGAGTTGAGACCCGTGGAATGGGTACCATGCAATATGACTTCAAAGGGTCTTCATTTGCTCACCGAACTTCTCCAATCCTATCACTGCTGCGTTTATGCCCCTGTACACACGCTTGATTCTCTTTCGGAGACATAGCAATCCATAGGTTTTAAGATACTTCCTAGTCAGGTATATTCTTAGGCGTTTAATATGGGGTGTTGAATCCATTTCTTTTAGCAAGGAGTAGCTCTTGTCTATTCCATATTTGGCTTAAGGAACTTTATCTGTGCTCATTTCAATCTCTGGTTTTATGCGGCACCCCAACTCACCTTTCCCCTTAAGCAAGCATAAGTTGGTGTTCTAAATTTGAGACACTGTTCTGTTTTGAAATTCAGTTCCTGTGTAGCCAAGTTTACATTCCGTGTATTAGTGATATCTTATGATGTTTCTTTTTCTGTGTGACTTATTTCAGTTAGAATCATCATACCTGAATCCACTCATTATGCTGCTACGGGCCTGATGACATAGATTTCCTTGCTGAGTGATACTGCATTGTACGTAAGTACCACAACTTCTTTATCCATTTTTCACTTTCTGCGATATTGAACTTGTACCGTAAACCAGGTTCTTGTAAACAGAGCCGTCCCAACCTTTGGGGTGGCTGTGTCTTTTTGATTTTAATTTCCCTAAGCTATAGGACCATAAGTGGAAGTGCCCTAGGCTCTGTTGCTTTGTTTTTTAGATGTTTTGGAAACACCATACAGTTCTCCCGAGTGGCTGTTGGCAATTTACATCCCACCCATCAGCATAACAAGGCTCCCAGTTCTCCATGGCCTGTCCTGCCTTTCTGGATTTTACACTTTTTTCAGATGGCCCTTTGGACCGGGGGGAAGTGAGACTTCATTGTAGTGCAGATTTCCTTTGCAAGCTTGCTTGGTTGGCCAAAAAGGGCGTATGCGTTTTTTCCTGAATATATTCAGGAAAAAACGCATATGCCCTTTTTGGCCAAGTGCACCATTGTGGACGTTCTGCCTCTTTTCCTATGCTTTAAATGCAATTCCAGTCTACCTCCTGAAATCGGTTTTCTGCAATTCTGCCCCGCTTTCAAGTCCTCTTGGCAGCCTTACTTCAGTATATTTTTGGACGATAGCTGTCATTTATAACTCTGCAGGTTTGTGAATTACAGTGCCCCTGAGCTCCTTTCCTCAACTCGCTTTCTCGTGAGCTGGCCGCAACACCGCAGGATTGCTTCAGGCCCTAATCTGGTTCCGGCACGGCATGCTGAGCCTTTGGTTAATTCCTCTTCCTGGTGCGAAATGAGAGTTAAATTTGCCCATCCAGACACCTCCATCTAGTCTGTCATTGGTTCTCCCTATTCCTGTTCATCTTCCGCAGAAATTGCAAACTGGGCCAAACAGGAGGTTAAAGGCACTGACTTTCCAAGTCGGGAGAGTGTTAGTAAAGCGTCTGGAATGTTGCACCCGAGTACCAGGGGAAGAAAACTGAGACATATTGGAACACGTCTCCCCATCACACGGTTGATCATACTCTGGGTTCCACATGCATGTTTTAGCTGAAGGAAGAATACCTTAAACCTGGAGAGTTGAGACCCGTGGAATGGGTACCATGCAATATGACTTCAAAGGGTCTTCATTTGCTCACCGAACCTCTCCAATCCTATCACTGCTGCGTTTATGCCCCTGCACACACGCTTGATTCTCTTTCGGAGACATAGCAATCCATAGGTTTTAAGATACTTCCTAGTCAGGTATATTGTTAGGTGTTTAATATGCGGTGGTGAGTCCATTTCCTTGAGCAAGGAGTAGCTCTTGTCTATTCCATACTTGGCTTAAGGAACTTTATCTGTGCTCATTTCAATCTCTGGTTTTATGCAGCACCCCAACTCACCTTTCCCCTTAAGCAAGCATAAGTTGGTTTTCTAAATTTGAGACCCTGTTCTGTTTTGCAATTCAGTTCCTGTGTAGCCAAGTTTACATTCCGTGTATTAGTGATAACTTATGATGTTTCTTTTTCTGTGTGACTTATTTCAGTTAGAATCATCATACCTGAATCCACTCATTATGCTGCTACGGGCCTGATGACATAGATTTCATTGCTGAGTGATACTGCATTGTACGTAAGTACCACAACTTCTTTATCCATTTTTCACTTTCTGCGATATTGAACTTGTACCGTAAACCAGGTTCTTGTAAACAGAGCCGTCCCAACTTTGGGGTGGCTCTGTCTTTTTGATTTTAATTTCCCTAAGCTATAGGACCATAAGTGGAAGTGCCCTAGGCTCTGTTGCTTTGTTTTTTAGATGTTTCAGGAAACACCATACACTTCTCCCGAGTGGCTGTTGGCAATTTACATCCCGCCCATCAGCATAACAAGACTCCCAGTTCTCCATGGCCTGTCCTGCCTTTCTGGATTTTACACTTTTTTCAGATGGCCCTTTTGACCGGGTGGAAGTGAGACTTCATTGTAGGGCAGATATCCTTTGCAAGCTTGCTTGGTTGGCCAAAAAGGGCGTATGCGTTTTTTCCTGAATATATTCAGGAAAAAACGCATACGCCCTTTTTGGCCAAGTGCATCATTGTGGACGTCTGCCTCTTTTCCTATGCTTTAAATGCAATTCCAGTCTACCTCCTGAAATCGGTTTCCTGCAATTCTGCCCCGCTTTCAAGTCCTCTTGGCAGCCTTACTTCAGTATATTTTTGGACGATAGCTGTCATTTATAACTCTGCAGGTTTGTGAATTACAGTGCCCCTGAGCTCCTTTCTTCAACTCGCTCTCTCGTGAGCTGGCCGCAACACCGCAGGATTGCTTCAGGCCCTAATCTGGTTCCGGCACGGCACGCTGAGCCTTTGGTTAATTCCTCTTCCTGGTGGGAAATGAGAGTTAAATTTGCCCGTCCAGACACCTCCAGCTAGTCTCTCATTGGTTCTCCCTATCCCTGTTCATCTTCCGCAGAAATTGCAAACTGGGCCAAACAGGAGGTTAAAGGCACTGACTCTCCAAGTCGGGAGAGTGTTAGTAAAGCGTCTGGAATGTTGCACCCGAGTACCAGGGGACGAAAACTGAGACATATTGGAACACGTCTCCCGATCACACGGTTGATCATACTCTGGGTTCCACATGCATGTTTTAGCTGAAGGAAGAATACCTTAAACCTGGAGAGTTGAGACCCGTGGAATGGGTACCATGCAATATGACTTCAAAGGGTCTTCATTTGCTCACCGAACCTCTCCAGTCCTATCACTGCTGCGTTTATGCCCCTGTACACACGCTTGATTCTCTTTCGGAGACATAGCAATCCATAGGTTTTAAGATACTTCCTAGTCAGGTACACTCTTAGGCATTTAATATGGGGTGTTGAGTCCATTTCGTTGAGCAAGGAGTAGCTCTTGTCTATTCCATATTTGGCTTAAGGAACTTTATCTGTGCTCATTTCAATCTCTGGTTTTATGCAGCACCCCAACTCACCTTTCCCCTTAAGCAAGCATAAGTTGGTTTTCTAAATTTGAGACCCTGTTCTGTTTTGTAATTCAGTTCCTGTGTAGCCAAGGTTACATTCCGTGTATTAGTGATATCTTATGATGTTTCTTTTCCTGTGTGACTTATTTCAGTTAGAATCATCATACCTGAATCCACTCATTATGCTGCTACGGGCCTGATGACATAGATTTCATTGCTGAGTGATACTGCATTGTACGTAAGTACCACAACTTCTTTATCCATTTTTCACTTTCTGCGATATTGAACTTGTACCGTAAACCAGGTTCTTGTAAACAGAGCCGTGCCAAACTTTGGCGTGGCTGTGTCTTTTTGATTTTAATTTCCCTAAGCTATAGGACCATAAGTGGAAGTGCCTTAGGCTCTGTTGCTTTGTTTTTTAGATGTTTCAGGAAACACCATACACTTCTCCCGAGTGGCTGTTGGCAATTTACATCCCGCCCAAGAGCATAACAAGGGTCCCAGTTCTCCATGGCCTGTCCTGCCTTTCTGGATTTTACACTTTTTTCAGATGGCCCTTTTGACCGGGGGGAAGTGAGACTTCATTGTAGTGCCCATTTCCTTTGCAAGCTTGCTTGGTTGGCCAAAAAGGGCGTATGCGTTTTTTCCTGAATATATTCAGGAAAAAACGCATACGCCCTTTTTGGCCAAGTGCATCATTGTGGACGTTCTGCCTCTTTTCCTATGCTTTAAATGCAATTCCAGTCTACCTCCTGAAATCGGTTTCCTGCAATTCTGCCCCGCTTTCAAGTCCTCTTGGCAGCCTTACTTCAGTATATTTTTGGACGATAGCTGTCATTTATAACTCTGCAGGTTTGTGAATTACAGTGCCCCTGAGCTCCTTTCTTCAACTCGCTTTCTCGTGAGCTGGCCGCAACCCCGCAGGATGGCTTCAGGCCCTAATCTGGTTCCGGCACGGCACGCTGAGCCTTTGGTTAATTCCTCTTCCTGGTGGGAAATGAGAGTTAAATTTGCCCGTCCAGACACCTCCAGCTAGTCTGTCATTGGTTCTCCCTATTCCTGTTCATCTTCCGCAGAAATTGCAAACTGGGCCAAACAGGAGGTTAAAGGCACTGACTCTCCATGTCGGGAGAGTGTTAGTAAAGCGTCTGGAATGTTGCACCCGAGTACCAGGGGACGAAAACTGACACATATTGGAACACGTCTCCCGATCACACGGTTGATCATAGTCTGGGTTCCACATGCATGTTTTAGCTGAAGGAAGAATACCTTAAACCTGGAGAGTTGAGATCCGTGGAATGGGTACCATGCAATATGACTTCAAAGGGTCTTCATTTGCTCACCGAACCTCTCCAATCCTATCACTGCTGCGTTTATGCCCCTGTACACTCGCTTGATTCTCTTTCGGAGACATAGCAGTCCATAGGTTTTAAGATACTTCCTAGTCAGGTACATTCTTAGGCGTTTAATATGGGGTGTTGAGTCCATTTCGTTGAGCAAGGAATAGCTCTTGTCTATTCCATATTTGGCTTAAGGAACTTTATCTGTGCTCATTTCAATCTCTGGTTTTATGCATTACCCCAATTCACATTTCCCCTTAAGGAAGCATAAGTTGGTTTTCTAAATTTGAGACCCTGTTCTGTTTTGTAATTCAGTTCCTGTGTAGCCAAGTTTACATTCCGTGTATTAGTGATATCTTATGATGTTTCTCTTTCTGTGTGACTTATTTCAGTTAGAATCATCATACCTGAATCCACTCATTATGCTGCTACGGGCCTGATGACATAGATTTCCTTGCTGAGTTATATTGCATTGTACGTAAGTACCACAACTTCTTTATCCATTTTTCACTTTCTGCGATATTGAACTTGTACCGTAAACCAGGTTCTTGTAAACAGAGCCGTGCCAAACTTTGGCGTGGCTGTGTGTTTTTGATTTTAATTTCCCTAAGTTATAGGACCATAAGTGGAAGTGCCTTAGGCTCTGTTGCTTTGTTTTTTAGATGTTTCAGGAAACACCATACACTTCTCCCGAGTGGCTGTTGGCAATTTACATCCCGCCCAAGAGCATAACAAGGGTCCCAGTTCTCCATGGCCTGTCCTGCCTTTCTGGATTTTACACTTTTTTCAGATGGCCCTTTTGACCGGGGGGAAGTGAGACTTCATTGTAGTGCCCATTTCCTTTGCAAGCTTGCTTGGTTGGCCAAAAAGGGCGTATGCGTTTTTTCCTGAATATATTCAGGAAAAAACGCATACGCCCTTTTTGGCCAAGTGCATCATGGTGGACGTTCTGCCTCTTTTCCTATGCTTTCAATGCAATTCCAGTCTACCTCCTGAAATCGGTTTCCTGCAATTCTGCCCCGCTTTCAAGTCCTCTTGGCAGCCTTACTTCAGTATATTTTTGGACGATAGCTGTCATTTATAACTCTGCAGGTTTGTGAATTACAGTGCCCCTGAGCTCCTTTCTTCAACTCGCTTTCTCGTGAGCTGGCCGCAACACCGCAGGATAGCTTCAGGCCCTAATCTGGTTCCGGCACGGCACGCTGAGCCTTTGGTTAATTCCTCTTCCTGGTGGGAAATGAGAGTTAAATTTGCCCATCCAGACACCTCCATCTAGTCTGTCATTGGTTCTCCCTATTCCTGTTCATCTTCCGCAGAAATTGCAAACTGGGCCAAACAGGAGGTTAAAGGCACTGACTCTCCAAGTCGGGAGAGTGTTAGTAAAGCGTCTGGAATGTTGCACCCGAGTACCAGGGGACGAAAACTGAGACATATTGGAACACGTCTCCCGATCACACGGTTGATCATACTCTGGGTTCCACATGCATGTTTTAGCTGAAGGAAGAATACCTTAAACCTGGAGAGTTGAGACCCGTGGAATGGGTACCATGCAATATGACTTCAAAGGGTCTTCATTTGCTCACCGAACCTCTCCAATCCTATCACTGCTGCGTTTATGCCCCTGTACACACACTTGATTCTCTTTCAGAGACATAGCAATCCATAGGTTTTAAGATACTTCCTGGTCAGGTACACTCTTAGGCATTTAATATGGGGTGTTGAGTCCATTTCGTTGAGCAAGGAGTAGCTCTTGTCTATTCCATATTTGGCTTAAGGAACTTTATCTGTGCTCATTTCAATCTCTGGTTTTATGCAGCACCCCAACTCACCTTTCCCCTTAAGCAAGCATAAGTTGGTTTTCTAAATTTGAGACCCTGTTCTGTTTTGTAATTCAGTTCCTGTGTAGCCAAGTTTACATTCCGTGTATTAGTGATATCTTATGATGTTTCTTTTTCTGTGTGACTTATTTCAGTTAGAATCATCATACCTGAATCCACTCATTATGCTGCTACGGGCCTGATGACATAGATTTCCTTGCTGAGTTATATTGCATTGTACGTAAGTACCACAACTTCTTTACCCATTTTTCACTTTCTGCGATATTGAACTTGTACCGTAAACGTGATTCTTGTAAACAGAGCCGAGCCAAACTTTGGTGTGATTGTGTCTTTTTTATTTTAATTTCCCTAAGCTAT
This sequence comes from Lagenorhynchus albirostris, assembly GCF_949774975.1. Lineage (NCBI taxonomy): Eukaryota > Metazoa > Chordata > Mammalia > Artiodactyla > Delphinidae > Lagenorhynchus > Lagenorhynchus albirostris. Next base: position 10,819 of record NW_026783446.1, on the reverse strand, counting down.
AGGACCATAAGTGGAAGTGCCCTAGGCTCTGTTGCTTTGTTTTTTAGATGTTTCAGGAAACACCATACACTTCTCCCCAGTGTCTGTTGGCAATTTACATCCCGTCCATCAGCATAACAAGGCTCCCAGTTCTCCATGGCCTGTCCTGCCTTTCTGGATTTTACACTTTTTTCAGATGGCCCTTTGGACCGGGGGGAAGTGAGACTTCATTGTAGTGCAGATTTCCTTTGCAAGCTTGCTTGGTTGGCCAAAAAGGGCGTATGCGTTTTTTCCTGAATATATTCAGGAAAAAACGCATATGCCCTTTTTGGCCAAGTGCATCATTGTGGACGTTCTGCCTCTTTTCCTATGCTTTAAATGCAATTCCAGTCTACCTCCTGAAATCGGTTTCCTGCAATTCTGTCCCGCTTTCAAGTCCTCTTGGCAGCCTTACTTCAGTATATTTTTGGACGATAGCTGTCATTTATAACTCTGCAGGTTTGTGAATTACAGTGCCCCTGAGCTCCTTTCTTCAACTCGCTTTCTCGTGAGCTGGCCGCAACACCGCAGGATTGCTTCAGGCCCTAATGTGGTTCCGGCACGGCAAGCTGAGCCTTTGGTTAATTCCTCTTCCTGGTGCGAAATGAGAGTTAAATTTGCCCGTCCAGACACCTCCAGCTAGTCTCTCATTGGTTCTCCCTATTCCTGTTCATCTTCCGCAGAAATTGCAAACTGGGCCAAACAGGAGGTTAAAGGCACTGACTCTCCAAGTCGGGAGAGTGTTAGTAAAGCGTCTGGAATGTTGCACCCGAGTACCAGGGGACGGAAACTGACACGTATTGGAACACGTCTCCCGATCACACAGTTGATCATACTCTGGGTTCCACATGCATGTTTTAGCTGAAGGAAGAATACCTTAAACCTGGAGAGTTGAGACCCGTGGAATGGGTACCATGCAATATGACTTCAAAGGGTCTTCATTTGCTCACCGAACCTCTCCAGTCCTATCACTGCTGCGTTTATGCCCCTGTACACACGCTTGATTCTCTTTCGGAGACATAGCAATCCATAGGTTTTAAGATACTTCCTAGTCAGGTACATTCTTAGGCGTTTAATATGGGGTGTTGAGTCCATTTCGTTGAGCAAGGAGTAGCTCTTGTCTATTCCATATTTGGCTTAAGGAACTTTATCTGTGCTCATTTCAATCTCTGGTTTTATGCAGCACCCCAACTCACCTTTCCCCTTAAGCAAGCATAAGTTGGGTTTCTAAATTTGAGACCCTGTTCTGTTTTGGAATTCAGTTCCTGTGTAGCCAAGTTTACATTCCGTGTATTAGTGATATCTTATGATGTTTCTTTTCCTGTGTGACTTATTTCAGTTAATATCATCATATCTGAATCCACTCATTATGCTGCTATGGGCCTGATGACATAGATTTCATTGCTGAGTGATATTGCATTGTACTAAGTACCACAACTTCTTTATCCATTTTTCACTTTCTGCGATATTGAACTTGTACCGTAAACCAGGTTCTTGTAAACAGAGCCGTCCCAACCGTTGGGGTGGCTGTGTCTTTTGATTTTAATTTCCCTAAGCTATAGGACCATAAGTGGAAGTGCCCTAGGCTCTGTTGCTTTGTTTTTTAGATGTTTCAGGAAACACCATACACTTCTCCCGAGTGGCTGTTGGCAATTTACATCCCGCCCATCAGCGTAACAAGGCTCCCAGTTCTCCATGGCCTGTCCTGCCTTTCTGGATTTTACACTTTTTTCAGATGGCCCTTTTGACCGGGGGGAAGTGAGACTTCATTGTAGTGCAGATTTCCTTTGCAAGCTTGCTTGGTTGGCCAAAATGGGCGTATGCGTTTTTTCCTGAATATATTCAGGAAAAAACGCATACGCCCTTTTTGGCCAAGTGCATCATTGTGGACGTTCTGCCTCTTTTCCTATGCTTTAAATGCAATTCCAGTCTACCTCCTGAAATCGGTTTCCTGCAATTCTGCCCCGCTTTCAAGTCCTCTTGGCAGCCTTACTTCAGTATATTTTTGGACGATAGCTGTCATTTATAACTCTGCAGGTTTGTGAATTACAGTGCCCCTGAGCTCCTTTCTTCAACTCGCTTTCTCGTGAGCTGGCCGCAACACCGCAGGATGGCTTCAGGCCCTAATCTGGTTCCGGCACGGCACGCTGAGCCTTTGGTTAATTCCTCTTCCTGGTGGGAAATGAGAGTTAAATTTGCCCATCCAGACACCTCCATCTAATCTGTCATTGGTTCTCCCTATTCCTGTTCATCTTCCGCAGAAATTTCAAGCTGGGCCAAACAGGAGGTTAAAGGCACTGACTCTCCAAGTCGGGAGAGTGTTAGTAAAGCGTCTGGAATGTTGAACCCGAGTACCAGGGGACGAAAACTGAGACATATTGGAACACGTCTCCCGATCACACGGTTGATCATACTCTGGGTTCCACATGCATGTTTTAGCTGAAGGAAGAATACCTTAAACCTGGAGAGTTGAGACCCGTGGAATGGGTACCATGCAATATGACTTCAAAGGGTCTTCATTTGCTCACCGAACCTCTCCAATCCTATCACTGCTGCGTTTATGCCCCTGTACACACGCTTGATTCTCTTTCGGAGACATAGCAATCCATAGGTTTTAAGATACTTCCTAGTCAGGTACATTCTTAGGCGTTTAATATGGGGTGTTGAGTCCATTTCCTTGAGCAAGGAGTAGCTCTTGTCTATTCCATACTTGGCTTAAGGAACTTTATCTGTGCTCATTTCAATCTCTGGTTTTATGCAGCTCCCCAACTCACCTTTCCCCTTAAGCAAGCATAAGTTGGTTTTCTAAATTTGAGTCCCTGTTCTGTTTTGCAATTCAGTTCCTGTGTAGCCAAGTTTATATTCCGTGTATTAGTGATATCTTATGATGTTTCTTTTTCTGTGTGACTTATTTCAGTTAGAATCATCATACCTGAATCCACTCATTATGCTACTACGGGGCTGATGACATAGATTTCATTGCTGAGTGATATTGCATTGTACGTAAGTATCACAACTTCTTTATCCATTTTTCACTTTCTGCGATATTGAACTTGTACCGTACATGAGGTTCTTGTAAACAGAGCCATCCCAAACTTTGGGGTGGCTGTGTCTTTTTGATTTTAATTGCCCTAAACTATAGTACCATAAGTGGAAGTGCCCTAGGCTCTGTTGCTTTGTTTTTTAGATGTTTCAGGAAACACCAAACACTTCTCCAGAGTGGCTGTTGGCAATTTACATCCTGCCCATCAGCATAAGATGGCTCCCAGTTCTCCATGGCCTGTCCTGCCTTTCTGGATTTTACACTTTTTTCAGATGGCCCTTTTGACCAGGGGGAATTGAGACTTCATTGTAGTGCAGATTTCCTTTGCAAGCTTGCTTGGTTGGCCAAAAAGGGCGTATGCGTTTTTTCCTGAATATATTCAGGAAAAAACACATACGCCCTTTTTGGGCAAGTCAGGTTTTTGAATTGCAGTGGCCCTTAGCTCCATTTTTCAGCTCTTAGTTTTGTGATCTTGCCCCATAACCACAGGATTCCTTGAAGCCCTATTCTTCTTCTGGGGCACCTTGCTGTGCCTTTGGTTCATTCTTCTTACTGATGTGAAATTAGAGTGACATGTGCCCATTGAAACCGCTACAGCTAGTTTCTCACTGGTTCCCCCTATTCCCATTCATCCTCCGCACTAACTGAAGACTGTGCGATACCAGAACTTAAAGGCATTGACTCTCCATGTGGGGATGTTGTTAGTAAAGCGGCTGGAATGTCGATCCGGAGCCCCAGGAGAGGAAAAATGTGGTGCGTTTTAGAAACCTTTCCCGATCATATGGTATACCAGTCGCTGGGTTTCCCAAGCATGGTTTAGCTGTAGGAAGATTCCCTTCAACCTGGAGTGTTGGGACCCTTGGAATGAGTAGCATGAAGTATTGCATTAAACTTTCGGCAGTTGCTCACCGAAGCTCACCAATCCTCTCAGCCCCAAGTGTCCAGCCTTATGTCTTATCCAGCTGTGGGTTTATATGTGGTCAATCCAGGTTGCGTCACAGCCCCTGAGCGAATTTTGTAAGAATTTTTCTCTCTTTCATTGTTTCTGCGTTTTGTTTTTAAAATTTATTTCTATAATGGGGTTTAGCTCATTTTCACTGCTGTGTTTGTGCCGCTCTGCACACACTTGATTCCCTTATGGAGATATATCAATACATGGGTTTTAAGATTCTTATTACTCAGATATATTTCTCTGCGGTGTATAGGGTGTGTTGAGGCCAGTTCATTGAGCAAGGTGTAGATCTTGTCTAATACCTATTTGGTTTCTTGAACGGTATCTGTGCTAATTTCAAACTCTGGTTTTATGCATCACCCCACCTCTCCTTTCCCCTTAAGCTGACATAAGTGTGTTTTCTAAATGTGAGACACTGTTCTGTTCTGTAATTCATTTCTTGTGCAGCCATATTTACCCTCCCTCTATAAGTGATATCTTATGATATGTTTCTTTTTCTGTTTGACTTATTTCAAGTAGTATTATCGGACCTAAATCCACTCTTTATCCTTCTACTAGCCTTATTACATTGATTTCATGGTGAAGAGATATTCCATTGTACATAAGTACCACATCTTCTTTATCCATTGTTCTCTTTCCTGGGATATTTAAGGTGTACTGAAGTTGAGGTTCTTGTAAACAGAGTAGCCCTAAACTGTGGTGTGCTTGTGTCTTGTTGATTTTTAGACTTCCCTAGATATACTCCCATGATTGGAAGTGTCCTATGCTCTGTAGCTCTGTTTTTAGATGATTTAGGAACCACCATACACTTCTCCAGAGTGGCTCTCGGCAGTTCACACACTGCCCATCAGCGTATAAAGGCTCCCTGTTCTCCATGGCCTGTCCTGCATTTCTGGTTTTTACAATTTTTTAGGATGGCCCTTTTGACCGGTGGGAAATGAGACTTCTTTGTTGTGCACATTTGCATTGCTTGCTTGCTTCGTTGCCCATAAAGTGCGTATGCGTTTTTTCCTGGATATAATCAGGAAAAATCGCATACGCCCTTTTGGGCCAACTGCATCATTGTCGAAATTCTGCCGCTTTTCATGTGCGTTAAAGACGAGTCCAATCTATCTCTTGAAATCTGTTTCTTGCAATTCTGTCTTGCATTCAGATCCTCTTCTTTGCCTTACCTCAACATATTTTTGGACGTTAGTTTTCATTTATAACTCTGCAGGTTTGTGAATTGCAGTGACCCTGAGCTCCATGTTTTAAGTTGCTCTTTTGTGAGCTGGCCTCAAACGCGCAGGATTGCTTCAGGCCCTATTTTGGCTCCGGCGAGGCAGGCTGAGCCTTTTTTTAATTCTTATTCTTAATGGGAAATTAGAGTGATATGTGCCCGTCCAAACCCCTACAACTCTTCTCTCATTGGTTCCCCCTCTTCCCGTTCATCCTCCTCACAATTTGCAAAATGTGTGAAACAGAAGTTTAAATGTGCTGATTCTCCAAGTGGGGAGCTTCTAAGTAACGTGGCTGGAATGGTGAACAGGAGCACCAGGAGAGGATAAATGAGGTGCATTTTAGACACATCTCCCGATCACATGGTGTACAGTCCTCTGGGTTTTCCATGCATGTTTTAGCTGTAGGAAGATCCCTTGAACCTGCAGATTTGGGACCCATTGAATGGGTACCAGGTAGTATTACTTTAAAGGGTGTGCATTTCCTCACCCAACCTCACATTTCTCTTAGCGCAAACAGTTTCCAGCCTTATGTCTCATCCTGCTGTGGGTCTAGATGTGTTCAATCCATGTTGCATCACCGTCCCTGAGGAAAAGTTGTAAGAGGTTTTCTCTGTCTCTCTGTCGTTTATCTTTTTCAATTTATTACTATATTGGTTACAGCTGATTTTCAAAGCTCTGTTTCTTGCTGCTGTACATCCACTTGATTCACGTACAGAGAGACATCAATAAATTCTTTTTCAGATTCTTACCAGTCGTATATATTCTTTTCCGGTGACTTGAGTGTGCTGAGTGCAGTTCTTTTAGCTACCGTGTAGGCCTTGTTGATTATCAGTTTGGTATTTGGAATGGTATCTTTGCTAATTTCAACCTCCTGGATGATGCCTCACCCCTCCCCACCTTTCCCGTTTAGCAGCCTTATGCGTGTTTTCTACATATTTGACTATGTTTTTGTTTTGTAATTTATTTCATGTGTAGCCATTTTGGATTCCACCTTTAAGTGATATCTTATGATATGTGTCTTCTTCTTTTTGAATTCTGTCACTTAGAATGATCATACGTAACTCCTCCGGAGTTGTTACAGCTGGCCATATTTCATTGATTTCCAGGCTGAATAATATTCCACTCTACCTAAGTACCACATCTCTATCCATTTTTTCCGTCCAGAGACATTTAAGTTATATCCTAGTCGAGGATCTTTTAAACAGAGAGGGGGTAAACATTGGGGTGCCTGTGTCCTCTCGATTTTTGTTTTTCCCAAGATATACGCCCATGAGTGCAAGTGCCCTATGCTCTGTAGCTCATTGTTTAGATGCTTTAGTAAACACAATACACTTCTCCAGAATGGCCGTTGGCAATATACATTTCCACTATAAGTCTCACAGGGCTCCCTCTTCTCCTTGCCCTGTCCTGCATTTCTGTTGTTTACGCTTTATGAGGATGGCTCTTCTGACTGATGCGAAGTGATGTCTTTTGTAGTATTGACTTCCAGTGCCCACCTGTTTGGTTGGCTAAAAAGGTGTACGCTCTTTTCTTGAATATATACACAAAAAAACGCATACACCCTTTTTGGCCAACTGCAATGTTGGCAATGTTCAGCTCCTTTTCTTGTGCTTAACGGCGAGTCCTTTCTACCTCCTCAAATCCCTTTCCTGCCATTCTCCCTTGCTTACAAGTCCTTTTCTCTGACTTTCCTCAAGACATTTTTCAGTGATGGATATTTTCAACTCTGCAGTTTTGTGAATTTTACTGCCCCTGAGTTCTATTGTTCAACTTGTGTTTATGGGAACTGGCCACAAAGCAGCGGGATTTCCTCAAGCCCTATACTGTTTCCATGGGCAACCCTAGCCTTTGGTCAATTCGTCTTCCTGATTGGAAATTAGAGTGACATGTGCCTGTCTGAACACGTAGGACTTGTCTCTCATTGTTCCTCATCCTTCCGCTTCATCCTCTGGACAAATTCCAAACTGTACGCAACAGGATGTTGACAGTGCTGACATCTCCAAGTGGGGAGACTGTTAGTAAAGACGCTGGAGGGGTGAACCCGAGCACCAGGAGATGAGGAGATGAGATGCCTTTTCCAAACTCTTCCCGATCAGACGGTATACCATCCTCTGGGTGTGACAGACATGTTTTAGCAGTAGGAAGAGTCCTATTCATGTAAGGAGAACACCAGGGCTTTTTCAAAATCAGTGTCTCCCCGAAACCCAAACTGGGGAATTTTTTAAGCTACGGCTACACATATGTTCATTAAGGGCCTTGGGAAGTAGGCAGAGTCCAAACTTTAGATGATTGAAGTCTTCAGGGTCAGAAGCACTCACCACCAGCTTCCCTTAGGTTACACTTTAACTGTCATTGATAGATGATGTCAATAAAAATATCTATTCTTTTTCAGATTATTTCCCCTTATAGGTTATTGCAAAATGTTGAGTGTAGTTCCCTGTGCTATACAGTAGTTCCTTGTTGATGATCTATTTTATACATAGCAGTGTGTATGTGTTAATCCCAAACTGTTAATTTATCCCTCCTCCCACCTTTCCCCTTTGGTAATAATAAATTATAAGATTTTATACTTCTCAGAAATGGGGGAGCTGAAAGAGAGGTATCATTTTCAATGGAAAAGCATTTAAAACAAGATTGAAGGTTTAACCAAGATTATTAGATGTACATCCTTGGAAAGAAATCACTTCATTTCTCTAATATTGAGCTGACAAATAAGACAAACCTTTTCACTGAACTTGCTTATAATAAAGTGATGGAAATATCCAATGGAAGTGTTAGAAACATCTTATTTTACCCGAGCCTTATACACTGTTCTATGTTAACTACACTTTGGCTCACACATCTGTTCATTGAGGTTACAATAGTCTCAATTTCTGTTACTGATCCTCCAGAGTGGACCCCAACAAGTGTCCCCCTGCCCAGTGTCATTGGGGCCAACAGATCGAGACTGAGTTTGGTTCACAAGCAAAGGAAACTTTATATTTTGATCAGAGAATGGAGAGGTGAGAGCATGTACTACCCCGTGGGCTGTGGGCTGGGCTGCTGTGTAGAGATCCTGTCAGAGTCAGTGGGAGGGAGGGGGCGGAGCTCTCGAGGGCCGGGTTGGCTGTAGCTCAGGCTCTATATCGCGGAGTCTGCACTGGGCCCCAGGAGCTGAGGTGTCGACCCAGCCATTCTGCACTAGGAAATCTGGTCTGAAGTGCCGGGTGTGGAACCTCTGCATGCGGGACCCTAGGAGCACGTGAAATTAGACAAAGCACAAAGGATAAAAAAGGTTAGACTTGACTTTATTGCCCAGATTCTATTTTTATCTCCCAGGGATTTTTAATGGGCTTTGCTGGGGACAAACCCCCCCCTCTGCCTTTTGTCCCGTTCCTCATTCTTGGAGTGCTGAGGGTGCAGACCCTTCTTCTGTAACTGCTGAGTGCTGAGTTGGGAGCCCTCATACCCTGGGGCGAGGGTCAGAGCTTCTCCCCAGCAGCCTCCAGGTGACGTTGATTGTCCCCAGGCCCCCTGCCTCCCTGCTCGTCCACCTGAGCACCAGCATTGGAAGTGTTATAGATTCTAATGACCTTTAAGGGTCCAGGAAAGAGATGTGCAGAGACGCTGTGGGGGCCGGTTTCACCCCGCCCCACATTTGTTCGGCCACCTTAGGCCGACCGTTTCTGCCAGCCTAGATGCTCTGACCAGTAGTCTGCGCTTTCTTCAATTAGGCCCCTGAATTAACGTACAAACAGCACCAGGTGTCAGAGCCCTGCCCGCTCAACTCCCAGACAGTCCAGGGTCAGTGGTGATCAAGGACCATGATGGCCACTGAGTCAACAGCCTTTTGAAGTAAACAAGAGTCCAGCCGGTCTTACTGGCCACCATCATCACGGTGTCTGTAGGCTTTTCTATGGTGACAGTGTGATATACGGTTCCCCCGCCAAGATTATTAGCTCCCCTCTGGGTGCAGTAAGTCCTGCAAGCAGTAGTCTACTCTTTTGGGACACACTCTTGTTGTTTTATGAGAGAAACTCCAGGTCAAGTGATGTTCACACGAGTCGTCATGGTGCCCTGTTGCCCCCGGTTATCTCTCTGGATGTTGGAGTTGGAGGGCCTCCTCACTCGAGGTCGGTGTGCCCACGGAGCGAACCCTGCAACTTCAGGGCATGGTTGGTGGTTAGGACCACCACGTGGGGTCCTTTTCCCTTAGGAGGGAGGTGGCCTTTTGGGCTGCTGATTTCCAGGGTTTTAGATACCGCCAGTATCTTGGCCAGATGTGGCAGTGGGCCAAGCCCCTTGGTGACCATAGTTTATCCTACCTGGATGGCATTCTTGCATTGTTCCATTTCAAGTGGTCCCAGGTTTTGCACTAATTCTCCAATGGCGATTCACCTTTCACCGGGAATGTAAAGGTCAAAGGGTTTAGCTAAATTAGGGAGTTCCAGGGCAAGGGTCTGAATTGACTGCTCTTTCCATTCTTGAAAGGCCACTTCTGGATTCTATTCAAAAGGATCATCATCTTTTCCTTTCAGTGTTTCATATAGAGGCCCAGCTAGTAGACTGTAGTTAGGGATCCAGAAGCAGCAAACCCTGGCCTCCCCAGGAACCCCTAAGCTGTCTTCTAGTTTTAGAAAGGGGTAAGGCTGAAAATGGTTTCTTCCCTTTCCTGGGATGGACTTCTCCAACCTTCTGTGAGAATGAAGCCCAGGCAGGTCACGGCAGTCTGTGATATTTGAGCTTTTTCTTGGACAACTTCTATCCTTTATTGGCTTGGTAGTTCAGAGGCCTCCTTAGTAGGGCTGGCGATCAGAATGTCGTCTGCATATTGAAGGAGGGTTTCCTTTTCCAGAGGTAGAACTTTTAGGTCTTTAGCTAAGCTTTCCCCAAAGATGGTGTGGGAATTTTTGCACCCTTGGGGCCAGACGGCCCGGAAGTATTGTTTTAGTTGTATGTTGAGTCCTGCCACTCACAAGCCAAAATTTCTTGTGACTCTGGGACTAATGGAATACAAAAGAAGGCATCATTGAAGACTAATACAGAATACCATGTCCTGGTGGTTGGTAGAATGACCAGCAGGGTGTAGGAATTAGGAGCAACTGGAGGTATATCCTCGGTGGCTTCACTGACTGTCCTGACATCCTTTACCAGGTCCCCAGCAGCCCATGGGGCTCTCGTGGTCAGACCAATCCCAGAATATGGAGCTCACCTGGGCAGGTACCCCACCCCCACCCCAGCCCACAGGGCTCTCGTGGTCAGGCCCCTCCCAGGATACAGAGCTACCCTTGCAGGTACCGTGGCAGGGCTGGGCACACAGGAACCGTGCACATAGCCCTCATTGCAGAGCACCCCCAGCTCACCTGTCGCTCAGAGCTGACACAGAGCACCTCAGAGCAGGACTTGAACTAACAAACAGCAGCTGCGACAGGTCTGTGACCCTGGGCATCACTCCGTGAGGCCTCCCTCCACCTGGTCTTCCAGAGACTTCCACTGCACCCGGGGCACCAGGCCTCTGTCTCCAACCACCACCCACCCCTCCTCTCCCTGACTCCTGGGTTCCTCTCATTAGGAGAGGGTTTTCTTGAAGTTGTCTCCCACTCATGG